>NC_040084.1:17339624-17964624 GCF_003369695.1 Bos indicus x Bos taurus | reverse complement strand
CAGTGCTTAGCACAGAGACAAATACACAGGAAGCTGTTGAAAACATGTTATTGATTGAACAAGGCAGTTATACTTCAAGGTCACACCTAAGGCAGGATATGTCTAAAGAAGCATGGAGTTCACAAGTTGCAATAGAAATATAGTAAATAGTGTGGTATTCTTTAAGGGATGTTTAGAAAAAATATTTTTGAAGTCAGAGACTTGGGAATTGGTAGAGAGAGATGCATAGTCAGGAAATCCTCTTTTAAATGGTAGCTGAGTTCACAAAGAATCTGGAAAACACACAGAGCACGGCATAGATTTTTGACACTGGCAGGCTTCCAACTGCCATCACTAAACCCCACGGTGTTTGGGAAAACATCTAAAAAAAGCTATGGATCATGGCCTCCTTTCCTGCTATTTTTCAAAAGGTAATATAGGAGTAAGAAAAGCCTCTGGAAACTTGCAGAATTGAGCCTGACCTAAACACAGTCAGAGAAGTGAGGTGAAACGGAGGAAGGGTAAAAGATAGCTCTGAGTCACCCAATGCAAATTGACCAGATGACCCTCAGCAACTCTGCATCTGCCTTCCCCTCTGTAAGAGGAGGAAAAGGGGCCAAAAAACAAACACGCTTTAAGTTCTGGCATACCATGATTCTAGTTCCATCTTGTTTTCCCTAGGGACTTTCGGTGACTTTGCAGAATACAAAATTGAGCAGAATATAAAATAAAACAATTTCTAAGTTCATTCATGTGGAATTCCCACAGCACTTATATTTTGGCCCATAATAGGATACACATTCAGAAAATTTCTGTTTCTTCTTATTGGCTAAAATGATTCTTCTTTTGAATCTTATCCATGTGTGTCTGACTTCATTTAGGAGTTACAGTTTGTTTCCTTCAGTAGCATTATGTATTCTTGCAGACTGTCTATGTCCAGCCATTTCTAAGAAGGACATGGTTTTGTTTTGTTTTTCTTTTTCTTTTTGAGAAAATGTACATTTCTGATTGCCTTGAATCAAGGTTTTATTTGTGTTCTAGGGTCACAGGAGGGCAAGAGATTTGCAGCCTCTCAACTAGAAAGTGGGAGAAAAGGTGGAGGGAGGTGGTAGCGTCATCACTCACCTTCCACGAGATCAGTCTTACCAAATCCAAATGACATAATGAGCTCAGTAAAGCAAATTTTCTTTAAAAGCCAATCTGTTTAATCTCTACTTTATGTAAAAGGCACTTTAGAGACTTTCTGTATACCTATTCCGGTATGTTTGCCCATGTGTTTATGCTAAGTTGCGTTAGTCATGTCTGACTCATTGCAACCCTATGGACTGTAGCCCTCCAGGCTCCTTTGTCCAGGGATTTCTCCAGGCAAGAATACTGGAGTGGGTTGCCATGCCTTCCTTCAGGGGATCTTCCTGACCCAGGAATTGAACACACGTCTCCTGTGGATCCTGAATTGCAGGTGGATTCTAAACCACAGAGCTACCAGGAAGCCCATTCATTCATGCTTACCCATGTGCAATAATGTTGGTCTGTACTTGGAGGTAGAACATCTTATATTCTGTTTCGTTCACCATCAAAATGAAGGGCTAATTGAATGTAGGTTTTGCCAGTAATGAGATCTCAGCTTTCATCACAGGAGATGAATATGGGATACACTACTGCTTACTTTCCACTGCATCCACTACGACGGGCATCCTTGTAGGAGGCCTAAATGAGACTCTATTTCCCCCTGAATAGTAATAGAGTTTCTGCTATGTTTAACATTCGTTGACTAGAAAAGATTTTATGGCTTTAAGAATTAATAAAATTGATTTTAGCAACAGCATATTATAGTTTCTAATAAAGCATAGATGTGTTCTATTTTATGCAAACCCAATACCAAAAATCCACACTTACAGTGAACAAATGAAGGCATTTTTCACTTTAGGGATTTTCCAAGAGGCCTACTTGTAGGGCTAAAAGAAGATAATACTGTCCCTCTAAGAGATGATCTTCAGTGAGACAAAGTGTTGAGATGAAGCTGGACCATACATACGACCTATGCAAACTCCACAGAAGCACATCAGAGAGAACCAGACAAGTGGAGAATGTGCAAGGACCACCAGTTACCTAATATAGAAGATGCTTTATTCTTTCGTCTTGCTTCTACATGAGAGAACGAAACCTGAAAAGAAAGGGGAAGGAAAATCCCAGAAACCAGATACTCTTTCAATACACTACAAGATTTTGGAGTGTGTATGTGGAGGAATGGGGTATGAACCGACGGGGATGACATAAGGACCCTGCCCAAGCAAGACACCTGGATTCAGGATGAAGGACACAGTTGCCACATCTTGTGATCTGTCCATCCTCATCCATGTCAATTTCTGCTTAAGATGACAAGATATTTTGGTGACTGTTTAAAGTCACCTCCAGAGGGAAGAAGGTAAGAGGTATACCCCTCAGGGAAAGAAAGTATGAAAGATTGGGGGTGGAGGAGAAGGGAGTCTTCAGGAGAAAGCAGTGGAGTGGATCTGGCGACACTGCAGAGGGTCAAGGTTATGAATGGAAACTCTGAAATAACACTGCTTTGGTTTGAATCCTCCATTATGAACTGTTTGAACCTGAGTATGCTGTATAACACCTCTGTTCCCGAAGAGTCTTCATCTCATAAAGTGGGGCTCCTGACATACCCTCCACACAGAGTGATCCTGAGGATTTACTCTATTAGTAAATGTTTTAGGAACACTTAAAACACCTCAGGTTCGAATATGTTCTTCCTATATGGCAATTTTAATTATCATTACCCATGAAAAGGAAAAAAAAAAATAGCATCCCAAGAAAACTGTGATAAGTAAAGAGTCATCTCAAACTCTACTGTGAGACCAGAAGACAAAGTCCATTCACAGGTAAATGGGAAAAGCTGAAGGGTATGGCTTCCCTGGTGGCTCAGATGGTGAAGACTCTGCCCGCCATGCGGGAGACCCAGGTTTGATCCCTTGGTCAGGAAGATCCCTTGGAGAAGGGAATGGATACCCACTCCAGAATTCTTGCCTGGAAAATTCCATGAACAGAGGAGACTGGAGGGCTACAGACCATGGGGTCCCAAGCTATAGTCCATAGGGTTGCAAAGAATCAGACACAACTGAGCAACTAATACTTTCACTTTCATGGGGAACAGGAGGGAAAGTTTTTCATTTCAGAACCACATGAATTAGAAGTGTTACCTGCTTCTGTGTCTGGGACCAAACTGTGCTGTCTCATCCATCAGTAAATGGAAGTAGAACATATTCAATACGGTAAGCTCTATAGAGCTTGGGCTGTGATCTTCTGAATCATTTGTCACCTTGAGGGAACCCTTTCCCATTGGGGAGGGGATTTGAGCACGACTGCTCCATTGCTGAAAATACCAGGTCTTGTCTCATTCACTTGTTTGAATAAGTCGACTTTATTGAGGCTGTAATCTTATAATGATAACAATAGCTTCTGTCCTAGATGGTTGTGATGATTGTAAATCATATCTGAAAACTTTCTTGTGTTACTTCATGCTTGCGATGAAGTAGGATCCCCTGTTGTAGCTCTGAGAAAAAATGAAAGGGACAGTGGAGTTGACTGCATTCTCTTAAAGAGCCCTTAAAAAACAGGTGTGCATCATTTCCTGTTTGGGGAGCATGGCTAAATTTTTTTGTTATTAGTTTCTAAGCTGGGTGGATATGGAAAGGTTTCTGGATCAAAATATCTATGTATCAAAAGTAGCATTTAAAGCAGATTCATTATTAAAATGAACAATACAAAGTGATCAAAGGTATTAATGTAAGTGTTCTGACATGAAATGTGAAGATTAGATCTGGAGGAATGCTGACTCTTAAACACAGCTGTGAGCCTGAACCTCTTACCTGCTTAGAAGGGTGAAGCCATTCCTATAGGAAGGAAAAGGGGCACCTCAGTGGTTACAAAAATCCTTCCAGATTCACTTTCCTGATTTGGACCCTCCTGCTAAACGGTCCACTGATGGGCAAAGAGAAGGTACATCTCTATATACAGTGAGACTCTAAGTTTTCACTAACAGAGTCAGTTATTGAACTGCTTGGTTCTCGTGGAGTCTCAGATTTGCACACAAATAACAAGAATGCTGTTACAATTTCCCAAGTGCATGTTCGAAATTGACACTTAAAGCTGTATTAGGGTCATCGTTACCATCTTTCTAAATTCCATATATATGCATTAATACCCCTGTATTGGTGTTTTTCTTTCTGACTCACTTCACTCTGTATTGATTCATGTCAATGTATGGCAAACACCACTACAATATTGTAAAGTAATTAGCCTCTAATTAAAATAAATAAATTAATTTTTTTAAAAAGGGGATAATAAACCAAAGGAAATAAAAATAATCTTTAAGAACAAAAAAAAGCTGTAACAGGAGGGTAGATCTCATGCTAAGTGTTCTCACCACAATAAAAGAAAAAGATATTTGAGAAAGACCACTTTCCTCCCTGTACCCCAGCTCTGCTCCCTCTTCTGAGTCTGTTTGCTTCTTCACAAGGCTTCTCTCACATTTTCCTCTCAAATTTAAAATTACTAAATATTTTTTATATCCCAGGAAAATTGTATTTCTTTTTATAGGCAGACTGATCAATGTAAAACATTTGAAGGCATTCAAGGTCATTCACCAGGACTTCATTCTCAGGAATAATGCTTTGCTATCTGCTTATGTATTTAATTATATATGTTGAAATATTTTATATTCTTGCCACATAGCAAAACCTCAAACATCTTCCTTGTGACTAGAGTCAGTGCTATTTTTACTAGTCTATTTTTACTTCAATATGAAAATGACATTCAGTTTGGCATATTGGCTGTTTTTCCTCTTTTCTTTCCCTTAGCAGTAAGTCTGGGGCAAGGCATGGAGGTGGCTTTAGGAGCAGGTTGAGTCCACTTATTGCTTATAACTTGTTGCCCTGTATTTGTCTGTCAGGGCTACCATAATAAAGTCACATAGACGATGGCCCAAACAACACAATTTTATTTTCTTACCATTTTGGAGGCCAGATGTCTGAGAACAGGTATTGGCAGGACTGATTCCTTCAGATGCCTCTGTCCTTGGCTTGAGGAAGACCTCTTCCCACTCTGAGTTCACATGGTCTTCCTCTGTGTCTGTGTTCTCATTTCCTGTTCTTATGAGGCCACCAGTCAGATTGGATAAAAGCCTGCAAAACGTATAAATCTTTCGCCTTTTACTAATAATCAAAATTTAACTTAATTACTTCTTGAAAAGTCCTGTCTCCAAATGTAGTCATGTTCTGAACTACTGGGAGTTAGGAGTTTAATCAGTGAGTTTTGGTGGGGGTTGCAGTTCAGCTCCTAACAGCCCCCTTCCTCCAGATGCAAGGCTTGTGCTCTCAGTTCTGAATGTTGCAGCTCTTTTTTCCCTTGCATGTTCTGCCTCCCTTCTCTGCCTTTAAGAGCTCCTGTGATTACATGCCCATCTGGATAACCCAGGCTAATCTCCCTGCTTTATAGAAAACTAATTAGCAACTTTAAAAGACGCTCACTCCTTAGAAGAAAAGCTATGACCATCCTAGACTGTGTATTAAAAAGCAGAGACATTACTTTGCCAACAAAGGTCCATCTAGTCAAAGTGGTGGTTTTTCCAGTAGTCATGTATGGATGTGAGAGTCATGTATGGATGGGGTTCGCAAAGAGTCAGACATGACTGAGTGACTGAACTGAACTGGCAACTTTAATTTCATCTGCAACTTTATTTCCCTTTTGCCATGTAATATACCGTAGTCACAGGTTCTAGGATTATGGCATGTGTGGCTTTGGAGTCATAACTCTTCCTACCACACTAACCAAGAACAGGATCCATCCTACTTTTCAACAAATACCCATCCTCTCATTTAAGGCCTCTTGGGGGCCAAACTTTTGAGGAAAACTTTCTCTTTCTTCCTCTTGTTTATCCTGTTCTCTGTGAGGAGAAGAGTGTGAGCAGCTATACTCCGCCCACTTCTTCACACTGGAATACGTTCTTTCTCACAGAAGTAGAGTTCACCAGTCAGGCTTGTCTGAATCAGTACATCCATTTTGCCAGGTTAGCAGAGGATGGAGCCATGGTGTCAAGGGCAGAAACCAGACCTCACACTTTTTCTTTCCCATAATGTCATGGATAAATAGGAAGGCCGGGAACTTTTCCTCTGGCAGAGGCATCTCTTCTCCAACCTTCCCACTGTTTTCTTTTACTTTCTGCATCCGGTCTAACTGGCCCCCTTGTCCTTAACGATGGGTGAGTAAGTCAGCTTAGACTTGCCGTCTATAATCCTCTGTCTTTCCTTCAGTGCAAGAGAAGAAAAGAGCCCCCCTTTATCCTCCAGGTTGAGTCACATTCTCCAATCCAATTTTTATCCAAACTCATGCTTTGAGATGATTAATTTTGCAAGTGCCCCATAATCTACAAGAAAAGCTCTCTGGATAAAGGCACTCACAAAATCATTGTCATCCATATTTTCTTTCAGAGCTAGCACACAATTCTGTGATGTCCCTCAGGCAATCTTTGGAGAAGAGGAAAAAGCATCCTATAACTCAAGCAACTGAAAGAGGAGAGTGAAAAAGTCGGCTTAAAACTCAACATTCAGAAAACTAAGATCATGGCATCTGGTCCCATCACTTCATGGCAAATAGATGGGAAAACAGTGGAAACAGTGACAGACTTTATTTTGGGGGGCTCCGAAATCACTGCAGATGGTGACTGCAGCCATGAAATTAAAAGATGCTTGTTCCTTGGAAGAAAAGCTATGACAAACCCATATTAAAAAGCAGAGACATTGCTTTGCCAACAAAGGCCTGTCTAGTCAAAGCTATGATTTTTCCAGTAGTCATGTATGGGTGGACTATAAAGAAAGCTGAGTGCCTAAGAATTGATGCTTTTGAACTGTGGTGTTGGAGAAGACTCTTGTAGAGTGCTGAGCACTGAAGAATTGATGAGTTTGAACTATGGTGTTGGAGAAGACTTTTGGAGAGTCCCTTGGACTGCAAGGAGATCCAATCAGTCCATCCTAAAGGAAATCAGTCCTGAATATTCATTGGAAGGACTGATGCTGAAACTGAAACTCCGATACTTTGGCCACCTGATGCGAAGAACTGTCTCATTGGAAAAGACCCTGATGCTGGGAAAGATTGAAGGCGGGAGGAGAAGCGAATGACAGAGGATGAGATGGTTGGATGGCATCACTGACTCAATGGACGTGAGTTTAAGTAAACTCCGGGAGTGGCAATGGACAGTGAGGCCTGGCGTGCTGCAGTCCATGGGGTTGCAAAGAGTCACACATAACTGACCAACTAAACTGAACTCAAACAAGAGCATCTGTCTTACTCTAGTTGTCCTGCTGTGTGAAAACCAGATATTTATTTGAAGTCTTCTCGTATTTTCTACAGTATAGTATTACAGGGATGTTGATATGGAGGATTTCCACCTACCCCTACTTTATCCATAAATGTTCAATATTTATAAGCCTGAGTTTCACATAAGCTTTTAGTTGAACCAATGTTAGTAAACAACCCTATTGTAATTATCAGTACAGGTTGGTTTATACTGTATATTGCAGAAAACTTTTGCTACTTGCCTGTAAAGGCAGAAGAGCAAATCATATTAAATTTGAAATAAAAAGGTTTTTAAAACAGTCAAACCTTGCCAACATATTGAAGTCATGGTTTGATAGACAGATTTTGTTGTTGCCACCCATCAGCTAGCTTCCCATGTTCTGCCTGGTGGCTCAGATGGTAAAGAATTTGCCTGCAAAGTAGGAGCCCCAGATTCGATCCCTGGATCAAGAAGATTCTCTGGAGAAGGGAATGGCAACCTACTCCAGTCTTGCCTGGAGAATTCCACGGACAGAGGAGCCTGATGGTCTACCATCCACAGGATTGCAAAATGTCAGACACAGCTGAGTGACTAAGCATGAATCAGGCACCCTGATTTTGCTGTATATACCCATCCTTGTCCTGAATTTAAGCCATCTGTTCACATAAGGCTTCACAACTGTTCCTGGGGTGAATGTGGGACTCAGGTCTTTCTAATCTGAATGTGCAATTCTTTGACCACACTGCTTGGTATAAGAATGAGCATGTGATGAAATCAAAGACCGTGAGAAGCAATGAGACTTTTCCCCTAGAGTTGCAGTAGAGGTACTTTGTTTTCCTTACTGTCTTGAAGCTGGAAGGGGGTTGTAAGCCAGCGGCTTCTTGCAGCCACCTTGCCACCATGAGCAACCTGAGAATGAACTAAAGAAAGATAAAGAGGTTAGAGCACAGGGTCATGATAACCTTTTTAATAACTTTATTGGAATGTAGTTGATTTACAGTGTTGTGTTAGTTTCAGGTGAATAGCATAGTGATTCAGTTATACATTTACAATATAATCATTCTTTTTTCAGATTCTTTTCCCATATATGTTTTTACAGAATATTGAATAGAGCTTAAGTCTTGCCTATAGTTAACCCACCTCTTGAACTGTTCAAATCTGTAAGCCAAAGAAGTTCCTCTCTGGTTAAGCAAGTGTGAATTGAGTTTTCTGTATTTTGAGTTAAAAAATACAAGCTCCTAAATTCATATGTTCTATAATAAAGAACTTAAACTCATCTCTGATAAGTTCTTAGTGACTTTCTGAAATACAAATGTACCTTTCATTGCCACATAGAAAAGTAATGCAGCAGAAAATGTCAAAATGCATAGTTTGAAGAATGATGTCTATGTGTGCCAAATTATTAAATATGTGGACTTTTTCTTACCTCTAAAGCCTAAACTATGTTGGAGTCTTATATGCTTTGAGCAACTCAGAGCTCCCAATAGAATTGGTCCTATTACTACGCTGGCTGTGTTTTGAGAACCACACACACACACAAAATTACTTTTTCTCAAAGTAGTATCTTCATAGATTTGCTTTCCTCTTGAATACAGAGAAGTAACACAACATATTGGAATGAAAATACTGGAAGGGACCAAAAGATCATATAGTCATCTCATTTTATAATAAAGAAATTAAGAATCAAAGATCTAAATTGATCTTTAATTAAGTGCAGTCACCCTAATTGTTAATAGAAGAGTGGAGTCTAATTGCCAGACTCTGGGAAGTGTCTCCTTTCCTCTGCCCCCTGGATTCAGGCATGATCTTTATTTACCCACCACTCAATTTTCACATTAGAGAAAAATATAATGTTAGAGTAGAATCATATTATACCTTTTGCTCATTTCTGTGTTCACAAACTAGTCATTTTAGGGTAATGTCCATGAAATCAGCCATACATAGTACAGCCACAGATGATCTAAATGGCTTTTCATTGAAGTCATTTAATTTAGTGCCAACATTGTGTATAATCACATCTGAAAGTATTACATACTTTTAAAATTTCAGAGGAGCATGTCACTTAACAAATTGCTCTAGAACTTAATGGCAAAATAACTGCAATTTTATTACATCCTGAGATTTTTCTGTATCAGGAATTCAGTGCATTCTTCTGTGCAGATTCAGCTCTTTTTAGTCTATCATAGTGACAGGACACGTGAAGATACAGTGGGGATCTTGACTTAGGGACTTTATGTCAATAAGAGTATCTGTTCTTACTTTAGTAGAAATTATCATCTTTATATGCTCTTACTACAAAGATTCAATGATTCATTTCAATCCCATTGAATTCAATTCAGTCATGTGCGATGAAATGCACATGCTTCATCAATGACTGTGACTAGGATAAAGCTAGCCTGGAAACATGGTTCTCTTATTACAGGAAGTCTTCCTGGTGAAGGGTCAAGTTTGCGGTAACCTGAACCCTGATTGGAAGGGTCTAGAAAAGACTGCTTTCTAGTTTCAAGCCAACCTCTAACAAGCTGAGATACTTTGGGCAAATCAACTTACCTCTTTGCAGTTCAGTTTCTTTATCAGGAAAAAGAGAATAAGGCCATTTTGAAAGCCTCTTCCAGCTATGGCGTGGTATGACTCTTGATTAATGTTTTCATTGCATAATAAGGATTTTGTTACTCCTAAGAAATTAGAATTCCCATAAATTGATTTTACTGAATATTTATTTTAAGTTTGAATCCAGTATTCCTCCAACCTGCCACATTTTTGAAGAGAAGTATTATCTCTACTTTGTGTGTTAGTCACTCAGTTGTGTCCAACTCTTTGAGACCCCATGGACTGTAGCTCAACAGTCTTCTTTGCCCATGGGATTCTCCAGGCAAGAATACTGGGGTGGGTTGCCATTTCCTTCTCCAGAGGATCTTCTCAACCCAGGGATTGAACCCTGGTCACCTGCATTGCAGGCAGATTCTTTACCATTTGAGCTATGCTACTATGTTCATTTTTAATATATGTGGTCCACTTTATCCTCTCTGCTGTGCCTGCAAAGTAAAATATTCTCCATTTCAGTTTTAGGCTTCCTTGCTGAGGCTTAGAAACAGACAGCTAATCGCAGCAGACTGTGCTGGGAACTTTGGCCACATGCTACTTGTCCACTAAACTCCCAACAAAGAACACATGTTGATTTCACCACTCATGTCTATTAAAGGTCACCCTGAAACTGCCCTTGCCAGGAACTATGACTCACAGATAAAAGATAATGTGGGCAGTGAACTCTCCCCAGAGCCATCCCGCACAGAGATAGAATGCTTTTGTAACACCCACATACCTTGTATTTTATGCTACAGATGGCACTTTAAGCTTCCACTTATAAAGAGTCATGGTCAAGCTCAGAGGTCGGAGGCATTGAATAAAACCAGTATCCATTTAATGGGAACTAGTGTTTGAAATACTTTGCTACTTTAGTAAACACTCTGAGCCCTGTAAGAGCCTATAACATGTCCAATGGAATGACCTGTTTAAACCACAGCAAGTTCATTTACACACTCCCTGTAATAGATCCCTTTGTTCAAATCTTCTTTGAGCAATTGCTTTCTCTGTACTAAGTTTCAGAGCATATACTCTATCAAAGCAATTTAAAAGGTCTAACATGTTTGAAGAAAAGCAAAATGCAGAAATCGGCTGACCTCACAGTCAGTGTCCTGCTTGAAAAAGGCAGAAAGCTTACCAAAGAGATGTGAATGTTCTGCCTTCTTTAGGAAATTAATGGACAGAGTTTTTTATCCTAATTTTATCCAGGTGCCCAGATCCTATCTATGGATTTCTCCATGATGGAGGAGAATAGTTTCATGAAAACAGCAAGATGATTCTCAATCTTCAGTTCACTTCTCCTACATTATAGCTCTCTCATTAACATGTTTGAACTTGCTCTTCTTTTTTATATCATTGCCATTATGTATTTTCTTAGTGACGCTTACAGGTTGATGAGTGTTCAGCAAGTAAGGCCCTTCTTTTGCACATAAAATTCTTCTTCCTTTTTGGTAAAAATCTATCCCATAACTTTCTGCCCTACCCCTGTCCAACCAGGTCAGTCTGAAGATGCTCTGAAACAATTCATGACACTTTGCAGGGGTTATATTCTTTTCTGTCCATTTTCTTCCTGTTCATGTTTAATTTTATTCAACTCCTGAGTTTATTCCTGCCTGTTCCAGGACTTCATTTTGGTCTTGCTATCTCTGTGTTTGACATTACATGATCATTATTTTTGGCTCTGCTTTAAATTTCTGGGAATCTTTTTTCAAAGTAACTTTTTGTGGAATAACTTATTCCTGCTTCAGTCTTTGGGGTCAAATTCTTGGTCATAGTTCCTTTGGCCAGTAAATTAACTGTATCTTCTCAGTGCAAAGAGGAGGGAAATTTAGTAATAATTTTGTGTAGCAGCATGTTTCCCTGTGTGCTGTATGTATTCTGGGTGCCCACCCTCCCAATCTTTTCACATTTCTTCTTTGCTTCTCTTATCAGCCACCTTTAAATTTTGCATTGACACAGGGTATAATGAGAGTCTTACCAGAGCCCAAGTTTTATCTCTGGGCTAGGGTCCAGAGCATAAGTTGCTTCTTTACATTGGTGTAGTGGATGCTATGAACTGCTGATTACCCAGCATTGATTCCCTCTCTGAAAGTCCCTCTTTAGCTGAAGAAAGTTGCCAGACCCAGATTAAGTTTGTGCCACAAGAGCATCCTGAGACTGGCTGATTTGGGAATGAGACCCAGTCTCCTTGCCCAGAATTGGAATATGTTAAAAGGTCCATCCCAGCTTCAACTCACCCCTGAGTCTCTACTGTTAACTGCATTACAGAGCTGCTTCTCCCTCAGCCCAGTGCTGTTTCCTTTGCTCCTTTGAAGGTATTTTTCCATTTGATGAACACTCTCTGATAAAACCTGCACATGATCTTGTTTTTGTTTGTTTAGTTTTTTATTTTTAAAATTAATTTTTTTGGAGTTTATAGTTGCTTTTGGAGTAGAAATCCACTCCAGGATTCTTGCCTGGAAAATTCCATGGAGAGAGGAGCCTGGCAGGCTGCAATCTATGGGATCTCAAAGAGTGGGACAACACTGAGTGACTGAGTGCTGAGCACACACAGCTGTTTACAATGTTATATTAGCTTCTGCTGTACAGCAAACTGAGTCAGTTGTATATCTCCCCTCTTTTTTATATTTTACTTCCTATTTGGGTCACCACAGAGGATTGAGAAGAGTTTCCCACACACCAATCTAGTAAAGAGATCAGTAAAGTTTCCAGTAAAGGGAAATTGTGCCTAAAACAATGGTGTTCTTTTCTGGCAATTAAATGTTAATTAGGGTTCCAAGGCTATGTTTCTCAAAACAACCATTTCAACAGGTCATGGCATCTTATGAGATTCATATATTGGTGTCATAACAATGGATTCAGTATCATCTCGAACATGAACAATACATGTTGATAAGCAGACATGACTGGAAAACAGCTACATTTACATGCTTCAAATAACACTGAGACTGAAGCAGATATATATAAATAGCTGCATAGTGCTGCGAATGTTGAAGTACTCAATACAAATCATTGCATTTTGAGTGAGTTTCAATAAACAACCTCTTAAAACATGAGAATCCCAAGTTTTCAAGAAAAAAAAACATGTGAAGAAGGAAATTCTTAACAATTTTGGTTGGGTAAGTGCAAGAAGCAAGATACAAGTCAAGCCTCTTACCACTACATATGAATGCTTCATGCTAAATCACTTCAATCATTTCCAACTCTTTGCAACCCTATGGACTATAGCCCTCCAGGCTCCTCTATCCATGAGATTCTCCAGGCAAGGAAAATGGAGTGGGTTGCATGCCCTCCTCCAAGGGATCTTTCTGACCCAGGGATCAAACCTGCACCTCTTATGTCTCTTGCATTGGCAGGTGGGTTCTTTACCGCTTGCACTTCCTTATCACTAAATATAGTGAGTAATTTTTTTTTTTTAAGTTTAGAACCTGTTTAGAAACTATGAGGAAGTTGAGTTGGTAGACAGATAAATTATCTCTAACTTATTTTTAAACTTTACACCAAATTTTGAGTTTATATTTGTGCTTCTGGGGCAAGAGTAGGGACTCATGTATAGAAAAATTTCAAGATAATAATTTAATGCTCTCTTAGTTTTATAAATTTTAAAACAGAATATAAATATTCATAACCCTACCCACTCATACAATTAAAGCTCCCTTGTAATTATGCCTATGGATGACTTGTCCCGTTCAGTTTCTCTATCTGTAAAATGGAGATAACAATACTTACCTTCCTAATATGGGTGTTGAGATGATGAATTTCCTAACGTGCATAATGTGCTTTGAAGATGAAAAGCTTCATGTAAATGCTGAGTGTTATTATTGTGCATAAATTTATGAGGTATCACAGGTGCATGATTCCGAAGAATACATTAAAGCTGAAATTCATTGTGAATAATTCTTGAGGTTGTAAACCTGAATTAAATATAAAGGTAAAAGGCATCCTCTAAACATTAAACACAGATGGTAATGATTTTGTTCAGATTTTCCTTGTATGTAGGTTGGCTATATTTTATAATTAGACAAAAAGCTAAATAAGCATCAATTTTAAAGGTTTTTTAAATAACATTTGTTTCTTAGAAGTTAATGTGCATACACAAACCAAAAGACACAGGAAGCAAAAAACAAAGTCATTCATAATCACAGTCTATTGTTTGATCTGTCTTTCTAGGTCTCATTTGTGCATTTTCACAACTAAGTATCCGTTTTATGTAATTAAAGTCATACAGTTATGTATCATGTTATTTCACACATCGTGAATATTTACTATTCCAAAGTCTCAAAGCGATGAGTATTTTGATAACCAAGAAGACACTGCTGCTGCTGCTGCTAAGTCGCTTCAGTCATGTCTGACTCTGTGCGACCCCATAGACGGCAGCCCACCAGGCTCCCCCGTCCCTGGGATTCTCCAGGCAAGAAGACTGGAGTGGGTTGCCTTTTCCTTCTCCAATGCATGAAAGTGAAAATTGAAAGTGAAGTCACTCAGTCGTGTCTGACTCTTAGCGACCCCATGGACTGCAGCCCACCAGGCTCCTCCATCCATGGGATTTTCCAGGCAAGAGTACCGAAGTGGGGTGCCATTGCCTTCTCCAAGAAGACACTACACCACCTCAATCTGGAAGGAAAAAAAATGTACTCCTGAATTTCTTGAGCTCTTCTTTCAAAGCTGTCTCCATTCTTAAAATTCTCAACTGTAAAATTTTAATAAAAGAATGCTTCTTTTCACTAATTTTGTGACTTTGGGAATTGACTGGTACAGCATTATGACTTTACTCCAACTCATCAGAAATAAATTTTTTGCCAAAAGTCATATTCTTGATAATTATATTCTTGATCCTTATGTGTGCTCTTGGTTGCCCCAAAAAGGTATATTTTGTTTAATGTACTACTTTTGCCTCAGAGAATATAAATCCTATCAGTATGATGAAATCCCCTTGGGTTCACAATCAAAGTAACTCTTGTGTGTTTCTTGACTTTGTGCTGTAGTAATGGATTTCAAGGACAGATGAGAGATGGGTTTTTGCTTAACTGCCGACATGCGGCATTTTATTCCCAGGCAGCTATCTGCTTGGAATATGGTCTGCTTCTCCTTGGCTCCTTGGTCTCCTGAGCACACAGAGACTTGGGCTTATGCTGAATGTCAGTGTCAGGTGCCTTTCTGGTTTACTCCACCCACTCTGTGGTGGGGAAGAGACTTGCCTCTCATGCACCCAGAGACAGTCAAGCAATCTTTAGAGAAGTACGATTTGTTTTTTCTTTTAGAATGAAATAATGGATGGACCTAGAAATGATCATAGTAAGTCCAGTAAATCAGACAAAGACAAATATCATATGACACCACTTATATGTGGAATCTTAAATATGACATGAGTGAACTTATCTATGAAACAGAAACGGGCTCACAGACATAGAACACAGACTTGCAGTTGCCAAGGGGTGGGGAGTTAAGCAGGGTAAGGATTGGGAGTTTGGAAGTAGCAGATGTGAACTATTATATATGGCGTGAGTAAACAACAAGGTCCTACTGAATAGCACTGAGAACTATATTCAATATCCTGTGCTAAACTATCATGAAAAAATACGAAAAATAATGCATATATACAGTGGTAAAGAATCTGCCTGCAATGCAGGAGCTACAGGACACATGGTTTGATCCCTGAATTGGGAAGATCCCCTGGAGGAGAGCATGGCAACCCACTCCAGTATTCTTGCCTGGAGAATCCCATGGACAGAGGAGCCTGGTGGATTATAGCCCATGGGGTCACAAAAAGTCAAACATGAATGAAGCAACTTAGCACACACACATGTGCACACATATATAACTGAATCACTTTGCTGTACAGTAGAAATTAACACAGCATTATAAATCAACTGTAGTTTAATAAAATTTTTGTAAAAGATTTAGATCTTTTTAAACTTTCACTTTCAGCTGTTTTAAATGCAGGTATTTGGGGAAATGGGGTGACTGGTTTGGGACACGGTGAAGAAATGTCACACTGAAGACTCCTGCAGAGACAAGCCCCTCTCCTCATATTGCTTCACGGCTCTTCTGTAAGGAATTGTTGTCATTTATTACACAACCAATCTCTAGTCAGGAGAATGTTCAGGCCAGTGATGCATATCCCTGAGTAACAGTGAAAAATAGTGTCTTCCCTCTTTGGAGGAGCATTAATTTGTTTTAAGCCTGACGCCTGCTGGTACAGTAGACAAAGCTATTTACTGAAATAGGGCTTCTTGCCTCAAGAGCTGAGGCAAGTCTAGAAAGGATGGGATTAACTCCATGTGCACGGGAAGCATCAACTCTCTATTATAAAGTGCTTTAAATAATTCAGATGAAGGTAGCATAAAACTTACAGGCTTTCTGAGATAAGTAAAACATGGGTTTGATCAGGGTGGAGACTTAACTACCTATTTTGAAGGCTGCTTCTGGAGAAAGATCAGAGGTAGGAATTTATTCCTTTATTCATTTAACTAATTTTTTTAAAATACTTTGAGACAGTGCTATATATCAGGACTGTGACCCATGCAGGATACAAAATGAAATCCTTGCCCTTCCAAATATGTCTAGGGGAAGGAATTAAAGAATTGGAGGGGTGGATAAAGAAGTCGTGTTACTATCAACGATGCAGGTCACCCTGTGCTTCACCTAGGTTGGATCATCTTCGAGCAGATGGAGAAGAGGAGAGAGGGAGGGAAGGAATGGGAGGAAAGGATAAAAGAGGATAACTTTTTTCAAAATGCAAAAACAAAACAAAAACAAAATAATTTGACTCCTAGAAATTCAAGACAGATGCTAGAGAACCTCAAGTATCCACATCTATAGGCTTTTGATTTTCTGTCTGGGGGGCTCCTGAGCTGCTGCTGTGTCCTCATTCACAGCTCTGATGAGTCCAATAAGTTGATGAGAATCTATTAAATAATTCAAAGAGAAACTCTGAGACAGATCTAATTGTGCCATATGGCTTGTGGGATTTTAGTTACCTGACCAAAGGAAAAACCCAGGCCCTCAGCAGTGAAAGCAGAGTCCTAACCACTGGGCAATCAGGGAATTTCCCAGAGAGATCTAATTTTGAAACAGGTATTATTATAGACCATTTGATTTGCAAACCAAGATGCTTTTTTTTTTTTAAAAATATATATAGACATTTCATTTACATTGAGGAAATGGAAACAAATTTAAATGAATCATATCTATTTTCTCTATCCTAATGGGATAAATGGTATCCTTGGTAGTATTCAAAAATATCAAAAATGAGTAGATAAAACATGTGTTGTTATCAAGTACCTACCAATGAGACAATCTGTTTGGAAGAAAATATATTTATCAGAGATTATGTAATTTTGGGTTTCTTATGTGTTTTTTTTTCTTCTAAAAAAAGGAAGCTTGGAAAGGCTGCTGCTGCTGCTGCTAAGTCGCTTCAGTCGTGTCCAACTCTGTGCGACCCCATAGACGGCAGCCCACCAGGCTCCTCCGTCCCTGGGATTCTCCAGGCAAGAAGACTGGAGTGTGTTGCCATTTCCTTCTCCAATGCATGAAAGTGAAAAGTGAAAGTGAAGTTGCTCAGTCGTGTCCGATCCTTAGCGACGCCATGGACTGCAGCCCACCAGGCTCCTCCGTCCATGGGATTTTCCAGGCAAGAGTACTGGAGTGGGAAGGAAAGGGCCATAAATATCTGTTATGTGCCTCAGTTCAGTTCAGTTCAGTTGCTCAGTTGTGTCTCACTCTGCGACCCCATGAATCGTAGCACGCCAGGCCTCCCTGTCCATCACCAACTCCCGGAGTTCACTCAGACTCACGTCCATCGAGTCAGTGATGCCATCCAGCCATCTCATCCTCTGTCATCCCCTTCTCCTACTGCCCCCAATCCCTCCCAGCATCAGAGTCTTTTCCAATGAGTCAACTCTTCACATGAGGTGGCCAAAGTACTGGAGTTTCAGCTTTAGCATCATTCCTTCCAAAGAAATCCCAGGGCTGATCTCCTTCAGAATGGACTGGTTGGATCTCCTTGCAGTCCAAGGGACTCTCAAGAGTCTTCTCCAACACCACAGTTCAAAAGCATCAATTCTTCGGCACTCAGCTTTCTTCACAGTCCAAATCTTACATCCATACATGACTACTGGAAAAACCATAGCCTTGACTAGATGGACCTTTGTTGGTAAAGTAATGTCTCTGCTTTTCAATATGCTATCTAGGTTGGTCATAACTTTCCTTCCAAGGAGTAAGCGTCTTTTAATTTCATGGCTGCAGTCACCATCTGCAGTGATTTTGGAGCCCAAAAGAATAAAGTCTGACACTGTTTCCACTGTTTCCCCATTTATTTCCCATGCAGTGAGGGGACCAGATACCATGATCTTAGTTTTCTGAACGTTGAGCTTGAGCTTTAAGCCAACTTTTTCACTCCCCACTTTCACTTTCATCAAGAGGCTTTTAGTTCCTCTTCACTTTCTGCCATAAGGGTGGTGCCTACTTTGCTTTAAAACTCTTAACTACCTAGATCTTGAATGAAAAGTTCATTAGGAGCTTCTCATCATTACATTGCCTACATCAACTTCTCTCCCACCCAGGAGGTCTGGGATCCACAAGCCAACCCTCCCTCTGTCTTCTCCTACTTTATTCATGCTCCTAGGACACCCTTACCCCCTCACTCTATCACACAGCATAGGGTGAAAAGCTTTTAAAAAAATATAACACCTGGGGTGTTCCCTGGCGATCCAACGGCTAAGACTCTGAACTTCTAATGCAAGGCGCCTGGGTGCAATTCCTGGTCAGGGAACTAGGTCCCACGTGCTTCAGCTAAGAGTTTCCATGCTGAAACTAAAAAAAGAAAGTTTCTGTATGTCACAAGGAAGATCAAAGATCCCTCATGCTACAACCAAGACCCAACACAGCAGGAACTGGTGTATTTTTCTTTTCTTTTTAAAAATTTAATTTATTTAAATTGGAGGCTAATTATTTTACATTATTGTGGTTTTTGCCACACATGAATCAGCCATGAGTGTACATGTTTCTCCCCATCCTGAACCCCCTCCCACCTCCCTCCTCATCCCATTCCTCAGGGTTGTCCCAGAGCACCAGCTTTGAGTGCCCTGCTTCATGTTTTGAACTTGCACTGGTGGTCTATCTTACATATTTCAGTGCTATTCTCTCATATTTTTCCACCCTTGCCTTCTCCCACATAGTCCAGAAGTCTGTTATTTACATCTGTGTCTCTTTTGCTGTCTTGCATACAGCGTCATCATTATTGTCTTTCTAAATCCCATGTATATGCATTAATATACTGCTTTGGTGTTTCTCTTTCTGACTTACTTCACTCTGTATAATAGACTCCAGTTTCATCCACCTCATGAGACCTGACTCAAATGTGTTCTTTTTATAGCTGAGTAATATTCCATTGTGTATATGTACCACAACTTGCTTATGATCTGCTGTTGGACATCTAGGTTGCTTCCATGTCCTAGCTATTGTAAACAGTGCTGCAATGAACACTGGGGTAAATGTGTCTCTTGCAAGGCTGGTTTCCTCAGTGTGCATGCCCAGCAGTACGATTGCTGGGTTGTGTGGCAGTTCTATTTCGTTTTTTAAGGAATCTCCACACTCTTCTCCATAGTGGCTGTGCTAGTTTTCATTCCAGCCAACAGTGTAAGAAAGTTTCCTTTTCTCCACACCCTCTCCAGCATTGACTATTTGTAGGCTTTTTGATGACAGCCATTCTGACTGGCGTGAGATGGTACCTCATTGTGGTTTTGATTTGCATTTCTCTGATAATGAGCGATATTGAACATCTTTTCATGTGTTTGTTAGCCATCTATATGTCTTCTCTGGAGAAATGTCTGTTTAGTTCTTTGGCCCATTTTTGGATTGAGTCATTTAATTTTCTGGTATCAAGCTGCATGAGCTGCTTGTATATATGGGAGATTAATTCTATGTCAATTGTTTCATTTGCTATTATTTTCTCCGATTCTGATGGCTGCCTTTTCACCTTGCTTATAGTTTCCTTCATTGTGCAAAAGATTTTAAGTTTAATAGGTCCTCCCATTTTTTAATTTTTGTTTTATTTCCATTACTCTGGGAGGTGAGTCATAGAGGATCTTGCTGTACTTTATGTTCAGAGAGTGTTCTGCCTATGTTTTCCTCTAAGAGTTTTATAGTTTCTGGTCTTACATTTAGCTTTTTAATCCATTTTGAGTTTATTTTTGTGTATGGTATTAGAAAGTGTTCTAGTTTCATTCTTTTACAGGTGGTTGACTAGTTTTCCCAGCATCACTTGTTAAAGAGATTGTCTTTTCTCCATTGTATATTTTTGCCTCCTTTGTCAAAGATAAGGTGTCCATATGTGTGTGGATTTATCTCTGGGCTTTCTATTTGGTTCCATTGATCTATATTTCTGTTTTTGTGCCACTACCATACTGTCTTGATGACTGTGGTTTTGTAGTATAGTCTGAAGTTAAGCAGGTTGATTCTTCCAGTCCCATTCTTTTTTCTCAAGATTGCTTTGGCTGTTTGAGGTTTATTT
The DNA here is from genome assembly GCF_003369695.1 of Bos indicus x Bos taurus. NCBI lineage: Eukaryota > Metazoa > Chordata > Mammalia > Artiodactyla > Bovidae > Bos > Bos indicus x Bos taurus. The sequence goes on along the minus strand of NC_040084.1, from coordinate 17,944,210 downwards.
TGTGTTTCCATACAAATTGTGAAATTATTTGTTCTAGTTCTGTGAAAAATAACTTGATAGGGATTGTATTGAATCTATAGATATCTTTGGGTAATATACCCATTTTCACTATATTGATTCTTCTAATCCACGAACATGGTACATTTCTCCATCTGATTGTGGCATCTTTGATTTCTTTCATTAGTGGTGTATTTTTCATTTCCAGTTGATTCTAAGATACAGCCAGTGTTGAAGACCACTGCCCTGGAAAAGAATCTGAAAAAAATAGATATATGTATATGTGTAACAGAATCGCTTGAAACTAACACAACAGTGTAAATCAACTATACTTCAATATACAATAAAAATTGAAACAACACTTCCCTAAACCCTCTACTGCTCCTTTGGAACTCATAGTCTGTTATACAAAATCTCCTATGTACTAATCTACTTCTTTCAAAGTTTTCCTCTTCCTGCTGTCGCAGAAACCAGGCTACTTCTTGAGGGTACTCTTTCCTTTGCAGTCTTCGCCTCTCTCCTTAGACTCCAGCACCTTCTCCCTTTACCACAGTCAGATGATGACCTTGACTAGATTATGTCTCTGCTTAAAGAAGAAGAACAACCAGAGAGAAATTCCTCATTTTCCCATCACACATCTTTCTCTCTCATTTCTGTGCCTGTCAGTGTCTTCCCTACTGATAGGATGATGAACTTGGACATGTTGGCATAAGTGGCCAGTCCTTCCATTACTTCACTAGCCTCTCACCTACTCAAGGACTTTGATGCTGAATTTAACTCCTCTGTCTCCTCTGTCACTAAAATTTACCTCTCTGTTAGATTTGCATCAGGTGGGGTTGATATTCAAATAATCTCAATGTCAAGCATTAGCACTGATTAATTATTATAGAGGTGACTGAAACCACCTGTGACCGAGGTGAATATCATCTGTCTTACTCATCATAAAATCAGCATCTCTCAATATCACCTTAATAAACACCTTCCCTTGATCATACAGACCCAGACTCCTCCTCAGATCCTCTTTATGCTGTCTCCTACATGAGAACAAATTCCATTCATAAGTTTAATTTCTTTGTAAGTCCAACAAAGTTAGCCTAGGTACCCAACTAACACAATTGTCTATATAGTACTGTACTGTAATGGGTTTATAATACTTTTCACATAAATAATACATAAAAAACAAACACAGAAATTAAAGAGAACATTTTAATTTTAAAGTACAGTAGCTTGGAAAGTACAGTAGTGTAGTACCACAGCTGGCATACAGGGGCTGCATCCAGTGAACAGGCAAGAAGAGTTACTGACTAGAGGAGGGAGAAGGGGTGGGAGATGGCAGAGCTGAAGGATCATCAGCAATAGGAGATGGAGGGCAAGTTGCAGTTTCACTCATGCCTGACACTGATGGCACAGGTTCTGGTTCCTTGGTGGATTCAGTTCTATCTACCCTCTTGAGAAAATGATTCAGTGATTTTTTCTTAAATTTTATTTTTAAACTTTACAATATTGTATTGGTTTTGCCAAATATCAAAATGAATCTGCCACAGGTATACATGTGTTCCCCATCCTGAACCCTCCTCCCTCCTCCCTCCCCACACCATCCCTCTGGGTCGTCCCAGTGCACCAGCCCCAAGCATCCAGTATCGTGCATCAAACCTGGACTGGCGACTCGTTTCATACATGATATTATACATGCTTCAATGTCATTCTCCCAAATCTTCCCACCCTCTCCCTCTCCCACAGAGTCCATAAGACTGTTTTATACATCAGTATCTCTTTTGCTGTCTCATATACAGGGTTATTGTTACCATCATTCTAAATTCCATATATATGTGTTAGTATACTGTATTGGTGTTTTTCTTTCTGGCTTACTTCACTCTGTATAATAGGCTCCAGTTTCATCCACCTCATTAGAACTGATTCAAATGTATTCTTTTTAATGGCTGAGTAATACTCCATTGTGTATATGTACCAAAGCTTTCTTATCCATTCATCTGCTGATGGACATCTAGGTTGCTTCCATGTCCTGGCTATTATAAACAGTGCTGCGATGAACATTGGGGTACACGTGTCTCTTTCCCTTCTGGTTTCCTCAGTGTGTATGCCCAGCACAGGGGTTGCTGGGTCATAAGGCAGTTCTATTTCCAGTTTTTTAAGGAATCTCCACACTGTTCTCCATAGTGGTTGTACTAGTTTGCATTCCCACCAACAGTGTAAGAGGGTTACCTTTTCTCCACACCCTCTCCAGCATTTATTGCTTGTAGACTTTTGGATTGCAGTCATTCTGACTGGTGTGAAATGGTACCTCATAGTGGTTTTGATTTGCATTTCTCTGATAATGAGTGATGTTGAGCATCTTTTCATGTGTTTGTTAGCCATCTGTATGTCTTCTTTGGAGAAATGTCTATTTAGTTCTTTGGCCCATTTTTTGATTGGGTCGTTTATTTTTCTGGAATTGAGCTGTAGGAGTTGCTTGTATATTTTTGAGATTAGTTGTTTGTCAGTTGCTTCATTTGCTATTATTTTCTCCCATTCTGAAGGCTGTCTTTTCACCTTGCTAATAGTTTCCTTTGTTGTGCAGAAGCTTTCAAGTTTAATTAAAAAACAAAGTCCCATTTGTTTATTTTTGCTTTTATTTCCAATATTCTGGGAGGTGGGTCATAGAGGATCCTGCTGTGATGTATGTCAGAGAGTGTTTTGCCTATGTTCTCCTCTAGGAGTTTTATAGTTTCTGGTCTTACGTTGAGATCTTTAATCCGTTTTGAGTTTATTTTTGTGAATGGTGTTAGAATGTTTGAGTTGCAGCTCTCTTTTTCTTGTCTTAGATAACAAGGTGGCAGTAGCCTGCATAGTGAATGGCTGCTGCAGCCTTTGTGTATCAGTCTACATTTGGGTCCTGTGGCTCAAAAATTAAGACTGCCTCCTCAAACACAGAAAATTCCCCTGCAATTCCCTGCAATGTGAATCTCTTCAGTTCTTCTGTTACTTCTTCCTTTTTTCCCTCTTTGTCCTTTCTCTGGGCTTCTAATTCCATCAGATCATCATTAGTAACCTCCATGTTCACATCTTTGAAAGTTCTCAACTTGAAGGTTACTATGTAGGAGACCTACGATGCAGGGGACTTACTTCTCATGTTGTTCCTTTACCTACTGTCTCTTCATCCTACAGACTGTGGCACGTCCTACAACCAGGTATCACCTCACTACTTCAGTAAATTACCTCTTATTAAAGGTCACAGTGTTCTCCACACTGCTCATGGGGCTCAGTTCTTGACCTCTCATCTTACTACCTCAGCAGCACTCCATATTATGCTCTGTTCCTTGAAAAATGTACACAGTGAAAGTAAGATGAGATGGACATTTTTGCATGTATGTAACATTTCAGTTGATGTGTCATACTCATTGTTCTAAAATAATGATGAACATGACTGGTTCAGAGCTTTAAAGAAAATGTTTGTAAAACCTGCAAAGAATGTCGAATTATAAAATAATGCTTTTTTATGAAATCGTGTTAGTTAAGGCTCAACTATTTGATTTCCATACTGAGGCAAATAAAATACATACAAAAAGATGAGTTGAGGGTGGAGAGTGTGTAAAATGACTAGAAAATTTCTCATCCTCATGTTTGGAGAGCCATGAAATGTCTGATTGTCTAGAAGGATAGAAATAAAAAATTGTTTGTCTTAAGTAAGACAAAACATAAAACTATACAAAAGAGATCTTCATGACCCAGATAATCATGAGGTGTGATCACTCAACTAGAACCAGACATCCTGGAATGTGAGGTCAAGTGACCCTCAGGAAGCATCACTAAAAACAAAGCTAATGGAGGTGATGGAATTCCAGTTGAGCTACTTCAAATCCTAAAAGATGATGCTGTGAAAGTGCTGCACTCAATATGCCAGTAAATTTGGTAAACTCAGCAGTAGCCACAGGACTGGAAAAGGTCAGTTTTCATTTCAATCCCAAAGAAAGGCAATGCCAAAGAATGCTCAAACTACCACACAATTGCACTCATCTCACATGCTAGCAAAATAATGCTCAAAATTCTCCAAGCCAGGCTTCAACAGTATGTGAACCATGAACTTCCAGATGTTCAAGCTGGTTTTAGAAATGGTAGAGGAACCAGAGATCAAATAGCCAACATCCACTGGATAATCAAAAAAGCAAGAGAGTTTGAGAAAAACATCTACTTCTACTTTATTGACTATGCCAAAGCCTTTGACTGTGTGGATCACAATAAACTGTGGACAATTTTTCAAGAGATGAGAATACCAGACCACCTTATCTGCCTCCTGAGAAATTTGTATGCAGGTCAGGAAGCAACAGTTAGAACTGGACATGGAACAACAGACTGGTTCCTACTGGTTTCATAGGAAAAGGAGTATGTCAAGGCTGTATATTGTCACCCTGCTTATTTAACTTATATGCAAAGTACATCATGAGAAACACTGGGCTGGATGAAGCACAAGTTGGAATCAAGATTGAGGGAGAAATATCAATAACCTCAGATACGCAGATGACACCACCCTTATGGTAGAAAGCAAAGAACTAAAGAGCCTCTTGATGAAGGTGAAAGAGGAGAGTGAAAAAGTTGGCTAAAAACTCAACATTCAGAAAACTAAGATCATGGGCTCTGGTCCCATCACTTCATGGCAAATAGATGGGGAAACAATGGACACAGTGACAGACTTTATTTTTTGGGGCTCCAAAATCCATGCAGATGGTGATTGCAGCCATGAAATTAAAAGATGTTTATTCCTTGGAAGAAAAGCTATGACCAACCTAGACAGCACATAAAAAAGCAGAGACATTGTTTTGCAACAAAGATCTGTCTAGTCGAGACTATGGTTTTTTCAGTGGTCATGTATGGATGTGAGAGTTGGACTGTGAAGAAAGCTGAGTGCCAAAGAATTGATGCTTTTGAACTGCGGTGTTGGAGAAGACTCTTGAGAGTCCCTTGGACAGCAAGGAGATCCAACCAGTCCATCCTAAAGGAAATCAGTCCTGAATATTCATTGGAAAGACTGATGCTGAAGCTGAAACTCCAAAACTTTGATCACCTGATAAGAAGAACTGACTCATTGGAAAAGACCTTGATTCTGGGAAAGATTGAAGGCAGGAGGAGAAGCAGACGACAGAGGATGAGATGGTTGGATGGCGTCACCAACTCGATGGACATGAATTTGAGTAGGCCCCTGGAGTTGGTGATGGATGGGGAAGACTGCCATGCTGCAGTCCATGGGGTTGCAAAGAGTCAGACGGGACTGAGCCACTGAACTGAACTGAACTGAAGACAAAACAAGAAATGAGTCTTCCATAATTCAACTTGGGACAGACATATTATCTTTTTTTCTTTAAAGGTAAGTAGTTTGACATTCTAAACATTAGGGCCAGAATACATGGAATTATTATGGGTTTGCTGAAAGAATAGATTTTAGAAAACCTGTGCCTTGAAAAGGCTGAAAGAAATCAGGAAACCAAAATTATTAACTATAATAAACACTAAAGTTATTTTTGCAATGGCACCTCTAGTTAGTCCCTATTGCTGCAAATCTAGCCAGGCAAGCTGTGCCCAGTCATCATATTTAAAGTTTCTACCATGGCTGAAATGGAGATAAGCTCAACTCTGGGAGACTTATGTAACCCAGATACGACTGGCCCTACTAGGCATCTTCTCTTCTCTCTACTCCCATCTGAAAGGTGGCTTTACACTTCAAAACAGATCTAAAATCAGATTCAATTTGATATGCATTTAAAAGAGGCAGCTATTTTCCTTAAAGTTCTATAAGGATGTGAGGAATGTCTCTTTATCTCCCACAGCAGAGCTTAATAAAATATTTTTAAAGTTTCTGTTGTTTCCCAGAAAGAGGCTTTCCCTTGCCAGTCGCTCATTTCTTCTCTATCTCTTCTCTAAAGATTTTGGATGCTCTTTGCTGGTTCTGCTCTCTCCCTCAACTTCGAGAACCCATGCCCAGTGACAACCAAACAGTGCTGTCTGCCGCCTAAATATGCCTCAGCCTTTCCAGTCTTTGTTGCCTCCTCAGAGGGCTCTTCAAGGTTCCAAAATGACAATCCACTTATCCTATAACATTATACCAGCTTAACAGTTTATGTTGCTAACTTTTTAAATGCTTAATAAGAAACTGGGCTTACTTCAACCAAAAGTCTCAAAAAATTAACATAAACTTTTGTTTTTAGAGTTGCTATGAAGGGCCTCAGCACCAGAGGTGTGGAATGAGTTTGTGTTGAACAAATTTGTGTAGAACCCTGCCCATGGATCACAATCTGGAGTTTGCTGCTGCTGCTGCTAAGTTGCTTCAGTTGTGTCCAACTCTGTGCGACCCCATAGACGGCAGCCCACCAGGCTCCCCCGTCCCTGGGATTCTCCAGGCAAGAATTCTGGAGTGGGTTGCCATTTCCTCCTCCAATGCATGAAAGTGAAAAGTGAAAGTGAAGTAGCTCAGTCGTGTCTGACTCTTTGCGACCCCATGGACTGCAGCCCACCAGGCTCCTCCGTCCATGGGATTTTCCAGGCAAGAGTACTACCACCCTTTAATTACAATACGCAGATTTTACATTTGAGTTTTCATCAAATTTCCCTCTTCAAATTTCCCTCATCAAATTTCCAAACAGTGTGGAATGTTTCTAAAATGTGTTCTCATCTCAGTCTTCTGAACATGTCTTCTTCTTTAAGGCTAGTCAACAAATGTGTGTTCATGATGAAGTCATAGCATGAAGCTGACAGGCTACAAAGAACTGGGCAGCAGTACCTCTGACCTTGACAGACAGACACTGTGATCGAAGTCTGAAGGTCAAATGTGTCCATGACACATTCAGGCGTTTGGGGGTTTCTGGAACCATTTATGGAAGGGCCATAGAAGAGTGTTGAGACAGGAGTTAGAAATATATGCCTAGCTCCAAATAAAGACTTCATAATCCAAATACAGGAGCAATTTTAAACAAAGAGCCCTCTGTCTGTCGCTTAGGTTTTTTCTTCTTCCAGAATTACCCTTACCTGGAGAATGCTCACATGTGTACATAAACACATATACAAGTAAATATACTCTTTTTCTTTACCAAAGAATTCTGGTCTGAGTCCTGGGTAAAACCATGTTGCAAGTAAGAGTAGAAAGAGTTATTTTTTACTAAAAAGACGATCAGGGTGCAAAATGTAATTTTGAAAGGAGTTGAAAGGTAAGCTTCCCATTTTTCTGAGGAATGAAAAATTAATTGCTTGAGAATCTAGAGGGCTCCTAAGAACAAGGCAACCATTTGGTAGCTGAAGGCCTCGGGGTATCACAACAGAGCTTTCTAGAGTGGTGGCAAAGGGCCAGGTGGAAAGGAAACATCAACAAGCACAGCGTTACCTGGAAAAGTACATGAGACGCAATGGAGTTGATGGAATCGGTATGCTTCTCCAGGCCCTGGAAATGTAGCAAGGCATTCGTGGACTTTGGTCCTGTGCTAGGTGCTCGGATACAGCACTAGAGAATCAAGGTCCCTGGCCCTCGCTCTCCAAGAGACAGGATCAAGTGAAGAAGATGAGGATCAAGCAAACAATTACACAAATGCTCACTTAACTCTAATTTCAATAAATGCTCGGGAGAAGTACAAGGGCTAGATATACAATGGACGACACTAATCCAGTTTGGAGAGCCAGCTGTAGGGCCCTTAATGCGAGACATGTCTCCAAGGAGACCAGAGCTAGACAATACCAAACCACCAGACACTATATTGGTATATAAGAGGATCTGACTGTGAGTACATGTGATATTCACACAATGAATTGAGGGCTTGGTCTTTCAGTAATAGGAAAAGGAAAAGGCCACTTTGCCTTGCAGGCATGTTCAGTTGTCAGTGGTATCTGACTCTTTGTGACCCCGTGTACTGGAAACCCCCAGGCTCCTCTGTCAATGGAATTTTCCAAGTAAGAATACTGGAGTGGAGTATGAATACATTTCCTACTTCAGGGGGTCTTCCCAAACTAGAGATTGAACCCAGGTTCTCTTGTGTCTCCTGCATTGGCTGGTGGATTCTTTACCACTGCACCACATAAAGGAAAAGGCAGTGAAATATAATTATCACTGAACCAGTAATTTTGGGAGAAGGCAATGGCACCCCACTCCAGTACTGTTGCCTGGAAAATCCCATGGATGGAGGAGCCTGGTAGGCTGCAGTCCGTGGGGTTGCTAAGAGTCAGACACGACTGAGCGACTTCACTTTCACTTTCCACTTTCAAGCATTGGAGAAGGAAATGGCAACCCACTCCAGTGTTCTTGCCTGAAGAATCCCATGGACAGAGAAGCCTGGTAGGCTGCAGTCCATGGGGTCGCACAGAGTCGGACACGACTGAAGCGACTTAGCAGTAGCAGTAGCAGTCAGAGGGTCTGACACTGTTCATGCTTATCGCTATAAGCTGTTCCTATTTGTAACTATGTGTCTTTAGCTGTAAACATGAAAGGGATTGTTGGGATTCAGTAATGGGAAATAACTAGATACAAAATCCTGATCTTAACAAGTAAAAAGTATAGACTGTCTGTGTGTCTTAAAACAAGCTTAGTAAGTTACATTACAGTGGATATGTTCTAACTTTTCATACATTCTTGAGTAGACCCTCAGTTTTCTGAAATTATAATTAGTAAATGTAAACCAATAATTCACATCCTATGATCATTCTCATCTATATTGTATTGTTCTCATAAACATGAAGTGTTAGAGAAAAAAATGACTTTTGAAACCCAGTTGAACCTTATATTTTGTTGGGAATAGAAGCCCAGAGAGTTATGTGATTCAACAGTATCTCGAGGGCAGTTCAGACTCTGCATGAGCCTTGCCTGCCAGGCTTTCAGTCTGCATGGTTCCATTCCAGATCCTATTAGCTTTTTTCCTTACTCTCTATTTTGTTCATTAGCATGATCTGGGGAGCTGTATTTTAACTTTCTTGCCTCACTATTCCCTTTTATCCTCATTCTTTTCTCAATTTTTTTAATGATTATTTTGCCTCTCTTTTTTCACCTTACAATCTTTCTGATTTTATCATTTCATATTTACTTATCATGATATGAACAAGAAAGAATGCAGTTGCAGAAGAACAGTTAGGAATGAATTATTTATTAGATGTTAATAGTGAGACACAGCATAAGAGGAGAACTTGAGAAAAGTGAGAAAACACAGAAAATGAGAAAGTCCTGACCTTTGATCATGTGAAGATCCTGCAGCAGGAAAGCACACTCCTATTCTTGTATTATAATCAAAATCCTGTCTTTTGCTCTACTAAAAATGTGAGTAAGAAATGAAATTTCATTCAAAATGCAAAACTTTATTTTTATTAATCATGTATATTAAAGTACATGTAAAAATCCCCAAATTCCAACTGTTTCATATATTCTTTCAAAAAGTTGTATTTCTCCTTTTGAAAATATATATTTATTTATCATTTATTTATTGATTGTTTCACGTCTTCACTGCAACACATGGGATCTTCATTTGTGTCATGTGAGGTCTTTCACTGTGGCATAAGGACTCTCTAGTTGTGGCAGGCGGGCTCAGTAGATTCAGGGCTTGGGCTTAGCTGCTCCACAGCATGTCTGATCTTAGTTCCTTGACCAGGGATTGAATTAACCTTCCCTACATTGTAAAGTGGATTCTTAACCACTGGACCACCAGAGAAGTCCCTGTATTTCTTAATATACAAAATTATTTATTTCTGTTAAGTGGAAAAAAATTCATTCTTAATGAATAAACATTAAACTTTAAAATTATTTAAATGAATATAAATTTTAATTAAAATTTTTGTTCAATATTTTAGTAAAATAAAAATATTTCCAATTGAAGTGTTCAATGTCCATTGAGCTGTAAGACAAAAATCATTGTCAAGATACATGTGCTGTCTAGAACTACATTTACACAAATCTAAGAGAATCATAATTCTTGAAGAATATTCCCCAGGTGCCATTTCCAGTGTTGCAAATACCATGCTCATTTGCCAGGACCTGCATAACTACACTTTGGAACAGAAAGAGAAACAAGAAAATTAGTTTTCCCATAGCTGGGGCATGAAACATTATAATGCAAGAAACTGCTGAATTTCTGCTGAGTTATGTTCTTTCCCTCTGACCTAGACACTCTGCTGTTAAATCCTCCTAGCATTCTGAAATAGTACAACTTACAAATATTAATGTTGAGCTTCCCTAGTGGCTCAGTTGGTGAAGAATCTGCCTGCTGTGCAGGAGACCCAAGGCTGATCTCTGGGCCGGGAAGATCCCCTGGAGAAGGAAATGGCAACCCGCTCCAGTACTCTTGCCTGGAGAATTCCATGGACAGAGGAGCCAGGCAAGCTACAGTCCATGGGACCACAAAGAGTTGGACACGACTATGCAACCAACTTTCACTTTCACAAACATTCATGATATTTGAGAAACATCATGTTTTATTTTGAGGACAGAGAGCAAGAGTACAGAGAAATGTTTTCTTAAAGTCTGAACAGTGTTAAGCAGAAGAGTGAGCATTTAGAATCTCAGGTACAAGGTGCCACATTAAGTGCAGAAGACTGCATACCACAAGTGTATATATGTTCTTTAATTGTGTGTGTTTGTGTGTGTCTATCTGTGGGGTTCCCTAGAGCACAGGATTCAGAGCAAGGGATCCTTTCATTTTAGTCATAGTGTAGTACTGCTGACAGTCTATTTTCTCAAAATGAATATTAACCACAAATACTGGTTGAATTTATCTAGTGGAAATATGTTTATAAACTATAATTAGTAGCATTAAGTATAACATTTGAAAATGTCAACAAAGATACATGTTGGAAAATAATTCACTATAGAATCATCTACATATATAAACAAATATATATCGGTTAAATATGCACAAATTTTATTAATTAGGATTAGGTTTGGCTGAAAGTAAAAGAAAATCCCACAAAACAGAATCTTAAATAAAATGAAGATAATTTATTTCTCTAGCTTCCATGGTCGGACATGACCAAGCGACTTCACTTCACTTTTCACTTTCATGCATTGGAGAAGGAAATGGCAACCCACTCCAGTGATCTTGTCTGGAGAATCCCAGCAATGGGGGAGCCTGGTAGGCTGCTGTCTCTGGGGTCGCACAGAGTTGGACATGACTGAAATGACTTAGTAGCAGCAGCAGCAGTTTCCATAGTGGCTCAGTGGTAAAGAATCTGCCTGCCTGCCAATGCAGGAGATGCAGGTTTGATCCCTGGGTTGGGAAGATCCCCTGGGAAGGAAATGGCAACCCACTCCAGTATTCTTGCCTGGGAAATCTCATGGACAGAGGAGCCTGGAGGGCTACACAGTCCATGGGATCACAAAAGAGTTGGACAGAATTTAGTGAATAAACAACAATAACAGTTTATTTTTCATACAAACAAAATCCAGAGCTGATTTGGTAGCTGTGCTCCATGAAGTCTCCAGAACTCAGGCTTCTCTCAGCTCACCTCCCTGCCATCATCATGTGTGGCCTTGACTCTACTTTCTAAGAAGGTAGTATCCATAAACTAAGGAACAGATGAAGGGAACTCTGAAAAGTGGGCAAAAGCAGGACACCAATGGTATCTTAAGGACATTTTCCAATAGCTGCCACGTGACATGTCTTCTTAAATCTCATTGGCCAGAATCAGAATCACATGATCACATCTAATGGCAAGAAAAAGTTTATTCTGGACAGCAAGAATCTCTTCTGGTGTAGAAGGAAACGCAAATACTAGGCAATGATAATCACTTTTGCCACATTTATTTTACATATGTCAGTTATTGATACCCTATAACTCATAATACTACAGAATAGTTTGCATCCATGATTCTTGTCCTCTGAGATATTTATCAAACCCTTTGCCAAAAATATCTGAAATCTCAGCATCACATACTTTCTATTCCACCTTTATCATGTTCACTCCACTTTGTGTGGTAATTTAACTCCACGTCCAGGCCAGTTTATCCTGGAATAGCCTGTTTCATTATGTAGCACTGACTAATATACTAATTGTAAAGAATGTTCCAAGAATACTGGAGTGGGTTGCCATTTCCTTCTCCAAATTTATTACTTACTCATAGTTAATGGTGTAAAAGATACCCTATTGTTGTGCAGTTGTGTTAAGTTCACTCTTTAAATATCCCAATGGCCTTTTGACCCTTTTGTTGCATTTTATGAAAGTATTAAAACTTTGGAAGTATGACACCGTGATACCTTCTGCAAACAACACACCTGCAAACACCTTCTGGCATTGTGGTGGCAGAGGTTTCAGTATGCAGCCTGACTTGAGGGCGTAAAATATGTCTGGTTTGATTATTGCCCAAAAGGTCTTACCATACTCGATGCTCTTCACTCTGAATTTACTTTTCTACATCATTAATAAGTGTCTCCATCCTCAACAAGTACAGCTATAAAATTAGGCTTAAAATTGTTGTTGTTTGATTCTGTTTTTTTTTTAAATACTTTCCTTAACACATTATATGTGTTTATGTGTTTATTTCATTACTTTGGTTACTGCTGATGGACTTTATGTCTCTTTTTCCAGATTCTAAACCTGATATAAGGAAAGTATGTAACTAACACAGTCCTTGGAAGATAGGAGCTTGATAAAACTTGTTCAATTTATTAATTAATGATTTGTACTGCATGTGCATTAATAACAAATATGTTCCATTTGAAAGAAGAAAAGCTTTCCTTTCAAAATCTGTATCCATTTTTTTTTTTAATCAGGAAGACTCAAACAAGACAAGGGGACTGAAATGCTATAACCGTTAACTGTGCATGCTGCCTGCTAAGTTGCTTCAATTCTGTCCAGCTCTTTGCATCCCTATGGACTGTAGCCTGCCAGGCTCCTCTGTCAATGGGTAGTCTCCAGGCAAGAGTACTGGAGTGGATTGCCACGCCTTCCTCCAGGGGATCTTTCTGACCAAGGGATCGATCCCACATCTCTTACGACTCCTGCATTGGCTGTTCTTTACCACTAGCACCACCTGGGGAGCCCAACCAATAACTATACTTGTATATGATAATCAATCATCTCTTTACTCCAACTGCTACTTAAATAATGAAAGAATTCAACAAAAGTAGAGAAAGAATAAGTTTCTGACATACATTTTGGGTAAACATTAGAATTTTAGTTCCATGGAGGCAAATGTGATACTCCTGAGAATCTTTAAGAGAATAATATAAATCAATTATTTTGAAGTAGACTTTTGCTTTGAAATATGTCAAGAAGTGAAGCAATTTATTTTAGCTCTAAGATTCTACAGAAGGTGTCCTAAAACACAGGATTGTATTTAGTCCTCAGTGGGACAGCTGAGGGGCTTCCCTGGTGGCTCACTGGTAAAGAATCTGCCTACAGTGCAGAAGACCCAGGTTTGATCCTTGAGTTGGAAAGATCCCCTGCAGGAGGGCAAGGCAACCAACTCCAATATTCTTGCCTGGAGAATCCTATGGACAGAGGAGCCTGGTGGGCTATAGTCAATAGGGTCGCAACAAGTCAGATAGACTGAGCGACTAAGCAGCAACAGCAAGACAGTTGAGTTAAGATGGAACCCTCAATGCCTGGTGGCTGCAGTTAATAAAGCACATCAGTTACCAAGATCCTTTCTCCTGAAGAGAGTGAGAAAAACATTTCCACTTAACAATTCTATTTTCTATTTCATACTCCATCCTATTGTTGTTATCCTCAAACTCCTCAATCACATTTACAGCCAGTACATTTTGGCAAAGGGCAAAGGAAATAATTTTATATGCCTACCTTGAATTTGCCATAACGCTGCCATGCTAAAGTGTATCTGCATCCATGGATGAAGTTTACAGTAGACCTGGGCATTTCCTGGTGGTCCAGTGGGTAAGACATGGTGCTTCCACAGATAGGGGCTTGGGGTCAATCCTAGTAAGAGAACTAAGATCCTGTATGCTGTGTGGTGTGGCCAAAAAGTAAATAAATAAAATGATAAAAATAAATAAAATGATAAAAAGCTTAAAAAAATAAAGTAGAACTGTACTTTGCCTCATTTCCTTGGTTTATGAACCCTGGATTTTCTGTTGTTCAGGTTAAATGAACTTATGGTACTTATGGTTATATAAATATGTATAAAGGAATATATGTAAGCTTATTTTAGACTAGGATATATTAGGATGAGTCAAGAAATTTACACATGAACTGCTTTTGCATACACTTTTACTACATAGATTTAGAGGGGAAAATAGAATAAAGTATGCGGCTAACTCATTTTACCAACTGGTATAAAAATTTCCAAATATAAATATTTATATTGTTTTTCACTTCCTTTAGAAATTAAAATTCAGATGATCAGATTCCCTCTTCTTAATTTATCTGGACTCGGCATCCCTACAAATTTACTGCTTCTTGCTGTTGTTCAGTCACTCAGTCGTGTCCAACTCCTTGTGACCCCATGGACTGTAGCCCACCAGGCTCCTCTGTCCATGGGATTCTCCAGGCAAGAGTACTGGAGTGGGTTGCCATTTCCTTCTCCAAATTTATTACTTACTCATAGTTAATGATATAAAAGATACCCAAACTATCATATTTTTATAAATCTAACTGTATGTATCCTGTTTTATAATTATAAATGTGACTTGTTTGAAATAATGAGAAAATGACTTGCTTCTCCTTGCTCATAAAAGACTCTTGGAAAAGCTATTAATATTCTGCAAGTAACAGAAGTGGTAGAAGTTGTTACAAAATAAGTTTCTGATTTTAACAAGAAAAATGCGTAGAACTGTTTAATCTTCAAATGGCCTTCAAAGCACTTGTTGATGAATATTAGTTTTGAGGTTATTAGATGTGGTTCTTGATATATTAGAGAAGATATATTTGTGTATGTGTATATACTCACTAAAGGAACGTATATATGCTAAATTGCTTCAGTCATGTCCAACTTTTTGTGATCCTACGGACTGTAGCCCACCTGGCTCCTCTGGCCATGGGATTCTCCAGGCAAAAATATTGGAGTAGGTTACCAACCCCTTCTCCAGGGGATCTGCCTGACCCAGGGGTCAAACCCTCATCTCTTACGTATCCTGCATTGGAAGGAAGATTCCTTATGATTAAAAGCATGGATTTAAAAATTTTTTGACTTATTAATATAGTAGATATTTAAGATAATTTTTAGTGCTTTTTATGATTTAAAGTTCTGTCCATGTTGTGAATTTTAATGTTCAGCGAAGATTTTACTTTAAGCTTCTTAAAACTGTGACTTACAGCCTTTCTGGGTTATCTGGTATTCAGTGAAGAAGCTAGAACAAAAGTGGACCCAATCATCCTTAAAGTCATATGAGTTATTAGAATTGTTCAAAAAGTAAAAGTCAATTACAAGCGTGATTGATTGATAACAAGGTACCATAAAGCAAGTTAGCTGAAAAGATTAGCATTCAACTTTTCAAGAGACTTGTAAAATAAAGTCTCAGGGACACAACTTATAATCAATGTCAAAATTTATCCAGATCCATCAATTGAGTCTTCTTTTATGCTCTCAGAACACTTGAGAAATGTAAGTAATAAAAAAAATGGCAGAACACTGCCACTGCCTTGTCAACTGGCAATGACTCTGAGAAAGGCTGCCATGAACAGATGAAGGCTGGAAAGCGTTACCCACCCCCTCCTTGTGACTTGGTCCACACAATTACCCGGCCGTCCTCACCTGAACCAAGAAGGCTTCTCAGTCTTGAATTTGAGAGTTAAAGGATGACACCAAAAGAAAAAGAGTGACAAGGAATCTAAACACACAGAAACAGTGTCTGGAAAATGTCTAAAACAAGGTCATTTCAAATACTCCTATTGGAATCCATAGAGACAATATTGCTAGGCGTGTAGCTTTCATTTAGAAAAACCATTAGAAAGATGGTAACAATAACCCTGTGTACGAGACAGCAAAAGAGACACTGATGTATAGATCAGTCTTATGGACTCTGTGGGAGAGGGAGAGGGAGAGGGTGGGGAGATTTGGGAGAATGGCATTGAAACATGTATAATATCATGTATGAAACTAGTCGCCAGTCCAGGTTCAATGCACGGTACTGGACGCTTGGGGCTGGTGCACTGGGACGACCCAGAGGGATGGTATGGGGAGGGAGGAGGGAGGAGGGTTCAGGATGGGGAACACAGGTATACCTGTGGCGGATTCATTTCGATATTTGGCAAAACTAATACAATATTGTAAAGTTTAAAAATAAAATAAAAAAAAAAAAAAGAAAAACCATGTTGCTCCCCAATAAAAGGGGAGTTTATTAGAGACGTTTATCAAATATTCATTTGCTCAATGCAATGGAGCTTAAATGGACTTGGAAAACTAGTTGAAATTTTAAGATTTTTAAAGAGAAAACTTTAAGTCCGTAAGGTGTAACAGTGTGACAAAAGGATTGTTTGGATGAATGACAAAAATAAATGAGATTAAAGAATGTCTGTGAAGATAGTTATGAAATGTGAACACAAGTTTTCAGGAGACAAACCTGGGAGAATTTCTAACTGGGTTCATCTACCGCTTGAAGGTAGATGCTGCTGTATTCTTTCTTCTACAGCTTTTTCTGTCTCTTTCCCTCTCTCTGCTCCTATCTCTTTCCTTCCACAAAGTTCTCAACTTCTGGTAAAGTAGCTGTTTTTTTTTTTTTTTATAATTTTATTCAATCTGTGAGTCAGTCACTGAATTGACAAGCATTGATGTTTACCAGGCTTATGGAACTGTCTTTTCCTGACTGGAAATGGAAACTCGTGCTATTCTTTGCCATCAAAAACAGTATGCTTTTAAATTTGTGCTGCAATATCTAAAGTGAACTATTTAATTTACTTAACTAAGCAAACAGTTTGACATGTAGGATGACCGATTTACCTTTTTGTTTGTTTTAGTATGTATGTGAAGAAAATGAATTTACATTCTAATACGACACAAGCTCCAAGTTTTTTATAGTGAGATTTAAATATCTAATACAGAGAATTGTTTTTACTATAGTATTGTATATTCATTAGATTAAGGACTAGGAAATGGCAACCCACTCTAGTATTCTTGTCCGGAGAATCCCATAGACAGAAGAGCATGATGGACTATATTCCATGGGGTTGCAAATAGCTGGACATGAATGAGTGACTGAACAACAGAAACACCAAAGTAGATATTGTTTTTGTCTCCTTTTATTGTGATCTCAGAGTAAACTTGTCTGAGGCAGGTATTCTGTGAGATTGTTTATCTCTAACATGAGAAAAACATAGACTAGTGACCACCATCAGACAAGTTCTTAGATGTCAGGAGTTGCTGACTTTTTTTCTCAGTGGTGTAAGGCATTGTCATCATGTCTGTTTCCACAAGCTTTAATGTTTGTGAGCTTTGGCTAAATCTGCCCATAGACTAAGATTCCTGGAAATAAGACCTAAAAATAACCCAGTTCAGTTCAGTTCAGTTCAGTCGCTCAGTCTAAAAGCTTATTTATTAGTCAATTGTATTACTAAAGAGTTTCTATTTCCATTGAGAAAAATGCCTACCCGTAGTACTAGGAGCTTCCCAGGTGGCGCTAGTGGTAAAGAACCTGCCTGCCAATGAAGAAGAGGTAAGAAATGCCGGTTGGATCCCCAGGTGGGGAAGATCCCCTGGAGGAGGGCATGACAGCCCATTCCAGTATTCTTGCCTGGAGAATTCCAGGGACAGAGGAGCCTGGCAGGCTACAGTCCATAGGGTCGCAAAGAATTGGACACGAATGAAGCAACTTAGCATGCACACACATAGTTATTATTAGGGATGTTTTCTCTTTCTTGTTCAAGTATTAAAAATATCCTTTGTTAGCATATCTATTGTGACCTGACCTTGTTTTTCTCCAGTTGAGAAACACAAACCTTAACTGGCTTAGGAGGAATTAGGTGATGAGGGTCAGGAATGTACTTGTTGTTTCACCAGGCTGTTCCAAGGAGAAGCAAAATGTCAGTGAAATAAACTTAAAGGAGAGAAAAAGGGTCATCACTGCAAAAAGTGCAGAATTAATCAGGTCAGAGGTCAGGTCAGGCCTGCAAGGAACGAAATCAAGTACCTGTGAGGTGGTAGGGCCCAGAGATGGGTCAAAACGAGGAACAAAAATGAGGTACATGGAAGGTGTGGGGGTAGGAATAGATTGGGAGTATGGGCTTGACATGTACACACTGCTGTATCTGAAATAGATAACCAAGGAGGACCTACTGTATGTCACAGGCAACTGCTCAATATTCTGTAATAAACTTAATAGGAAAAGGATTTGATAAAGAACAGGTATGTATATGTTTAACTGAATCACTTTGCTGTACAACTGGAGCTAACACAACATTGTTAATTAACTATACTCTAATATAAAATATATATTTAAAAAAAGGAATGGGGTACATGTGAGCAGAGTCAAAGAAGGGACCCTCACCCTTGTGAAGCAGTGAAATACATTGCCTCTGTTCATTTGGCAGAGGGTGCTGATCTGCTAAAGAGGCTACGTCATCACGAAGTCACCTGACCCAAAATATACAAGGAGAGAGAATATAAAAGCACACACATAAGTTACATATCCAGGTGTAACTTTAACAGAAAACACATCAGTTTGGTTCAGTCTCTCAGTCGTGTCTGATTCTCTGTGACCGCATGGACTGCAGCACGCCAGGCCTCCCTGTCCATCACCAACTCCCGGAGCCTACTCAACTCATGTCCATTGAGTCGGTGATGCCATCCAACCATCTCATCCTCTGTTGTTCCTTTCTCCTCCTACCTTCAATCTTTCCCAGCATCAGGGTCTTTTCAAATGAGTCAGTTCTTTACATCAGGTGGCCAAAGTATTGCAGTTTCAGCTTCAGCATTGGTTCTTCCAATGAATATGAATACTCAGGACTGATTTCCATTAGGATTGACTGATTGGATCTCCTTGCAGTCCAGGGGACTCTCAAGAGTCTTCTCCAACACCACAGTTCAAAAGCATCAGTTCTTTGGCACTCAGCTTTCTTTATTGTCCAACTCTCAAATCCATACATAACTACTGTAAAAACCATAGCTTTGACTAGATGGACCATTGTTGGCAAAGTAATGTCTCTGGTTTTTAATATGCTGTCTAGGTTGGTCATAGCTTTTCTTCCAAGGAGCAAGCATCTTTTAATTTCATGGCTGCAGTCACCATCTGCAGAGGTTTTGGAGCCCAAGAAAATAAAGTCTGTCACTGTTTCTATTGTTTCCCCATCTATTTGCCATGAAGTGATGGGGCCAGATGCCATGATTTTAGTTTTCTGAATGTTGAGTTTTAAGCCAACTTTTTCCCTCTCCACTTTCACTTTCATCAAGAGGCTCTTTAGTTCTTCTTTGCTTTCTGCCATAAGAGTGGTGCCATCTGAGTATCTGAGATTATTGATATTTCTCCTGGCAATCTTGATTCCAGCTTGTGCTTCATTCAGCCCAGCATCTCACATGATGTACTCTCCATATACGTTAAATAAGCAGGGTGACTATATACAGCCATCATGTATTCCTTTCTCAATGGAACCAGTCTGTTGTTCTGTGTTCAGTTCTTTTTTTTTTTAAATTTTATTTTATTTAACTTTACAATCAAAATGAATCTGCCACAGATATACATGTGTTCCCTGTGTTCAGTTCTAATTGTTGCTTCTTGACCTGCATACAGATTACTCAGAAGCCAGGTCAGGTGGTCTGGTATTCCCATCTCTTTAAGAATTTTCCACAGTTTGTTGTGATCCACACAGTGAAAGGCTTTGGAGTAGTCAATGAAGCAAAAGTAGATGTTTTTCTGGAACTCTCTTGCTTTTTCGATGATCCAACAGATGTTGGCAATTTGATCTCTGGTTCCCCTGCTTTTTCTAAATCCAGCTTGAACATCTGGAAATTCTTGCTACATGTTCTGTTGAAGCATGGCTTGGAGAATTTTGAGCATTACTTTGTAGTGTGTGAGATGTGTGCAATTGTGTGGTACTTTGAACATTCTTTGGTATTGCCTTTCTTTGGAATTGGAATGAAAACTGACCTTTTCCAGTCCTGTAGCCACTGCTGAATTTTCCAAATTTGCTGGCATATTGCTTGCAGCACTTTCACAGCAGTATCTTTCAGGAGTTGAAAGAGCTCAACTGGACTTCCATCACCTCCACTAGCTTTGTTTGTAGTGATGCTTCTTAAGGCCCACTTGATTTCTGATTCCAGGATGTCTGGCTCTAGGTGAGTGATCACACCATCATGGTTATTTGGGTCATGAAGATGTTTTTTGTATAGTTCTTCTGTGTATTCTTGCCACCTCTTCTTAATATATTCTGTTTCTGTTGGGTCCATACCATTTTTGTCCTTTATTGTGCCCATCTTCCCATGAAATGTTCCCTTGGAATCTCTAATTTTCTTGAAGAGATCTCTAGTCTTTCCCATTCTATTGTTTTCCTCTATTTCTTTGCATTGATCACTGAGGGAGGCTTTCTTATCTCTCCTTGTTATTCTTTAGAACTTTTCATTTAGTTGGGTGTATCTTTCCTTTTTTCCTTTGCCCTTAGCTTCTCTTCTTTTCTCAGCTATTTGTAAGGCCTTCTCAGACAATCATTTTGCCTTTTTGCATTTCTTTTTCTTGGAGATGGTCTTGATCACTGCCTTCGGCACAATGTTATGAACCTCCGCCCATAGCTCTTCAGGTACTCTGTGTATCGGATCTAATCCCTGGAATCTATTTGTCACGTCCACTGTATAATCATAAGAGGTTTGATTTAGAAATTGATTTAGAAATTTAATTTAGAACAAAAACACATGGACCCCAATAAAGATGTTCATATGAAACAAATATGATTGACATGTTATTTTCAGGAGACCATTTTTCAAAACCACAAACCACACAATGGCAACAAAAGACACCTCAGAAACAAAGCAGAAGATACGTGTTGAGAGCTGAAACCATGTATAGAGTGCTTTGAAGGTGGTGTCTGACATGCCTGAAATCATCCTTAGTTCCAGGCAATAAAACTGACTATCCAGGCTTGATCTCTTCTACTTGGATTATTCTCAAGGGGCCTCTTTCCCTCCCTCTAGCTCCTCTTCCACTTAGCATTCAGGAGGACATTTTGCCAAATAAAAATTGGTTCATATATTGCCCCAACTTAAAACCTTCAGTAACTCCATGGACTCCTATTTTTCATGGGAGAGCACCTCTCTGTATTCCCTGGTTATTTTTAAGAGATGTTGAAAGGCATTTCATCTTTTTAATGTTTCTTTGGGATAATAATTTAGTATCTTGGTTCAGCAATCATCAGAGGCTCCTGTAGCACAGACTTTTTAGAGCTGTGATTCAAATGTGGGACTCAGAGCTTCCTCTTCTCATGCTATGCATATTAAGGCCATATTAAGAGCACATGGACCTGTTATACCAAACGATGCTGTCAGAAACGTCTCCAGGTCCAGACTCATTGATCTTGTATCTGAGGACATTCACGATCCAGTTCCTGCCAAGACCACCCATCTCCATACCCCCAAAACTATCTGTTCCACACACGTTGTCCTGTGACTTCTTCAAGCTACTTCATTCACTCCACCATTCCCTGTATGCCTCCTGCATAAATCTCTGTTTCAATGCCAATCAGGTTACCAATGTAGAGCAGGTCTGAATAGAACAGAGGATGCAATTTATGTGTTGCTACCTCATCCAATCCCTACTGATTAATTTTAATTCTTCTGGCCTATGTTCATAATTATTTTTCTATTAACTACATTGTTAACCTAACTGGCATTGCTAATCTTGACTAAGTGTTTCTACATTCTCTGCGCCAAGATGCCCTTGAGGGCAGACTGCTGTCATGTGGTGCTGAATTTCTAGCAGCGCCTGACACAGGAAGAGTGAAAGTGTTAGTCGCTCAGTTGTGTCCGACTCTTGTGTGACACTATGGACTGTAGCCTGCCAGGCTCCTCTGTCCATGGGATTCTCCAGGCAAGAATACTGGAGTGGGTTGCCATTTCCTCTTCCAGGGGATCTTCCCAACCCAGGGATCGAAGCCAGGTCTCCTGCATTGCAGGAGATTTCTTTACCGTCTGAGCCACCAGGGAAGCCCGTATACTAGGTACCTGTTCAGTATTTGCTGACTGAATTCGACTGTTTCTTAAAAAGATTTTTTGATGTGGACCATTTTAAAGTGTTTATTGAATTCATTACAATATTGCTTCTAAGTTTTTTGGTTTTTTGCCCCCAAGTTCTGTGGGATCTTAGATCCCTGACCAGAGATTGAATTGATATCCCCTGCATTAAAAGGTGAAATCTTAACCACTGGACCCCAGGGAAGTCCTGGAATCTCAATTTAAATAAAAGATTTCTCCTTCCAAATATCTACCTTTTTTATTGACCTTGTCTGCTTGGACAGTTGTTTTTGGAAAGGAGAAAGGAAGTAAATTTTAAGAAAGTATTCTTTTCTCCTTTCTCCTATTATAAACCACTGGGTCATAAGTATCGCAAAACTTTGTGGCAGTTTCTCTCTGAAGCCTTACAGTTAGTCATTTTGGTTAAAAATGTCCTTACCGATACATGTCTGGCACGATAAGAGCTTTGCGAGAGAACAAATAAAATGCTGCCAAGAAATATAGCCACAGGAACCAAGCTGTTTTTTTTTTCTCTGCTATTGTTGTTTCAAGGTTAAACACTAGACTGATGAAAAATGTATAGAATTATGGAATTTGAAAAGATTTGAAGTGACTTTAAAGGTCATTTGGCTCATCACTTTCCTGAATCCCAATATTTTTGCTACCAAGTGGACGTGCATTTTCTTTGTAGACACAACAGTTCCACTGGTAGGGAATTAAGCCCTATCTCTCTTGTGGTACGTCTGCCTGGTGTGACAAGTGTTTCTATTGACACATATTCATATATATTCACATATATATATATATATATATATATATAATATACACCTGTAAGTCTAATCATGCTCTAAGAGATCAAAAGGAAAAAATTCACACCCTTTGCCACATGGCAACTGTTTAAATAGTTCTCTTCCCTGGACACAATCAGCCCAAATTCTTCAACTCTTCCATATCTGCCTCCAGTTTACCATTCGATTGCCTCCTGTGCTTTCTTATCTCAACAATTATTTTGTTACTTTTAAAGAATGGCATGCAAAAAATGAACCCTAAATCCCATGTGTGTCATAATCAGCACTTAAAAGTTAGAAACCTTAGTTAAGGTACTATAATTTAATTACTATTGTTTTTATGCAATGATATTAAACTATTGAGAATTTTAAGGTTGCATTGTCTTCTGTACCTCTTTGGCCTTCATATAATACTATGCAATTTATCAGCCCATATGCTCCATTATGTAGTCATGAATTTTGACCTTTGGAACCATACGTGGAAACTTAAATTTATTCTTTGTTTTTAAAAACATTTCCCCAGTCTATTGTAATATTCTATCATGGTTTTGTTTTCTATGAAACATTTACTGAGCATCTAAAAGATACAAGACTCCATACTAGACAGTGAGGATGCAAAAATCTGACAAGACATATTCACTGCCTTCTAGAAATTAGAATCCTTTGAGAGAAGACAGGCAGTAAAATCGGTAATTACAGGAAAACTTGGACACAACTTTAACCAAGTTAAACAGTCAAGAAGGATCCTGAGGGCATGATAGTAATAAATTTACTCCAGAATCACCTCTACCAGGATTCTCTACATGTATTTGCAAATGGACTTTGAAGGAGACTTTGCGTATCATGCCCTGAGGCCATTGGTTAATTTGGGCTAAATCACAAGGGAAGATTAACAATGTACACCAAGTCTGGATAACAAAAAGGATGAAATTTTATGTGTTTCTACCTCATCTAATTCCTACTGTTTATTTTTAATTCTTCTGGTCTATGTTTATATTATTTTCCTATTAACTACATTGTTAACCTAACTGGCATTGCTAACCTTGACTAAGTGTTTCTACATTCTCTGCCGTGTTTTTTCCTTACCTCTAAGCTTGTTTACATGGTTCTTTATTCTAAGAACATTCTTCTCAGTTTGCACTAAATACTTTACATCCTTGAAGTTTCTGTTATGATGGCACACTTCCTCCTGAAAATCATCCATAAAATGACCTCTCAAGTTATCCTTCCTGGGTTCCTGTCCCGTGTCTACCATTTAGTACCCACTGGCAAATTAACCTCTCTGCCCTTACTTAGATTTTTCATCTGTAACATGTAAGAAGATATCTCTTGTTTTATGGATTAACTGACACAATGCATATAAAGACCTAGTACAGAACTTAGAAATAAGTAGAAGTTAATCATTTTATCATTTTCATAATTGTAATTACCTCTTACTTTTTCTATGTCTTATACTCGGTCTTAGCAGAGAATCTTTATGGTTTGTTATTTAATGCCTTCCACATAATAACAGTAACTGAAAAATATTCATAGTATATAAATGGAAAAATAGATATGGATATAACAAATATATCCACAAATATATAACAAATATCCTATGTTATATAGGATAAAAGGTCTAGAAAATGTCTCTTCATTTTGCTGATTTTATTAGTTATGTTTTACCACAAAAGCTGCAAGGTCATAGCATTAATGCAAATTGGAATTAAATTTTGTAACTCAAGCCAGGTTTGGGATTTAAAAATTATGTTCAGATGTTTCTGCTTCTGACCAGAAAAGCAAATATTTGATATCACTGTTAAATTCTACACTTTAACTTTATGTCTCAGCAAATTAAAAATCTTCTGAAAGTTGTTCCTCTTTTTGAGTGTATTATGAAATATTTAAGTCTTAAATAGTTTAATTCTTCCTTTGAAAGCAATTTCTTAACCATAGACTTTGGATAAAATGTACCAGAATAATATTTCTTCATCCATAGTAATGGACCCCCTAAAATCTCCCGAAACTTTGTCATTCTGTTGGATTGTATATTTGCACAGAAAACAGCTATTGCTTTCACCACATTTTCTGAACTGAGAGTCAGTATATTAAAGCCACTAATGACTTAGAGCTTCTGGAAAGACTACCTCTTTTGCTAGTAAATTCCTTAGTAGAAATGGGGTTTTGTTGTTTAACTTTGTTTAAGTTCTTGATTATTGAAATAGTTGCATTTATAGTTTTGGTAAACTCAAAAAGCCTCCAAATCTTAAAGTTAAAAGATAAACAACTATCTGATGAATTTTACTACTAAGAAATGTAATAACAGGAGAATTCATAGCTTGAAATCATATAACAAGAGAAAAAAGTGAAAATAATAACCATCAGTATGATAAATGAGAAATAAATCCAGATTTGAAAAATAAGTACAACTGGAAATGAAAAAAAATTCTTAAAATTGGAAATTCAATGATGCGTTGAAGAAGTTAGTCTCAGAAGAAAAAGTATAAACAAACTAGAATATAGACTTGATAAGATTACTCAAAATGAAGCATGGAGTGGAAGAACGAAACAAAATACAGAAATACAAGATACACATACCAAAAACATTCAACTTAAGAAGAAATGGAATTATAGTTGAATAGGGAAATCAAATGAAATGGATAAGAATTTTCCAGAGTTTTAATGAAAGACGTTTATATTCAAAATGTAGAAACATGATCTGAAGCATGATGAATAAGGAATCCACAGCTAGACATATAGACAAGTTATGGTGAAAATGCAAAACACAGAAGCAAAAAGAAAATCTTAGAGAAAGCAAATAAATATAGTAGGCAGTTCCTGCTTCTGTCTCAGGTGTGTGTGTGTGTGTGCGTGTACATCTGTGTGTGTGTGCAGGCATATGTGTGTGTCTGTTGTTCCAGTCCCTCCACTGGCCATAACCCTCCAGAGAGCTTCAAAATTAACACAGCTTGTCAATGCAATACTTGAGAAGCAAAATGTGCAAAGTACCCACCTTTTGCCACACTATGTTGCAAATGGACCCTTTTATTTAAAATCTCAGATAGCATACATTTGTTTTTAAATATCTTAGAGAACATGTTTAATTTTTGACAACTTGTCTATCTCGGAGCTCCTGTGGAATACAGATATAGAAGATTTAGGTACATTTCTGTTAAAAAGGAGTCTTAATTTTCTATTTCCCTACATCTGACCTGACAAAATGTAGCTTTTTTTGTCTACTTTTGCTTTGCGCTTCAAATGATTCAACCCATGCTTAGTTAAGAATGACTCATCACAAAATGCTAGTGTTGACTGATTGGTTCCCAGGGCATCTGGATTTTATTTGTGATTGGACATATTTTTGTCAGAGGCAAGTAAAAAGTTGCCATAAAATACAGTTAACTCTTTCAGATCTTAAAACTTTTAAGTGCTCAGTCACTCAGTAGTGCCCAACTCTGCAACCCCATGGACTGTAGCCCACCAGGTACTTCTGTCTGTGGGATTTTACAGGCAAGAATACTGGAGTGGGTGGCCATTTCCTTCTCTAGGGGATCCTCCCAACTCAGGGATTGAACCCACATCTCTTGAGTAGCAGGTGGATTTTTTACCTCTAGCACCACCTGGGAAGCAAAACTTAGTGAAACTAAATAAAATTAGTGAATTTTGCTTATAAACTAGTTTATTGTAAATTAACTAGCACTATTTTAAACTCATAAACCCTATCAAGTTATATTATCCTTAGACAGGGGTCTTTTTTTAGTATGTTAAGCAGTAATTCTTCAATAGCAAAGGACTGCTGTAGTTCATCTCTCTTCTCACAATATATACTTGTTATGTACTTTATAAATTTTGCACAGTGTTCTTGAAAATAAAATTAAGGCTCTATTAGTGCTTTAAAAACCTAACACGTAAACATTGAAATATAAAGTAATTGCAAAATAACAAGGTGAGGAGAGCCATAGGATCTCTTCCCAGTGAAATAACCATATCTGGTTAAAAAAAAAAACAACAACAAAAAAAACTATCAATCAATCTGTCTATCTAGATATCTTGAAATTGTCCTTGGTGGTAGTGGTGGAGGTTGTTTAGTCACAAAGTCATGTCCAACTCTCTTGCAACCCCATGCACTATAGCCCGCCAGGCTCTTCTATCTATGGGATTCTCCAGGCAAGAATATTGGAATGGGTTGCCATTCCAGTAAGATCCTTCCAGGGGATCTTCCCGACCCAGGAATTGAACCCAGGTCTCTTGCACAGCAGGCAGATTCTTTACCAACTGAGCTATGAGGGAAGCCCCAGTGCAGCAAATGAAGATACAATTAATTCTTCAAAGAAATTTACTAAATCTCAGTGAGGACAGTGAGAGTTTATGGCGTTTGAGCCACAGCCCAGCTCAGTGTGATGGAAGCTTCACTCAGACGGGGAAGGTCCAAGAACATGGGGCTCCCTCTTGCTTAGCTCTCAGTCAAGGCATACAATATCCACCTAGGAGGGGAAGGTCACCAAGATTTCTCATCCCCCACGAGCTCTGTATCACAGAAGACCCATTCCAGGCAAGAGCAGCTGAGAGGTCAAACCTGGGGCTCTCTTCCTCTGTCCAACCCCTACTTACAGAGTGGAAAACAAATAACACCAGGGCCCAGGCCTTCACTTCAACTGTCTTCTAGGGCAGAGATTCCAGCCTGTGAGACATATCAGGGAAAATCAGCAACACTGCTCCCATCCCAGCACCCTCAGGCAAAGATGTTTTTCTGAGAGAGGTGGACCATTGTCCTGGTCCCTGGCTCCTAAGCGGGACAGAGGTCTCACCCACAGAAAGTAATAGGCCATCAAACAGAGAGCTGTTGTCAATTAAAAAAAAAAGCACAATGTGAGAGTTGTGAGCCGTTTTATGTGGGGCAAAATTAGGACTGTAGCCCAGGACATAGCATTTCAGACAGTTCTGAGAAAGTTTTCCAAAGAGGTAGCAGGAAGGTCACTATACATGTGATTTCGGTGAAGGGGGAATACATGCAGTCAAGCACATATTTTTTGCAGAGGGTTTCTGCTAGTTATGAGGAGCAGTTATCATCAGGAAGGATTTTAGGGCTTTTCTAGATATGGGGAGATACAAGAATTGGGCTCATAAAATCGGCTCCTGAAAATATCTATCTGAAGATCGGTTCTGCCAGTTTTTCACAGAGCACAGATTTCCTGATTTCAGCTCTCCACCCTGAACTCTTTCAGCGGGTGTTGAAAATCAGCAGCTGCTGGAAATCGGCAGCTGCAACAGCACATTATTTATTCTTGTAGAGCTAAGTGCCAAGTGCCAGTTTGTAATTGACACTCTGAAATTCTCCTTGACTTTATAGGTCAGCCTAAGGGGGCTATTGAAAACAAAGGACTTCTGGTGATTAATAATTAAGAGAAGACGAGACTAACAAACTAAACTGAAGACTAGCTGTAAATTTACCAGAGAAAAATCAGAGAAAGTAGAGTGCCTGGGGTTGAAACAAGCCTCAAAGACTGACCTCAAGTAAAGGAACACAAATTTAATTGAGTAAGACTGTAGAATGGTTTACACCCAGAGCGTTGTTGAAAACAACAGAGAAATCAACTAACAAACAGGAGCATCTAACAGCTGGGTGTGATACCTGCAGAGACAGTTTGACAGCCATCAGGGCAAGAGACAAAGAGAGCTCTGCTAGAGCCTCTGCCTTGCCAGGGTGACCGAGAACTTGAGGAACAGCATCAGAGGCTGCAACTCCAAAGGAAACGGACTTCTATAAATACTGCAGCCAAGTCACTAAACATAAACAAGCAAGCCTGTCCGAAAGAGGAAGTGTGGAAGGAAAATCATTATCCAGAGTCGCTATAATATTTTATTTTCTAAAATATCCAGTTTTCAACAAACAAAAAGGGAAACATTTAAACAAACAGGAAACCCATACACAGGGGGAAACTACAAGCCTTTCAAAAGACCCAAATGTTAGATACACCTGTCATATCAAAATAACTATTATAAACATGTTTTAAAAACTAAAGAAGACTATGCTAAAAGAAGGAAAAGGAAGGGATGATGACCATAGCTCAAAATAGAGCATATTGATAAAAGGAAAGAGATTACAAAAACAGAATCAAATGTAGAAATTCTGGAGATGAAAAGTAGAGTAAGTGACATGATAAAAGCTCTCTCTTTCCTCTATTTTGCATAAAGGGAATTAAAGTATCATCTTATTTACCTTTGAACATTCCTGTCCAGTAGCAATAATTAGCAATAATTGTTCCATAATTTCCAAATTTACTTTTTCATTTATTCAATTATCTACTCAACCCAAAGTGTACAGTCTGCAGAGTGAACTCAAGCAATGTGTATGTGTTTTAATGGCTTATTTTGCATATGTATGGTAATTGAAATATCACCACTTTTCTATAACTAGAAAGAGCAAAAGTCAAATAAACCAGGAGAGTAAGCAGGGGATATTGAACATGGTTAACATTAGAATAGAGCATGTATTCATTCTACAAAACATGGTTTTCAGTACATTAAATGCAATGCTCTATTTCCTGCATTTCTAGCTGAAGTTTTTCACTCCCCATCTCATACTGAAAACCTGAAATTAAGATAGAATGTTTTACAAAGTCATCTGATCAGTGTTAATGTTAAAATCAGAACCTTTTGCTGTACACATTACTTTTTCAGTGTTTTGTTTTAGTAAGAAAGAATGTGCATTTAGATTGTAGAAACCAAATTTATCAATTTATCATTACCTTTCATATTCAGCTATCGAGGTTAAATAGTATTTTGAAGTAAACATTAATCTTGTTAGTGTTTCCAAATACCCACAATCTTTAAATTAAATATAAACATGCAGTTTGATACAATAATATGTCTTATTTTTATTATATCATTTATGTAGTCTTTGTCAGAGAAGCCTAAAATTAAAAGCAAATAAAATCATTAAAATTTAAAATATATATTTGACATTCCAGAATTTAATGGGTATTAAATTCTACTCCTGTGAAGAACAGATCTGGCATCAAAAAATATGCAGTAGTCAGCATGCTTTTTAAAACGAAAGAAAACAGAATAAAGAGATTCTTACCTCTTGGTCTCTGCAAGATTCTATGTATAAAGTAGAGACAATGGAACTTTATCTTAATTACATTTAGCATCCTTTGTTCCTTCACTTTGCAAACAGCTTTTCCATGTGATTATTCTAGTCCCTTAGGGATGATTGGCATCTCTATTCAAATCTAGTAAATAATAATGATATATACTTAGACATGTGTCAGACGACCTGTAAATTTATTCAAGGCTTTGACCCATTTTATATTGGTTCTTTTATTCATATGTAAAAATATTTTATTTTTTTATTTAAAAATTTTATTGACATATAGTTTATTCACAACATTGTGCCAATCTGCTGTATAGCAAAATGACTCGGTCATAGACATATCAACATTCTTTTTCTATATTCTAAAAGAGCTTCAAAATGGAATGAATTTTTATTTTGGTAGTTAAACACATGCCCCCAGATTCAAACCTGGCCTCAAATTGTGACTCCATCTCCCATTCTTCCTGCCTCAGTTTTCTCATCTGTAAAACAGAGATATTAAAAGCCCTTGTCTCACGGCATTATTATGAAAATTGATGTGGTAATACTCTGTGTTCCAGATAATTACTGATGTATTGCTACCTTATCCTTAAAACACAGGTTCATATATGATTTTCAACTATAAATTAATTTAAATTAATACCAGGATAATTTAAAAGATACTTCTGACAGAACATTGTGTCATAAAAAATGACTACACACACGCACAGGATTTCTATTGAAAATGAGTCTTGTGACTGGAAGACATCTTTTTTGTTGATATAAATGTTCTCTAAGGATTTTATATCACATCATGGAGGCAAGCCATGCTTCTTAAATCAAAATCTCTCATTTTTTTTTAAGACTCTTTAAAACAAATTTATAAACTTTGGAGTTCATTCTGATTATGTCAAGTTCAAATCATGCAAAGTTTGGAGTTGTAGTATTAAGAGAATAATTTTTTTAAAAACTATTTTTGATTGATCTATACAGTGGACCCTTGAACAACAGGGCTTTGAACTTCATGGGTGCACTTAGATGCAGATTTTTTCAATAGTAGGTATCACAGTACCACACCATCTGTGGTTGGTTGTAACCTCAGAACCAGAGGTACAGAGGAATCTTGGATACAGAAGTCTGACTTTCAAGTCATATGTGGACTTCTGACTGGGCAGGCGGTCAATACTCCTAACCCCACCTAGTTCAAGGTTAAGGGTACTACCTCAACTAGTACACCTGTAAAGATAGTGAAACTTGCCCCTGAGCTAAGTCCCAAAGGATCACAAAAGCAATTTCTCTGTAGCTTTTCTCTGTAAACTCACTCACATAAAAAAAAAGGGAAGGGCATCATCTCAACACCATTTGAGAAGTGGGTTGGGCACAGACTGGAGTCAGTCACGAATCATACTACTCCTCAATTTGAATGTATGCCGTTTATATAATTGCATGATTTATACGCTGAGAAAGATTGAGGGCAAGAGGAGATGGGGGCAACAGAGGATGAGATGGTTGGATGGCATCACTGACTTAATGGACACGAGTTTGAACAAACTTCAGGAGATAGTGAGGGAGAAGGCAATGGCACCCCACTCCAGTACTCTTGCCTGGCAAATCCCATGGGTGGAGGAGCCTGGTAGGCTGCAGTCCATGGGGTCGCTAAGAGTCGGACACGACTGAGCGACTTCACTTTCACTTTTCACTTTCATGCTTTGGAGAAGGAAATGGCAACCCACTCCAGTGTTCTTGCCTGGAGAAACCCAGGGACAGGGGAGCCTGGTGGGCTGCCATCTGTGGGTCGCACAGAGTCGGACACAACTGAAGCGACTTAGCAGCAGCAGCAGCAGGAGATAGTGAAGGACAGAGAAGCCTCATGTGCTGCATGCAGTTAATGGGGTTGCAAATAGTCAGACATGACTTAGAGACTGAATAACAACAACAATAACTTATATTACTATTTTAGAGTTGATCATCCATGTTGACCAAGAAATGCAGAAGGCTGCAGATAAGAAAAAAGTTCATTTGTGCTCTTAGGAATTGTAACTCAGGAGACACAGAATTGGGTTAAACTGAGAACATTCAAGGAAAGAGAGAGTCAGGAGCTTATAAAGGCAAAAGTCATGAGGCTGTTAAACTTGTTAGGCAAGAATTATAATGGAAAGAAAGCATTTGTCCTTAAGGCATAGGGTGACACAAGTTATTTAGGGTAAGGATTCAATAAGCAGCTTGAGTTTCTGGAACACTGGGCAGGTGCCCTGTGTTAAGACAATAAGTGGTCAGAGTTCTGACCCCATCTGTGCTGAGACCTACAGAAGTTATACTTCCTCAGTGGCCTTCTGCCTCGATTTTAGAAAGCCTCTTGTTAATACTGACTACATTTTGATCTTCCTTTCACATCACTGTCCCGTCAAACGACTTCCTCTGTTAAATGCATTCTGTTAGTAATGATTACAATGGTCACTCCCATAGTTATTTATGCAACATGTTGTTTCTAGCTTTTATGGCTTATGTAAATATCAGTCATCTTTCCTACATAGTCATTCATTCTTATACTATACTGTTACAGTTTTATAATACGCTATTGTGAATACAATACTGTTGAAAACTTTATCTTGGGGCTTTAAAAAGAAGCAACTCCTGCAGCTCAATTCCAGAAAAATAAATGACCCAATCAAAAAATGGGCCAAAGAACTAAATAGACATTTCTCCAAAGAAGACATACAGATGGCTAACAAACACATGAAAAGATGCTCAACATCACTCATTATCAGAGAAATGCAAATCAAAACAACAATGAGGTACCATTTCACACCAATCAGAATGGCTGTGATCCAAAAGTCTACAAGCAATAAATGTTGGAGAGGGTGTGGAGAAAAGGGAACCCTCTCACACTGTTGGTGGGAATGCAAACTAGTACAGCCACTATGGAGAACAGTGTGGAGATTCCTTAAAAAACTGGAAATAGAACTGCCATACGACACAGCAATCCCACTGCTGGGCATACACACCGAGGAAACCAGAATTGAAAGAGACATGTGTACCCCAGTGTTCATCGCAGCACTGTTTATAATAGCCAGGACGTGGAAGCAACCTAGATGTCCATCAGCAGATGAATGGATAAGAAAGCTGTGGTACATATACACAATGGAATATTACTCAGTCATTAAAAAGAATACATTTGAATCAATTCTAATGAGGTGGATGAAACTGGAGCCTATTATACAGAGTAAAGTAAGCCAGAAAGAAAAACACCAATACAGTATACTAACACATATATATGGAATTTAGAAAGATGGTAACGACAACCCTGTATGCGAGACAGCAAAAGAGACACAGATGTATAGAACAGTTTTTTGGACTCTATGGGAGAGGGCGAGGGTGGGATGATTTGGGAGAATGGCATTAAAACATGTATAATATCACATTAGAAACCAATCGCCAGTCCAGGTTGGATGTAGGATACAGGAAGCTTGGGGCTGGTGCACTGGGATGATCCAGAGGGATGGTATGGGGAGGGAGGTGGAGGGGGGTTCAGGATGGGGAACACATGTACACCCGTGGCTGATGCATGTTGATGTATGGCAAAACCAATACAATATTGTAAAGTAAAAAAAAATATATATATATATATATATTTATATAAAGAAACACATGTATAATATTCACTTTCAACAGAAATGCTTGACCCTTTATTGATGTATTCTTATGTATCCTACGAGGTTGCAACACAGAAAATCAACAGAACTGCCATATATCAAGACATTACTGAACTCAGGGGAAGCTTGGACACAGGTGTGTTTTTAAGAGCCCTGGTAATCCTCTTTGGATTAAAGGGAGAAAATCTTTAGGTTAGACAATATCAGAGATTCTTCTCTGTTGAACATGTTATTGAACTAGGTTGAAATAATTCTTTCACAAAACCAAGGGGTATGAATGCTCACCAGGGTGCAAATTTGATAAAGTAGTCAGCTTAAAATCTTTCACTAGACAAGTAATACAAGACAAATATTTTTGCAGCTCAATCTTTGCACTGATACTTCAAGTAATCTCATCGCTATGGAAAACCATAGATTACTCATCCTTCATTCCATGTGACATGACATTCCAAGTGACAAAAAAATGTGAGGTTAGAAATAGACAGGTTAATAGTTTTCTATAAAGACTGTTGATGATGTCGATGGATTATTAAGCATTTTAGATGTTATTATTCCCAGTTTTGCTTAGAAATTCATCAACTGCATTCTGACTATTCTCTACAGATTAAGTTCAGTATTTGTTCAAGTATTTTAACACAGAATAATTCATAGCAATATTAAAATAGATGACTCTGCTGAAGTTTGAAAGTGATGAGTCCAGCCCTGGGAGAAGGGTGCTGAGAAGCAGGGGAAATTCTGAGGGTCTGACACAACCTCTTCCCCATGAGAAGAGTCTGCTCCAAGAGTGTGATGGTCTGTGCTCAAGACTTCAGCACAGGCTCTTCTCAAGGGGAAGGGGGTGTGCCAGAACAGAGGAAGAAACAGGGTTCTTATCCAGAGATTTCCTTATATAATGAGGTAGATTTCAGTCAATATTAATTGGCAGGAAGGACATAACTAGGGAGACCCCCAGCACTGGATATAGGGATGGTTTCTCTGAGGACCTATGAGGATAAGAATACCCATGTATTGGAGCCCTAGACTGAAATATCTCAGCAAAGGGGACTGGCTCTCTCACTGAGAGAAGACAAAGTATAGGTGATGCCATGGAAAAGTCAAAGGCTCTTTGTGCAAGCCAAGATCTGTTATGTCCAGCCAGATGGGCTTCCGTTGGTTTTCAGTAGGAGAGGAAGAGAGTTCATGTGGTTGCCTGTGTGGTTTGCTGATTGAGCAGGAATGGACTTTGAGGACTCTCTGGTGTTAGTGGTAATTCAATTCTGGAGAAATCTTCCTCAGTTTACTTTTCCAGATGTACAGCAAAGTGATTCAATTATGCATATATATATATATATTCTTCTTTTACATTATCTTCCATTGTAGTTTATTAAGAGATATTGAGTATAGTTCCCTGTCACTTCAGTCGTGTCCTATTGGTGTCCCTACAGTAGGCCCTATTGGTTATATATTTTATATACAGTAGTGCATATATGGAGAAGGCAATGGCACCCCACTCCAGTACTCTTGCCTGGCAAATCCCATGGACGGAGGAGCCTGGTGGGCTGCGGTCCATGGGGTCACTGAGGGTCGGACACGACTGAGCGACTTCACTTTCACTTTTCACTTTCATGCATTGGAGAAGGAAATGGCAACCCACTCCAGTGTTCTTGCCTGGAGAATCCCAGGGACGGGGGAGCCTGGTGGGCTGCCGTCTGTGGGGTTGCACAGAGTCAGACATGACTGAAGCGACTTAGCAGCAGCAGCAGCAGCAGTGCATATATGTTAATCCCAAACTCCTAATTTATCTCTCCATGCTTTCCCCTTTGGTAACCATAAGCTTATTTTCTATATCTATGACTCTGTTTCCATTTTGTAAATAAGTTCATTTGTTTAGAGTCCACATATAAGTTATGCCATATAATATTTATGTTTCCCTGTCTGACTGGCTTCACTTAGTATGATAATCTCTAAGCCCATCCATGTTGCTGCAAATGGCATTATTTCATTAGTTTTTATGATTGAGTAATATTCCATTGTATGGCATCTGGTCCCATCACTTCATGGGAAATAGATGGGGAAACAGTGGAAACAGTGTCAGACTTTATTTTTTTGGACTCCAAAATCACTGCAGATGGTGACTGCAGCCATGAAATTAAAAGATGCTTATTCCTTGGAAGGAAAGTTATGACCAACCTAGACAGCATATTGAAAAGCAGAGACATTACTTTGCCAAAAAATGTCCGTCTAGTCAAGGCTATGGTTTTTCCTGTGGTCATGTACATATGTGATGAAAGCTGAGCACCGAAAAATTGATGCTTTTGAACTGTGGTGTTGGAGAAGACTCTTGAGAGTCCCTTGGACTGCAAGGAGATCCAACCAGGCCATTCTGAAGGAGATCAGCCCTGGGATTTCTTTGGAAGGAATGATGCTAAAGCTGAAACTCTAGTACTTTGGCCACCTCATGCGAAGAGTTGACTCATTGGAAAAGACCCTGATGCTGGCAAATATTGAAGGCAGGAGGAGGAGGGGACAACAGAGGGTGAGATGGCTGGATGGCATCACCGACTCGATGGACGTGAGTTTGAGTGAACTGCGGGCGTTGGTGATGTACAGGGAGGCCTGGTATGCTGCGATTCATGGGGTCGCAAAGAACTGGACACGACTGAGCAACTGAACTGAACTGAACTGAATATTCCATTGTACAAATGTACCACATCTTCTTTATCCATTCCACTGTCAATGGACATTTATGTTACTTCAATGTCTTGGCGATTGTGAACAGTGCTGCTATGAATATTGGAATTGATGTAAGTTTTTGTATTATGGTTTTCTCCAGGAGTGGGGTTGCAGGGTCATATGGTAGCTCTATTTTTAGTTTTTACAAGAACTTCCATACTCTTCTCCATAGTGTTCTAGTGTTCTGTGTACTTAGTCACTCAGTCATGTCCATCTCTTGCGGCTCCATAGACTGTAGCCTGCATGGGTACTCTGTCCATGGGATTCTCCAGGGAAGAATACTATAGTGGATCCCACTCCTTAGTAGATACACCAATTTACATTCCCACCAACGGTGTAGGAAGGAATCTTTTCCCATTTGTCCACCAAATAATCTGACAATTTCAATCACCACCAGAAAACAAGTTCCATTTGTGTATGAAGGAAAACACAGTTCTCAAATTATGTGTCACCCCTGGCCAAGATTGTACTTGGACAATCACATCAAAAACATAGAACCCCAGCATCTAATGGGCCAGGAGGACTTAATTCTATTGTGCTGCAGAACACAATCTATACAAAAGAGTTCAATGGTAAGAATAGAATGAGGCTCAAATACAGAAACAGTGATCTATAAATATTTTTGAATTAATATAAGTTTTGACTTTAAGAAGTTGTGGTTCTTAAATTTTAAATATCATGCATGATATACTCATTCAAGTGCAAAAATTTTATTGTCTAAAGACCTCATGTGAGCATCCTCTTCACAGTTCATGTTTGATCACTGATAGCCTGATTTAATCAATCTCCACAGAAACATCAGGATACAGTATCAATAATTATGTAAGATTTCACATAATGGTTATTTCTCAAATTTTAATATTCTTGTCCAATGTTGGTTGTATATATCTTGAAAAGTACAACATATTAACTTTATAAAAGATAGGTAGCTGCAATGGTGGAAACCGCAGTTTCCATTAGAGACTTAGGTAAAAATGGTCAGGGAAAGATGAACTCTCAGGCTTTGATAAATAAAATTACCCGGGGTCACTTTTTGCAGATCCTATTTGAGATCTTTCTTTTGATCTGCTCAGAATTCTTGTGTTTTTTAACTTCATGATTTTTATAAGACTATGAAATTTTCCTTTAAAACATGTGTCAGATGTTTCAAAACAAAACTGAACTGTCATCAAAGGAAATTGTGATACAGGAGGAAGCTGAGGAATTGGTTCACATAAGAGATACTGTCACATTTCAAAAGGTTCTGTAGAAAAATGATAATTGACATTTCAAAGCTGAGACACAATTGCATGATCATCAGCAATCCAAGTTCTATGTTTACGAGTCAGAGGAAGGAAAAAGTCCAGTGAAAATTTGAGTTCCCCTGTTCCTGTGGAAAGCCCATGTGGATCTCATGGACAGTAATTGGATTGCATGGAACAACTCCTCACTGCTATGCAACTGTCAAAATGCCTGACAGGAATGGAACAAATGCTGACTTTTCAGAGTCGTGAAAGAATCTTCATTTGAGCAAAGAAAATACAGCATGCAAGAAATTAGCTGTATTGAGTCAGTTTTCTGAAAATTGCCCCTTGTGTCCAACTGACAATGAACAGGGTGTGGGTAAGTAATCAATCACTCAATTTATGAAACAAATACAATACTGAAGCATTATATCAAGTGGTCTAGGAAATATAAACAAGCATAAACCTAACTCCCTCCAAGAGATTATAAACTTATTTTAATTCATAAATACATGGCTTCTAAGTAAGTGTAACTTATTTATTGAATGGCATGAACTTCATAGAAGCATAAACAAGAAAGAGCTTTATCTTTCTCCCACTATGACCTTCAAACATACCATCAGATCACCTTTTATCACATACAGAGAAACTGAAAATGTTATTTTAAGGTATTAAAAAGTCTAGTTTACTTAAACCCCCAAAACTCATATGTCTTTGCCCTGCCAAATAAAGATGGTGTAGCTTCTTTAATCGGAGAAGGCAAATGGCAACCCACTCCAGTATTCTTGCCTGGAGAATCCCAGGGACAGAGGAGTCCAGAGGGCTACCGTCTATGGGGTTGCATAGAGTCGGAGATGACTGAAGCAACTTAGCAGCAGCAGCTTCCTCAATGGCTGACATTATAGACTACTTTAAGTAAACTCTTTTTACATTTATACCTGTAATTCCTAAGAACATATGTGGCTCCCCCTGTCTTTCCTGCCCAATTCTAGCAACGGGATAAGCCAGATATTTGAAGATTTGTAGGTTAGCAAACATCCAGCCAGTATAGAAGACACTTGTCTCTCCAACCTTTTGAATGCCTCTTCAACTTGGATTGATTGGTGAGAAAGCAGACTCATCTCATGTCTCATCTCATCTTTAGCCTTATCCTACAAACGCTAGTTATGGGAGTGAGAGAAACTGGTCAAGGACCACGTAGGCTACCTCTTAGTATATCCCCATGGATGTATTTAAGAATTCTGTTTAGAACTTAGGAATCTGTCATCCACTGTCCCAGCTTTTAGGGTTTAGCTACTATTTTGGGGTAACACAGATTGTGTTGTTCCATATCCTATTCTAGTAAGTGTAAGTGAATAAAGGATCTAACTTTCTTAATTTACATCATGGGGGCTGATTTGCCTCAAAGATTCATGAAGCATAAAGTTCAGGACATCTTATTTGCTTCCAAGGACCTGTGCCTGGTTTTGTATCTATAATTTTGTATTCTTCCCCTTAAAGTTGTCTCTCTTAAATATGTAAGCTTTAGGGCATACATAAATTGGATTTACTCCTGAGAGTACATGATTAGTTGAAGACCATTAAGTTTAACTTGAGAGGTGGCCAAGTCACTACTGAGACTTCCAGGGAAAGCTCTATAAAGGAGGACTTTAAAGATTTCTCATTTAAAGATTTTTTAAGGGAGACTTGATTGTGGAATTAATATAGATTCTATATAGACCTATAATTTTAAAGAACTCTAAGAAATAGCAGAGTATCTCAAGGAAAAACTTTTGCTTTACTATCACCAATATGCTATTTCCATGAGATAATGTTTTGCATCTAGAATAGGGCATAATAGTCTATTTCCGTTTGTTGTAAGTAATGCAGCAGTATATGTGCTTTCTCTCACTTCTAATCATTCAGGCATCTTATTTGATCCTTAATCCGAAATGTCATTTTAGGAATGCAGTACATAGAAGCCAAGAGATCCTCTTTTCATACTAAATTTAACCCAAATTTCACATGTATTAAATACCTCTGTAACTTTTCCACATGTATTTTTGGTCATATCTCAACTTAGGATCTCATTGATAATGTACCACCTTCTTCATTAACAGACTATTTTCCCTTCTAGTTCTGTCTGTTGTTCAATTTCTATTCTCCTGTTCTAGTCTTATCTTTCTGTATCTGTTTAGGAACATACAAAGAACTTCAAAAGCCTTTTTTGTCTTTGTTTTACTTTTGCATTTTTCTCCTTGAACATTACTATTTGTTTTACTAATGCTTTTCAGGTAACTTTTCAATGTGCTTTGAAGTGCTTCCCTTTCATGTAAAACACTTCTTCCTATCAAAAAAAAAATGCCACTTATTTGTTCAGTTCTGTGTTTGTGAACTACTGTTGCTTTGTAGTAAAAGCTGAGCTATTTGGTGTGCTTTGCATTCACAAGGAATACGAGATGCGTTAGGATCACAGAATGGCTGATCCGGCTGCACCAGTCTCTCATAGAAACCCACTGAGAACAAGAGGAGCTGCTTCTCAAATACACAGACTTCAGATTAGTGTTTCTTTGTCTTCCAACACAACACTTTTCAAACCCATCAAGGGGATATACCACTTCCTTCGACTTTTCCTCTACCATTACTCTCAAAATATCTTCTGACCATTTATGTCCTAGAAACATTACAAGCTGTGATTTTGGAGTCTGGAGGCAACCACAACTTTAATAAATGTGGACTTTTGCTTAGTTGCTAAATCTTGTCTGACTCTTTTGTGACCCCAAGGACTGTAGCCGGCCAGGCTCCTCTGCCATGGGTTTCCAGGCAAGAATACCAGAGCTAGTTACCCTTTCCTTCTCCAGGGCATCTTCCCAATCCAGGGACTGAACCTGGGGACTCCTGCCATGTCTCCTGCAGTGACAGGCAGATTCTTTCCTACTGAGCCACCAGGGAAACCAAGAAATGTGGACAGGCAAAGTTAAAAAAATAAGAAAAGACTATAATCATCATTAAAAAAGAATATCATCCTAACTACATATTTGAAGAATCAAGAGGACTCATATAAAGAGTTCTATAATGGAAAGGTAGTCTATCATTCCTTAATGTTCATTAAAATAATGAAACATTTCTTGCAGTTTTTCTAACAAATTTTGCTTTAAAATAATGTGTGTTACCTCATATTTTAATAAAATATCCATGTAGATAAATATATGTGTGTGCATGTGCTGATAACAATAAAATATGGTAGCTATCCATTAGATGAACATTTGTGTTGTTCCCCTCCCCCCTCAGATTAAGTAATAGAAATAAAACTAACTGAAAATCCTTTTATCTAACTTCAAGGAACAGACTTATTCAGAAATCTTATTCAACTTACTCAGCTAGGAATCGGTTTAATCATTACTCCTTTATGAAGATCTGATGACATAAAATATATATTTTATTCATTCTAAAATACGTTCACTTTTTCTAGACCCTATTTTATCTATTTCATCTTTATATTTAGATAAAATATCTAAAGACTATATTCAGCATCCAAGGGCTGATGCTAAACCCATACCAAAGCCAAAATTATAAAAGTGATATTGCTTTCTAAAAGCATGTAAGCAATAGCACACACCTTAGTGAACTAATTCTTGAATCTAACGTAGCATTTTAATTTTGTGTCTGCTCCCACTCCATAAAGTCACAGTACAACTTGAATTCTCAGAGTTCTTTTTCGTAGAAAACATTAATAACTAAAACTGGTGTCGTTAGAGAGCATAATAAAATGCTTCTAATCACAGATTTGAGATTGTTCTCAGTATGTCGTGCCTCCAGTTTAATGCCTTAAAATAGCAATTACAATATTCGAAATCTAGTTTATTAAGATGACAATAATGGAATTAGAGGATGAATGCACAGATAAAAATCTCTTCTCCAAATGAAGAATAATTATTCCTGCTGGAAAATTATCAGAAACAATTCTGGGCTTCTCTAATATCATACTAGGTAATTTGCTATATTTAATGGGATTGCAAATATTTATACTTAGTAACTCCTGTAAAATTCAATATAGTCTACAAGTAAGATTAGTGAGGGAATATGAATCTTATATTTAAATATCACACTAGAGTTTACTTTAGAG
Organism: Bos indicus x Bos taurus; assembly: GCF_003369695.1. NCBI lineage: Eukaryota > Metazoa > Chordata > Mammalia > Artiodactyla > Bovidae > Bos > Bos indicus x Bos taurus. The sequence goes on along the minus strand of NC_040084.1, from coordinate 17,902,621 downwards.
TAGAAAGGCACTTAGAAATAATATAGTCTAATCTCATTTATGAGTAAACTGAGTCCCAAAGAGGCTAAAAAAGGTTAGTAAAAGACTACATTAATAGGGAGTTGCCTGGTGTTCAGTGGCTATGACTCCATGCTATCACTGACAAGCGCCAGGATTCTATACCTGGTTGGAGAACTCAGATTTCACAAGCTGAGTGACCTGGCCAAAAATAATAGAGTATATTAATAGTCTGTAGCACTGGTAAAATTAGAGTCTAGTTCACCTAATTTCATGCTCAGAAGACTGAGCTTCACCAAGGACTTATTACTCAGGCAAAATTGGGAGCAGAGCTTGATCAGTTAACAAATGAAGCCTTGGTCATAAAAAGAAGGCAACTCTCTCTGAATTTTCCTCTATTCCTAGAGTAAGCTTTTTATTAAAAAAAAAGAAAAGTAGAGCTCATTGCTTATCAAAGCATTCAAGCTACCATAACTCCATAACTTGCTTAAACCCTTTCTGAAGATTGTTAAAATTTTGTAAATTGTCAATTTGCTATTGACTTTACCTCTTCCCCAAACTGAAAGCAATCTAAACATGTACTTGTGGAGACTTGTGATTTATCTATTTAGTGCAGCTGCTAAAATTGCCTGGATTTAGATACCCAGTGGCTTAGCCACTTTCATTCCTGTGTACATACCCACCAGAAATGCACACACACGTGTATCAAAATGAACGTGCAGGAACATTCATAGAAACTTTATTTATAACAGTCATTAAGATGAACCAATCCAAATGTTCAGTAGTTTTTTTTTTTTTTTGATTGGGACACAGTTGCTTTACAATGTTGTTTGATTTCTACTCTACAGTGAAGTGAATCAGCTATATGTATACATAATGTGGATAAATAAATTCTGGCTTATTCATGAAATAGAATAGTACATAACAATGAAAAATGAACAAACTTCAGTTATATCCAATGGCATTAGTGTTTCTCACAAACCCAGAGTTTAGTGAAAGAAGCAGGGATAGCAAAGGATAAATGCTGCATTTTCTATTTACATGAAGGTAATTAATGATCAAAATGAATGTGTTTTGTTAGAATTCACAATTATAGCTACCTTTGAGGAGGAAAGAGATGAAATGCTTTGCAGGGCATTGCTGGCAATATTTTACTTCTTGACTAAGGTAATGTGACAATTTTTCAAGTTGTTAAACTTGAAATTAGTGAACTTTTAGATATGCATGCCATATTTCAGTAGAAGCATCTTTAAAATGCTATTGAGGAATGTATAATGATGATAGGTAATAAACATGACTTTTTATAATTACTAAAACAATTCTAATCATTAAGAGAGAGATCTTAATCATATGCTAAAATATTGACATGTATTATGAACAGTATGAAAAGGCAAAATGATAGCATACAGAAAGAGGAACTCCGCAGGTCAGTAGGTACCCAATATGCTACTGGAGATCAGTGGAGAAATAACTCCAGAAAAGGATGAAGGGTTGGAGCCAAAGCAAAAACAATACCCAGTTGTGGATGGGACTGGTGATAGAAGCAAGGTCCGATGCTGTAAAGAGCAATATTGCATAAGAACCTGGAATGTTAGGTCCATGAATCAAGGCAAATTGGAAGTGGTCAAACAGGAGATGGCAAGAGTGAATGTCGACATTCTAGAAATCAGCGAACTAAGATGGACTGGAATGGGTGAATTTAACTCAGATGACCATTATATCTACTATTGTGGACAGGAATCCCTTAGAATAGATGGAGTAGCCATCATGGTCAACAAAGGACTGCGAAATGCAGCACCTGGATGCAATCTCATAAATGACAGAATGATGTCTCTTCGTTTCCAAGGCAAACCATTCAAATTCACAGTAATCCAAGTCTATGCCCCAAGCAGTAACACTGAAGAAGCTGAAGTTGAATGGTTCTATGAAGACCTACAAGACCTTTTAGAACTAGTACCCAAAAAGATGTCCTTTTCATTATAGGGGACTGGAACGCAAAAGTAGGAAGTCAAGAAACACCTGGGGTAACAGGCAAATTTGGCCTTGGAATACGGAATGAAGCAGGGCAAAGGCTAATAGAGTTTTGCCAAGAAAGTGCACTGGTCATAGCAAAAACCCTCTTCCAACAACACAAGAGAAGACTCTACACATAAATATCACCAGATGGTCAACACCGAAATCAGATTGATTATATTCTTTGCAGCCAAAGATGGAGAAGCTCTATACAGTCAGCAAAAACAAGACCGGGAGCTGACTATGGCTCAGATCATGAACTGCTGCTGCTGCTGCTGCTGCTGCTGCTGCTAAGTTGCTTCAGTCGTGTCCGACTCTGTGCGACCCCATAGGCAGCAGTCCACCAGGCTCCCCATCCCTGGGATTCTCCAGGCAAGAACACTGGAGTGGGTTACCATTTCCTTCTCCAATGCATGAAGGTGAAAAGTGAAAGTGAAGTCACTCAGTCATGTCTGACTCTTAGCGACCCCATGGACTGCAGCCCACCAGGGTCCTCCGTCCATGGGATTTTCCAGGCAAGAGTACTGGAGTGGGGTGCCATTGCCTTCTCTGAGATCATGAACTACTTATTGCCAAATTCACACTTAAATTGAAGAAAGTAGGGAAAACCACTAGACCATTCAGGTATGACCTAAATCAAATCCCTTATGATTATACAGTGGAATTGAGAAATAGATTTAAGGGTCTAGATCTGATAGAAAGAGTGACTGAAGAACTATGGACAGAGGTTCATGACATTGTACAGGACACAGGGATCAGGACCATCCCCATGGAAAAGAAATGCAAAAAAGCAAAATGGCTGTCTGGGGAGGCCTTACAAATAGCTGTGAAAAGAAGAGAAGTGACAAGCAAAGGAGAAAAGGAAAGATATAAGCATCTGAATGCAGAGTTCCAAAGAATAGCAAGGAGAGATAAGAAAGCCTTCCTCAGCGATCAATGCAAAAAATAGAGGAAAACAACAGAATGGGAAAGACTAGAGATCTCTTCAAGAAAATTAGAGATACCAAGGGAACATTTCATGCAAAGATGGGCTCAATAAAATGGCAGAAATGGTATGAACCTAACAGAGGCAGAAGATATTAAGAAGAGGTGGCAAGAATACACAGAAGAACTATACAAAAAAATGCTTCATGACCAAGATAATCACAATGGTGCCAGACATCCTGGAATGTGATGTCAAGTGGGCCTTAGAAAGCATCACTACAAACAAAGCTAGTGGAGGTGTTGGAATTCCAGTTGGGGTATTTCAAATCCTAAAAGATGATGCTGTGAAAATGCTTTACTCAATATGCCAGCAAATTTGGAAAACTCAGCAGTGGCCACAGGACTGGAAAAGGTCAGTTTTCATTAGGCAATGCCAAAGAATGCTCAAACTACCACACAATTGCACTCATCTCACATGTTAGTAAAGTAATGCTCAAAATTCTCCAAGCCAAGCTTCAGCAATATGTGAACCGTGAACTTCCAAATGTTCAAGCTGGTTTTAGAAAAGGCAGAGGAACCAGAGATCAAATTGCCAACATCCGCTGGATCATCGAAAAAGCAAGAGAGTTCCAGAAGAACATCTACTTCTGCTTTATTGACTATGCCAAAGCCTTTGACTGGCTTGGATCATAATAAACTGTGGAAAATTCTGAAAGAGATGGGAATACCAGACTACTTGACCTGCCTTTGAGAAACCTGTATGCAGGTCAGGAAGCAACAGTTAGAACTGGATATGGAACAACAGACTGGTTCCAAATAGGAAAAGAAGTACATCAAGACTCTATATTGTCACCCTGCTTATTTAACTTATATGCAGAGTACATCATGAGAAACACTGGGCTGGTAGAAGCACAAGCTGGAATCAAGATTGTTGGGAGAAATATCAATAACCTCAGATATACAGATGACACCACCCTTATGGTAGAAAGTGAAGAGGAACTAAAGAGCCTCTTGATGAAAGTGAAAGAGGAAAGTGAAAAAGTTGGCTTAAAACTCAACATTCAGAAAACGAAGATCATGGCATCTGGTCCCATCACTTCATGGAAAATAGATGGGGAAACAGTGGAAACAGTGTCAGACTTTATTTTTGGGGGCTCCAAAATCACTGCAGATGGTGATTGCAGCCATGAAATTAAAAGACGCTTACTCCTTTGAAGGAAAGTTATGCCCAACTTAGACAGCATATTAAAGAGCAGAGACATTACTTTGCCAACAAAGGTCCGTCTAGTCAAGGCTATGGTTTTTCCAGTGGTCATGTATGGATGTGAGAGTTGGACTGTGAAGAAACCTGAGCACTGAAGAATCGATGCTTTTGAACTGTCGTGTTGGAGAAGACTCTTGAGAGTCCCTTGGACTGCAAGGAGATCCAACCAGTCCATTCTGAAGGAGATCAGCCCTGGGATTTCTTTGGAGGGAATGATGCTAAAGCTGAAACTCCAGTACTTTGGCCACCTCATGCGAAGAGTTGACTCATTGGAAAAGACTCCGATGCTGGGAGGGATTGGGGGCAGGAGGAGAAGGGGATGACAGAGGATGAGATGGCTGGATGGCATTACCTACTCGATGGACGTGAGTTTGAGTGAACTCCGGGAGTTGGTAATGGACAGGGAGGCCTGGTGTGCTGCGATTTATGGGGTCACAAAGAGTTGGATACAACTGAGTGACTGAACTGTACTGAACAAACATATTCATCATAATTACCTCTGGATAATAGCATCATGGATAAGTTTAATTTTCAATTTTTTACTCGTGCATTTTTTTTGTTGACTTATACATTTTTTTTATATTCCACCACTTGATTGACTCCATGAAGGCAAGGATCTTATCTGTGTTGGTCACCACTGTGTCCCAGCATCATGCATATATAAGCACTCAATAAATATCTTTGTCAATGAATAAATTTATCAATCAATAAATTGAATGAATAAATGTGAGTTTCTCTGTCCTGATCTTGAAGATTCTGGGCCTCTTTGCTGAAGTTACATAAAACAAGGTGACCTTGTAGGCTCTCCCACACTTGATGACTCTTCTTTTGTCCTTCCATCTCCAGTGTGTGTGTGTGTATGTATGTGGTGTGTGTGTGTGGGTATGTATTACTTTTTAGGGCTTCCTGGCTAGCTCAGCTGGTAAAGAATCTGCTTGCAATGCAGGAGACCCTGGTTCAATTCCTGGGTTGGGGAGTTCCCCTGGAGAAGGGATAGGCTACCCACTCCAGTATTCTTGGACTTCCATGGTGGTTCAGATGGTAAAGAATCCACCTGTAAGTCAGGAGACCTAGGTTTGATCCCTGGGTTGGGAAGATACCCTGGAGGAGGGCATGGTAACCCATTCCAGTATTCTTGCCTGGAGAATCCCCATGGACAGGGCAGCGTGGCACACTACAGTCCATGGGCGTCACAAAGAGTTGGACATGACTGAGGGACTAATAACAGGACAGCATTATTTTTTAATGAGAGAGTTGTAGAATTCACATAATGATGCTTAAATGTAATATTAAGCAATATAGACTGCTGCATCATCTTTTCAGCTAAATAGTATAACATATGCTGAGAAGTTATATGTTGCTTTTTCTCTAAAATTCTTGAAGCTATTTTAGGCTTTATCTATTGAACTCTATTAAATCATTCTTCTTATCTAAGATTCAATAGGAATATTTTTTTCAAATTTATTGAAAACCCAGAATAGACTCAGTTATTAAAATATATAGACTATAATAAATAAGAGGATATGCATAGCACTAGCTGGGCACACTGCTGAATTGTTTGCAGTAATGCAGGAATCTCTGTACTCCATAACTGCCTCAACACAACCTGGGGTGAGCCTGGATGAGTAGCTCAGATTATAGCATTGACCCACAAAGAAGAATCATTCAGTGGCAGAGGGAGCCTTAAGTTCAGCCTTATCTGGGTATCAACCAACCAAGTGGAAATAACTGATGTTGAGTCTGATTGCTCAAATTTTCTGTTCTAGATTGAACAGCACAAGACAGAAACCAAGCTATCTGATTTTCAAGATGTATTGGCACAAAGAATCCCTCATTTCCTATTGATGTCTGGCTTTGAAAAGAATTTGGGGGCAAAAGATGTCATAACTTTTAAATCTATGTGTTGATGCTGCACAAATGCATCTCAAAGAGGACAGATGGGAAAGGTTAACTTTAATTTATATTAATTCATGTAGTTTTCAAGAAGTAGAAAAACCTTGAAATGTATCAGGACATAATTCACCTTGAAATCTAATACAAACTTCTGTCCCACAACACCTTTCTCAGAGGACTAGAGAATGAAATTCTCTTTTAGATCAAACTGATCCTACTATTGTGAACTGGATGCTTCACCGAGTACTCTTTTTTGAAAGAAACACAAAAAATCCAGGTTTAGGATGGTATCACCACTAGGTGGAACAGATCTCCCAATCCATGTACTTCTGAAGTAATATTCCACATTGAATGTTCCACTTTTTTAGAATCGAAGTCCAACTCTAATATTTAATCACCTGTTTTGATGTTACCAGTTATATTCTCCCACCAAATTAGATAACTCAATCACTGTTTTGTTTTGATCTCTAAAATGTATTTACTTAGAAGAGTGATTTCCAAACTCTCTGATTATTAGAATCACAGGGACTGAATTTTAAACTTAAAGATTTCTAGTCCAGAAATGAAAGCCCATGGTTACACTTGTAAAATCTGTCTAAGATTGGTAACTACCAGTCCACAATGTCCTTAAGATAGATTACAACTTTAAATGGAAATGATTTGTCAAAGGGCTTCCTAAGTGGCACTGGTGGTAAAAGAGAAAAAACTCACCTGCCAATGCAGAAGACAAAAGAGACATGGGTTCGATGCCTGGGTGAGGAAGATCCCCTGGAGGAGGAATACAAAGTAACTGAATAAAGAAAGAAAACAACCCACCCAGTATTCTTACCTGGAGAATCCAATGGACAGAGGAATCTGGAGGACTACAGTCCATAGGGTCACAGAGTCAGACATGACTGAAGCAACTTAGCACACACACAATTTGTCAAAATGCTGTCCAAAAATGAGGTGCCATTACTTTAGTGGTAGTGTTAAGTATTTTGTTCTTTGGGTTCCTCTGTGAAATTCTCTTCCAAATGCAAATATGAGACTCTATAGGCATATGTAAGAGGTGACCCACTATCTTATTACACCAATACATGACACTCCAATTTCAGATTTTTTAAAAAAGGAGTCAGAGAAAGAGATGGCAGCACAAAAGTTTCCCGACATTTTCTCTGAATGTCACTCACCTCTTGTATTCTTCAATTTGATTTTCTCTGATACTATCATTTTGGTCCCTTGTTTTATTAATTAATTAGCTGTTGATTTATAATATTATATGAGTTTCAAGTGTACAACATAGTAAATCAATATTTTTTTAACTTATACTTCACTTAAAGTTATCATAAAATATGTGTCATATTCCTTATGCTGTACAATATATCATTATAGCTTATTTATTTTATACATAGTCATTTGTACCTCATCATCTCCTATCCCTGTATTGCCTCACCTCCCTTCCCTCTTCCCACAGACAACTGCTAGTTTGTTCTCTACATCTTTGAGTCTGTTTTGTTATATTTATTCATGGGGAATATTTTTTAGACTCTACATATAATTGATAATACAGTATTTCTCTTTCTCTGACTTATGCTCCAGGTCCATCTATGGTGTTGCAAATGGCTAATTTTTATGACTGAATAATAGCCACTGTACATATATGCCACATCTTCTTCATTCATTCATCCGTTGAAGCACACTTCAGTTGCTTCCATATCTCGTCTATAGTAAATAATGCTGCAATGAACATTGGGGTGCGTGTATCTTTTTTAATTAGTCTTTTTGTTTTTGTCTGATAGGTACCCAGAAGTGTAATTGGTGAATCATATGGTAATTCTATTTTCAGTTTTTTATGGGGTCTCCATACTGTTTTCCAGAGTGACTGCACCAATGTATATTTCCACAAAGAGTGTACTAAGGTTCTTTTTTCTCCATATCCTCACTAACATTTGTAACTTGTCCTTATTTTGGTAATAGCCATTCTGACAGGTGTGGGGTAATATCTCACTGTTATTTTGGCTTGCTTTTCCCTGATGATTGGCATCCTTTCATGTGCCTCTTGGCCACCTGTATATCTTCTTTGAAAAAATATCTGTTCAGTTCTCCTGTCCATTTTTATTTTGGTGGTGTGTTTTGTTGATATTGAGTTGTATGAGCTGTTTATATATTTTGGATATTAAGCCCTTATTGATCATATAATTTGCAAATATTTCCTCCCATTCAGTGGATTGTCTTGCATTTTGTTCATGGCTGTCTTTACTGTGCAAAAGCTCTTGAGCTTAATTAGGTGCCATTTGTTTATTTCTGTTCTTTTCACTTTTGCCTTAAGAGACAGACTCAAAAAAAATTATTGCTTCAATTTATGTAAAAGAATGTTTTGCCTGTGTTTTTCCCAGGAGTTTTAGATTTTACATTTATGTCTTTAATCCACTTTTAGTTTATTTTTTTATGTGGCATTAGAGAATGTTCTAATGTCATTCTTTTACATGCAACAGTCCAGGTTTCCTAGTACTGCTTATTGAAGAGACTATCTTTTCTTTATCTTACATTCTTGCCTCTTTTGTTGTAGATTAATTGACCATAAGTGTTTGGGTTTATTCTTCGATTTTCTATTCTAATCCATCGATCTACTGTCAGTTTTTGTGCCAATACCATACTGTAGCTGACTTTTTGATTACTATAGCTTTATAGTATTGTCTGAAGTCAAGAAGCATGATACCTCCAGCTTTGTTCTGTTTTCTCAACATTGCTTTGACTATTTGGGGTTTTCTGCACTTTCAAATTGGAGAAGGCAATGGCACCCCACTGCAGTACTCGTGCCTGGAAAATCCCCTGGGCAGAGGAGCCTGGTAGGCTGAGGCCCATGGGGTCGCTGGGAGTCGGACAAGACTGAATGACTTCACTTTGACTTTTTACTTTCATGCATTGGAGAAGGAAATGGCAACCCACGCCAGTGTTCTTGCCTGGAGAGTCCCAGTGACGGTGGAGCCTGGTGGGCTGCCATCTATGGGGTCGCACAGAGTTGGACACGACTGAAGCAACTTAGCAGCAGCAGCAGCAGCACTTTCAAATAAATTTCTGGATTGCTTGTTCTAGTTTGGTGAAAAATATCATGAGTATTTTGATAGTAATTGCATTAAATCTGTAGATTGCTTTAGGTAGCATAGACATTCTAACATTAATTCTAATCCATGACTAAAGAATATCTTTCCAATTCTTGGTATCATCTTCAATCTCCTTTACCAATATTTTCTAGATTTTAGAGTATAAGTCTTTAACCTCCTTGGTTAAATTTATTCCTAGGTATTTTATTATTTTTGAAGTGATTTCAAACAAGATTGTTTTCTTGATCTTCCTGATAATTTATTATTAGTGTATAAAAAAGCAACAGATTTCTGTATATTAATCTTGTACCCTGCAACTTTATTGAATTCATTTGGGGTCTCTTGATTTTAAAGGGCAGTTCAGTCAAATATCTAATCTAAATGTTGTAAGAACACATTCACCTTTTTTTCCCACTTATGCAATCTCCGGTCTTTCATTTTAATAATTACTATTAAAGCTATGTTTTTTCAAAGAAATATAGAAATAGGTGGGGAGAATTTTGTTCCATAGCAGACAGTAGGACTTATAAAGTATGATCATCCTAAATTAAACCTCAGAAATCTCTTTCTGAAAACTTTCCTGATAGGAAGACTGGGAGAAGAAGGAAATAAAATTTTATGGTAAAAGAAATTTGGAAGCCAAGTATGCAAGCACATTTTGAATATTTTAGTATACTGAAATAAAGCAACAAAAATATCAAAACAAGATAATATCCACACCAGCTCATGTATGTTTAATTAATAAATATATATTAAGAATAGTTCCATATATTTATTTTCACTAGATTTCTAGAAAATCTCTCCTTTTGAACCTTTAATAAATACTCATAAATTATGGATAGTGTGAATATTAAAGTGCATATATCCCATGCCTCTCCGTTTAAATTTTAATTTCTTTATGATTTTAGCAGAGTTGTTGACTGTCATCTCTTTGGTCTCAGTCAGTTACCAAGTATTTTCTATGTACTTACTAATTATTTTCCATCTTCATAGTTACCCCTTTGCTCAACTGGACAAATGCAATAGACTCCCAACTGGTTGATTTAAGGTTTTTCAGTAAGAACTTTCAGTGGTCTTTGAATATATCTGAAATCTTCACTGTAGCATATAACATAATTGCATAAAGATGGAGAAGAAATCTTATAAATAACAATTTTATAATACCTAATTAAAACTTAACTTTTGGTTGTATAAAATAACAATAAACATATAATATTCCAAGAAGATACATTTCCCACTGTCCTACAAAGAATAACATTCTAAAGTCAAGAGTAGATGTAGGAATTTATTAGATCACATATCTCCTGATAAAAAAAAAAACAGTAACAATAAAACACAGGGAGTGAGTATGCATGTCAGTCCAGTCTGACTCTTTGCAACCCCATGGACTGTAGCCCGCCAGATTCCTCTGTCCATAGGATTCTCCAGGTAAGAATACTGGAGTGGGTTGCCATGCCCTGCTCCAGGGGATCTTCCCTACCCAGGGATTGAACTAGCATCTCTTATGTCTCCTGCATTGGCAAGGGGTTCTTTACCACTTGTGCCACCTAGGAAGCCCAACTATATCTTTAGCTATCTTTATTCGTTCAAATACATGATCTATGGATATGTGATACATAATAAAGGTATACTACAGGGAGACGTAAGTTCATTTTATGTGCCAACTTGGTTAGGTTATGGTACCAGATTGTTTGATCAAATATTTATATATTGCTTTGAAGGCATTATGTGAGTGTGGTTAATATTTATAACCAGTAGACTTTAAATAAAGGGAATTACCCCCCAATAATGTGGCAGACCTCATCCAATCAGTTGAAGGTCTCAAGAGCAAAAACAGGAGTTTGCAGTTTTGGAAACTGGAAACTGTAGAGAAGAAAGAGTTCTGCCTCAAGACTGTAACGTAGAAATCTTGCCTGAGTTTTCAGTCTGCTGGCTTCCCCTATAAATTTCAGACTTGCACGAACCAATAGCATGAACCAATTAGCAAGTCTCTCACTCTGACTGTGTGTACATCCTATTGTATCTGTTTCTCTGGAGTACCCTGACCAGTACACTAAGTAAAACCTCCAGGACAGATTCCTCTCTGATTTCCTTAGTCATCTGAAGAAGGCAGAAACCTACAACCGACCTTTACTTTCTCCTGTTAAGGTGTAGAGCAGACCTTGCCTCAGTCCCTCACTCTGTGGCTTCCTTTAATTTCCCTGGGAGACCTGCCTGACCACTGGGACATGAAGGCTCACATCTCATTGACCAGGACTAGCTTCATGGCCCCACTCAGGAGACTTACTTTTTTAATCTTAGGGGATAAGTGGTATCTGAATCCACATTACAGCACTCTTCTCTACTAGTGGTTATAAATGATTGACATTCAGAAATTCATTTAAGGTAAGTAAAGTAGAAAGTTGAACATTTGCCTAGTAGATCCACCTGGGATCGGAGCAATCCAGGTAGCTAAGATGCTAGAAATGATAGACAATATTAATAATGTATATCAACATTTCTATCTCTCACTATTGATTTTAGCTTTTGATTAAGAGAAGTATTTCCTGAGCCCTTTTAAAGTAATATATATTTGGCAAATACCAGGTCTTGCACAGCCAAAGCCAAGTGAATAGAGGAGTCTTAATTGTCTAACTGGGGTGTCTGCAGTAACAGAAATCACCTTTCTAATTTGGCTGAACATTCCTGGCCATGGTTTGTGAGGAACAAAATATAAATATGTCCAAATTAAATCATTAAGGAGTGATTGTTCATCAGTCTGTTAGTAGGAATTAGATCTAAAATAATTTTGTTTCTTACATATCTGAACTTGAAGCAATATTTCATGGTGAGGAGTATTAGATCTGAACCTCCATTCCCTGGATTCAAATCCTGGCTTCACATTAGCTATATATCTTTGGCACTCCTTAAGTTCTTCCTGCCTCAGTCTGTCCATCCATAAACTGGCTTGATAAAATTTACCTCCCATGTTGGTTGTATGGATACAGCATATTAAATGGTACCTGGAACACAGTAAGCACTTAAAGTAACTGTTATTATTAGATACTACCTGATACTTACTAGTTCTTTTCATCAAACAACTGCATTCAGCAGTCAGTTAGCAATTGGATGGGCAACAATCCAGACCTAAGCTTGAGTCCTAGATCTACAAAGAAAGTCAGGTGACCTTGGCAAGCTACCACCTATATTTTCCTGGCCTAGGAAGTGGACCTAACACTGGCCATACCTATATCATTATGAAAATCAAGTGTGATTATATTTACTGCAGGTTAATGATAAAATCCTATGCAGTTGTGAAGGCCTGCTATCTATTCACTTAATCAGTTATCTTCAAAATAGTTAAACTTACTTCTGCAATTTATGTTCCACAACTATGTGCCAAAGAAATGTATTTTTTAAAGTAAATACCCAAGGTTATTTTTGAGTATCATTTCAGTTCAGTTGCTCAGTTGTGCCCAATTCTTTGCGACCCCATGGACTGCAGCTTGCCAGACTTCCTGTCCATCACCAACTCCTGGAGTTTACTCAAACTCATGTCCATTGAGTTGGTGATGCCATCCAACCATCTCATCTTTTGTTGTCCCCTTCTCCTCTTGCCTTTAATCTTTCCCAGCATCAGGGTCTTTTCCAATGAGTCAGTTCTTCACATCAGGTGGCCAAAGTATTGGAATTTCAGCTTCAGCATCAGTCCTTCCAATGAATATTCAGGACTGATTTCCTTTAGGATGGACTGATTGGCGTACATAAGGGTCCATTTCCCTTACTTATGGAGAAAAGGAAAGTTGTCAAGCAACACAGTAGTGAAACAATTATTTAAGCAAAGCTGGATTTCTCTGTTCCCTCTTATTCTGCCACTTTCACATTTTTTTTTTTTCTGCATTGTTGATGTCCATGAGCTCCAGGAACAAATTTGTCTAATGTCCCTTCCCTGCTTCATGGCTTGTCAGTTTCTCTCCTCTGCACTTGCCTGGGTGTTTTTTTGCTGTCCTTTGTACCCTCTTTGGGCTGAGTCTACATCAGATTAAGACAAGAGGTAATCTACACAGAGAATAATGAACATCGATCTTCCCATTTAGCCCCCAAATGCCTACCACAGTGGAATAACTTAACATTTGGTGTAAGAAAATATAACAGTCACACTAAAAACAACATCAAACTGTGTTTTTATGGAACTATTTCTTCAGCCATTTGAATCCTGTTCTCTTTCAGACTTTTAAACTAAAATCACACCATGGTTTTACTGCTTTGAACTCCATATATTTTTCTGAAAAGAGAATAACAATATAAACATTTTAAAGTTATAGGGCTTTATATTAAAACACAGTTGGGAAAACAATTATGCAGCTATACTGTAACATTTTGGTATATTCCTCTACTTTCTTTCACTATCAAAGTGATACAAGAATTTTACTATCAAATTGATATGACAGTTAAAAGAGACTAATTTGAAATATCAAGACAACTACTTGTAGATTTCTCTACTGTTCCTTCACTTGGTTTAGTTAAGGATTCTTAAGGACATTTTTGCTAATCTACCATATCCTAGTTGCCAAAAGCCTTTCATAGCCCTGATAGAGTCTCCAGTGTTTAACAATTAAACATAAGCAATTCTATCAAAAATAAGCTACTAAACTTGATTTCAAAATATGTGAAATGATTGGACAATATCTAGAGGCTCTATTTGATGGAATGTATGTCTCTCTATGGAGAAGGAAACGGCAACCCACTCCAGTGTTCTTGCCTGGAGAATCCCAGGGACGGGGGAGCCTGGTGGGCTGCTGTCTATGGGGTCGCACAAAGTCGGACATGTCTCTCTAGTCCTCTGGTTAAATAGCCTTTCCTCTTACACTTTACAAGCCCTATTATGGCCCTATTCATCAAATTCACTCATAATGTCTTCAGTGTTTGCTATTTGCTGTTCTTTTCTTCCCCATCTCTCCATCTGCAGAAAGTATAGCTCTCTTGAAGACTTAGATCAGAAATGAATTCTTCCATAAAGCCTTTCCTGATTGTTTAGTAGGAATGAACATTTCCCTCCTTTAATTTTCAATTTCTTAGCCTATTTAGTACAAATTGCTGTACATAACCGCAACTACTAAAGCTGATTACAAATTATCTTAGGCCAAAGACTTTGCCCATCTTGTTGTTGTTCAGTCACTAAGTTGTGTCTGAATCTGTGACCCCAAGGACTGTAGCCCACCAGGCTTCCCTGTCCTTCACTATCTCCGGGAGTTTGCTCAGATTCATACCCCTCTAGTCAATGGTGTTATCTAATCTCATCCTCTGCTGCCTGCCTCTTCTCCTTGTCATCCTGTACGTCCCCTAGTACAATGCCTTGCAGGTAGTTGGTTGTTATAATAATAAGTGTGTGTAGGAATATTTTAACCAAAGAAATGTATCGAGTAAAATGGCACCTAGACCAAAGAGTTGTATTAAAGGGAGATGATACTTGGTTTCCAGTGGTGAAAACTGAAGGAAAGTTCCATCGAGGTAATACTATGAGACAAAAATATGTACAAAGACGAGAAAGAAAACTAACATTCACTGAGCATTATGTTGTTTTCCTGTGGCTTCTATAACAAATTACAACAAACTTGCTGGCTTTAATAAAATAAAAATTTATTGTTTCACAGTTCTGGGCCTGGGATTCCAAAACCCTCTTCTCTGGGTTTATATCAAGCTATTGGCCGTGCTGTACTCCCTTCAGAGTACAGCAGAGATTAATTCCTTGCCTCTTCCAGTTTCTGATAGCTGCTGACATTCCTTGGATTATGCCCACATCCCTCCAATCTGTCTCCTTGGTTTCATTACTTTGTCCTCTTCTGTTTTTGTTTTTTCCTCTTTCCTTCACTTTTTTATTTTTTAAATAAGGGTATTTGCAATTGCAGTTTGTACACACAGACAAATAATCTTCCCAGATCAAGATCTCAAGCTACAAAGATCCTTTTTCCATAAATGCTAACATTTAAAGTTTTGGTGGATTAGAACTCTATACGTTTGGGGCCTTTATTCAGCCTACTACAAATACCAACCAGATATATCCCAATGTGTGATTTTAGTAAATCTTCACAGCTGTCTGTGAAGAAGTTATGGCTGTTCCAGTTTATAGGCTAGACCATTGAAATCCAAGAGATTGGGTGACTTACCCAAAAGTGCTTTCAGTAAGTGGTTGATTATTTGATTTAAACCTAAATGTGTGGTTCCAGATTGATTTTGTTTTTCTGTTATATCCTAGCAATAAATGCACAGTAGCTTCTTAATAAATGTTTGTTGACATAAAAGAAAACTTTCATTGAGATTATGAAGTTTGCTGTTTTATCATTTTGTCACTATTTCTTTTTTTATTTTTATGTTTTTGTCACCATTTCTAAAAGCTCATTGATTTTAAAAACATCTTTATACATCAGATGTCTCTTCAGAAACTCTTTCCTAAAATGAGTGCAGTGTTATCTCCCAATGGATTACTACTGAGAATTGGAGGTAGTTTTGTCAATGCAATCCAATATCAGGGCTGTGAAGATTTCATGTAGATTTCCTGAAGAATTCATCTTTTAAAAAGAAAAAAAAGATTGAAAATCTAAGAAGGTGAAAATAAACACCGAAGTCATTATCTACAAAATCTGAAACCATCCATCCTCAATTCCATCAAAGATTGTTGAGAATCAGCTATTTTATCACTATGAAATAATGACGTTTCTGTAAGTACTGAGCATAAGGTTAAAATTTATTCCAACCGTTTTATATATTCTCCCTGATTCCCCCAAAGTCCTAGATAGATGCCTGTGAAGTTATATAAGATAGATGCCTGGGCTCTGATACTTAACTGTGCACTTTCCAGTGAGTTTAAAAAAAGAAACTCACGTGGTAAAATTATTCTTGAAAATTCAGGAAGTACCACTAGGTCATTTCCACTCTACTAGTTCATGCTACCTAAAAAGAAGATACTGGTTTTCTTGACCCACTAAGGCATGTATTAGTTTTCTCTTTCTGATATAGCCAATTAGCACAAATATATTAATAGCAGCTTGAAACAATGCCCATTTATTATCTCAGAGGTCTGTAAGTCAGAGGTCTAGGGACATGGTTCAACTGGCTCTCTGATTTCACAAGGCCAAAATTATTGGCAGGACTGCATTCTTTTCTCGAGACTTTGGAGGTGAATTTACGTCCAAGCTTATTCAGAATGCTGGTAGAATTCAGTTCCTTCTTGTTGCAGGACTGAAGTTCCTGTTTTTGTGCTATTGACTGGGGGTTGCCCATGGCTTCTAGAGGTTGCCTAAATTTCTTAGCTCATAACCCACCCCCTTCCTTCTACCTTCAAAGACAGCAATGGTGGGCGGAGTCTTTCTTAGGCTGTAAATGTCTCCTATGTCCCTTTTTGCCTCATGGCTCCTCTTATGCCTTATATCACATCTTTTGACTGACATTTCTACTTTCCTTTTCTTTTTTAAAGGGTCATATGATTATATTAGGTCCACCAGGATAAGCTTCCCATCTTGAGGGTGATTGAATCATAACCACACAATCACTTCATAGAAGTAACTAGACTAGTGTTTAATGGATTAACCAGGGGACAGGAACATTGGAAGAACATTTTTAGAATTATTTCTAAAATAGATGTACAGTCTCAATGAAAGAGTACTTTTAGTATTAATTCTGCATTTCTAGCTTTTATAGATTAGATTACTCAGAAAGGGCATATAATACCAGAAATATGGAAATATTAATAGCTGTCTATTTCCCTGAATACAGCTGAAGGACACAATAATTGAAGGTTCAGACACATGCAGTCACATTTTCATCTCTCATATGAATACTGATAGTGAGCAAAGGTTAGACACAATCTTAAAGAAATTACTTTCCCTACATGTGTTACTTTTATCATGATAGAAAATGTTATTATCACTCAAAAATATGATACGATTTACACCATAACATATTGTCTTAATGTGAATGCTGTCATAGAATAAGGGTAGCTTTTTCTTTCTCCAGGGGATCTTCCCAATCCAGGGATCAAACCCAAGTCTCCCACACCGCAGGCGGATTTTTTACCAGCTGAGCCACCGGGGAAGCCTAAGAATACTGGCATGGATAACCTATCCCTTCTCCAGTAGATCTTCCCAACCCAGGAATCGAATCAGGGTCTCCTGCATTACAGGCAGATTCTTCACCTGCTGAGCTACCAGGGAAGCCGTAGAACAAGAGTGCGTGTGATATGAGAACAAAACTTTTCAAGAGCAGGTGAATTTTCTCACCATGCAATTTCCCCTTCAGTTAGTTGGAAACTGGGATTCAGATAATGAGGAAGTGCTAGCGGATGACTGAGCCACAAGATGGAGGGAGCCTGGGTCACTGGCTCTTCACGTGAAGAAGGCCTCCTGCCAGTCAGGAACGCCTGCTCTGGAGAGTTGTGTGAGCTAGAAATACACTCTGTTGTGTTTAGGCCTTTGTACATTTTGGATACATTTTTTTCCCAGCAGCTGGTATTACCCACCCTGCATTTAGTCTACCCTAGAGTTCACAGCATAAACTACACTGCAAACTCTCCAGTCCTTGACTCTTTAAATCACATAAATCCTTATCACTCTCAAAATTTTCTCAAGGATATCATTTATGTTGTAAAAATGAAGAGTATATTCTGAAACTTAAAGCTAAGAATTTGAAACAAATACTAAAATTTTTTGTGCATTATTTCCACTGGAGCAAAATATTTTAACCTCATTTTTTCCAAGTTTTAGTAATGAAAGAGTTGTAGCACAAAGGGTAAAATTTAAAGTAGTATAATAAATACATGGACAGAAATTCTGAAATATTATTCTTTTGTACAAGGTCAACTAAATAGTTCAGGATTCCCTTGGCATAAAATTAAATTCAAGATTAAGGAAAAGCAAACAGGTCTTTTTCATGGAGAGAGTCTACGTTTAGAAGTTGATTATGATATGGAGTTTAAACATGCTGACACTTATAATACTGTCCTTCTAAAAAAGGGAAGAACTTTCTGAGGTCTCAGTAAATAAAGTCAGTGAGTGCTAGTGCCTATGATCATGGATCCATGCTGATTTTAACACTTACACAACCAGGTACTTATTTCTTTAAAATTTCTCATTTGAACAGAAGGCTTTGAGTAAGATATGGGAATTCGGATGAGATAATCTGAAGCTGACACATGTATGACAGAGTTATAAAAAGTAAAAACAGGGTGAAAAGACACCTCAGATGGGAGAAAATAATAACAAGTGGAAAACTGATGAAGCATTAATTTCCAAAATATCCAAGAAGCTCAATGCCAGAAAAAACAAACAGCCCAGTCCAAAAGGGGACAGAAGACCTAAATAGACCTTTCTCCAAAAAAGACATACAAATGACTAATAAACATGAAAAGATGCTCAACATTGCTCATTATTAGAGAAATGCAAATCAAAGCTACAATGAGGTATCACCTCACACTGGTCAGAATGGTCATCATCAATAAATCTACAAACAGTAAATGCTGGAGAGGGTGTAGACAAAAGGAAACCCTCTTGCATTGTTGGTGGGAATGTAAACTGATACACTATGGAGAAGCCACTATGGAGAAGAGTATGGACATTTCCTTAAAAAATTAGGAATAGAACTACCATATAATGTAACAATCCCATTACTGGGCATATACCTTGAAAACCATAATTTTAAAAAATGTACCCCAATGTTCATTGCAGCACTATTTACAATAGCTAGGACATGGAAGCAACCTTAGATGTCCACTGACAGATAAATGGATAAAGAAGTTGTGGTACATATATACAATGGACTATTACTCAGCCATAAAAAGGAATGGTGCATGGGGCTGCAAAGAGTTGGACACAACTGAGAAAGGAAAAGGAAAGATCATTACATTACCTAAAGTATAAGGGTTTTCGGAAAGCCGAATATTTCAGTAAGAAAACAGAGCAAATATAATTTGTAACCTTCAGATCAGTCGCTCAGTCATGTCTGACTTTTTGGGACTCCATGAATCGCAGCACACCAGGCCTCCCTGTCCATTGCCAACTCCAGAAGTTCATTCAGACTCACGTCCATCGAGTCAGTGATGCCATCCAGCCATCTCATCCTCTGTCGTCTCCTTCTCCTCCTGCCCCCAGTCCCTCCCAGCATCAGAGTCTTTTCCATTGAGTCAACTCTTCGCGTGAGGTGGCCAAAGTACTGGAGTTTCAGCTTTAGCATCATTCCCTCCAAAGAAATCCCAGGGCTAATCTCCTTCAGAATGGACTGGTTGGATCTCCTTGCAGTCCAAGGGACTCTCAAGAGTCTTCTCCAACACCACAGTTCAAAAGCATCAATTCTTCAGCACTCAGCCTTCTTCATAGTCCAACTCTCACATACATACATGACCACAGGAAAAACCATAGCCTTGACTAGACAGACCTTTGTTGGCAAAGTAATGTCTCTGCTTTTCAATATGCTATCTAGGTTGGTCATATCATTCCTTCCAAGGAGTAAGCGTCTTTTAATTTCATGGCTGCAGTCACCCTCTGCAGTGATTTTGGAGCCCAGAAAAATAAAAACTTGACACTGTTTCCACTGTTTCCCCATCTGTTTCCCATGAAGTGATGATCTTCGTTTTCTGAATGTTGAGCTTTAAGCCAACTTTTTCACTCTCCACTTTCACTTTCATCAAGAGGCTTTTGAGTTCCTCTTCACTTTCTGCCATAAGGGTGGTGTCATCTGCATATCTGAGGTTATTGATATTTCTCCTGGCAATCTTGATTCCAGCTTGTGTTTCTTCCAGTCCAGCGTTTCTCTTGATGTACTCTGCATAGAAGTTAAACAAACAGGGTGACAATATATAGCCTTGACGACCTCCTTTTCCTATTTGGAACCAGTCTGTTGTTCCATGTCCAGTTCTAACTGTTGCTTCCTGACCTGCACACATATTTCTCAAGAGGCAGGTCAAGTGGTCTGGTATTCCCATCTCTTTCAGAATTTTCCACAGTTTATTGTGATCCAAGCCAGTCAAAGGCTTTGGCATAGTCAATAAAGCAGAAATAGATGTTTTTCTGGAACTCTCTTGCTTTTTTGATGATCCAGCAGATGTTGGCAATTTGATCTCTGGTTCCTCTGCCTTTTCTAAAACCAGCTTGAACATCAGGAAGTTCACGGTTCACATATTGCTGAAGCCTGGCTTGGAGAATTTTGAGCATTACTTTACTAGCATGTGAGATGAGTGCAATTGTGCAGTAGTTTGAGCATTCTTTGGCATTGCCTTTCCTTGGGATTGGAATGAAAACCGACCTTTTCCATTCCTGTGGCCACTGCTGAGTTTTCCAAATTTGCTGGCATATTGAGTGCAGCACTTTCACAGCATCATCTTACAGGATTTGGAATAGCTCAACTGGAATTCTATCACCTCCACTAGCTTTGTTCGTAGTGATGCTTTCTAAGGCCCACTTGACTTCACATTCCAGGATGTCTGGCTCTAGGTGAGTGATCACACCATTGTGATTATATGGGTCGTGAAGATCTTTTTTGTACAGTTCTTCTGTGTATTCTTGCCATCTCGTCTTAATATCTTCTGCTTCTGTTAGGTCCGTACCATTTCTGTCATTTATCAAGCCCATCTTTGCATGAAATGTTCCTTTGGTATCTCTGATTTTCTTGAAAATATCCCTAGTCTTTCCCATTCTATTATTTTCCTCTATTTCTTTGCATTGATTGCTGAGGAAGGCTTTCTTATCTCTCCTTGCTATTCTTTAGAACTCTGCATTCAGATGCTTATATCTTTCCTTTGCTCCTTTGCTTTTTGCTTCTCTTCTTTTCACAGCTATTTGTAAGGCCTCCCCAGACAGCCATTTTGCTTTTTTGCATTTCTTTTCCATGGGGATGGTCTTGATCCCTGTCTCCTGTACAATGTCACGAACCTCCGTCCATAGTTCATCAGGCACTCTATCTATCAGATCTAGGCCCTTAAATCTATTTCTTACTTCTACTGTATAATCATAAGGGATTTGATTTAGGTCATACCTGAATGGTCTAGTGGTTTTCCCTACTTTCTTCAATTTCAGTCTGAATTTGGCAATAAGGAGTTCATGGTCTGAGCCACAGTTAGCTCCTGGTCTTATTTTTGCTGACTGTATAGAGCTTCTCCATCTTTGGCTGCAAAGAATATAATCAATCTGATTTCAGTGTTGACCATCTGGTGATGTCCATGTATAGAGTCTTCTCTTGTGTTGTTGGAAGAGGGTGTTTATTATGACCAGTGCATTTTCTTGGCAAAACTTTATTAGTCTTTGCCCTGCTTCATTCCACATTCCAAGGCCAAATTTGCCTGTTGCTCCAGGTGTTTCTTAAATTCCTACTTTTGCATTCCAGTCCCCTATAATGAAAAGGATATCTTTTTTGGGTGTTAGTTCTAAAAGGTCTTGTAGGTGTTCATAGAACCGTTCAACTTCAGCTTCTTCAGCGTTACTGGTTGAGGCATAGACTTGGATTACCGTGATATTGAATGGTTTGCCTTGGAAACGAACAGAGATCATTCTGTCGTTTTTGAGATTGTATCCAAGTACTGCATTTCGGGCTCTTTTGTTGACCATGATAGCTACTCCATTTCTTCTGAGGGATTCCTGCCCACAGTAGTAGATATAATGGTCATCTGAGTTAAATTCCAGTCCATTTCAGTTCGCTGATTCCTAGAATGTTGACAGTCACTCTTGACATCTCTTGTTTGACCACTTCCAATTTGCCTTGATTCATGGACCTGACATTCCAGGTTCCTATGCAATATTGCTCTTCTCAGCATCCGACCTTGCTTCTATCACCAGTCACATCCACAGCTGGGTATTGTTTTTGCTTTGGCTCCATCCCCTCATTTTTTCCAGAGTTATTTCTCCACTGATCTCCAGTAGCATATTGGGCACCTACTGACCTGGGGAGTTTCTCTTTCAGTATCCTATCATTTTGCCATTTCATACTGTTCATGGGGTTCTCAAGGCAAGAATACTGAAGTGGTTTGCCATTCCCTTCTCCAGTGGACCACATTCTGTCAGATCTCTCCACCATGACCCGCCCATCTTGGGTTGCCCCACAAGCATGGCTTAGTTTCATTGAGTTAGACAAGACTGTGGTCCTAGTGTGATTAGATTGACTAGTTTTCTGTTTTTTGTAACCATAGTGACGCCTTACTTTAAACATGGTCTTTTATATGTTATATTCTGACATGATTATTTACAAAATCACATCATTGATTTTTCTAAGAAGGCAATGAACAATTGTGTAAGCAAAGGAAAATTGCATTATGTTCACATGACACTGAGCTACATTTAGTTATAGGGAGACTAATGATGGTGGGTGAGAACTCAGATCCAAATCATTATTCAGAATGTTCATTAGGAAAACAGAACGTCTTAGAATTACATTATTAATTCACTTCATTTTAAATAAAATGTATTCAAGTCATTTAACAATAATTTATTGTTGTACCAGAAACAATAGTGATAATTACAGGTGCAGGAGGCTTTTTGGAGAAATAAGACATTCTAAGTCTGCTCTCATACAGTGCTGTGCTGTGCTGTGCTTAGTTGCTCAGTCATCTTCGACTCTTTGTGACCTCCATGAACTGTACCCCACCAGGCTCCTCTGTCCATGGGGATTCTCCAGGCAAGAATAATGGAGTGCCCTTCTCCAGGGCATCTTCCCAACCCAAGTCTCCCACATTGAAGGCAGATTCTTTACTGTCTGAGCCGCCAGGAAAGCCCATGAACACTGGAGTGGGTAGCCTATCCCTTCTCCAGGGAATCTTCTCAACCCAGGAATTGAACCAGGGTCTCCTGCATTGCAGGTGGATTATTTACCAGCTGAGCTCCCAGGAAAGACTTGCTCTCACACTAATTACTTTCTAATAAAGAGAGACAAGAAAGAAAGCAAAGAAGAGAGAGAAAGGAGGGAGGAAGAGTTAACAAGTAACTGTCAAATGTTGATGGAATTAATTGATGAACAATAATAACAGAAAAGAAGTATACAGATGAAAACCAATGGACATATTCTCAATAGATCTTCCTGGTTTTAATCAAGGAAGTAGAACCACTATGAGCATGATGCAATCAAAAATCAAAAATTGGGAAACTAAGGGTCTACGAAGAGGAGCTAGAAGATTTTTTAGCAGTCATTATAAATCATTAGGCAGTTCTCCTGAAGTGCAGGCACAGGAGGACATGTCAAAGCTTAACGATATTAGGAAACAAGGACCATCGAGTTGCTGGAGTGGGCTGCAGTGTTGGTGTAGAAGTGATTCCTCAGTTACTGTCCTTGTGAGTTCATAGTCAAGCATGTGGCGGGACTGGAAAGCTGTGGTTCAGGAGGGTCAATGGTCAGGAAGAAGAGAAGAATTCAGAGTAGAGAAGAGTGAGGATACACTGGGAGCCATCAGCACCTCTGCATCTATTTCTCTGCCTCCAGCTATGATGATCTTCAGAGAGTGACGGCTATTGCTTCACTAATCCAGATCTGATGTGAATTCTCTTGTGGCCAGCTTCAAGTTGGGACCAAATAGGGAAGAAGATTCTGAGACATGCAGTCCCAGATTAGCCAAGATGACATAATTCAGACTCTCCCATTAGGACTTTTGGGGTATACAATTTCAGTTTAAGCTATGTGATGTCTAGAGTTCCTATTTATAATGTGTCATTTCAAGATAAGCTCAAAAGAAAAAATAATTACTTTTGGAAATGATCTTAAAATTAAAGTCAGCAAATACAAAACTATAAAGTCATAAAATCACTTTCAAGTCTCCTTTTGGTGATTTTGTAGGTTGCTGCTTATCACCTACTGCTTTGCACTTTGCAAATATCTTTTCAAGTGGTGGAAATTTGACAGAGGATTTTTTTCTCACTTTTCTGAAAAAGGTAAATGAAGTATAGTGGCTCTTGCAACATTCATGGTGAAGTAAACCCTCAAAAGATGCTAAGATGCGAGTCTGGTGACTGCTCTATTCACTAGTCTCTGCAGTGAGCACAGTTTTCTCTGATGTAGGAAGTCAGGACAGATATCAAAGGATGAGACCAATTGATCTCCAAGAGTAGTATGTACTCTCATTCCTTAATTGCATGGAATAGATACATATAATTGAGATCATCTTTGCTGAGAATGTCAAGGACTGGCAACCACACCCAAAACTCTGGAAATCTTCATAGCATGAAAATAATTCATTGCACACTTTAAACTGAAAGAGTGGGCTTTTGCATGATTTAATAAATGCGATTTGTGGATGTTTCAATACAAATTCACTCTATTTTAACAATTCTCCTGGAGCCTCAATATTGCTTCCATTCTCTAATTATTAATAACCAGAGTCAAACACGAGTCATCTATTGTGTTTAGACATCCACTGTAAATAAAACAAAGGGATTTGAATTAGAGAGATATTTGATATTGAAGACAAAGTCTTAAAGCTGATTTGTAGTTAAAGTGAAATTTTTACATTCTCAAATCTAATATGATCAGAATCTTGTAAGATAATGTTCATACCAATGGAATACTTTAAATTGACTACTGTTATAAAATTGAAATGGAAAAATATAGTTTCTCCTTGTAAAGAATTACTACCTTAAGGTCAGGCTAAATGTATTTTTTTCCTCTACATCTATTAAGTAGATTTAGACTGCATCATTAAAATGAAAGAAACCTCTATATATTATTTTTAGAGACTGATGGAAAAATGCTTTAAGAAGAAGTAAATTACATATCAAAGAAATGAATTTTACTCTAATAAAAATGCAGAATTTCAAGTAAAACGATATATCAGCAGAACTGCTAGTTAGGTTCTTACTGGTATATTCTTTGATTAACAGTTGAAACAGTTGGAAATCACTATTCATTATGTTAGTGTTTAAAAAAATACCTCCACAGGACATTGGCAGTGATCCTCTCTGGAGTAAAAATAACCTACACAATGGTTGTCTTTGTCATAAAATACTTATTAAGAAAATGTGTACCTGGAAAAGTTTAATATGGAAGTGACTGCACCAGAAAAAAGAAAGTTGTCAATAACCAAGTTTGATCTGCTATTTTTGTAGGCAGTATTTGACCTCACCACTGAGGGTCTATTTCACAGTGACAATGACAATGAAGAGGTCTTCATTAATACCAAAGAACACTAAGCTAAATCAAAACATTAAGTAACTTTTTAAAAAGTTCATTAGATGTACTTTTTTCACCCATAAAAATGAACTAATTCTTACTTAATTCTAAGAGTTGTGAAGATTAAATGTGATGATCCATGAGGAAATATCTATAATCTATTGACACATGGTATATGTACACTAAATGCTTATTTTCTTTCTTTTTTTCTTGAGATTTACTTTTTAGGGCACAATTTACAAAGTCAGTTTTCTTGCTTCAAAGGATTCATTCAAGTATAAAAAGGACCAAGGGAACACAGAAAACAAATATCACACGGTCTTAACATGCAACGTGTTATTTGCATTTCACAGAATAGGAAAGAATGTCATTACTGAGACTGGTGTTTTCTACTAACTTATACCAGTATGCCAACATCTAAAATTATTTGGCCCAATAGAGACCTATAATCTGCTTATCTGAACATCATTTCCATGTGTCTTACCCTCTTTTCTACAACTTCTGACTAAGGCAGCCTTAACATTCCACTCAGCTTGACTAAACTTTAAACAAGTTTCTTTCTGACTGTAAGGCCCCTGACTTTTCTTTTCTTGGAGCATTTACTTTAGACAACTTGCTATTGCAAATTCTTCCTGTGTGTGTGTGTGTGTGTGTGTGTGTGTGTGTGGTGTGTGGTGTGTGTTCTCGGTCCTGTCTGACTCTTTGCAATCTCATGGTCTGTAGCCCACCAGGTTCCTCTGTTCATGGAAGTTTCCAGGCAGGAATACTGGAGTGGGTTGCCATTTCCTAGTCCAAGGGATCTTCCCAACCCAGGGATTGAACCCTCATCTCTTGTAGCTCCTGCATTGACAGGAGGATTCTTTACCACTAATGTCACCTGGGAAGCCTCTTTGAGATGTAGACAAACCAGCCTTTTACTGGTTTCACAACATAAGAATGTCTTTCTCAAGGACCTAGGTGCCATCTCTGAAATTATCAGGAAAGACAGTACCCCTATCTCCCAGTAGGGGGGATAGCAACCTAACTTGGAAAGTACCCATTAGCAAAGTGGCTGCAGTTGATGGGGTTGCGAAGAGTCGGACACGACTGATCGACTTCCCTTTCACTTTTCACTTTCATGCACTGGAGAAGGAAATGGCAACCCACTCCAGTGTTCTTGCCTGGAGAATCCCAGGGACTGGGGAGCCTGGTGGGCTGCTGTCTCTGGGGTCGCACAGAGTCGGACACGACTGAGGCGACTTAGCATTAGTCTTAACCACAAGGAAAACAGCTGCGAACTCAGGAATGACTCAATGGACTAGACACATCCGACTGACCAAAGACATTCCCCAGTGTCCTCCAGCACTTTTCCACTAGCTCAGCCAAGCTCTCATAATCTCTGTTTCCTTTTGTTTCAGTGGAGTTGAATTCAGTCTCTCCATCACTCCAATAGTCTTGAATAAAATTTTCCTCTCTGTTCAACACTCTCTAGTACCATTTTTCCCTGACAATTCCCTTCCTACCAAGTAAGTTCTATAGTTCATCATTAAAATAACACCCTTGCCAATATCTTTAACTCCTTGTCTCTCTTGTCTGCAAGCCCCAAATCTGTATAATCAGCCTCTTCAATGCTTTGGTTGGAGAAAAATGAACAGCCAGCTGACTCACTTCACTTCCTGCCTGCTGACTTCAAGTCCTAGAACAACATCATTTCACCCCTTTGCTTGCGCACACCTCCGTACCACATTCATTTTTCAGCAGATGACGTCATTTCCTCTTCAACTAGAAAATAGAAACCACCGAATAAAGCCTCCACCAGCTTCCACCATCTAACCACTTGCTTCTGGGACTTTACACTCCGCCTTCCCTACTGTTGTAGTTGATAAGCTGGCTGTTCCTAGATCTCAGGCAATGCTTTCACTGTCTCCCAGAAATCAGTCTCCTCCATACTTATTCAACAAAACAGCTGTAGAAACTCTCCCCAGCTCAGCCCTTCATTACCAGTTTTCACAACTCTACTTAATCAGGCCCATCATTATGAAATGTATTGTAGATATTCTTATTTTAAAATAATAATTCTCAATCCCCTTCCAGATACTGATATTTATTTGTTTCCCTTTTCATCAAGTCTTGGGAAGGTGTTTTGAAGTTCTTTCTTCCCATTCTCTTTAAATGTCTTCTATTCAGGCTTTGGGTTTCCATTGTAGCTCAGTCGGTAAAGAATCTGCCTGCAGTACAGGAGACCCAGATTTGATCCCTGGGTTGGGAAGATCCCCTGGAGAAGGAAATGGCAACCCACTCCAGTATCCTTGCCTGGAAAATCTCATGGACACAGGAGCCTGGTGGAATGCAGTCCATGGGGTCGCAAAGAGTCGGGCACGACTGAGTGACTAACACTTACTTATTCAGGCTTTAGCTCTCACCTAGCAAAATTGTTTTTTTCTAGGCCATGAATAAACTTTAAATCCAATTCTAAGTGCTCAATTTATTTGACTTACCAGCAGCACTTGGCATAATCAATATTTCCCACACTTTCCTCAGGTGGCTTAGAACACCAAACTGTTTAATTTTCCTTTTCAATAACCGACGCATCTCTCCCAGCATTCTTTACTGGTTCTTTCCATCTTTATACTCTCTAGGTTGTGTGACTGGAGGTTTAATTCTCTCTTTCTTAATTGAACTTACTCCCAGGGGATCTCATTCATTTTAATGGTATTAAATACGATCTAGAGGAAACAATGCCCTCATTTTTTATCTCCAGCTCAAACTTGTCCTCTGAATTTTAGTATTTATCGAACTACTTACCAGGCATTCTCATTTGGCTATCTAATGGAAATCTCAAGCATTACATGCCTAAACCCACACTCCTGATTTTCATCCCAAACCTGCAATTTCAGGATCTTTACAGTCTCTCTGTCAATGTCAGCCCTTCATTTGCTAGACAATGAAGGCTGTGGGTGGGCGTGGAAAATCACCTTGATTCCTGTTATTCTTTGTCTCACAGAGTGATGCTTTACAAATGGAAGATATTAAAGCTTTGTACAAAATACACCAATAGCTTCCTGTCCTATAGACAGTGAAAGCCAAAGGCCTCACGATGGCCTCTAAGGCTTCACCTGGTCGAGTCTCTCAGTTACCTCCCTGAGATCGTCTTCTACTGCTCTCTACTCTATGTGCACTAACCCCAGCTGCCCCTTAAACATGGCACACATTCTCCTGCCTCAGAATGTTTAGGGTTGTAGTTATTTTGTGTGAATACTCCTCTTTCCGATTTCATGGCCCACTGTGTCATCATCATTACTCCCCTGACCATCCTATTTCAAACTGCACCCTTCCATCACTCTGTGGAATTCTTTTTACCATCCGATATAATTCACATTGCTGTATGTGTGTATTTATCATCTTTTATCTTAGTTTAACATAAGCCTTGTGAAAAAAGAGACTTTTTTTCTCTTGGTACCTGGAAAAGTGGCACCTAAATATTTAAGAAGAAAGGGATGGAAGCGGGAAAGAAGGAAATTAATTTTAATTCTATAATAGGTAGTAAATAGCTTCTTAGCCTTTTTAAAATTTTCTTTTTAAAAGTTCATTGCATATTTGTCAGCTCTTAGAACTCAGGTAAGAGAGAAGATAGGACCCTAGCTTGAATATGAAATTTGAAGGAGATATAAAAGCATGCATCCTCTTTCTCCCACTTAATGCTGCCCTTAAATTGGATGTGATCTCAAATTCCCATTCCCTCACATCCTATATAACTGTTAGAAAGGGTTCTATTCCTAGAAATTATATGAATACATTATCTTCCTCTCTTAAAACTCTTAACCACTAAGAGAAAATTAGCCCAGCTGGTCAGGTTGAGTTTATTGCAAGATCTAATTCTTGGTCGTCTCCCTCGGTCTGCTCCTCACTATGATGATTCTATATCTTGAAGTCACTCAATTAAAATAATAAACAGCTTCAAGAAGATATTGATTCTTAAAAGCACAATTTGTTAATGTGCCTTTATTGTAATAAAGAATATATCTTTTGCCTCTTCAGGAAACATGCTTCACCATATTTAACCTCTAATATCTCCTCATAATAATTTTTCATTAACGACTGTGATGTTAAATTTCTGCACTTAAATTCCTACAGTGGTTCTCTATTACTTTGCAGATTAAGTCCAAAATTCTTACAGTTATATAATTATTATTAAATATCCAATGTTATAATCAGCTTAATTTTTAATGATTCAGCTTAACTTCTGTCTCTATTTTATCATTGTGGAGGAACACTTCAGTCTTTTCTGAAATTGTATATTTGTTTCTATCTGAAAAATAAAATTACTTTTACTAAAAAGCGGAGATATTACTTTGCCAAAAAAGGTTCGTCTAGTCAAAGCTATGGTTTTTCCAGTAGTCATGTATGGATGTGAGAGTTGGACCATGAAGAAAGCTGAGCACCAAAGAATTGAAGCTTTTTTTTTTTTTAATTTTATTTTATTTTTAAACTTTACATAATTGTATTAGTTTTGCCAAATATCAAAATGAATCCACCACAGGTATACATGTGTTCCCCATCCTGAACCCTCCTCCCTCCTCCCGCCCCATACCATCCCTAGAATTGAAGCTTTTGAATTGTGGTGTTGGAGAAGACTCTTGAGAGTCCCTTGGACTGCAAGGAGATCAAACCAGTCAATCCTAAAGGAAATCAGTCCTGAATATTCATTGCAGGGACTGATGCTGAAGCTGAAGCTCCAATCCTTTGGGCACCTGATGCAAAGAATTGACTCATTTGAAAAGACCCTTATTGGGAAAGACTGAAGACAGGAGAAGGGGACGACAGATGAGATGCAGGCTTAGTCCATGGGGTTGCAAAGAGTCAGACACAACTGAGCAAATGAACTGAACTGAACCGTTTAAAATTGTACCCACTCCCCACACATACCATATACTAACCTGTAATTTGCTGTACTACTCAGGTCTTAAGTTGTATCAAGGAATGAGCTGAGGGAAAGAGGACAATATGGTCTTGAGTTTGCTCCAATAATTTGACAGTGAGATATACATCACCCACTTGGTTTGGCTACTTCAAGATCAGTGACTTGACAGTATTCCATGCCACACGGAACATGCAATACTTGGAGAAAGTGTCCAGGGCTTTATCTTCCTAGACACATGAAACACTTCTCTCTTGGGACTTGCTAGACCCCTTGTGAGATGCTGGGAGGTTTTCCTGTTCGCAAGATTGACCTACCCATCTCTCTCGTGGTCTCTCTCACTCTCTCTCTCTTTCTCCCTCTCAACTTTTCTTACTTTACCTCTCCCTGTCTTTCAGTTAGTTAAGTTCAGTGGCTCAGTCATGTCTGACTCTTTGTGACCCCTGGAACCACAGCATGCAGGCCTCCCTATCCATCACCAACTCCCGGAGTCCACACAAACCTATGTCCATTGTGGCAGTGATGTCATCCAAACATCTCATCCTCTGTCATCCCCTTCTCCTCCTGCACTCAATCTTTCCAAGCATCAGAGTCTTTTCAAATGAGTCAGCTCTTCGTATCAGGTGGCCAAAGTATTGCAGTTTCAGCTTCAACATCAGTTGCTCCAATGAACACCCAGGACTGATCTCCTTTAGCATGGACTGGTTGGATCTCCTTGCAGTCCAAGGGACTCTCAAGAGTCTTCTCCAAAATCACAGTTCAAAACCATCAATTCTTCTGTGCTCAGCTTCCTTTATAGTCCAACTTTCACATCCATACATGACTATTGGAAAAACCATAGCCTTGACTAGATGGACCTTTGTTGGCAAAGTAATGTCTCTGTTATTTAATATGCTGTTTAGGTTGGTAATAACTTTCCTTCCAAGGAGCAAGTGTCTTTTAATTTCATGGCTACAATCACCATCCGCAGTGATTTTGGAACCCAGAAAAATAAAGTCAGCCATTGTTTCCTCTTTTTCCCCATCTATTTGCCATAAAGTGATGGGACCAGATGCCATGATCTTAGTTTTCTGAATCTTGAGCTTTAAGCCAACTTTTTCGCTCTCCTCTTTCACTTTAATCAAGAGGCTCTTTAGGTCTTCTTCACTTTCTGCCATAAGGGAGGTGTCATCTGCATATCTGAGGTTATTGATATTTCTCCTAGCAATCTTGATTCCAGCTTGTGCTTCCTCCAGCCCAGTATTTCTTATGATGTACTCCGCATATAAGTTACATAAACAGGGTGACAATATACAGCTTTGATGCACTCCTTTTCCTATTTAGAAACAGTCTGTTGTTCCATGTCCAGTTATTACTGCTGATTCCTGACCTGCACACAGGTTTCTCAAGAGGCTGGTCTGGTGGTCTGGTATTCCCATCTCTTTCAGAATTTTCCACAGTTTATCGTGATCCACACAGTCAAAGGCTTTGGCATAGTCAATAAAGCAGAAATAGATGTTTTTTGGGAACTCTTGCTTTTTTGATGATCCAGCAGAGGTTGTCAATTTGATTTCTGATTCCTCTGCCTTTTCTGAAACTAGCTTGAACATCTGGAAGTTCATGGTTCATGTACTGCTGAAACCTGGCTTGGAGAATTTTGAGCATTACTTTACTAGCGTGTGAGATGAGTGCCATTCTGTGGTAGTTTGAGCATTGTTTGGCATTGCCTTTTTTAGGGATTGGAATGAAAACTGACCTTTTCCAGTCCTGTGGCCACTGCTGAGTTTTCCAAACTTGCTGGCATATTGAGTGCAGCGTTTCACAGCATCATCTTTCAGGATTTGAAATAGCTCAATTGGAATTCCGTCACCTCCACTAGCTTTGTTCATAGTGATGCTTCCTAAGCCCCATCTGACTTAACATTCCAAGATGCGTGGCTCTAGGTGGGTGTGAGTGATCACACTTTCATGATTATCTGGGCCATGAAGATGTTTTTTGTACAGTTCTTCTGTGTATTCTTGCCACCTCTTAATATCTTCTGCTTCTGTTAGGTCCATACCATTTCTGTCCTTTATCGAGCCCATCTTTGCATGAAATGTTCCCTTGGTATCTCTAATTTTCTTGAAGAGATCTCTAGTCTTTCCCATTCTGTTGTTTTCCTCTATTTCTTTGCACTGATCACTGAGGAAGGCTTTTTTATCTCTCCGTGCTATTCTTTGGAACTCTGCATTCAGATGCTTATATCTTTCTTTTTCTTCTTTGTCTTTTGCCTCTCTTCTTTTCATAGGTATTTGTAAGGCCTCCTCAGACAGCCATTTTGCCTTTTGCATTTCTTTTTCTTGGGGATGGTCTTGATCCCTGTCTCCTGTACAATGTCATGAACCTCTGTCCATAGTTCATCAGGCATGCTGTTTATCAGATCTAGTTCCTTAAATCTATTTCTCACTTTCACTGTATAATCATAAGGGATTTGATTTAGGTCATACCTGAATGGTCTAGTGGTTTTCCCTACTTTCTTCAATTTCAGTCTAAATTTGGCAATAAGGAATACATGATCTGAGCCA
The DNA here is from genome assembly GCF_003369695.1 of Bos indicus x Bos taurus. Classification (NCBI taxonomy): domain Eukaryota; kingdom Metazoa; phylum Chordata; class Mammalia; order Artiodactyla; family Bovidae; genus Bos; species Bos indicus x Bos taurus. The sequence goes on along the minus strand of NC_040084.1, from coordinate 17,869,894 downwards.
CAGTCAGCTCCTGGTCTTGTTTTTGCTGACTGTATAGACCTTCTCCATCTTTGGCTGTAAAGAATATAATCAATCTGATTTCAGTGTTGACCATCTGGTGATGTCCATGTGTAGAGTCTTCTCTTGTGTTGTTGGAAGAGGGTGTTTGCTATGACCAGTGCGTTCTCTTGGCATAACTCTGTTAACCTTTGCCCTGCTTCATTCCATATTCCAAGGCCAAATTTGCCTGTTACTCCAGGTGTTTCTTTACTTCCTACTTTTGCATTCCAGTCCCCTATAATGAAATGGACATCTTTTTTGGGTATTAGTTCTAAAAGGTCTTGTAGGTCTTCATAGAACCATTCAACTTCAGCTTCTTCAGTGTTACTGGTCGGGCATAGACTTGGATCACTGTGATATTGAATGGTTTGCCTTGGAAATGAGCAGAGATCATACTGTCGTTTTTGAGATGGCATCCAGGTACTGCATTTCAGACTCTTTTGTTGACTATCATGGCTACTCCATCTCTTCTAAGGGATTCCTGCCCACAGTAGTAGATATAATGATCATCTGAGTTAAACTCACCCATTCCAGTCCATCTTGGTTCACTGATTCCTAGAATGTCTATGTTCACTCTTGCCATCTCTTGTTTGACCACTTCCAATTTGCCTTGATTCCTGGAGCTAGCATTCCAGGTTCCTATTCAATATTGCTCTTACAGCATCAAACCTTGCTTATATCAACAGTCCCATCCATAACTGGATATTGTTTTGCTTTGGCTCCATCCCTTCATTCTTTCTGGAGTTATTTCTCCACTGATCTCCAGTAGCATGTTGGGCACCTACTGACGTGGGGAGTTCATCTTTCAGTGTCCTATTTTTTTCCTTTTCATACTGTTCATGGGGTTCTCAAGGCAAGAATAATGAAGTGGTTTGCCATTCCCTTCTCCAGTGGACCACATTCTGTCAGACCTCTCCACCATGACCCATCCCTATCTTTATTTCTTCATCTCCCTTCTTTCCACAGTTCAAGGGATCTCTTCTGAATTTATGGGCTTGTAGACAGAAACCTCATGCTCCCCACTGGTTCCCTCAAGACATAATGTTTCTTCCAGATAGCCTCTCTCTATTTGATGCATCTAGATTCTGGAAATAAAAATTTTAAGGACTTGTAAGTTTTGTCCTATTATTATCTCTAACATATCCTTCATGCAACATAATGATTACAGAGTCCACTAGCTTCCTCAATGGAAAGACAGGCAAGGGGATTGGGATTATGGCTTAATATCAATAACACAGTAGTTACGATGGGATTCCCTCTTCATCTCCTCACTCATCCCACCTTCTCCTTGCATCCTGTAACATTAGATGGTTCATGACTCCCCGAATGCCTTCACTCAATCATATATGTGAATCTTTGAAGAATGAGCTTGTCCTCGATCTGCTCTCAATGACTGTTCATGTGCAAAAAAAATATGTGTGTGGTGTGTTGAGAGAGAAGGAGATAGGGGTGCCTCTGCCAACATGTTCATTTTTGAGTTCATCTCCCTCTTTCTGTTTTTCTCAGTGTGAAACGTTGCATTAAATAGTGAGAAAGGTTTTTTTTTTTTCCCCTGACAAAAACAAACATATAAATGAATGTCTGTGTATATACACATTGTTGTAGTTCAGTGGCTGAGACATGTTGAACTCTGAAACCTCATTGGATTGCAGCATGCTAGGCTTCCCTGTCCTTTACTACTGCCCAGAGTTTCCTCAAATTCATGTCCATTGAGTTGGTGATACCATCTAACCATCTCATCCTCTGTTCCCCCTTCTCCTGCTGTCCTAAATCTTTCCCAGCATTGGGGTCTGTATGTATATATGTCTGGATACAAATATATGTATCTTTAAAAGCAGGAGTATTTTGTTTAACTTTCACAAGAATCTGTTGGCCATTCTGTGGACCCTTGGCCTGTGTACACACTACTTTGGCGACTGCTGTTTATTGTACATTCACCTCTAACATTTTATGCATTTAAGGTGCCATTGTAGTGTACTGGTACCAATTTTTCAGACATATTACAACACATTACTTCTCAACTTGTTGTTGTTGTTTAGTCACTAAGTTGTGTCCAACCCTTTAGCAACCTCATGAACTGTAGCCCACCAGTCTCCTCTGTCCATGGGATTTCCAAGGTAAGAATACTGGAGTGGGTTGCCATTTCCTTCTCCAGGAGATCTTCTTGACCCAGGTATCAAATCCATGTCTCCTGCATTGGCAGGTGACTTCTTTACCACTGAACCACCAGGGAAGCCCCACTCCTCAGCTTCAGTTCAGTTCAGTTCAGTTCGGTCACTCAGTCGTGTCCGACTCTTTGCTACCCCATGAATCACAGCATGCCAGGCCTCCCCGTCCATCACCATCTCCTGGAGTTCACTCAAACTCACGTCCATCAAGTCAGTGATGCCATCCAGCCATCTCATCCTCTGTCGTTCCCTTTTCCTCTTGCCCCCAATCCCTCCCAGCATCAGAGTCTTTTCCAATGAGTCAACTCTTCGCATGAGGTGGCCAAAGTACTGGAGTTTCAGCTTTAGCATCATTCCTTCCAAAGAAACCCCAAGGCTGATCTCCTTTAGAATGGATTGGTTGGATCTCCTTGCAGTCCAAGGGACTCTCAGCTTACCTTACATCAATTATTTGATAAGTTTTGGAGAGAGATTAGTCACCTGAGAGTAACTGTGATCACATTAGTGTTCTCAGCAGAGCTTCCACAGATCATTTCTTCCTGTAGCTTACCTCTAGAGGTGAATAAACCTCCATCTTATGAAAATGATGATTACTTTCAATATCATAGGCTAATATTTTTTGACCTTGTTCCTGAATTCTGAAGATGAATCTCCCTATGCCCTAATTAGGGGTCATCTACAAAACCCTCAGTTAAACTCTTTGGAAAAGAGTTTTTAATAGTAAAGGTTTGGATTATTACCATTCAAGGATATTTTAAGATCTCTATCTACAATGTATACCATTATAGAACTTTTATTTTGTCACTTATAAGTAAGTTCACAATGAAGTCTAGAGATTCTTCTAGATTCATTGGTCTGCTCCATTTAACTTTGTTCCCAGCATCTATTTTAAATCCTTCCAAGGTCATTAATGATGTGATACTACTAAAGTCTCTGATCACCTTTTAGTGGTTATCTTAATCTATCAGCAATTATTAGGCTAGTTTGCCCTAAGAAGGCCATTATCTCTCTGAGAAGCATCTCTCTCAGTAATCAGACACTGACAAGTCAGCCTTTACCTGTTAAGGATTCAATAAAGACTCTTTGTGACAATACATTTTTTCTTTTTTGTTGTTGCTGCTTCTGTTTTTATTTCATTGTTGAAGGAAATTTCTACATTTTTTTTTCTTTTTTTTTAAATTTTATTTTATTTAACTTTACAATATTGTATTGGTTTTGCCATATATCAAAATGAATCTGCCACAGGTATACATGTGTTCCCCATCCTGAACCCTCCTCCCTCCTCCCTCCCCATACCATCCCTCTGGGTCATCCCAGTGCTCCAGCCCCAAGCATCCAGTATCCTGCATCGAACCTGGACTGGCAACTCGTTTCATATATGATATTATACATATTTCAATGCCATTCTCCCAAATCATCCCACCCTCGCCCTCTCCCACAGAGTCCAAAAGACTGTTCTATACATCAGTGTCTCTTTTGCTGTCTCATATACAGGGTTATTGTTACCATCTTTATAAATTCCACATATATGTGTTAGTATACTGTACTGGTGTTTTTCTTTCTGCCTTACTTCACTCTATAATCAGCACCAGTTTCATCCACCTCATTAGAACTGATTCAAATGTATTCTTTTTAATGGCTGAGTAATACTCCATTGTGTATGTGTACCAAAGCTTTCTTATCCATTCATCTGCTGATAGACATCTAGGCTGCTTCCATGACCTGGCTATTATAAACAGTGCTGCGATGAACATTGGGGTACACGTGTCTCTTTCAATTCTGTTTTCCTCGGTGTGTATACCCAGCAGTGGGATTGCTGGATCATAAGGCAGTTCTATTTCCAGTTTTTTAAGGAATCTCCACACTGTTCTCCATAGTGGCTGTACTAGTTTGCATTCCCACCAACAGCGTAAGAAGGTTCCCTTTTCTCCACATCCTCTCCAGCATTTATTGCTTGTAGACTTTTGAATCGCAGCCATTCTGACTGGAGTGAAATGGTACTTCATAGTGGTTTTGATTTGCATTTCTCTGATAAAGAGTGATGTTGAGCATCTTTTCATGTGTTTGTTAGCCATCTGTATGTCTTCTTTGGAGAAATGTCTATTTAGTTCTTTGGCCCATTTTTTGATTGGGTCATTTATTTTTCTGGAGTTGAGCTGTAGAAGTTGCTTGTATATTTTTGAGATTAGTTGTTTGTCTGTTGCTTCATTTGCTATTATTTTCTCCCATTCTGAAGGCTGTCTTTTCACCTTGCTAATAGTTTCCTTTGTTGTGAAGAAGCTTTTAAGTTTAATTAGGTCCCATTTGTTTATTTTTGCTTTTATTTCCAATATTCTGGGAGGTGGGTCATAGAGGATCCTGATGTGATGTATGTCGGAGAGTGTTTTGCCTATGTTCTCCTCTAGGAATTTTATAGTTTCTGGTCTTATGTTTAGATCTTTAATCCATTTTGAGTTTATTTTTGTGTATGGTGTTAGATAGTGCTCTAGTTTAATTTTTTTTACAAGTGGTTGACCAGTTTTCCCAGTGCCATTTGTTAAAGAGATTGTCTTTAATCCATTGTATACTCTTGCCTCCTTTGTCAAAGATAAGGTGTCCATATGTGTGTGGATTTATCTCTGGGCTTTCTATTTTGTTCCATTGATCTATATTTCTGTCTTTGTGCCAGTACCATACTGTCTTGATGACTGTGGCTTTGTAGTAGAGCCTGAGGTCAGGCAGGTTGATGGCTCCAGTTCCATTCTTCTTTCTCAAGATAGCTTTGGCTATTCGAGGTTTTTTGTATTTCCATAGGAATTGTGAAATTATTTGTTCTAGCTCTGTGAAGAATACTGTTGGTAGCTTGAATCTATAAATTGCTTTGGGTAGTATACTCATTTTCACTATGTTGATTCTTCCGATCCATGAACATGGTATATTTATCCATCTATTAGTGTCCTCTTTGATTTCTTTCACCAGTGTTTTATAGTTTTCTATATATAGGTCTTTAATTTCTTTAGGTAGATATATTCCTAAATATTATATTCTTTTCATTGCAATGGTGCATGGAATTGTTTCCTTAATTTCTCTTTCTATTTTCTCATTATTAGTGTATAGGAACACAAGGGATTTCTGTGTGTTGATTTTATATCCTGCAACTTTACTATATTCATTGATTAGTTCTAGTAATTTTATGGTGGAGTCTTTAGTGTTTTCTATGTAGAGGATCATGTCATCTGCAAACAGTGAGGGTTTTACTTCTTCTTTTCCAATTTGGATTCCTTTTATTTCTTTTTCTGCTCTGATTGCTGTGGCCGAAACTTCCAAAACTATGTTGAATAGTAATGGTGAAAGTGGGCACCCTTGTCTTGTTCCTGACTTTAGAGGAAATGCTTTCAATTTTTCACCATTGAGGATAATGTCTGCTGTTGGTTTATCATATATAGCTTTTATTATGTTGAGGTATGTTCCTTCTATTCCTGCTTTCTGGAGAGTTTTTATCTTAAATGGATGTTGAATTTTGTCAAAGGCTTTCTCTGCATCTATTGAGATTCATTCCAAGCATCTTTTCTGACCACAATGCAGTAAGATTAGATCTCAATTACAGAAGAAAAACTATTAGAAATTCCAACATATGGAGGCTGAACAACACGCTGCTGAATAACCAACAAATCACAGAAGAAATCAAAAAAGAAATAAAAATTTGCATAGAAACTAATGAAAATGAAAACACAACAACCCAAAACCTGTGGGACACTATAAAAGCATTGCTAAAGGGAAAGTTCATAGCAATACAGGCATACCTCAAGAAACAAGAAAAAAGTCAAATAAATAACCTAACCCTACACCTGAAGCAACTAGAAAAGGAAGAAATGAAGAACCCCAGGGTTAGTAGAAGGAAATAAATCTTAAAAAATTAGGGCAGAAATAAATGCAAAAGGAACAAAAGAGACCATAGCAAAAATCAATAAAACCAAAAGCTGGTTCTTTGAAAGGATCAATAAAATTGACAAACCATTAGCCAGGCTCATCAAGAAACAAAGGGAGAAACATCAAATCAATAAAATTAGAAATGAAAATGGAGAGACCACAACAGACAACACGGAAATACAAAGGATCATAAGAGACTACTATCAGTAATTATATGGCAATAAAATGGACAACATGGAAGAAATGGACAAATTCTTAGAAAAGTACAACTTTCCCAAACTGGACCAGGAAGAAATAGAAAATCTTAACAGACCCATCACAAGCACAGAAATTGAAACTGTAATCAGAAATCTTCCAGCAAGCAAAAGCCCAGGTCCAGACGGCTTTACAGCTGAATTCTACCAAAAATTTAGAGAAGAGCTAACACCTATCCTGCTCAAACTCTTCCAGAAAATTGCAGAGGAAGGTAAACTTCCAAACTCATTCTATGAGGCCACCATCACCCTAATACCAAAGTCTGACAAAGATGCCACAAAAAAAGAAAACTACAGGCCAATATCACTGATGAACATAGATGCAAAAATCCTTAACAAAATTCTAGCAATCAGAATCCAACAACATACATTGTTGTTAAAATGTACGTTAAAAAGATCATACACCATGACCAAGTGGGCTTTATCCCAGGGATGCAAGGATTCTTCAATATCCACAAATCAATCAATGTAATACACCACATTAACAAATTGAAAAATAAAAACCATATGATTATCTCTAAATTTATTTTTAATTGAAGAATAATTGCTTTAAAATACTGTGTTGGTTTCTGCTATATAGCAGCAAGAATCAGCCATAGGTATACATATGCCCCCTCCCTCTTGAACCTCCCTCCCATCTCCTACCCCATCCCACCCCTTTAGGTTGTCACAGAGCACTGGTCTGAGCTCTCTGAGTCATACAGCAAAGTCCCACTGGCTATCTGTTTTACGCATGGTGTGTTTATGTTTCCATGCTGCTCTCTCCATTCATCCCTCCCTCTCCTTCCCCCCAACCCCTGTCCCCTGGTCTGTTCTCTATGTTGCCTCTCCATTGCTGCCCTGCAGATAGGTTCAGCAGTACCATCTTTCTAGACTCCATGTGTGTGTGCTCAGTCATGTCTGACTTTTTGCAACACCATGGACCGTAGTCTGCCAGGCATCTCTGTCCATGGGATTTTCCAAACAGGAATTCTGGAGTGGGTTGCCATTTCCTACCCCAAGAGATCTTCCCAACCCAGGGATCGAACCCTTGTCTCTTGTGTTTCCTCCATTGGAAGGTGATTCTTTACCACTAGTGCCACCTGGGAAGCCTAGATTCCACATATATATATGTTAACATATGGTATTTGTTTTTCTCTCTCTGACTTACTTCATTCTGTATAATAGGCTCTGGGTTAATTTACCTCATTAGAACTGACTCAAATGTATTCCTTTTTATGGCTGAGTAATAGTCCATTATATATATGTACCGCAGCTTTTTTATCTATTCAACCGTTGATGGGCATCCAGGTTGCTTCCATGCCCTAGCTATTGTAAATAGTGCTGTAATGAACATTGGGGTATATGTGTCTTTTTCATTGTGGTTTTCACAGGGTATGTGATCAGTACTGAGATTGCTGGGTCATATGGATAGTTTATTCCTAGTGTTTTAATGAATGTCCATACCAATCTCCATAGTGGCTGTATCAATTTACATTCCCACCAACAGTGCAAGAGGGTTCCCTTTACTCCATACCCTCTTCAGCATTTATTGTAGATTTGTTGATGATAGCCATTCTGACTGGTGTGAGGTGATATCTTGTTGTAGTTTTGATTTCCATTTCTTTAATAAAGAGCAACTGGTGGAATTAGAGTACATCTCTCTCCACAGATGCTCTAAGACATTTCTCTTGGTCACAGTTCTATCCATAGAGTCTTACCTCTTACCATTCTCCACCTCTTACACTTTATTCCAACCATATCCAATTTTTTTTAAGCCTCCAAGTTTTTGCAAATGCTACTCCTTTCTGTAATGTCCTTTCCACAACCTTCATATTTAACATGCAGCCCAGATCTCTGCAAAGCCATTTCTGTACACCCACAAACATCTTCTTTGTCTGGATGTCAGCTCTCTCCTGTATTTCAAGCACTTCCTCTATGATATCTAAAATTTAACTAGTTTTATAGTCAGTTTGTACACTGATCTTTCCATAAGATAGTAGGCTCTTTCTTGTAAAGTATCAGTTCAGTTGCTCAGTTGGGTCCGACTCTTTGCGACCCCATGAATTGCAACATGCCAGGCCTCCTTGTCCATCACCAACTCCTGGAATTTACCCAAACTCATCTCCATCCAGTCGGTGATGGCATCCAACCATCTCATCTTCTGTTGTCCCCTTCTCCTCCTGCCCCCAAACCCTCCCAGCATCAGGGTCTTTTCCGATGAGTCAACTCTTCAGATGAGGTGGCCAAAGTACTGGAGTTTCAGCTTCAGCATCAGTCCTTCCAATTAACACCCAGGACTGATCTCCTTTAGGATGGATTGGTTGGACCTCCTTGCAATCCAAGGGACTCTCAAGAGTCTTCTCCAACACCATAGTTCAAAAGCATCAATTCTCAGCACTCAGCTTTCTTCACAGTCCAACTTTCACATCCATACATGACCACTGGAAAAACCATAGCCTTGACTAGACAGACCTTTGTTGGCAAAGTAATGTCCCTGCTTTTCAATATGCTATCTAGGTTGGTCATAACTTTCCTTCCAAGGAGTAAGCTCTTTTAATTTCAAGGCTGCAATCACCATCTACAGTGATTTTGAAGCCCCCCAAAATAAAGTCTGACACTGTTTCCACTGTTTCCCCATATATTTGCCATAAAGTGATGGGACCAGGTGTCATGATCTTTGTTTTCTGAATTTTAAGCTTTAAGCCAACTTTTTCACTCTCCTCTTTCACTAAGAGGCTTTTTAGTTTCTCTTCACTTTCTGTCTTAAGGGTGGTGTCATCTGCATATCTGAAGTTATTAATACTTCTGCCAGCATCTTGATTCCAGCTTGTGCTTATTCCAGCCCAGCGTTTCTTATGATGTACTCTGGATATAAGTTAAATAAGCAGGGTGACAATATACAGCCTTGACGTACTGCTTTTCCTATTTGGAACCAGTCTATTGTTCCATGTCCAGTTCTAACTGTTGCTTCCTGACCAGCATATAGGTTTCTCAAGAGGCAGGTCAGGTGGTTTGGTATTCCCATCTCTTTCAGAATTTTCCACAGTTTATTGTGATCCATACAGTCAAAGGCTTCAGCATAGTCAATAAAGCAGAAATGTGGTACACATTTCTGACAGAATGTGGTCCCTGGAGAAGGGAATGACAAACCACTTCAGTATTCTTGCCTTGAGAACCCCATGAACAGTATGAAAAGGCAAATGATAGGATACTGAAAGGGAAACTCTCTAGGTCTGTAAGTGCCCAATATGGTATTGGAGATCAGTGGAGAAATAACTTCAGAAAAAATGAAGGGATGGAGCCAAAGCAAAAACAGTACCCAGTTGTGGATGTGACTGGTGAGAGAAGCAAGATCTGATGCTGTAAAGAGCAATATTGCATAGGAACCTGGAATGTTAGGTCCAGGAATCAAGGCAAATTGGAAGTGGTCAAACAGGAGATGGCAAGAATGAACGTCGACATTTTAGGAATCAGAGAACTAAAACGGACTGGAATGGGTGAATTTAACTAAGATGACCATTATATCTACTACTGTGGTTAGGGATCCCTTAGATGATATGGGGTAGCCATCATGGTTGACAAAAGTGTCTGAAATGCAGTACTTGGATGTAATCTAAAAAATGACAGAATGATCTCTATTCGTTTCCAAGGCAATCCATTCAATACCACAGTAATCCAAGACTATGCCCCAACCAGTAACACTGAAGAAGCTGAAGATGAACGGTTCTATGAACACCTACAAGACCTTTTAGAACTAACACCCAAAAAAGATGTCCTTTTCATTATAGGGGACTGGAATGCAAAAGTAGGAAGTCAAGAAACACCTGGAGTAACAGGCAAATTTGGCCTTGAAATATGAAATGAAGCAGGGCAAAGGCTAATAGAGTTTTGCCAAGAGAAGGCACTGGTCATAGCAAACACCCTCTTCCAACAACACAAGAGAAGACTCTACACATGGACATCACCAGATGGTCAACACCGAAATCAGATTGACTATATTCTTTGCACCCAAAGATGGAGAAGCTCTATATAGTCAGCAAAAACAAGACCAGGAGCTGACTGTGGCTCAGATCATGTATTCCTTATTGCCAAATTCAGACTAAAATTGAAGAAAGTAGGGAAAACCACTAGACCATTCAGGTATGACCTAAATCAAATCCCTTATGATTATACAGTGGAAGTGAGAAATAGATTTAAGGGACTAGATCTGATAGACAGCATGCCTGATGAACTATGGATGGAGGTTCGTGACATTGTACAGGAGACAGGGATCAAGACCATCCCCATGGAAAAGAAATGCAAAAAAGCAAAATGGCTCTTGGGAGGCCTTGCAAAGAGTTGTTAAAAGAAAAGAAGTGAAAAGCAAAGGAGAAAAGCAAAAATATAAGCATCTGAATGCAGAGTTCCAAAGAATAGCAAGAAGAGATAAGAAAGCCTTCCTCAGCGATCAATGCAAAGAAATAGAGGAAAACAACAGAATGGGAAAGACCAGAGACATCTTCAAGAAAATTAGAGATACCAAGGGAACATTTCATTCAAAGATGGGCTCAATAAAGGACAGAAATGGTATGGATCTAACAGAAGCACAAGATATGAAGAAGAGGTGGCAAGAATACACAGAAGAACTGTACAAAAAACATCATCATGACCCAGGTAATCACAATGGTGTGATCACTCACCTAGAGCCAGACATCCTAAAATGTGAAGTCAGGTGGGGCTTAGAAAGCATCACTATGAACAAAGCTAGTGGAGGTGATGGAATTCCAGTTGAGCTACTTCAAATCCTGAAAGAGGATGCTGTGAAAGTGCTACACTCAATATGCCAGCAAATTTGGAAAACTCAGCAGTGGCCACAGGACTGGAAAAGGGCAGTTTTCATTCCAATCCCAAAGAAAGGCAATGCCAAAGAATGCTCAAACTACTGCACAATTGCACTCATCTCACACGCTAGCAAAGTAATGCTCAAAATTCTCCAAGCCAGGCTTCAGCAGTATGTGAACCGTGAAATTCCAGATGTTCAAGCTGGTTTTATAAAAGGCAGAGGAACCAGAGATCAAATTGCCAACATCCGCTGGATCATTGGAAAAGCAAGAGAGTTCCAGAAAAACATCTATTTCTGCTTTATTATTGTATACTATGGAGATTTGCAAAGATTAGCCATTCAATTAATGTTTGTTGAATAAATTAAAGAATAAATCTCTATTCTTTCCCCACTTTTCCTTGTATCTTAACCTTTCACATTTCAGTATTTTGATACTTTGAAAGTGAAATTATTTTAAAAGATCAGAATCTCATAACCATCTGGTGTGCTAATACATATTTCCTATTTATAAAAATAGAAAAAGGAAACATATATTTTTACTTTTGATTTTATTAAGTCTTTTTACAATTTTATTTATTTTATTTGGAGGCTAATTACTTTACAATATTGCAGTTTTTGCCATACATTGACATGAATTAGCCATGGGTTTACATGTGTTCCCCATCATGAACCCCCCTCCCACCTCCATCCCCATCCAATCCCTCCGGGTCATCCCAGTGCACGAGCCCTGAGCACCCTGTCTCATGCATCAAACCTGGACTGGTGATCTGTTTCACATATGATAATATACATGTTTCAATGCTATTCTCTCAGATCATCCCCCCTCCCCTTCTCCCATAGAGTCCAAAAGACTGTTCTATACATCTGTGTCTCTTTTGCTGTCTCACACACAGGGTTATCATTACCATCTTTCTAAATTCCATATATATGCGTTAGTATACTGTATTGGTGTTTTTCTTTCTGGCTTACTTCACTCTGTATAATCGGCACCAGTTTCATCCACCTCACTAGAACTGATTCAAATGTGTTTTTTTAATGGCTCAGTAATATTCCATTGTGTATATGTACCACAGCTTTCTTTTCTATTCTTCTGCTGATGGACATCTAGGTTGCTTCCATGTCCTGGCTATTATAAATAGTGCTGCGATGAACATTGGGGTACACGTGTCTCTTTCAATTCTGGTTTCCTCAGTGTGTATGCCCAGCAGTGGGATTTCTGGGTCATATGGCAGTTCTATTTCCAGTTTTTAAAGGAATCTCCACACTGTTCTCCATAATGGCTGTACTAGTTTGCACTCCCACCATACTATTTGATATTGTTGATATCAAAAACAGAATAATTTTCCTAAAAATGATAGAAAATAAATTAGTGGACTGAGTAAGACAGAAATCAGATCTTTTAATCATTTAATGAATTAAAATTTAAAAATAAGATACACAACATAAATTGTAATTTTTCTAAAATTCTTTAATTTTTTAGAGATCTTGCCAGATGTCTACATTCTTGCCAGTATTCTATATTCACTGAAATATAATTTGTAGGCAGGAAGGTTTTAATACTAAGCTTTGCTTATTAATGACCTGAATTAGAACAGCTCTTAAATGAAAAACAACTAAATTACAGCCAGCATGAAGAAATTGGATTCGGTGATGATTGCGATTTTTAAAGCTTGTGACCTTACATTATTCTGTCACATGCCTAAGGGCATTAAAAGTACTCTAAATTAATTTTAGGAGATACACAATACTGTTTCCTTTAATCACAGAATCCAAGAGGAGTATGTTCCTTGGTGCTCTGCTATCATATTTTTAATCTTCCTAACATGATTCTGTAATGTGTCCTGTTTATAGAGAAGCTCTAAGGATTTTTTCCCAGAATTATTAGTTTTTAAATCTTGGCAGTAATATGCACTTCTCATAGCTTCTCTCAAGATTTCACTGAAATGAGAAAAACATTTTTTCTTTGCATCATATGTTCAATCAACCTGTCTTCTCCGTGTTTAAAGATGCCTTAAGGGTTGCCAATAACAGACAAACAGTGATGCTCATATATCTTAAAGATCTCTGTGTGCTTTCAAAATGGCATAAACTTATTAAATAATATTTAACTTGTGGCAAGCACTGTAATTTTCACAGTAACCGTTTATGCTTCACCACTCACTTTATGCATATAGCATTCTCTTCTCCAGGACATCTTCCCCACCCAGGGACTGAATCCAGGTCTCCTGCATTGCAGGCAGATTCTTTACTGTCTGAGACACCAGAAAAGCCCCATGGATAAGGCAACTGAGTCCTAAAGAAATTTAGTAACTTGCCCGAGGTCAGAAAGTTGGAATATGACTTAAATAAAGCCAAACTGACAGGAAATATGGTGTGGCCATAGACGACCACTTCATCCATACTTTCTTCCTTCAAATTAAACCTAAATGAACAAAAGTGTACTAAAACTAGTAGAAAAATTACATGAGGCTTGGACACTGGATAGAGAACGATGTATTATTCTTCCTAAGCCAAATAATTTCCAGATACGATGCCGATATCACTAAAAATAGGCTTTTGAGGAAAAACACCACCTTTTGTGGAGGAATACTTACCATATCCCTGAAAGCAAATGGAAGAGGCAATCCTAAGAGATTAGGAAATACAGGACTATCTGCTGAACCAATTCCAGAAAAGACACAGAGACACAGTGCAGGAGAGGAAGCTGGCCTGAGCAGAAGGTCATGTTTCCAGTGGTCATGTATAGATGTGAGAGTTGGTCTATAAAGAAAGCTGAGCACTGAAAGAATTGATGCTTTTGAGCTGTGGTGTTGGATAAGACTCTTGAGAGTCCTTTGGACTGCAAGGAGGTTAAACCAGTCCATCTTAAAGGAAATCAGTCCTGAATATTCATTGGAAGTTGATGAGATGAGTTGGTGATGGACAAGGAAGCCTAGTGTGCTTCAGTCCATGGGGTCAAAAAGAGCTGGACGTGACTGAGCGACTGAACTGAACTGAATATCCTTCCTAGCACTTGTTTCCACCTCAGTCCCCATCTCAGCTTGCCCCTCACCCTCCTGAATTCTTGGCACAGAGTGCCTGTGCCCCAGTGCTGGGTTCTCTTTGCCACATTCACTCTCATTCTCCATGATCTCATTTAGTCTCATGGCTTTCAGCACCATCTAATCACTGATGACTCTCAAATTATGTCTCCAACCTGACTTTCTATGGTGAACTCCAGACACACACGCAACTGCTTACTTAGTCTATCTTCTGGAGTATGTTGGAGGAATCTGAATCACAAGTATCCAAAGTGGAATTTCTGAACTTTTCCCACAAATCAGCTCTACTTGAAGTCTTACTCATTAAAGTTAATGGGGATTCAACTTTTTAATTGTTGAGGTCAAAAACCTAATGTTCAATCTATAAGCAAATATTGGATATGTAAAATTTGTGCTTAAATACTAATAATAGTGCATATATGGGAGCTGGAACTGAGAGGATGGACATACAGATGCGGGGACACATTTCACTGTCTATGTTAATTTTTTTAATATGTGAATATATTCATGTTTGTGTGCTAAGTAGTTTCAGTTGTGTCCGGCTCTTTGTGACCCCACCGACGGCAGCCCGCCAGGCTCCTCTGTCCATGGGAGTCTCCAGGCAAGAATACTGGAATAGGTTGCCATGCCCACCTCGACGGCTTCTTCCCGACCCAGGGATCACACCAGCATCTCTTATGTCTCCTGTGTTGGCAGGCAGGGTCTTTACCACTAGTGCCACCTGGGAAGCCCATGAATGTATTATCTGTAGAAAAGTTTACTTCATAGACTGAAGTAAATATGGATGCATTGCTCATAGGGGCAATGACACATGAAATGTTAACATATTACCTCCATGAGAAGAAAAAAATTGCATATGTGTATTTTTTGCAAGGAAAATTTAGGATTTTATTATCTGCATTATGATCCATACCATAAAAGCAACACAATCTTTATCATTTGAGCAAATAAACAGCTTATATAGATGGAGTACTGAAAAAAATCATTTATCTATTAATCAATTTCTGTGAGTATTTATTGCTTATTGTGCCACCAATTGAAAGTATTTATGTTAAAAAGCCCATAAAATTTAGATAAGCAATAAATCTCAAGATTTAAGGGCAGCCCCAGTTAGTTTCTATTCCTCCTGTTTGAATTCCCATCCTTAAAATTCAAAGCATGCCAAACCACATTTTAATATTTATATTTTAACTGTAATTCCAATTTTCAAAATATTTTGGTTATAATATTTCAAAATATGCTGTTATAGGACCCTCAGTTCGGTTCAGTTCAGTAGCTAAGTCGACCCCATGAAGTGCAGCACGCCAGGCCTCCCTGTCTATCACCAACTCCCGGAGTTTACTCAAACTCATCCCATTGAGTCAGTGATGACATCTAACCATCTTATCCTCTGTTGTTCCCTTCTCCTCCTGCCCTCAATCTTTCCCAGCATCAGGGTCTTTTCAAATGAGTCAGCTCTTCGTATCAGGTAGCCAAAGTATTGGAGTTTCAGCTGTAGCATCAGTCGCTCCAATGAACACTTAGGACTGATCCCCTTCAGGATGGACTGGTTTGATCTCCTGGCAGTCCAAGGGACTCTCAAGAGTCTTCTCCAACACCACAGTTCAAAAGCATCAATTCTTCGGTGCTCAACTTTCTTTATAGTCCAACTCTCACATCCATACATGACCACTGGAAAAACAATAGCCTTGACTAGATGGACCTTTGTTGGCAAAGTAATGTCTCTGCTTTTTAGTATGCTGTCTAGGTTAGTCATAACTTTCCTTCCAAAGAGTAAGCGTCTTTTAATTTCATGGCTGCAATCACCATCTGCAGTGATTTTGGAGGCCCCCAAAATAAAGTCTCTCACTGTTTCTACTGTTTCCCCATCTATTTGCCATGAAGTGATGGGACCAGATGCCATAATCTTAGTTTTCTGAATGAGCTTTAAGCCAACTTTTTCACTCTCCTCTTTCACTTTCATGAAGAGGCTCTTTAGTTCTTCACTTTCTGCCATAAGGGTGGTGTCATCTGCATATCTGAGGTTATTGATATTTCTCCCCTAATCTTGAATCAAGCTTTTGCTTCATCCAGCCTAGCATTTCTCATGACGTACTCTGTATATAAGTTAAATAAGCAGGGTGACAATATACAGCCTTGATGTACTGCTTTTCCTATTTGGAATCAGTCTGTTGTTCCATGTCCAGTTCTAACTCTTGCTTCCTGACCTGCATACAGGTTTCTCAAGTGGCAGGTCAGATGGTCTGGTAAGAGTGGCAGCCATGAGGAGATACCCCACATCCAAGGTCAGGAGCAGTGGTGGTGAGGAGATATCCCATGTCCAAGGTAAGAGAAATCCCACTAAGACGGTAGGAACTTCAGGAAGAGAATAATAAAATGCTAAGTATTTAAGATACTGGAGATTTTTTCATCAATAATCCCATGGTGTAAGGTAGAGAAAATTATAAACAGTGGGTTTCCTTTTAACTTCTATCCAAAACAATCAGTGGTAGGAAAGCTGTGGAGTTCTGTTCTCAACTCTTATGGGTAACAAGCTTTGAAGTCACCTGTCCCATAACAAATTGAAAATAACTGACTTGGGTCCATTAGAGAATTTGGTCACAGGACAAATGGTCACCTGAAATCTAAAGAGAATGGTGAATATGGAGAAACCCAAGCAACATCATCTTAGAGCAGAAACACTGAAGCATTAATTGGGTGGAACATTTAAATTATTTTGACAAATTTCTGGAAGCTTATTCTGCACTAATCAGCATGAGATTGAGAAACTCCTGGGAGCTACAGTTGTAGGGAGTCCTCCTCATTTTTATGGGTTTTATCTCCAGGGAAGCTACTAGGTTCTCATGGTGAATATCAGAAACAAATCCCGGGGACGTCCCTAGTGGTGTAGTGGCTACGACTCCACACTTCCAGTACAGCAGGGGGGTCTGAGTTCAGTCTTTGGTCCAGGAACTAGATCCCACATGCCGCAACTAAGAGTTCGTATGCTGCTGCAAGAAAGACAGAAGACCCCACATGCCACGTTTAAGATGAAGAACAGACAAATAAGTGAAAATATTTTTTTTTTAAAGAATCAAATCCCTTCATATTTTTGGCAGGAATAATGGAAAAATAACCATTTTGAAATATGTTCAAAGCATGACAAAGGACTTCTCTCCAAAGGAAACAACTTTACCAGAACCTTATCTACATGGGCAAATGGCAACCAGCCAAACCCATTTCTAACCTTATGGAGATGGGGGGGAAAAAGCTAAGGAAGCAAAACAAAGTCATAGCCTAAGTACACAGGCCATTTTTTGACATAAATCATAGCAACATTATCAGGAAATCTGTCTCCAAAGGCAAGGGGGAAAAAGGGAAAAAATAAACAAATCAGATCTAATTAAACAAAAGTTTTTACTTAGCAAAATAAAAAATCAACAAAATGAAAAGACATTGTATGAATTGGAGAAAGTCTTAGTCACTCAGTTGCGTCTGACTCTTGCAAACGCTTGGACAGTAGCCCACCAGGTTCCTCCATCCACAGCATTCTCCAGGCAAGAATATTGGAGTCAGTAGCCATTCTCTTTTTCAGGGGATCTTCCCAAACCAGGGATTGAACCCAGGTCTCCTGCACTGCAGGCAGATTCTTTACCAGCTGAGCTAACAGGGAAACCCTATGAATTGGAGAAAGTATTTGCAAATGATATGACTGACAAGGGGTTAAAATCCAAAATATACAAACAGCTCATACTACTCAATATAAAAAATTAGCAGAAGACCTGAAAAGACATATTTTTCCCAAGAAGATATTCAGATGCTAAATAGGTACATGAAAAGATTCCCAGTATAGTTGATCACCAGAGAAATGCAAATGTTAATACAAACCACAGTGAGATATCACCTCATACCTGTCAGAATGGCAATCATCAAAAACATCACGAATAAATTTGAATCAGTTCTAATGAGATGGATGAAACTGGAACCCATTATACAGAGTGAAGTAAGCCAGAAGGAAAAACACCAATACAGTATACTAACACATATATATGGAATTTAGAAAGATGGTAACAATAACCCTGTGTACGAGACAGCAAAAGAGACACTGATGTATAGATCAGTCTTATGGACTCTGTGGGAGAGGGAGAGGGTGGGGAGATTTGGGAGAATAGCATTGAAACATGTATAATATCATGTATGAAACGAGTCGCCAGTCCAGGTTCGATGCACGGTACTGGATGCTTAGGGCTGGTACACTGGGATGACCCAGAGGGAGGGTAGGGGAGGCAGGAGGGAGGAGGGTTCAGGATGGGGAACGCGGGTATACCTGTGGTGGATTCATTTCGATATTTGGCAAAACTAATACAATATTGTAAAGTTTAAAAATAAGATAAAATTAAAAAAAATGTTGGTGAGGATGTGGAGAAAAGGAAACCTAGTAAACTGCACACCAATGTTCATAGCAGCATTATTTACAATTGCTGAGATCTGGAAACAACCTTACTATCCACCAACAGATGAATGCATAAAGAAGACAAGGTACAAAGCTATAAAGGTATGTCTTATGATAGCTCCAATTCAAAGGCAGGTCCAGTTCTTTACAGCACTTTTCCCTCATGATGCTGTACTTTTGTCAGGGTTGATTTCTCTTCCAACACTGCTTAACTCTGCCCTTTATCCTAAGGACACAACATTCATCATTATGATTTGAGCCACAGACTGCCAGCAGGTCCAATGCTGTTTTGCTTTTCAGATGAGGAATGAGCTTGTTCACAACATCACAGAGGAAACAAAAATCCTCCTTTGTGCCAAAAAACACTCACATCCACCTTCCTCTTTAGGTTTTGAACACAGCATCTGCTCTGAACTTAACAGAAGTAGGGAAATTGTCAGAATGAAAACAGTATCAATTAAAATAGCCTGTTGGGTGCCAAGCCAGATTTGTTTTACAAATTAAAGCAAAGAGAACAGGACGCTGTGTTGTTTATAAGATGGAGGCAATTTCCTGGGGTTATTTTTTTAAACCATGAGCAGAACTTCTCCCTAGCCATCAGGACCTCCACAGATAGGAACTCACATGTAGGACATAATTATTAGAGGCAGCATAATGTGTAAGCAGGGTTCCCCAGTGACTCTGCGGTAAAGAGTCCACCTACAATGCAGGAGATGTAACAGACACTTGCAGGAGATGTAACAGACACTGGTTCGATCCCTGGGTCAGGAAGACCCTCTGGAGGAGGGCACAGTAACCCACTCCAGTATTCTCGCCTGGAGAATCCCATGGACAGAGGAGCCTGGCAGGCTACAGTCCCATAGGGTCGCTCAGAGTCTGACACAACTGAAGTGAGACTGAGCATGTTCTCAGTGTATGAGCAAGAGAATTTAGTGTAGTAGACAAAACTCTTAAAATAAGAAAATGAATGTGGTTCACTGATTATTAAAGCATTACTGTCTGACTTTAAAAGACTTGAAAAACTCAGGAAAGTATAAAGAGAAAGCAAATAACCTGCATTACTCAGCATTTTAGTAATTTTAAAACATATAATTTTACAGAGTTGAGATCTAAGTGAACACGGTGTTATAGTTTGGCATCCCATTATGAGAATTTCGGCAGTTTTAATAGTCATCACTTACTTGGACTGGATAAAAGATAGCCTAAATTTTTTTTTTTTTTTTTTTTGCAGCTCCCCTACGGTAAACAATGTAAAGATATTCAACTTGAATTAAACCCTTATTTTATCACTTATAATAAGCAATGTAATTATTTTCTTTTCAAAATGTTAATTAATAGTTTCAACTAATTGGTAAACTTGATCCTCCAGGGGTGAAGGAGCCATTCTGATGAAAAGCATCCTTGTGTTTCTTTAATATGAAAACTCAGTCACCACATTCACCATCAGATGGTCCCTCATGGTCGGATTTTTGCATGTACAAAAGATGTATGCTGTAGAAGTGTGTGTATTTATAAACGGGATGAGGATGTTTAGGGAAAAATCGTATTTCCAATTTTCTCCTTTCAGTATTTTTTAAATGACATTTAGGAAAGACTGATTCACACGCTGAGGTTCTTGTGAAAGAGCCTTTAGAAATAGATGAAAATAAAGCCTTTTCTTTTGGTTTATAGTACATATATTGTGATCCCTTCCCCCCCAAGAAGGTATATATTAAGTCGCTTCTGTCATGTCTGACTCT
Source organism: Bos indicus x Bos taurus (assembly GCF_003369695.1). Taxonomy (NCBI): domain Eukaryota; kingdom Metazoa; phylum Chordata; class Mammalia; order Artiodactyla; family Bovidae; genus Bos; species Bos indicus x Bos taurus. Next base: position 17,849,508 of record NC_040084.1, on the reverse strand, counting down.
TCTATGACCCTATGGACCGTAGCCCGCCAGACTCCTCTGTTCATGGGATTCTCCAAGCAAGAACACTGGAGTGGATTGCCATGCCCTCCTCCAGGGGATCTTCCTGACCAGGGATTGAACCTGAGTCTCTTGCATAGGCAGGTGGATTCTTTACCATTAGTGCCACCTGGGATCCTTACTGATAGCCCATAGGAAAACTGAATCAAACCCCTAAGAAATAACTGTAATACTTATCTATCATACTTTTACTGTATGCCTGTTTTAGTTCAGATTCTGCAGTTTCTTTAAGCAAAAATATGATGATGTAGTTTCAAGTTAAGAGAAGCAAAATAAATACAATAGATAGAGCACAAAAGAAAATTAAAAGTGTTAATTTAGCTAAATTTATACTTGCTGACAGTAATAAGAGTAAGAGCAACTCATTTATTAATTGATAAATTAAGCATATTCACATTGATTTGAAATCATGCATATTTAATGGAGCTTAACTTTGCCTACCTATCATTTTTGTTGGAAAAATACCACTTGGACTTTATTTGACGGCTAATAAGCCCCAAAAGAGTAGGAGGACTGAATAGTACATGTCAACCACAGAGGACTATATTTTTCTTTTCAGAACAATGAGCCTTATGTGACAAGTTCTTATACTTTCAAAGCTCTCTATGGCATAATTCTGCCTGTAATAAACATGTTCTTTTTAAAAATATCTATTTCCATGTCACAGAAAGTAAAATACTAACAAAATGTAACAACTATAGAAAGACTCATTATATAAACCGAGCTTCCCTTCAAATTTCCTTCTGCTTCTTTCTGGATGAAAATCCATGTTAAAATCGTACACAGCACTCCTATATTCCCTGTCATAGTCTTCAAGCAGTGAAAAAACAAAGAAAAGAAAAAGAGTTTTCAGGACTTCCCTGGTAACCCAGTGGTTAAGAATTTACCTTCCAATGCAGGGAGTATGGATTTGATCCTTGGTTGGGAAGCTAAGATTCTACATGCATAGTGGACAAAAAACAAAAACATAAAACAAAAGCAGTATTGTAACAGATTCAATAAAGAATTTTAAAATGGTCCACATCAAAAAATTTTTCAAAAGAACAAAAAGAGTTTTTTCTCTCACCCTTGAGTATTTTCTCCTTTGTTAGCATTTTTGTCTCTTATCTTTTCCATTAAAGTGATAAACTAGTGATGTAAAGCTTATCACAACTGACTTAAAGGTAATGATTTGCCAAGGATTAGCTCAGCTTTGTTTGTAATACATTCAGATGATTTTAAACTTTTTTTCACATATTGTACTTTTGATATACTATTTTATTCTAAAATATTCTAAAAAATGGAACTTTAAGTCAATTAAGTGATATGCCATTAGACTAAGCAGTGCATTTATAAGGAAAAGAGAGATAAAGGCATCGTGTATCCCTTCAAATACCCTGTATATGTAATGATTGTGATACTTGAAATTCCACTGGAAAAGAAATGACTCAGCAGAGAATCATGTACATTGTATAAACCAAGTAAATGTCTACAAAATAAATTATCTCAAAGAAAATACACTAATACCAAAATATGTTGTTGTTACTGTTGTTGTTTAGTTGCTAAGTCATGTCTGACTCTTTCATGACCCCATGGACTGTAGCCCAACAGGCTCCTCTGTCTGTGGGATTTCGCAGGCGAAGACACTGAAGTGGGTTGCCATTTCTTTCTCCAGGGGATCATCCCAACCCAGGGACTGAACCTGTGTCTCCTGCATTGGTAGATGGATTCTTTACCACTGAGCCATCAGGGAAGCCCAAAATATAAATATACTTATTTATTTTCCTATACTTCCAAAATGTTTAAGTTCATTCAAAAAATCATTGATGATACAAGACGAAGTCATTAAAAAACAATTCTTCACTTTAGATCATTGGGGATATATTTAGATAGAAGTCCCTGACCAAGGAGACCTCCATTCAGATGATCTGAGAAGGGACAACTGTGTCCTTCAGGCTGTGCTTGAAATTTTTTTTAATTAATTAAAAAAATTAATTGGCATATAATTGATTTACAATGTTGTGTTAGTTTCTGCTGTGCAGCAAAGTGACTCAGTTATACATATGCATGAGGTGGATGCATGAGTGTTTAGTTGTGTCCGACTTTTTAAAGCCCCCATTGACCATAACCTCCCAGGCTCCTCTCTCCATGGGATTATCCCAGCAATAATACATATGCATATACCCACTTTTTAAGATTCTATTCCCATAAAGGTCATTAGAGAGTACTGGGTGGAGTTCCCTGTGCTATCCAGTAGGTCCTTATTAGCTGTCTATTTTACATATAGTAGCATGTATATGTAAATCCCAATCTCCTCCTTAACTTTTGTATATGGATCTGTATGTTGCATGCTGAGTTCAGCCCTGTGTGACTCTGCGACCCTATGGACTGTGGCCCACCAGGCTCTTCAGTCCATGGGATTCTCCAGGCAAGAGTACTCAAGTGGGTTGCCATGCCCTCCTCCAGGGGATCTTCCCAACCCAGGGATCGGATCTGTGTCTCTTATGTCTCCTGCATTTGCAGGTGGGTGTGTATGGAAATACTTGATCTTAACTACTTGAAGCATAATTGTGTCATAGGTAGATAGAGAATAGAATGATTGCAACACAAATGGCATTCAAAATTTTTCTGCTACGAAATTTTAAAGCACTCAGAGCAGATCTTAGTTTTAAAATACCAATTACAAGGAATAGATAGATACAAAGGACGTATATTTTCACTTTTTATAAAATATGTAATATATATTAATATATTTAATTATAAAATGCAAATATGCAATTATATAATTTTATCATAATCAAATTCAAATAATGCACATTAACCCAGGGAAAAGGTTTGAAAATCATATACCAGAAAAGTGGTCAACATCACTTTCTGACAGTCTGATATTTCCCCTTAATATGGAATAAATGTTTTCAATTAAACATACATGAACCTGTATGTAATTTACAAAAATCCCTTCTCCTCCCCTAGGTTTTTCTGGCCTCAGGTAATGGTACCTTCATACACACCAATAACTCAAACTCTGTATTACAAATGTGTGAAACAACCTCACTTAAAAGGGGTATGGGAGGAATATGCTGAACTTTGAAAGTCAGTGTATACTTTGAAGTCTAAAGGAACTCTACATAACAACTTAATCCAGTTGTTACCCCAGGAGTGCAAAATAATTCTGAAATCTTTATGTACATATACGGACTTTGCTGGTGGCTCAGACAGTAAAGAAACTACCTGCAATGAAGGAGACCTGGGTTCTATCCCTGGGTCAGGAAGATCCCCTGGAGCAGGGCTTGGCAACCCACTCCAGTATTCTTGCCTGAAAAACCCCATGGACAGACAAGCCTGTCAGGCTACAGTCCATGAGGCTGCGACAGAGTCAGACAAGGCTAAATGATTGACACACACATGCAAGCATCTTTCCCATCACATTCTTTCAAGGGTACAGGCCATGAATGTGCATTGACTAGTAAAAGGGCTGATCCAAAACTAGGTAGAAAATGTATAAGACCAGAGTATTTTTTAGTGCTGGAAACTAAGGTTACGCTAAAAAAAATCAAAACCAAAACCCGAACTGAACCAAAGTAAAACAGAAAGACCCACAATAATGAGAATATACCAAAGGGACAAAGGACACAATGGTAAGAGATCCAAATGGCCAATGCTAGAACAAGATTAATAACATCTTTTTGTAATGTAACTCAGAGGTTAAAATAAATTTGCATTAGTCCATACTGATATAAAGAAATGGCTTATTAGAGAAATAAATGGGGGACTGTGGACAATTTTCATTCCAATCCCAAAGAAAGGCAATGCCAAAGAATGCTCAAACTACCACACAATTGCACTCATCTCACACGCTAGTAAAGTAATGCTCAAAATTCTCCAAGCCAGGCTTCAGCAATATGTGAACCGTGAACTTCCTGATGTTCAAGCTGGTTTTAGAAAAGGAAGAGGAACCAGAGATCAAATTGCCAACGTCCGCTGGATCATAGAAAAAGCAAGAGAGTTCCAGAAAAACATCTATTTCTGCTTTATTGACTATGCCAAAGCCTTTGACTGTGTGGATCACAATAAACTGTGGAAAATTCTTCAAGAGATGCGAATACCAGACCACCTGATCTGCCTCTTAAGAAATTTGTATGCAGGTCAGGAAGCAACAGTTAGAACTGGACATGGAACAACAGACTGGTTCCAAATAGGAAAAGGAATTCGTCAAGGCTGTATATTGTCACCCTGTTTATTTAACTTATATGCAGAGTACATCATGAGAAATGCTGGACTGGAAGAAACACAAGCTGGAATCAAGATTGCCGGGAGAAATCTCAATAACCTCAGATATGCAGATGACACCACCCTTATGGCAGAAAGTGAAGAGGAACTCAAAAGCCTCTTGATGAAAGTGAAAGTGGAGAGTGAAAAAGTTGGCTTAAAGTTCAACATTTAGAAAACGAAGATCATGGCATCCGGTCTCACCACTTCATGGGAAATAGATGGGGAAACAGTGGAAACAGTGTCAGACTTTATTTTTCTGGGCTCCAAAATCACTACGGATGGTGACTGCAGCCATGAAATTAAAAGACGCTTACTCCTTGGAAGCAAAGTTATGACCAACCTAGATAGCATATTAAAAAGCATAGACATTACTTTGCCAACAAAGGTCCGTCTAGTCAAGGCTATGGTTTTTCCTGTGGTCATGTATGGATGTGAGAGTTGGACTGTGAAGAAGGCTGAGCGCCGAAGAATTGATGCTTTTGAACTGTGGTGTTGGAGAAGACTCTTGAGAGTCCCTTGGACCACAAGGGGATCCAACCAGTCCATTCTGAAGGAGATCAGTCCTGGGATTTCTTTGGAAGGAATGATGCTAAAGCTGAAACTCCAGTACTTGGGCCACCTCATGCGAAAAGTTGACTCATTGGCAAAGACTCTGATGCTGGGAGGGATTGGGGGCAGGAGGAGAAGGGGACGACAGAGGATGAGATGGCTGGATGGCATCACTGACTCAATGGACGTGAGTCTGAGTGAATTCTGGGAGTTGGTGATGGACAGGGAGGCCTGGCCTGCTGCAATTCATGGGGTTGCAAAGAGTCGGACACGACTGAGCGACTGATCTGACTGATCTCATCTGTGGACAATTTATAGTGACAGTGCACACTTAAGGAGGTGGTACATGACTCTTCACTCTAAGTGTGGCTTACAGATGGTGACTTCCTCCCAAAGAGTGTAATGTGGAAGTAGGGTAGGGGAAATCACTTTACAATGACCATCACCACTTTAGACACACGAGCAAAGTGAACATTGATAGTCAAGCTCACACTGATAGAATGTGATGTGACTGGCAGTTTACCTCTGTGGTACTCCTCCTAAAACCCATAACCATAGTGTAATCATGAGAAAAAAACATCAGTCAAATCCCAATTAAGAAACATTTTACAAAATAGCTGAGGAATACTCTTGAAATCTGTCAAGGTCGTCAGAAACAAGGACATTCGAAGAAACTGGCACAGCCATGAAGAGCTAAGGAAATGTGACAACTGAATGCAAGGACTCAATGTAATGTGATATCCTGAATTTAGTTTAAAAATGAAGGACATTGGCATAAACTATGATGTTGTGTGCAAGCTAAGTCGCAGTCGTGTCCTCCTCTTTGCAAACCCATAGACTAGCCCACCAGGCTCCTCTGTCCATGGGATTTCCCAGGCAAGAATCCTGGAGTGGGTTATCACGCACTCCTCTAGGGGGTCTTCCCAAACTAGGGATCAAACCCAGGTCTCTTACGTCTCCTGCATTGGCAGGTGGGTTATTTTAGTTAATACTAACATATTGGAACTTCCCTGGTGGTCTGGTGGTTAGAACTTCACCTTCCAGTGCAGAGAGCATGAGTTCAATCCCCAGTCAGAGAACTAAGATCCCGCATGCCTTGTGGCCAAAAAAGCAAAACATAAAACCAGAATCATTATTGTAACAGATTCAATTAAGACTTTAAAAATATGGTCCACATAAAAAATCTTTAAAAAAGAGTTACTTATGAAAAAAATACTAATGCACCAATATTGGTTCATTACTGCAGTGTTAGTCACTCAGTCATGTCTGACTCTTTGTGACCCCATGGACTGTAGCCTGCCAGGCTGCTCTGTCCATGGAATACTCCAGGCAAGAATACTGCAATGGGTTGCCATGCCCTTCTCCAGGGATCTTCCTGACTCAGGAATTGAACCCAGGTCTCCCACATTGCAGATAGGTTTTTTACCATTTGAGCTGCCTGGGAAGCCCATTGGTTCATTGGTTGTGACAAATACAGTGCATTAATTATGTCAGTTATGTATTAATTAATATAAGATGTTAAAGACAGAAAAAAAATTTCTGTACTATCTTTTCAATTTTTCTGTAAATCTAAAATTATCTGAAAAAAAGTTTATTTAGAAAAAAAATTTACATGTAAAACAAGTTAGACATAAAAAGATACATACAATGTAGACCCATTTGTGTGAGAGTCAAGGTAACAGTATTCTAACTTATAGTATATTAGCAATTTGCTGGGGCCAAGGATGGAGACTGAGGACTTACTCTGTTCATCTGAAGGAATATTTGAGGGTGATAAAAGCATTCTTTATATTATGTCTGTGTGTGTGTGCATGTATTTGTCAAACGCATTTAACTGTACAGCTAAAATGTATAGATTTTATTGTATGTAAATCATATCTCAATAAAGTAACTTTCTTTAAAAAAGGAAAAAATAATACCATGCTAAATATGTGTAATATAACCATACTCCTGGGTAGAGAGAATCTATCTTGAAAAATTGAGAAAAAATTTACTTATTACTCCACATATCATAGATTGCTATTAAAAAAACAACAACTGATAACTGATTTGCTTCATCTTCCTTCAAACAAATGTCTTTGTTTGTTTGTTTTTTAATGATTAGAGACTTTTTCTTTTGTGATTTTGCTTTGACCTTTTCATTATGTGACTACTTCCTTTGTGGAAAATGACCCTCTCAGAGGGCCTGTCTGGAAAAAAATATATATATAATTCATTATGCTATACAAAATTAAGATAATAGAAATAGTAACTATGTGGCTAGAATACGTTTCAAATAAAGAGATTCAAACATGCCATTTAATCTTGTTCTGAAGCCTCTCCAATTAAATAAGAAGCCAAGAGAGCTATTAATAACAGAAGGCTGAACACCACAGTGAAGTGTGGGTGCTGACTTCTTAAACTAACAGGAAAAGAACAGCTTTTTAATTGGACTGGATGCTGTTTTGCTAAAGTCACCAGGAAAAAAAAAAAAAAAAAGGATTATGCCTTGGCAGCAAAATACTTCCTGTCCATACCAATGATAAAGAATGAAATAGAAAAAAAAAAAAAAATCCCTTTTCTTTTCATAGGGACTATTGACAATCATGTGTAGTCATTCAGACATGCATTTACTGGTGCCCATGAGGTGCAGATGAAGAAGGAAATGGCAACCCACTTCAGTATTCTTGTCTGGAAAATCCCATGGACAGAGGAGCTTGGCGGGCTAAGTCCATGGGGTCACAAAAGAGTCGGACATGACTTAAGTGACTAAACAACAATGAGGTGCAGTACACTAGACATGAGGATACACTTTTCTCTTATAAATCCCTCTGATGCCTGGTGGAAACCAAGTTGATGACAATCTCAAGCCAAAGAAAGTGTGTTTTGTCCACTTCTTTGCAGAGCCTACAAGTGATCTAGACTTCTGTGTAGGCTAGGATTTTTAAAGAATGAGGCAATATTTGAACTGAATAAAGGTCATATGTAGCTTTACTTGAAATATAAACAGATTTTCTTTTATCCTAAAAATACTCTAGCTCCATAAACATCCTAATCTGAAAGCTGCTCATGTGAGTCAGATGTTGGAATTACCAAATGACCAGTGTAAATTCTATAGCAACACTATACAATAGAAGGAAGATAACCTCTTCCTTTCTAGCTTCCCTTTCATAATTAAATGCAGAAACAAAAACATAAAACACTTTATTCTAATAATTAATGCACATTTTCCTCTGAGATATGGCACTTCAATAAAACTAAAGTTCAGAATTTCATTTTCATGAAAATGTTTTCATTATAATTAATGAAGGAGGCATTGGTGGATTGAAACTTTCCTCAGATATAAAATGAAGATAATTAGTGGTCTTGCTTTAAAAATAGCAACTATATAACCTTGAAATTGGTGCAAAGGTATCATTTAATAGATAAAAGTTCAATAAAATAAGGAATGCAAATAAAGCTATCATTCTTATAAACAGGAAATTTTACATCATGTTGCCTAAAGGATTCTCGATCCAGATAAAGTGAATTAATTCAAAGTACATTTTTAAAAAGTTTTAATTGGTAGATAATTGCTTTACAATGTTGTGTTGTTTTCTGCCATACAACATCACAAATGAGTCATAATTACATATATATGTGTGCGTGTGTGTTCATATATATATATATATATATCTCCTCCCTCTTAAACCTCACTCCTAACCCCCACCCATTTCTGCCCCTTCATGTCCTCACAGAACTCCAGGCTGGGTTCCCTGTGTTATATACCAGCTTACCACTAGCCATTTATTTTACACTTGGTAAGTACTGCAAGGAGATCCAACCAGTCCATTCTGAAGGAGATCAGCCCTGGGATTTCTTTGGAAGGAATGATGCTAAAGCGGAAACTCCAGTACTTTGGCCACCTCATGCGAAGAGTTGACTCATTGGAAAAGACTCTGATGCTGGGAGGGATTGGGGGCAGGAGGAGAAGGGGATGACAGAGGATGAGATGGCTGGACGGCATCACTGACTTGATGGACGTGAGTCTGAGTGAACTCCGGGAGTTGGTGATGGACAGGGAGGCCTGGCGTGCTGTGATACATGGGGTCGCAAAGAGTCGGACACGACTGAGTGACTGATCTGAACTGAACTGAAGTATATACATGTCAAAACTACTCTCTCAACTCATCCCACCCTCTCCTCCCCTGTTGTGTCCACAAGTTCATTCCCTATGTCTGTGTCTCCATTCCTTCTCTGAAAATAGGTTCATCAGTACCATTTTTACAGATTCTAAATATACGCTTTAATATACTATATTTGTTTCTCTCTTTCTGACTTACTTTGTATAACAGGCTGTACATTCATCCATCTCACTACAGTTGACTCACATTCATTCCTTTTTATGACTAAGTAACATTCTATTGCACAATATAACTTCTTTATCAATTCATCTCTTAATGGACATCTAGGTGACTTCCACGCTGTGGCTATTGTAAATATTGCTGCAATGAACATTGGGGTACATGTGGTTTTTTTTATTATGGTTTTCTCAGAGTATACACCCAGTAGTGGAATTGCTGGGTCATATAGTAGCTCAGATAGTAAAGAATCTGCCTGCAATGCATGAAACCCAGGTTAGATTTCTGGGTTGGGAGGATCCCTTGGAGAAAGGAATGGCTACCCACTTCTTTATTGTTGCCTGGAGAATTCCATGGACAGAGCAACCTGACAGGCTACAATCCATGGGGTTGCCAAGAGTTGCACACTACTGAGCAATTATCACTTTCACTTTAATGGTAGCTTTATTCCTGATTTTTTAAGAAATTTCTATATTGTTCTCCATAGTATCTGTATCAATTTACACTCCCACCAACAGTGCAAGTGTGTTCCCATTTCTCCACATACTCTCCAGCATTTATTGCTTGTAGATTTTTTGATTATGGCCATTCCGACTGGTGTGAAGTGATATCTCACTGTAGTTCTGATTTGAATTTATCTAATAATGAGTGATGCTGAGCATCTTTTCGTGTGTTTATTGGCCATCTGTATGTCTTCTAAGCATCCATTTAGGTGTTCTTCCCATGTTTTAATTTCTTGTTGTTCAGTCACTCAGTGTGCAACTCTTTGCAACCCAATGGACTGCAGTACACCAGGCTTCCTTGTCCTTCACTGTCTCCCAGAGCTTGCTCAAATGCATGTCCATTGAATCAGTGATGCCATCCAACCATCTCACCCTCTGTTATCTCCTTCTCTTCCTGCCTTCAATCTTTCCCAGCATCGGGATCTTTTCTAATGAGTCAGTTCATCACATCAGGTGTCCAAAGTAGTGGAGCTTTAGTTTCAGCATCAGCCCTTCCAATAAATATTCAGGATTGATTTCCTTTAGCTGCAGCAGCAGCAGCAGCATGATTGACTACTTTGATCTCCTAGCAGTTCAAGGGATTCTCAAGAGTCTTCTCCAACACCACAATTCAAAAGCATCAACTCTTCAGCACTCAGCCTTCTTTATGGTCCAACACTCATATCCATACATGAACCCTAGAAAAACCATAGCTTTGACTATATGGACCTTTGTTGGCAAAGCAAAGTCTCTGCTTTTTAATATGCTATCTAGGTTTGTCATAGCTTTTCTTCCAAGGAGAAGCATCTTTTAATTTCATGGCTGCAGTCACCATCTGCAGTGATTTTGGAGTCCAAGAAAATAAATGGCCTAGTGGTTTTCCCACTCTTTCTTCAATTTAAGTCTGAATTTTGCAATAAGGAGTTCATGAAATGAGCCACAATCAGCTCTTTGTCTTGTTTTCACTGACTGTATAGAGATTCTCTATCCTTGACTGCAAAGAATATAATCAATCTGATTTTGGTATTGATCATCTGGTGATGTCCATGTGTAAAGTCATCTTTTGTATTGTTGAAAGAGGGTGTTTGCTATGACCAGTGTCTTCTTTTGACAAAAGGTTAGCCTTTGCCCTGCTTCTTTTTGTATTCCAAGGCCAAACTTGCCTGTTAATCCAGATACCTCTTGACTTTCTACTTCTGCATCCAGTACCCTATGATGAAAAAGACATTCTCTGGGTATTAGTTCACACTGTTTCTTGAACAGTATGAAACAGCAAAGAGATATGACACTGAAAGATGAACTCCCCATGTTGGTAGGTGCCTGATATATAGTACTGGAGAAGAGTTGAGAAATAGCTCCAGAAGGATTGAAGAAGCTGAGCCAAAGTGGAAACAACACCCAGGTGTGGATGTGACTGGTGAAAGAAGCAAGGTCTGATGCTGTAAAGAACAATATTACATAGGAACCTGGGATGTTAGGTTCATGAATCAAGGTAAGTTGGAAGTGGTCAAACAGGAGATGGCAAGAGTGAATATCAACATTTTAGAAATCAGTGAATTAAAATGGATGGAAATGGGTGAATTTAATTCAGATGACCATTATATCTGCTACTGTGGGCAAGAATCCCTTAGAAGAAATGGAGAAACCATCATAGTCAACAAAAGAGTTCAAAATGCAGTACTTGGGTGCAATCTCAAAAAACAATAGAATGATCTCTGTTTGTTTCCAAGGCAAACCATTCAATATCACAGTAAGCCAAGTCTATGCCCCAATCACTAATTCCAAAGAAGCTGAAGTTGAACGGTTCTATGAAGACCTAATGACCTTCTAGAACTAAAACCAAAAAAAGATGTTCTTTTTCATCATTTTTTTATTGTGTTGTTTGTTTTTCTGATATCAAGCTGCATGAATTGCTTATATAGTTTGAAGATTTTTCCTTTGTCAGCTGTTTCATTTACAATTATTTTCTCCTATTCTGAGATGTGTCTTTTCATCTTGTTTATAATTTTACTTGCTATGCAAAAGCTTTTAAATTTTATTAGATCCCATTAGTTTATTATTGTTTTTACTTTCATTACTCTAGGAAGTTTGTCAAAGAGGATCTTGGTGCAATTTATGTCAAAGAGTATTCTGCCTATGTTTTCCTCTAAGAGTTTAAAAGTTTCTGACCTTATATTCAAGTATCAAGCTATATGTTTTTATTTAATGATCTGCCTACCAAGATTTTGGAGACCATTTTCAGTGGAATGGAACAGAAAGCTCTATTTTAAAAGTAAGTGGGAATTTTGAAATAAAGTTTACATGTGTGCATGTGTGCTAAGTTGCTTCAGTCAAGGCCAACGCTTTGCAACCCCACCATCTGTAGTCCACTCCTCTCTTCATGGGGTTCTCCAGGCAAGAATACTGGAGTGAGTTGCCATTCTCTTCCCCAGGGGATCTTCCTGACCAGGGATCAAATCCTAATCTCTAACGTCTCCTGCATTGGCAGGTGGGTTCTTTACCATTACCGTCACCTTACAACTAGTGCTTGTTAAATTGATAAGATTTTAATCGATACTTGTATTGAAAATTCATGTTCAGGTTGTGCCCTCATTTCTCGGTTCCAGTCATATAGCAAGGATGGAGAAATTTGATCAGGAGCATCTCAGTGTACCAAAAGTGTAAATGGAAGACAAAGTTTAAAGTCTTAACAAAAACTGTGGACCTGCTGAGCCATGGGTCTGCAAATAGGGTCAGGGAGAGCAGAGTTTAACTCTGCAAAGTAGAGGAAGTGACCCACATGGGACAGAAAATGAAGGGTACTTACTGTTTGAAACTGGGGCTAAGATGCAAATAAAAAGAGGCTGAAAAGAACTAGGGGTATATGTTGCCTGGGTCACAGATTTATGTAAAGGTGCATTCCAAGAAAGGCATTAATATACTGCCTTATAGCCAGAGCCTGCATCAACTCTCCAGTATAACAAGAGGGTCTGGAATGAGATAAATAGGGGCCAGATGAAAGCAACAAAGGAAAAGCTAAACAGAAGCTATGATAGAAAGTTCCAAGGATTATGAAATCCTTATGTGTCCAGTACTGCTTTTAGTGACTTAGAATTATCACCTTCAGTTCAGTTCAGTCGCTCAGTCATGTCTGAATCTTTGCGACTCCATGAATCACAGCACGCCAGGCCTCCCGTCCATCACCAACTCCAGAAGTTCACTCAGACTCACGTCCATCGAGTCAGTGATGCCATCCAGCCATCTCATTCTCTGTTGTACCCTTCTCCTCCTGCCCCCAATCCCTCCCAGCATCAGAGTCTTTTCCAATGAGTCAACTCTTCTCATGAGGTGGCCAAAGTCCTGGAGTTTCAGCTTTAGCATCATTCCTTCCAAAGAAATCCCAGGGCTGATCTCCTTCAGAATGGACTGGTTGGATCTCCTTGCAGTCCAAGGGACTCTCAAGAGTCTTCTCCAACACCACAGTTCAAAAGCATCAATTCTTCAGTGCTCAGCCTTCTTCACAGTCCAACTCTCACATCCATACATGACCACAGGAAAAACCATAGCCTTGACTAGACGGACCTTTGTTGGCAAAGTAATGTCTCTGCTTTTGAATATGCTAAGTTGGTCATAACTTTCCTTCCAAGGAGTAAGCATCTTTTAATTTCATGGCTTATTCCATCCTAATTAAGTCCTAATGAGGAGCCCATGCAGGACTCACATTTAAGATTGATTCTGACAAGAAATAATCCAAAACATGTTAGAAAAACAAATACAAAGAAAAAGTGAACAATGTTTTATTACTCTGCTGCTACTGCTAAGTCGCTTCAGTCACGTCCAACTCTGTGCGACCCCATAGACGACAGCCCACTAGGCTCCTCTGTCCCTGGGATTCTCCAGGCAAGAATACTGGAGTGGGTTGCCATTTCCTCTAATTGGATTAAAATTATAGATCAATTTAAAAATAACTTTTTTCATTTAGGACTTACTTCTTTTCCCTAAACAAAAAAAAATGAGGAAAATATATCTTTAAATATATTAAATCAACATACAAGAATCAATGCAACAGTGGCTGTTAGATGAAAGCAACTTAAAAAAAAAATCCTATAAAGGATAACTATGTTCAAAATATTTTAAAGATACTCTAAATACATATATACTATGTAATACATAGGTACACAATACATATTGTCACATATATATAGAAAGTGTGTAGTATATACATATCTTATACTGTAGCAATGTCATGTATTATATATCAGATCAGATCAGATCAGTCGCTCAGTCGTGTCTGACTCTTTGCGACCCAATGAATCACAGCACGCCAGGCCTCCCTGTCCATCACCAACTCCAGAAGTTCACTCAGACTCACGTCCATCGAGTCAGTGATGCCATCCAGCCATCTCATCCTCTGTCGTCCCCTTCTCCTCCTGCCCCCAGTCCCTCCCAGCATCAGAGTCTTTTCCAATGGGTCAACTCTTCGCATGAGGTGGCCAAAGTACTGGAGTTTCAGCTTTAGCATCATTCCTTCCAAAGAAATCCCAGGGCTGATCTCCTTCAGAATGGACTGGTTGGATCTCCTTGCAGTCCAGGGGACTCTCAAGAGTCTTCTCCAACACCACAGTTCAAAAGCATCAATTCTTCGGTGCTCAGCCTTCTTCACAGTCCAACTCTCACATCCATACATGACCACAGGAAAAACCATAGCCTTGACTAGACGGACCTTTGTTGGCAAAGTAATGTCTATGCTTTTTAATATGCTATCTAGGTTGGTCATAACTTTGCTTCCAAGGAGTAAGCGTCTTTTGATTTCATGGCTGCAGTCACCATCTGCAGTGATTTTGGAGCCCCCAAAAATAAAGTCTGCCACTGTTTCCACTGTTTCCCCATCTATTTCCCATGAAGTGATGGGACCGGATGCCATGATCTTCGTTTTCTGAATGTTGAGCTTTAAGGCAACTTTTTCACTCTCTACTTTCACTTTCATCAAGAGGCTTTTGAGTTCCTCTTCACTTTCTGCCATAAGGGTGGTGTCATCTGCATATCTGAGGTTATTGATATTTCTCCCGACAATCTTGATTCTAGTTTGTGCTTCTTCTAGCCCAGCATTTCTCATGATGTACTCTGCATAAAAGTTAAATAAAGGGGTGACAATATACAGCCTTGATGTACTCCTTTTCCTATTTGGAACCAGTCTGTTGTTCCATGTCCAGTTCTAACTGTTGCTTCCTGACCTGCATACAAATTTCTCAAGAGGCAGATCAGGTGGTCTGGTATTCCCATCTCTTTCAGAATTTTCCACAGTTTATTGTGATCCACACAGTCAAAGGCTTTGGCATAGTCAATAAAGCAGAAATAGATGTTTTTCTGGAACTCTCTTGCTTTTTCCATGATCCAGCGGATGTCAGCTATTTGACCTCTGGTTCCTCTGCCTTTTCTAAAACCAGCTTGAACATCAGGAAGTTCACAGTTCACATATTGCTGAAGCCTGGCTTGCAGTCCATGGGGTTGCTAAGAGTTGGACACGACTAAACGACTTCACTCTCACTCTTCACTTTCATGCATTGGAGAAGGAAATGGCAACCCACTCCAGTGTTCTGGCCTGGAGAATCCCAGGGATGGGGGAGCCTGGTGGGCTGCCGTCTGTGGGGTCGCACAGAGTCAGACACAACTGAAGTGACTTAGCAGCAGCAGCAGCCTTTATGTCTTTAGTTTCAGTATGGAGTATTTAAGGTGTGTGGGTTTGATACTCTTGAAATTGGAGTTCTGGAGAATTCACATATAGTATGTATTTGAAAATAGTTTTTTTGCCATTTGAATTCTCCAGTACTCCGAATTCAAGAGTATCAAACCCACACATCTTAAATACTCCATACTGAAACTAAAGACATAAAGGCTGCTGCTGCTGCTAAGTAGCTTCAGTTGTGTCTGACTCTGTGCGACACCACAGATGGCAGCCCACCAGGCTCCCCCGTCCCTGGGATTCTCCAGGCCAGAACACTGGAGTGGGTTGCCATTTCCTTCTCCAATGCATGAAAGTGAAGAGTGACAGTGAAGTCACGCAGTTGTGTCCGACTCTTCGAGACCCCATGGACTGCAGCCTACCAGGCTCCTCCATCCATGGGATTTTCCAGGCAAGAGTACCGGAGTGGGGTGCCATTGCCTTCCCCAAAATAAAGGCTAAGGAAAAATAACCTTAAATGCTAATGTAGAAGAGATTACCTAAAGGTAACGGACCATTAGATGAATAGCAGTATTTCATTTGCATTGATAAATTCTAGCAGGCAATGAAATAAAATATTCCAAGTGCTGAGAGAAAATAGCTATCACTTGTAATATATTCAAATACAGATATATTCAGTAATTAGAGCAGAGAATAGCTGCTGATCAGCTAGAAATACAAAAAGCCAGAGAAAATGAATGGGATGTGGTTAAGAGCAGATATTCTGTAGCTGGATTGCTGGATATGAATCTGCTGCTGCTGCTTAGCGGCTTCAGTTGTGTCCGACTCTGTGTGACCTCATGGACTCTACCCCACAGGTTCCTCTGTCCATGGGATTCTCCAGACAAGAATACTGGAATGGGTTGCCATGCCGTACTCCAAGGGATTTTCCCAACCAAAGGACTGAACCCATGTCTTGTGTCTACCTACACTGGCAGGTGGGTTCTTTACCTGAGAAGCCAGGTTATGAATCTGGGTTTGGCTAATTATTAGCTAGGTAAGCTTGGGCAAGTTACTTAACCGTTCTGATTCCTTATTTCTCATCTATAAATATGAGGATAAATGTATGCTATGGTATTGTGATGAGGATTAAGTGAGTTGATACAGGCATAGCACTTAAAATACTGCATGGTACACAATTAATATGCTACACTGGGATCCCCAACCCCCAGACCATGGACTGGTACAAGTTAGCAACTGGGCTGAACAGCAGGAAGTGAGAGGTGGGCAAGCAGGTGAAACTTCATGTTTATTTACAGCCACTTCCCATCTCTCTCATTTCCTCCTAAGCTCTGCCCCCTGTCAGATCAGTGGCAGCATTAGATTCTCATAGTACTGCAGATCCTACTGTGAACTTCACATATGATCAATCCAGGTTGAGTGCTCCTTATGAGAATCATCCTGAAACCATCCCTTCTCCATCCCTGCTCCATGGAAACATTGTCTTCCTTGAAACCAGACCCTGGTACCAAAAAGGTTGAAGACTGCTGTGCTATATGGTATGTGTATATATATATATATATATATATGGTGAATGTGTGTATATACATGGATGTATATGTATACACTTATATGCATATGTATATGCATATGTATATATGCGTATGTATGTATATGGGGCTTCCCCAGTGACCCAGTGAGAAAGAATCTGCCTACAATTCAGGAGACACGAGTTCCATCCCAGGGTAGGGAAGATCCCCTGGAGGAGAGCATGGCAACCCACTCCAGTATTCTATCTTGCCTGGAGAAGCCCATGGACAGAGGAGCCTAGCAGGCTATAGTCCATAAGTTCACAAAGATTCGGATATGACTGAAGCAACTAAGCACACACACACACACACACAGGTGTGTATGAGGAATGTAACTATTAAATGTAACATTTATGGTTTTTTTATTTTTTAAAAAATGAAAAGTTTAAGGAAATGTTACATTACAGTTAAACAATAGAAATTATAATAGTGAGTGACAGTGTAACAAAGTGACCACAAGCATAGAAAAGGAACCAGATGGCCTTGACTCAAATCCTGGTTTCCATCTGACTGACTATATAACCTTGAAGAATTCACATAATTTCTGTTTCATTTTCTTCATGGAAAAAACAATGGCAATAGTAATATAGACCTCACTGGATAACTGTAAAGATTAAACACAGTTAATATGACATGTATAACAATGTAATTGTAAATGAATACACTTAATCTATACCTATCACATGAATGAAAATAAAAATCAGAATGTTAAATGAATCAAAGGCATGGCATAGAATGCTACATGAATGATATCATTGTTGGAAAGACATTAATTTCTTTATTATATATTTTTGCAATCATATGAAGTAACACTACTCGACATGTAAGGACAATGAGGAAAAGACATGGGATGCAAAGGGGCGAAAGAAGCCTACATGGGTTTATTTCTTTAGAAAAAATCTGAAGTACATAAGCTGTTTTATATTTGTTTAATCTGAGTAGTGAATATTGGTTGCCCATTATATTTCTATAATTTATGAATATTAAAATTACTTATTTTAAAATTATCAGATAAAACAAATTGTTCTATATTTTTCTGTGCTCTAAATAGTTTAGTAATATAGGTTGTTAAAACTTTTCCATAAAATAATCTTTGTCTGGCATATTTTTCAATAGTAGATCTTTAACTTTTGGTGAATTTCATGTGTGTTTCAATGTGAGTAACTAAAATAATATTTCTTACTCACAGGTTTATTATAAAAAGATCCAACAGATCTTGGTAAAAGGATTTGAATTTGTATTGTTCTGATAATTTGTATATTCTTAGTGTATAAATGTGGAGAAGGCAATGGCACCCCACTCCAGTAATCTTGCCTGGAGAATCCCATGGACAGAGGAGCCTGGTGGGTGGCAGTCCATGGGGTTGCTAAGAGTTGGACACGACTAAAACGACTTCACTCTCACTTTTCACTTTCATGCATTGTTGAAGAAAATGGCAACCCACTCCAGTGTTCTTGCCTGGAGAATCCCAGGGACGGGGGAGCCTGGTGGGCTGCTGTCTATGGGGTCGCCCAGAGTCGGACACCGCTGAAGTGACTTAGCAGCAGCAGAAGCAGTGTATAAATGAGTATGTTTGGAATCTTAGATTAATGTTGTAAAACATTGAACCATAGCATATAGAAAAGAGATTGGTCTATAGTACATGCTCTATAAATTACATTGCTATTCAGTTGCTAAGTCATATCTGACTCTTTGTGATCCCATGGATTGCAGTACACCAGGCTCCTCTGTCCTCCACTATTTCCCATTTGCTCAAATTCATGTCCATTGAGTCGTTGATGCTATCTAACCATCTCATCCTCTGCAACTCCCTTCTTTTGCCTTCAATCTTTCCCAGCATCAGGAGCTTTTCCAATGAGTTGGCTCTTCACATCAGGTGGCTGAAGTATTGGAGTTTCAACTTCAGCATCAGTCCTTCCAATGAATGTTCAAGGTTGATTTCCTTTAGGATTAACTGGTTTGATATACTTGCTGTCCAAGGGACTCTCAAGGGTCTACTCCAGCACTGCAGTTGAAAAGCATCAATTCTTAGGCCCTCAGTCTTCTTTATGTACCAAATCTCACATCCATACCAGACTACTGGAAAAACCATAGCCTTGATTATACGAACCTTTGTCAGCAAAGTGAATTCTCTGCATTTTAATATGCTGTCTAGATTTGTCATAGCTTTCTTCCAAGAAGCAAGCATCTTTTAATTTCATGGCTGCAGTCACTGTCGCAGTAATTTTGGAGCCCAAGAAAAGAAAATCTTCCACTGTTTCTACTTTTTCTCCATCTATTTGCCATGAAGTGATGGGACCAGATGCCATGATCTTAGCTTTTTTCATGTTGAGTTTCAAGCCAGCTTTTTCACCCTTCTCTTTCATCCTCATGAAAAGGCTCTTAATTTCTCTTTGCTTTCTGCCATTAGAGTGGTATCATCTGTATATCAGAGGTTGTTGATATTTCTCCCAGCAATCTTGATTCCAGTTTGTGCTTCATCCAGCCTGGCATTTCACATGACGTACACCACACAGAAGTTAAATAAGCAGAGTGACAATATACAGCCTTGATGTACTCCTTTCCCAATTTTGAACCAGTTGGTTGTTCCATGTCAGGCTCTAACTGTTGCTTCTTGACCGCATACCGGTTTCTTAGGAGACAGGTAAGGTGGTCTGGTATTACTATCTCTTTAAGAATTTTCCACACTTTGTTGTGATTCACATAGTCAAAGGTTTTAGCATAGTCAGTGAAGCAGAAGTAGATGTTATTCTGGAATTCCCTCGCTTTCTCCACGATATAACATATGTTGACAATTTGATCTCTGGTTCCTCTGCTGTTATTTATTATTTTTATGTTGATTAGCATTATTATCATTGCTGTAATTGATATTAAGTCCTGTTACATTTGATTCCCAGAAAACAAGTTTCAGATCTTAATTTGATATACCATAATGCATGAAGCGGAAGTTGGGAAAAATAGCTAGTCTCTGTGAGAGTTTGGATTTGTTCCCTAGCATTCTGATGTCATACAGAATCTAACTTTATTTCTTGTGCCAGCAAATCAGTTTTCTGAGGTGGTGGGCTCCAGAGGCACTGATATACTCCTGAACTCGGCAGAACCATTAAGCTGAAGGGAAAGCCATGAAAGATGGGTGGAGAACAAGTTTCATTTAAAATTCTAACTTCCCCTCTGATCTCCTATGAAATTCCCTCTACAAAACTTCTGTAGCTTACCTTCTATAATGTCAGATTTCTTAATTACATCAAGTTTTTGGTATAATTAAGTTTAGTTAAGAAGTTGCCTTTAAAATATTTAGAAAAATAGTAATCAGTCAGAATAACTGTATAATACCAATGTGAAATAGTAAAAATCTTGATCACAATGTTTGAAAATATACTCACTCAATTTATGTAGTCATTAAAACAAATTTACTTATAATCAAATTTTGCCCCGTATCTAACACATCTAAGGCACAATATTGGGTACAGGGACCATGAAGCTGGGTAAGACAGAGAAAAGCAGAGGGTACAGATATGTAAATTCAAAATCACAACTACCTGTGATATTAGTAGCAGTCAAGAAGGGACACAGGAGGAAAAGCAACTTGAAAACGCTAAAAGCCAAAGCGCGAAATAAGTTAGTTAGATCCTGAACCATGCTTACATGAGCTTCATGCTTTAGTGAAAAGATAAGAATGATTTCTAATTAGTCTTTTGATTGCTTGGTTTTAAATGTGTTCTTCTAAACTGCAAAAGTGTGCTTAAAAGCAATTTCTCTCTCCATTAAATTAAGTACCCGCTCTAATCTTCTTTAAACTACTAAATTTATTTTAATAAAGCTTTTCTGTGAAGATAACATAAAGGTAAATGAGGAATTTGAGTTAATAGAAAAGTACAGCCTTTCTCATATTAATCGCTTTCAGCAGTTAACGTACTGAGTATAGAGAGCCTCACATGCCTCTGAACTCAAGGCTAGAATTCTCCCCAAAATATTTAAGACCAGGGTGAAAGTGAAAGTGAAGTCGCTCAGTCGTGTCCGACTCTTTGCGACCCCATGGACTGTAGCCTACCAGGCTCCTCTGTCCATGGGATTTTCCAGGCAATAGTACTGGAGTGGATTGTCATTTCCTTCTCCAGGGGATCTTCCCGACCCAGGGATTGAACCTGGGTCTTCCACATTGTAGACAGACGCTTTGCCGTCTGAGCCACCAGGGAAGACCAGGTTAAGGTTTCAGTTATTTTTCAAACCATTCAATTAACTTGTTAAAAATATTTCAATATTCCTTTGTTTGATGTGAGAATTTCTGAGAAAAATTGGAATGATAAAGTAAATTTAAAGTATATTGTAAATTGTTAGACTAATAAATACACTTAACAACTAAATGTTCTGCATTTTTAAGCCTTTAATTTCCATTATTATCACAGATGATAAAATAGCACTTATCTCAAAGTTTTAACTCTTGAGTACACTGATTTCCTCACTTATTTAAATTTAGAAGAACTAACTGCCCATAAACACCCAAGCTTTTACTCGACTCCTAAAAATTAAAAGGTCATATACTAAGTTCTGGTTTCTGGTAATGGTTAAGTGGCTTAAAATACTACTACTACTACTACTACTACTACTAAACTCTGAAAAAAAAATATTTAAAAGAACCTGTTTAAAGAACTTAGTGCAGGCAGGAGCTAGAGAGAATATGACCCTTGAAGTGAAAGTGAAAGTCACTCAGTCATGTCAGACTCTTTGCCTGTACAGTCCATACTAATTAATTTTCCCTCCTCCCCCTCCTCCTTCCCCACAGCAAACCAAAGATAATACTCACAAAGTCAAAGCAGTTATTGGTTTGAAGAGTCAGGGTTTCGATTTCAGGATTATCACAAAGGCTGGAAAATTAGGAAGGCAGTATCTCAGAAAGGAGGGGTCACAGACAAGGAACCCTACAAAGTCTTTATTCAAACTCTCCATCCATCCATGATGGGCTTATGGGCTGGGAGACTCCAAGGAACCCAGAGAGGAAACAATAACTAGACGGTTGCAAGTGTTGAACAAAAATATTAACAGCTTCTTAGTGAAAGAAAGAATTTGGAGCTCAATCCCTCTAAGATAAAGAGGTTTGGTAAACACTCCAGGCTTTTTATTAAGCTTGCAGGTGGGTTCCAATCCAGGACTAAGGCATTCAGGCATGAAGGCAAATCTACTATCAGAGATTGTGGAAGGATCCTGGGAAGAGGAAAGAATGGAAATATGAGCTGAAAAATATAGTTTTCCAGTTTTTGCTAAAAGATTAGAAGTGGGTTCTGAAAACTTTGATTTTTCAAACTAAAAGAAAATTCTAGAATGAATTACTAAATGCATCAGATATATGGTATATTGTGCAGGGAAATCAGTTTACACTCCCACTGGCTCTCATATGGAATTATCATTGAGTCCAAATGTATAACCTTTTATAGTAAATTTGGTAATATCTGAAAATTGCAAAAGATGAGGGCTCCCCTTCTAGAACATTTCTTACAGTAATAATCTCCTAGGTTGTGCCCAAGAATGTGTACACTGATGTTCACTGACATTTTTTGAAAAAGCAAAATACTGTAAAGAATCTAAAACTTGATGAATATATCCACCAGAATTCTGGTCAGAGACAGACCGCTCACTCCAGTTGTGTAATTTGAGATCTCGGTGAAGGAACAATTTAAAAACATGTTGGCAAGGTGTTAGCAAGGAACAAGGCAAATGATGCTAGAAACAGCAGGAACAGTGACTGCGTCTGTGACTAAAAGAGAAGGAAGGATGGTCCCCAGAAGACAAGCAGGGAGGGCCACCTTCACAGGAGCGAAGACCTTTGGTCAAGGAAGGTAGCCAGTCCTAGAAAACCTTTAAGAGAGGGAAGAATCCCTCTTCCTTTCCCTCTGATGTGCTCCTGATGCTTTCTTGTGGCCCAACCAAACTGAAAGTCAAAGGGTAAGGGAGCCTGTTAATGTGGTCTATGCACGCCAGCCTCCAAAGACACGGAAGAAAGCGGAGACAGTGGCAAACAAATCTGCAAAACCAAACAGAAGATATCTACACTTGATGTGAATTAGATATAACTTGCATTATTCCATTAAAATAAATCATTGCACTTAAAGTTAAAAAGGCCAATAGCTGAACAAGATGAATACATTCATAAAAACGGTAGATATATGACAAATGGATGGCATAAAACATCTATGTTAAGGTCCTAAGTTAAAGCCAATGACTGATGGATGTACAGGGAGATTGAAACTCAACATAAGGAAGATGTGTCTGACAGAGTATGCTGATCAGAATGGACTGTCTTAGAAGCAGCGTGCTTTCGGAAGATAAATTTGTAAATAAGATTCAAGCAACTGATACCCTTTGAATGTTTCAACCTTAGAATTCTGTGGTCCCATATACTTCCCTTTTTTCATAGATGAAAATATAACTTCCTCTGATCTCCACATCAGCATTTTGATGCTGAATTTATATTATTCTGGTTTTTATTTTCACCATATGATGAGCACCAGGGATGTGAGGGAAATTTATAATAAAAGGACCAGCTTACTGGGCTGCTGAATTCCTCTTCACCTGCATGTAAAAACCACTTCCAGTTTTCAAAGCTCCTCCTGGACTCTCCCTTCTATACATACATAATGTTCTACCTGTAAATATCTCTGCTAGGTTTTTTCTGCACCTTTTATCTTTTCTCCTCTGGTGTCTCACTTCTGAAGGCTTATCTTTCGGGAACTATTTACCTCCTCTGATTGCTGAGTTTTACTTCCAAACTTCTCTTTGACTAAGCTGTGATTGACACTCCATTCTGGGACCTTTCCCCTCTTATTAATAATGCCTTTTATTCTCTTTTCACTACATATCATCCAAGGGAATACGTAGTTCAGTCTTTTCAACTTTCAAACCTCTTCTTCTATTATGATCTTTAAGTTTTATTCATGTATTCCCCTTTAAAATACATTTCTATAGAGTCTAAATATTTGTTACCATTTTACCAAAAATGTGTTTTAAGTATGAAATGTTTTTAATGTAAAATATTTTACTGTATCTGGAACACATGACTAATTTATTTCCCCAACCATGCTTTTCCAGTATATATTTCTTTACCACCAAACTTTCTTTCTCTCCATGGAAAAGAGATATTCAACTTATTAAATGTAACAACTATTAGAAAAGATATGCTAGAAAGCTCATAACTTTGCTCTAATAATTCAAGCACAATTATTCAAGGAAAGATGGTACAATCCAGTAGAAAATAATCCTACTCTTGGCCAGTTGAATGAATATATGGAGATTGCAAAAGAATGTACGAAGAGGCTCAATATTTGAACTGTATGTCTGACTCATATATTTGTTTGACTTATAGATTTCAAGCCATACGGTGTTTGTAGAATGTATGTTGTATGGGGTGTCCTAACTGGCTTTTCAAGTTTATATAATTTGTCTTCAATTCCTAGGTAGACTTAAGGCCAGTGTTTTAGAGTCTCATGATACCTCATATAGTCACCCTTCTTGTGGTCAGTAAGGAAAATGTTTCCCTTTTACAGAGCCTTCTTTTTCCAGGAGACCAAAGACTCATGAGCCTGGTTTTTCTATATATTAGCTTCAACAAGTTGTCAGTAGTTTAATTCAACACCAAAACCAGATTTACTTCTTGAAACATCTCCTTATTAGATGCAGAATCATTCTCTCAATATTGCATTGAAATGTGGAATGAGTTAAATATCTTCAGTGTGTGCTTGGGCTGCAGAAAGCCGAATGCAAGTGAGAAAGGAAACAAGGTTCTACTTTGCAACAATATACTATGGTTTTGTACATTTCTCAAATTAAATATCTGGAGAGCTGTGTCATACATGCACTTGATATTCCACTAAAATCAAACCTTGAGCATGTAATAAGAGTACCTTTAAAATACATTTTAGAAGTTTTAAAAGTCAAAATGCATCAAAATTAACATTCTAACATCTAATAGTGCAAGCCTGGGAGACATGCTTGACTATGATGGTGGTGAGCAGGTGCTGAGGAAAGAAGACTATGGCCATGAAGTGATTCACCTCAGTGCTCATAGGTTGATTGGCTAGTTAGCATCTCCCAAAGATGCCCTTTTCCTTCTTGCCTCTGAAATTTTGCTTCCCTGCAAGTATTTGTCATAGTGGACCTATCAGCAAGTTAAAATTTACCTACAAAATTATTGGAAAGGGTGGCGTTTCTATTTCAGAAAAAAATAACAAATACTATAAACCAAAATTCTTCCTCAGCTTGTTTGTAAGATTTCATGATGTATAATTTTTGTTTGTTTATAGTTGCTGTTTGTGATCATTATCCACCAGAGAACCTTACAGCATATTAGTTTAGAACCTTCAGTATGGCAAAATTCTTACTGGAAATTTTGTAGAATATAGACTTTCAAGTAAATGCCAGTAAGGACTTGATAACAAAATACTATGCATAATGTCTGAAATTTTTCATATAACTAGAAAAAAATCTTAAAATTTGTATAGAAATAAAGAAGACCCCGAATAGTCATACAGTCTTGAGCAAGAAGAATGGAATTGGGAGAATTATGCTCCCTGACTTCAGACTATACTGTAAAGCTACAGTAATCTAAACAGCATGGAACTGGCACAAAAACAAATAAGAAAACCAACAGAGCAGGGTAGAAAGTATAGATATAAACCCACTCACTTATGGTCAATTCATCTACCACAAGGGAGGCAAGAATTTACAATGGAGAAAAGACAGTCTTTTCAATAAGTGGTGCTGGAAAAACCAGACAGCCACATGTAAAAGAATGATGTTAGAACATTCTCTGATATCATGCACAAAAATAGGTTCAAAATGGATTAAAGACATAAATGTAAGATTGTATACTGTAAAACTCCTAGAGAAAAACATAGGCAGTATATTCTTTGAAATAAATCTTAGCTATATTTTATGGATCTTGTCTCCTAGAATAATGGAAACAAAAACAAAATAAACAACCAGGACCTAATTAAACTTAAAAGCTTCTGTACAGTAACTGAAACCATAAACAAAAGCAAAAGACAACCTGAGTACTGGGAGAAAATGTTTGCAAACATTACCAACAAGGGGTTAATTTCCAAAATATACAAACAATTCATACAGCTTAATATAAAATGGGCAGAATGCCTAAAGAGACTTTTCTCTGAAGAGGACATATAGACAGGCAATAGTTAAATGAAGAGATGTTCAGTATCACTAATTATTAGAGAAATTCAAATCAAAACTACAATGAGATATCATCTCAAACCAGTCAAAATGGCTCTCATTAAAAAGTCTTCAAATAACAAATGCTGGAAAGGGTGTGCAGAAAAGAGAATCTTGCCACACTCTCCATGAAACTATAAATTGGTTCAGTCTCTATGGAAAACAGAATTGTGGTTACTCAAAAAATCTGAAAATAGAGCTATGATATGATTCTTCAATCCCATTCTTGGACATATATCTGTGGAAAACTCTAATTTGAAAAGATACATACATACCAATGTTCACTGCAGCACTATTTACGATTGCCGAGACATCGAAGCGACCTAAATAGCCATCAACAGGTGAAGAAGATGGGGTGTAAATATACAATGGAATGTTACTGAGCCACAAAGAGGAATGAAATGATGCTATTTGCAGCAACATGGATGGACCCAGAGATCACCATAGTAAGTGAAGTAAGTCAGACAGAGAAAGACAAATATCGTACGATATCACTTTTATGTATGCAGAATCTTAAAAACGTATACAAAAGAACTTATTTGTAAACCAGAAATAGACACACAGATATAGAACACAAAGTTATGGTTACCAGAGGGGAAAGGGTAGGAGGGATAAATTAGGAGTTTGGGATTAACATATACATACTCTATGAATAAAATGTAAAAACAACCTGCTGTGTAGCACAAGGAACTATATTCAATATCTTGCAATAACCTATAATGAAAAGAACCTGAAAAAGAACATGTGTGTGTGTAACTGAATCACTTTGCTGTACACCTGAAGCTAGCACAGCATTGTAGATTAACTACACTTCAATAAACATGGATAAAAGTGAACATGCAAACCATCTTTATGTTCTCCAAAGTCTTTTTCTCTGCTTGCTTTATAACTAAATAAGCATTCAAAGGAGTTTTCCCAAGAAAGTTAATTAAACAGAGACCATGATTTCGGTATTTAGAAATTCTTTGATAATTGAAGACATTTTAAAGTTGGCTACATCAAAAGTAATACTTTTACTCAAATTATTCTAAGTAGAACTAAGTAGGGGGAGTATTTCCTAACACATGCTGAGAAGTTAACAGAAATCTAAAGGAAAGACTTTCTCATTTTTTTAATTATATCTACACATATTACATCCTTGATCACAAACATTCAAGAGCCTCACAGGATATAAAGTTCACATTTTTGTGAGTGATTTTTTGGTCTGCATTTTCACTCCTTTCTTCTATCCCATTTAGCTCCCAACAGATAACAGCTGCAATCACTACCTTCTTTTCTATTAGGTTTCTGCACATTCCTGCCTTAGACATTACTAACAGATGTTTCCATGTTTTCACTTTCTGCTGCCACCCTAAGTTTATGACTTTCCTACACACGCCAGTTCAAATCTCATTTCCTGCTTGAAGCCTTCCTAGATCCCAGGTAAGCAGAGGTGATAACTACTTTTGGGAATCAGTACATTTATTACCTATGTCACTGATTTTACATCATACACATATTACGTTTAGCCTGTGTTGAATTGCTGACTTTACTTTTTCGTGTTTTGCATCATATCTTCCAAGCAAAGCTGTGTGTTCCAGAGGGTTTTAATATAATTTATAGCTGTACACAAATTAGTCTTCTATGAAGCTCCAGAGGACCCATCACAGTATTATTATGTAGGAGATGCTTAAAAAGTATCAACATTAAGCCAATGAATGGATTTTTCTGAGAGGAAAATATATAGTATTGTCAAGTTTTATAGGAATAAATTTAAATATGCAAGTGGATTGGACTAGGTTGGTACAAATAAGAATAAAATCCAAGCAATTTCATTAAATTGCTGAAAGTTAGGAGGATGGGATGCTGAAAATCTGAAGGCTCTCTGGAAGAAATGGAACATCATACAGAACATAAGTGAAAGATTCAGAGAATATTTGGAAGTAGACAAGTGAGTGATAGCTAAAGATTGAATATTTCTAACAGGGGTGAATAGACACAAGGAAGCATCAGCCTTTCAGGCTGGAATTCCAGTTTGTTTCTTCCATTCTGGGTGTACCATCCACAGTGGGCAATTCTGTGCCCTCTGGGTGTTTACAGTATAATAAAAGACACTTGGAAAGAGGGCATTTTGGTGCAATCTAAATAAGTTTCTGACTTGATGTAAGAAGTGTGTTAGAATGTTAGGGATGTGCAGAGAGAAGAAAGGCAAAAAGCAAGGGCTATTTATCAAAGTGCTGTTTACCAAAGTCCAGTTGGCAGAAACACTAATTGAGAAAATAGTGCCTGAAGGAGGAAGAGCTCCAGACAGCTCTTAGCAAAATGATTAAGTTATTAGATGATCTACCAGTAATGACTGCCTTAAGACTGGAGAGGAAGGGAGAGAGACATAAATGCTTCTGAAAAGGACAAGTGGGCTTTCATTCTTTAAACTTTCTCCTTTGAATGATTAACTCTTCTTTCTTTTGGCCAAGCTTCGTGGCTTGTGGGATCTTTGTTCCTCCATCAGGGATCAAACCTGTGCCCCCTGCAGGGGAAGCATGGAGCCTTAACCACTGGATCTCCAGGGAAGACACATAAGTGAGCTTTTCACAGGTGTGGCCAGGCACATAAACAACAATGAGCAAGAACATTCAAGATTAATCAAAACCGTCATGGATTTGCTACATCTTGAGTTGACTGTCACTTCCTGTATGAAATATTCCCGATTACTCCCTCCCTCTCTACTTTCACAAGATGTTTGCAGGTTTTTCTTGGAACTTAACTATGACTATTTACTAATACAGGCAAATATGGTGATGGTGGTGGTGGTGTCATTACCATCAACACTGTATTCATTTTTGCTCTAATATGTCCTCCTCATCTTCTTATCAAATAACAAGCCCATCACACTTCAAAATCTGGTCCTTACTACAACTTATGGAAATAACAAGAGGCAGGCAGCTTCTTACACATGCTAATTTCTCCCAATCCAAAAGAATTCTGTTTTTCTTAAGTGTAAGGAAATTCGCTAAAACCCGTCTACACCATTCCAGTCCCACAGTGGCAGCTGCCTTTCCCATGGATTCCTGATTTGCAGGTCCAGATGGCATGTCCTTCCCAAAGCCCCAGTTCTAGGGGATAGTCAGTCTTTCTTGGTAGGTGTCAGGATGCTCATGATCTGAAAGTGGCTACTCTGAGACAAATGTACCTACTACCTGTGGCTTACAGACTCCAGCCAGGAGGTGGTAGGGACTTTTCACATTAGTACAATACCATCTGTACCATTCTTATATTGACACCTCCCCTTGCCACCAATGAAGTGGGTATTTGGGGACTTAGTGGATTCATTTCATGGTTAAGAAAGTTAAACTAAAACCATAAGACCAGAATAATATATCAAGTGGAAACATTTCTGCTCTAGTGACCACTCACATTCCTATTTGATTTCCAGAGCATAGTTATGTGAGAGGATGGCTTTCAGTTATCTGGGTGCCCCCCACACCCAGGTCAGAAGACCAGTTTGCACGTCAGGACCACTACAGACCTCCATCAGTGGAAGGTGAGGAGGGTGGGCAGCTCAGGGGACAAGTGAGCTAATGGATGTCTCTGTGCTCTGGAAGTCAAGTTTTTGGCCACGTTCCTACTCAGTTGAGCCACCAGACCATAACAGGGAAGATCACTGAGTTCATCCCCAGTGATGCGCTCTCCAGAGTCAGATGTATTCAGCGAAGCTGTGAACCATCAGGATGAACCGAAAGGCATGGCTTCAAGGAACAGGATACTTTGGTGTGGATATGCATCGATTCTGTTGTGTTTCCTTCACAGACCCCACATTTCTTCTAGCTTTATGAAACACAAGCATCCTTAGTTCCCTTTCCTAATGCGCTTCTGAATAAGAAAAGAGAACACGATCTTTTCTAACCAGGACCCCCACCCCCCATGATTAGTCACACGCCACCCCTTCCTACAGTAGGAATCTTCTGTTCTGTTACAATTGTTGCAACTTCTTTATGAGATGAGCTGCCCCTCCATTGATTGTATTGTCTGATTCTTATCTGAATCTCGAAGGTGAGGGGTTATTATCCCCACTTTGCAAGCGCTGAGGAGCACACTCTGGTTCCCAGTGTCTATAGTGGAGTCTAGAGGCTCTACAAACACAGTCCTGTGTCAGGCTGCCTCTTAGTACCCACTTAATGATATCTAGATACTCACAAAGAATTATGGATGTATAGAACTAGGGTATAAATATGTTCTAAAATATTGCTCCTGTTCATCAAGCTATGTAGCATTAAATGCAGATTTCTTAGGAAAGAATCTTTTTTTTTTTCTCTTCTGCTTGCTTTGGTTTACCACCCCTTCTGGATGTCTTTAAGGCAAGTAGGCTTTGCTTCACCAACTGACATCCTCGGGTGCATTTCCTAGGTGTGTGTGGCTGGGGAAAACAGTCAGATTGTAACTGAAAGTGGGGTCTGGCTGCTTGCTGCTCAAAAGTCAGTAAAGAGACCAGGTTGGTGGAAAGGAAAGTTTTTTGTTTTGTTTTGTTTTTAATTTTGGAGGCTGGCAACCGTGGAAGGGGGTGGATGCCTGTCCAAAGGCCGACAATCAGTGGGCAAGAGCTTTTATAGATGGAAGGAGGAGGCTACGTGCTACATGCAGAAACAGCATAGTCAGCTCCGACAGTCATCTTAAAAACGATTATGCAGTGGTCTGATCAACATCTTCCTGATTGTTTTAGGTACAGTTAGACCTCAGTCCCAGGGTCCGTTTGTTCCCATTTCCCCGAGGCCAGTTCTCAAAACTGTGGCAGCTCATGTTGTGGCTACAGTCTGGTCACCTTGCAGTTAACTTCTCCACCTGCTGGGGCTTTCAGTATCAACAAGACAGTTCAGAATATGGCCTACAAAATTATCTATAGCCCTGGAAAAGGAACTAAAGGTCCTTGACTTTGTTTAATGACTACATTAATATTATTTGGTCTCCTTTGTTTGCCTTTGTTACTGCATTTTGTCACTTCTCTGATTAAACTTATTCTTTGGCTGAAGTTTTTCCATAGACTAAAGGCAGGCAGAGGACATGGAGGTCAAGGAACACAGGATGCTTCCATTCAAAATCATCGGCAGCTATGTTTTTAAGGCGTCATTGTGCACAAAGGTTTAAATAAAAATTCTTAATGAGAAAAAAACTCCCAGGTGAAAATATATGCAGCTTTTAATGTTAGAAAGACATTAGTGGAAAAGATTAGTGTGGCTGAAAATTCAGTCAAATACTCAGGAATTTCTTTTTCTAAGGCAGAATTATATACAAGAGTTAAAACAAACAAAAAAAAATCAGAAAATAAGAATGAGTCTTGCATGAAAATATGAACAGCTTTAATTGTTAGAAAGAAAACACTGGCAAAAATGCTGTGACTAAACAACAGTTCATTACACTTGTTTTGTGGGGAATACTTAAGGAAAAACTTTCCTGAACAATAAGAGGCTTACCTTTTTTTAAGTCTGATACATTCTTCTGCATGTCTGCAAGGAAGGAAAAGACCATGTTCTTTAGCTGTGTCATCTTTCTTCTAGAGCAAATTGAAAAAGGATATTTGAATCAGCGTTTATCTTCTTTATCGATTTTCAGAATCGTTAATATAAACTCACAGAGAAATTTCTGAGACATCTGATCCTTTTCATTTCTCTATTCACAGCAGCTGCAATTGTAAGTGTATTACCTTGCAGAGACAGAACTTTAACATTAATGAAATGCGTTATCCAGCTGTAAACCCTCCTAAATTGAAAATAGACTATGAACGTGGACTATGTTGAATTAGGGTCAAAAAAGTTAAACAATTGAAAGAAAGGTTATTCCATGGAGAAGATGATTAAATCTATACTTTGGAAAGGGCACTTATTCACTTTGTATATCCATAATACATGTTAGAATATATGGTGCCCGTCCCCTCAATAAACTGATTTTGAAATAAACAAAAGGATATCTCACACATAGGAAAGATTCCATGGAAGAGGTGACATTTGAGATATGCCTTGAAGATGATGGCTCAGACAGTAAGGAGTCTGCCTGTAATGCAAGAGACCTGGGTTTGATGCCTGGGTCAGGAAGATCCCTGGGAGAAGGGAATGGACACCCACTTCAGTATTCTGGTCTGGAGAATTCCATGGACAGAGGAGCCTGGCAGACTTCAGTCTGTGGGGGTCAGAAAGAGCCTGACAAGACTGAGTGACTAACAACACTAACTATTGAAGATAGATCAGATCAGATCAGTCGCTCAGTCATGTCCGACTCTTTGCGACCCCATGAATCGCAGCACACCAGGCCTCCCTGTCAATCACCAACTCCCGGAGTTCACTCAGACTCACGTCCATCGAGTCAGTGATGCCATCCAGCCATCTCATCCTCTGTCGTCCCCTTCTCCTCCTGCCCCTAATCCCTCCCAGCATCAGAGTCTTTTCCAATGAGTCAACTCTTCGCATGTGGTGGCCAAAGTACTGGAGTTTCAGCTTTAGCATCATTCCTTCCAAAGAAATCCCAGGGCTGATCTCCTTCAGAATGGATTGGTTGGATCTCCTTGCAGTCCAAGGGACTCTCAAGAGTCTTCTCCAATACCACAGTTCAAAAGCATCAATTCTTCGGCGCTCAGCCTTCTTCACAGTCCAACTCTCACATCCATACATGACCACAGGAAAAACCATAGCCTTGACTAGACAGACCTTTGTTGGCAAAGTAATGTCTCTGCTTTTGAATATGCTATCTAGGTTGGTCATAGGATTCAATGAGGAGGGATAATGCTGTGTGAATATTGCATTAAATGTTTAATTGAAGTTCTGAGAAAAGGAAGAGGGTTAGTACCAAATCAGTAAATCACTTCTGCCAAGGAATCCAGTAATCAGAGTACAAGGATCAATGTGGCAGCATGTAAGCCAGACCAGTGAAAAAAAAAACAAGAGGCAGAAAAAAACACCAGTTTTCCTAGTAAAGAAATTGACCATTAGTTCAAGTGAGAAGAAATAATCCTAGAAAGAGAGAAGAGATAGTGGAAATGAACTGGCCAAGGCTTTTGCAAGAACATGGTAGGAAGGCCCATGATGGCAGGAAAAAGGACTGGTTGGTCATCTCTGTGAGTTCAGCCCCTCAGGGACTCATTGTGTATTGAAGGAATGAATCATTGATTGACTAGATGAAAGCCATAGTGTATATGGATTTATATCTATTTAATGAATGTACCTATTGAGAGTATGAATATAAGATGAGTTAGGCTTACTTTGAATTCACATAAATACTAACTTAGGAGGAGCCAATTTCAAGGAAAGGGGATATGTTCATTTAAAACAAATTAGGTTAAAAAAATCCAGCAGGATTTCAATTGGATGTGTCTAATGGACCAGTTGAAAATAGATTTTGTTACTAAGGAAAGAGTATGTTTGTTGAAATAAATGAGAGTCATCTTTCTAAAAATGCTGATTTTTTTATTATCTAGATATATGAGGCTTTATTTTTCCTCATCTTGATTATTGTAAAATAAGTTTTCCACTTGAATTTTTCTACTTGGTCCACTCTCATTCTGTTCAAATTATCTATTGCTGCATAGCAAATGACCTTAAAACTTAGTGGCTCAGATGTCAACTTTAACCACTCAGTTATTTTATATTCTAGGGAAATTAAAACAAAGGTCAAATAATCCCAAGATTACACTGAGAGATTATCACAGTGCCAAGGTGTCATAAAGCAGAATAAAAATGGATTTTAGAATTGAACATTACTGCATCTCTTGAAATGTGTATACACACACACACACACACACACATATACATCTTATAGTTAATTATTTAAATAAAGGAAGGATGACAAGGTCTCTATGTTATTAATAAAATATGTTTTATGGTCAAGTTTTTCGGGAAACTTTTAGTGGAGTTAACTTCTGAGATTTTATTTAAAGATATGTTAGATGTTTTTCAAGCTATTACCTAACAACACTATAATCTCTATGTGAACATTGTAAGGATCCATTATTGTACTGGGGAGTAATGGTTCTTTACCGCTTTTCACTTCTGTGTCTTCTTTCTTATAGTAGGCTGTCAAGAACCTTTCTGATGTAATTGCAGTTGTGAGTCATGGCACCTCCCACCACCTGTAGTTTTCTGTTTCTTATCTGGTCTGTGCTCCAAAAACACATTAAAAACAAAACAAAACAAAACTTTGGAATTTCATGGTAAAAACAAATTCTAAAATTTTCTGAAGATGCTTGATCCAAATGGCTGAAAATAACAGCTAATATTTTCAAGTTCTACTTTTGGGCCAGTGTTTAAAAATACACATGTCTCATATTATCTGATTCTCATCTCTATCCTATAAGATCAATACTATTATTACCCCTATTTTATAGATGAATTAAATGAGACTTCGATAGGTCATTCTCACATAAGCAAGAATCCCATGTGAAGCTTTTTTTTTTTTTTTTTCTGAATTCCCCCTCAAAAACGGATAGAGCCACTACATAGGCAAACAAAATATCCATGGCAACATTTGCTACAAAACAAGATAACCACAAATTCTCACGAACCTGAAATATGATTGGGAAGGGATCAACTACTAAAGCAACTGAGTCTACATGGTATTAGAGACTGTGTGTTAGAATGCAGAAAAAGACCCAACATGACCAGCAGAAATTTAGATAGGACAATCTATGAACAAAGGTGGAACCTTGGAGGGGACTTTGCAGGCTCCAATTCTAAGGTGAGGGGAAAGAAATTGTAGGAAAACCCAATGATGTTGGCAGGTCTGAACCTTTTCAACCCACATGACTAGCCAACTGGAGCTACTTGAAGTTCACAGTCCTATGCTGAAGAGAAACTACTGGGAGGAATATTTAAGTTGATTTATATCTCTAAAATAATTAAACACAAGATCTGTGAGCTTCCATTTGGATTATTGCCCTGGGCCTTGCAAATGTTCATGGTGGGTCCCGTATTGAATATTAAGCATGAAGTTGCTCTCTACCTTCATGGCAAGGATGTCAAGAAATTAGAGTACATAGGTACTCCTCCAAAAACCAGGGGACCTCGAGTCCACGCTGTCTTAGGAAATTAATTTTCCTTAGCTGATCTGAGTTTCAGAACATGGAATAATGTCAATTTTTTCTAACCATATAAGTATAGGTCATATGTTAGTGGCTTTTATTTTTCAAAAAGTGGAAAAAGAAACTTTTTAAAAAGATGTTCATGGTTTGTCTCTTATATTTTCAAAAGGCTCTACAGATATTCAGAGAGATTAAAATGTGATGCAATGAAATTTGCCATAATGTCAAGAATTTTCTTTGTGATTTTCCATCAAGTGGACCTCAGATCATGAGGAAAGTGATTCTCAGCCATATCCTCTTCTTTCTGCAAATACACACTTTGCACATTAAAATTTTCTTGTTTATAAATTGCATTTATTTTCAAACCATATAATAGAGTTTTATTTTTTCACTTTCTCAAAGAAGATTCATTTATTCAGTAAGGGGGGAAAAAGAGATTTTAGCATAGAATTTTAAAATTGTCCTCACTATTGTAATAAAAAAAATACATGACAAAAAAAATTAAAAGACCATCTAGTGGATAAGTCTCCAGGCTGGGAGCTCATGTCTTAAGTTTCTGAGCTCCAGATGGAACTCCAAAAATATGTGATTCTAACACAGGATGGATTTTCTCACATATTTAGCTTAAAAGATTTGTCCTGAAGGGCAGAATTTCTATGAGACTCTACTAGATTCCTAGGGCTGCCATAACAAATTGCCATGTATTTAATGGCTTAAGACAGCAGAAATTTGTTCTCTCACAGTTCTGAAAAACAAAAAAATCTGAAATTAAGGTGTTGGTAAACTGTGCTACCTCTGAAGTCTCTAAAAGAAAATCCTTGCTCACCTCTTCCAGCTTCTGGTGGCCCAAGTATTCCTTGAGTTGTGGCAACATAACCAATTTTTGCCTCTGTCTTCCCACTCTCTTTTTCTGTGTGTGTATGTCAATATGTCCTTTTTTCCTATAAGGAAATCTGTCATTGGATTAATATCTAGGATGATCTCCTGTCCAGATTCTTAACAATTACATCTACAAATAAAGTCATATTGGGAGGTTGTGGGGGACTTATCTTTTGGGGGACCCCTATTAAACCCATTACGGAGGCTGATCTATAGATAAGTAAGAAAAGTCTTCTCCTGTACTTAAAAATCTAAGTAATAGAGAAAAGCAACAGAATGAGAAAGACTAGAGATCTGTTCAAGAAAATTAGAGATACCAAGGGAATATTTCATGCAACGATGGGCACAATAAAGGACACAAATTGTATGGAAGATATTCTGTTTCTGTACAGAAATAGAAGATATTAAGAAGAGGTGGCAAGAATACACAGATGAACTATACAAAAAAGATCTTCATAACCCAGATGGTGTGATCACACGACGGTGTGATCACCCACCTTGAGCCAGATATCCTAGAATGCGAAGTCAAGTGGGCCTTAGGAAGCATCACTACCAACAAAGCTAGTGGAAGTGATGGAATTCCAGTTGAGCTATTTCAAATCCTAGAAGATGATGCTGTTAAAGTGCTATACTCAATATGCCAGCAAATTTGGAAAACTCACCAGTGCCCGTAGGACTGGAAAAGGTCGGTTTTCATTCCAGTCCAAAGAAAGGCGATGCCAAAGAACTGTTGCAAATTGTACTCATCTCACATGCTAGCAAAGTAATGATCAAAATTCTCCAAGCCAGGCTTCAATAGTTCATGAACTGTGAACTTTCAGATGTTCAAGCTGGATTTAGAAAAGCCAGAGGAACCAGGGATCAAATTGCCAACATCTGCTGGATCATCAAGAAAGCAAGAGAGTTCCAGAAAAACATTTACTTCTGCTTTATTGACCACATCAAAGCCTTTGACTGTGTGGATTACAACAAACTGTGGAAAATTTTTAAAAAGATGGCAGACCACTTTACCTGCCTCCTTAGAAATCTGTATGCAGGTCAAGAAGCAACAGTTAGAACTGGACATGGAATAACAGACTGGTTTCAAATCTGGAAAAGAGTATGTCAAGGCTATATATTGTCACCCTGTTTATTTAACTTATATGGAGAGTACATCATGCAAAATGCTGGGCTGGGTGATGCACAAGCTGGGGTCAAGATTGGGAGAGAAATATCAATAACCTCAGATGTGCAGATGACACCACCCTTATGGCAGAAAGCAAAGAGCAACTGAAGAGCTTCTTGATGAAAGTGAATGAGGAGAGTGAAAGAGTTAGCTTAAAGCTCAACATTCAAAAAACTAAGATCATGGCATCTGGTCCCATCACTTCATGGCAAACAGATGGGGAAACAATGGAAACAGTGTCAGACTTTATTTTGGGGGGCTCCAAAATCACTGCAGATGGTGACTGCAGCCATGAAATTAAAAGATGCTTGCTCTTTGAAAGAAAAGCTATGACCAACCTAGACAGCATATTAAAAAGCATAGACATTCCTTTGCCAACAAAGGTCTGTCTAGTCAAGGCTACGATTTTTCCAGTAGTCATGTATGGATGTGAGAGTTGGACTATAAGGAAAGCTGAGAGCCAAAGAATTGATTCTTTTGAACTGTGGTATTGGAGAAGTCTCTTGAGAGTCCCTGTGACTACAAGGAGATCAAACCAGTCCATCCTAAAGGAAATCAGTCCTGAATATTCATTGGAAGGACTGATGCTGAAGCTGAAACTCCAATACTTTGGCCACCTGATGCAAAGAATTGACTCATTGGAAAAGACCCTGATGCTGGGAAAGATTTAAGGTGGGAGGAGAAGGGGATGACAGAGAATGAGATGGTTGGATGGCATCACACCAACTCAATGGACATGAGTTTTAGCAAGCTCCAGAGGTTGGTGAAAGACAGGGAAGCCTGGCATGCTGCAGTCCTTGGTGTCGCAAAGAGTTGGACACGACTGAGTGACTGAACTGAACTAAACTGAGAAATATTATTCTGTACTTTTTCAATATCATAGTTAAAACACACAAAAAATGTATCACCCTATGATATTTAATAAAAAGAGGCATTTACATCTTGAGTTAATTCCAAGCCACAGTATAATGAATACTATTTTATTATCATAAAACAATGTTGTTTTAGAGAAAATTGATATTTCAGAATCTGTGATTTTTGTTATTGAGTGGATAATTTGTTACCTTAAAACTAAAAGTAAAGTCTGAAAATTATAAAACAATTTAATGTTTTCTATTGGACTATGATTCTGTGAAAGTGCCACACTCAATATGCCAGCAAATTTGGAAAACTCAGCAGTGGCCATAGGACTGGAAAAGGGCAGTTTTCATTCCAATCCCAAAGAAAGGCAATGCCAAAGAATGTTCAAACTACTGCACAGTTGCACTCATCTCACACGCTAGTAAAGTAATGCTCAAAATTCTCCAAGCCAGGCTTCAGCAATATGTGAACTGTGAACTTCCAGTTGTTCAAGTTGGTTTTAGAAAAGGCAGAGGAGCCAGAGACCAAATTGCCAACATCCGCTGGATCATCGAAAAAGCAAGAGAGTTCCAGAAAAACATCTATTTCTGCTTTATTGACTATGCCAAAGCCTTTGTGTGGATCACAATACACTGTGGAAAATTCTGAAAGAGATGGGAATACCAGACCACCTGACCTGCCTCTTGAGAAACCTATATGCAGATCAGGAAGCAACAGTTAGAACTGGACATGGAACATACTGGTTCCAAATAGGAAAAGGAGTACGTCAAGGCTGTATATTGTCACCCTGCTTATTTAACTTCTATGCAGAGTACATCCTGAGAAATGCTGGGTTGGAAGAAGCACAAGCTGGAATCAAGATTGTCAGGAGAAATCTCAATAACCTCAGATATGCAGATGACACCACCCTTATGGCAGAAAGTGAAGAGGAACTAAAAAGCCTCTTGATGAAAGTGAAAGAGGAGAGTGAAAAAGTTGCCTTAAAGCTCAACATTCAGAAAACAAAGATCATGGCATCTGGTCCCATGACTTCATGGGAAATAGATGGGGAAACAGTGGAAACAGTGTCAGACTTTATTTTTGGGGGGGCTCCAAAATCACTGCAGATGGTGATTGCACCCATGAAATTAAAAGGCGCTTATTCCTTGGAAGAAAAGTTATGTCCAACCTAGATAGCATATTCAAAAGCAGAGACATTACTTTGCCAACAAAGGTCCGTCTAGTCAAGGCTATGGTTTTTCCAGTGGTCTAGTGTGGATGTAAGAGTTGGACTGTGAAGAAAGCTGAGCGCTGAAGAATTGATGCTTTTGAACTGTGGTGTTGGAGAAGACTCTTGAGAGTCCCTTGGACTGCAAGGAGATCCAACCAGTCCATTCTGAAGGACATCAGCCCTGGGATTTCTTTGGAAGGAATGATGCTAAAGCTGAAACTCCAGGACTTTGGCCACCTTATGCGAAGAGTTGACTCATCTGAAAAGACTCTGATGCTGGGAGGGTTTGGGGCCAGGAGGAGAAGGGGATGACAGAGGATGAGATGGGTGGATGGCATCACTGACTCGATGGACGTGAGTCTGAGTGAACTTCGGGAGTTTGTGATGGACATGGAGGCCTGGCGTGCTGCAATTCATGGGGTCGCAAAGAGTCAGACATGACTGAGCAACAGAACTGAACTGATAGCTATATTATTATTATTATTGTTATTATCATTAAATGTTTTTACGTTGTTCATATTTGGGTTCAATCAATTGTGAGATCAGTGACCTGTGAATATGAAATACACCCAGGGATTTTTTTAAAAGTGGAAAATTTCTGTAATATAAAAAGAGAACTGAAGAGGAAAAATGGTCCCTTTTATTTGTGAATTCTTTTTTATATTTTCCAAGTATGAAACCTAAACAAAAATTATCAACTTACAAATAAAAGGGTGACATCTCATTCCTAATGTGATGAAGCAGAGGAAATTTTTAAACTAAATAATAACAGAAAGGAGCATATTATTGCATATGTTATTATTGTCTATAAGAGAGCATGGAGGAATATTCATAGCAGTGTTATTTACAGTAGGTAAGACATGAAAGCAACCTAGCTGTCCATCGACAGATGAAAGGATAAATAAGTTGTGGTGCCTATATAGAAAGCAATATTACTCAGTCATTAAAAGACACATCAGAGTCAATTCTAGTGATGTGGATGAGCCTCGTTCCTGATACAGACAGGGAAGTAAGTCAGATAGAGAAAAACAAATTTTGTATATTAACGCATTGTTGGGGGAACGTGTAACTTCCTCAGTTCTGTCTCACCACAGCAAAGATTTG
Organism: Bos indicus x Bos taurus; assembly: GCF_003369695.1. NCBI lineage: Eukaryota > Metazoa > Chordata > Mammalia > Artiodactyla > Bovidae > Bos > Bos indicus x Bos taurus. Next base: position 17,809,145 of record NC_040084.1, on the reverse strand, counting down.
AAATGGAAGACCAGTTTTACAGCTCGGTTACAGCTCAGAGTTTTATTGGGCAAGCAAGGGAAAGTACAACCTCAAGGTGTGAGGGCGGGCCGATCCCAAAGGCAAGGCCTCAATCCGTCTTGGCTTCCTCTTTTCATATGTTTGTCTCCTCCCCTCCTTGAGCCTGCTCAATGTAAATTGGGCTAGCCAGGAGGGCTGTTTGTTTCACCTGAGGTTCTCACTCTGGTCCTCAGATTTTCTTTTGTTCCATTTTCACAGGCTTTTTTCTTTCTTTGTCTTTTAGCCACCGCCATTTTGGACTCCTTTTTCCTATTCTAACTACCTAACATTCCCTTCCCAAGAGATGGGAGGCCCAATTATTTGGGAATAGTGACATCAAGGTCTCTCTGGCTACTTCCTGCTGAGCTGGGATGGCAAGGGCATTCAGCCTCCCTCTCTTACTAGTCTCAAGCCTCAGGGTCCTTACAGAGGTGTCCATCTAAGGGTGAGTGATATTTTCCATGGTTGGGTGTAGTTTTATATCTCCTTGTTAAACTGGCACTGCATGTTGTAGCTTGTTGACCTGGGCAGAGACAAACGGGTTAGACAATTGACAATACATGGAGCAATCATAAGCAGCATCAATATGGTGATAACAGATTAGTAGGGGCATTAACCAACTCCAAATCCCCCCTCATCAGAAGAAGGATCCCCCAGAGAGTGATTGTAGCCACCCCAAGAACTCTCCAGCTAATTCTTTGAGATCCAGAAGGGTCTGAATGTTTTTCTTGAGGACTGTGAGACTTTCTTTAACTTTGCAGGAGGTATTTACCCAGAAACAACACATCTCATTCAAGATGGCTTAAGTCTGTCCTTGTTCAGGGATCAGGAGATCTATCTCGTGTCTATTTTGGAGTACAACCCCTGCCAAGCTGTGTTGGCTCTTTATAGCTATCCTGAGAAAGTTCATCCCCAGAAACTTAATTTTGGGGATTTTCATTAGAATGACACTCATTTGTAGTACTGAGTAGGTATCTGAGATCTCCCAGAGGCTCACAGGTATATTGAGTGTCCTCTTCTGCTTTTTTCCATGGCTTGACTCATGAGTAGTGAATGCAGGAGTCATGCCCCAATACCCTGACTGCTGTGGGGGTAGAAAGTATTACAGGGTAGGGGCCTTTTCATGTGGGCTGGAGTTGAGCCTTTTGAGACCCATCTTTCCAGACTTTAATTAGGACTTGAGCCCCCGGAGCATATAGTAGTGGCTCTTTAGAATCTTTTGGGTCCTGGTTGACACCCCTCAAGCATATATCTTGTTGCAATTGTCAAATGGCCATGGTACAAGGTCAGAGGGCCTGAGCCTCTAGATCTAGGAAGAGGTCATTGACATAAACAAAAGATCTCCCATATAGCATCTCATAAGGGCTAAGGCCAACCTATTCCTTTGGGTCAATATGGGTGCAGAGGAGATGTATTGGTAAAGCCCTCCTTCCATCCCAGGGAGGTCTTCTGGGTTATCTTTTTTATTGCTGATTTTAAGAACTGGTTGGCTCTTACTAGTTTTCCTGAAGACTGAGGCCTCCAGGCACAATGGAGATAATAAGGAATACCTAATGCTTTAGAGACCCCTTAGGTGATGTTAGAAGTAAATGATGTCCCATTGTCACTTTGTAATGACCTGGGCAGACCAAATCTCAGAATTATTTCATGGAGCAGGTTTTTTTTTTTTTTTAATCCCCTCCTCAGCAGTCACAGTCTGGTTGGGAAAACTTCAATCCATTCTATGAATGTATTTATCATGACTAATAGGTATTAATACCCTTGAGAAACTGGCATCTGGGTGAAGTCCATGCCAGTCCTCTCCTGGGTAGGTCCCATGCACTGGGGTCTTTGAGCTCCTTGGGGGTTGTTTAATTGGCAAGTGGGACAAGAGAAGACCACTTGCCTTATAGTTGTTTGGAGGCCTGTTCCTCTGAAGGACCTTTCTAGTAATCTCTGGAGGCCTTCTCCCCTAAATGAGTGGTGGCATGTAAGGAGTTAACCAACTTCCACTGGAGGTTCCCAGGCAGAGAAAGGAGGCCCTCCTCTTGGAACCACCCCATATGATCTTCTTGAAAGCCCTCACTCTTAGCTTTAAGAGTCTCATCTTCAGTAAGAAGGAGTTTCTTGCAAATTAGTCTGTGGAACTAAGGTAGCAACCCCTACTGGGTCTTGTTCTGTAATGCTGTTCTCTCAGTTGCCTGATCAGCTACTTGCTTCCCTCGTGCCACTTCCATGCTCCCTTTTTAGTGTCCTTTACAGTGGGAGAGTGAAACCTCAGTGGGCAGCTGGACTGCCTCCAAGATTCTAAGGATTTGATCACCATATTTGATTGGGGACCCTCAGGTGGTCAAGTGGCCTCTTTCTTTCCAAATAGCAGCATGTGCATGTAGCACCAGAAAGGCATACTTGGAGTCAGTGTAAATGGCTATTCTTTTTCCTTTTCCCAGCTCTAAAGCTTGAGTCAGGGCTATGAGCTCAGCCAACTAGGCTGAAGTACCTGGTGGCAAAGGTTTGGCCTCTATGGTCTCAAAATTGGAGACTACTTGCATATGCAGCTCTTCTTTTTCCATCCAAGACAAAGCTGTTTCCATCAGTGTATCAGATTTCCTCAGGATTGGTCAGAGGATCTTCTGACAATCCCTCTCAGGGTTTTGTCCAGTGGTCCAACGTTGCTAGGCAAGAGTGAAAGGGGAGAGAGCCCTCAGGGATAGGCAGGAGGGTAGCTGGCTTAAGAACCTCACAAGGGGATATAGTCAGGCTTGGGTTTTCCATCAGCACTACTTGATATCTGAGGATCCTTTGATGAGACATCCACAAATGGCCTTTCTGATTCAGGAATTGTTTCACTTGTTGGCTGGTAAAAATAGTTTGCCCCCAAGAGAGAGTTTTAAAGCATACTCTATCAGGACTGCAATAGCTTCAAAATTTCAAAGGCAGGGAGAGATCTCTTCCCAATATGGATGTAGGACACTCAGGGACCACCAGAACCTGGTGGGAAAATATTTGTCCATCCCAGCAACAAAGAAGTGCTCAGGTGAATCTTTTTGTAAATGCTTTTCCTGTAGCACCCAAAATGGTACAGGTTTGGGAGGAGAAGACTCTGGAGCAGGAGGTCAGGACAGAGTAGGTAACCCCTGTGTCAACCAAGAAATTCTCAGACCTACCTGCCACATCCAGTTGCACCCTTGGCTCCAGCCCCGTGATGGTTATCTGTACAGTCAGGCTGGCTGGAGCACACTGCTTCAGTCCTGTTGAACCATCATGAGGGAAAGCTTGGGGCTTGACCTTGAGGCTCTTGGGTCCCAAGGTCAGAGTGCTGCCCAATGTCCCAATTGATGGCATTTGTAGCATGCCATTTTAAGAGACATGTTATAATTTGGCCACTCATTGGCCCAATGTCCCGCCTATCTACAGATTAGGCATTTGCCTCATGCCTTGTCCTTTAAGTACTCAGGGTTTGCCACAGGACTTCCCTGGAGGGTGGTCAGCATCTGTGTATGCCTTGTCTCTTTCCTTCTCTCCCTTTCCTGGGCCTTGGCCTCCTTCTCTTGTTCTCTGTTATAAAAGGTATTTGTGGCTGTCTGGACCATCTCATTTAAAAAGGCAGCAGGGCCCTGCTGCTGTAGCTGTTGTAACTTTATCCTTATATCTGATGCACATTGGGATAGGAATTTGTCCTTTAAAATCACCTGTCCTCATAAAAGTCTAAGTCCAGATTGGTAAACTTTTGGAGTGCCTCTTTTAGGCTTTCCAGAAAGGCAATGGAGTTCTCATTGGGCTCCTGAGTTATTGCTGAGACTGGGTGCAGTCCCAGGCTGCACTAACAGGCTTCCTTCTCTTTCCATGAACGGACTTCCTTAGGGGTGAGTCTTTCCGAAGCTTATCCTACCCAGAACTGTTGCAACCTGAGAGCCAGGCATCCCCGGGTCAGGGTGCAGATCCCCAGGCAGGTTGAAGCATGACAGCCTCCTGGAGATCGAGTGCCCAGGCAGGTGGAGGCATGCTGGCCTTCCGAGAATTGGGTCCCTGGGCAGGTCGAGGCATGTCGACCTCCTGGGACCCCTGGACTGGCATATTCCTAAGCAGGTTGAGGCATGACAACCTCCTGAAGACCATATCCCTAGGCATGTCAAGGCAGGTCAACCTCCTGGGACCTCTGGGCTGGAGTTGGGCATCCCCAAGGTCCCCAGTATGACTTGTGCTGGGGAGGATTAAGGGGTTGTAATCTTAACTCATTGCCAGTTTGTCCACTGCAGATGGGAATAGATACCATGATGTAAAGCAATCCAAGCCTGTGTCCTTAGACTGGGAACCTGGTGAAATAGCCACAACATCCTCTTATTGCTCTGAGGGAATGTAAATCACTGATTTATTCCCCTAGTCCTCCATAAGAACAGTGCAGGGTGTTTCCAACAGTAAACATTTCATTGTCATAGACCCACTTTAGGTAATAACAGAAGTAATGACAAGGGAGTGGGTTATCTGGTCCTGTTAGGGGCTTTAAGAGTATTTTAATAATAAGCTGGGTGGAGCAATGTTGCCTATAAGGGGGCAGGGTCCTGGTTTTAGGAGTTAGTAAGTGGCTTAAGGACAAAATGATAAAAGGCAACAAACTAGATATGCCATAGAAGTGGAGTGGAAACTTGATCCAGGGAATATGCTTGTAGCTTTAGGAGAAGGGTGGTAAGGGTTTGGGCCCAAACAGCCTGCAGGGCTAACTCCCAAAGTGGCAAACATTGTCCCTGGAAGCCCATCTGCCCTTGAAGGGATGCCACCAACAGATGGACTTCTAGCAGGCATTGTGTGCCTATCACCCACCCTAGCAGGTTCACTGGGAGATGCTATTGTTGCACATGCTGTAGGAAACATGGAAGATGAAGGCCTGAATACCTAGGAGGATTGGATATTATACAGTATTTCCCTCCCAAGGGCCAGTTATTTCTGGTTGTCCCTCTGGAAGATCGTAGAGGCAACATTGTGGGCCTGGACAGGGCTCAGGAAAAGAACATGAAACAGGAGTGAAGTGGGCAGGGCACGACTTTTGAAAGAATGACACAGCCCAAGGATATAACATAAACCAATTAAATTTAAATGGGTCCAAGATGGTAGACAAGTCAAATTCAACTAATGCTTGATCCTAAATCTGCAAGCTAAATGACACACCCAGAGGCTCCATGACATTTCCAAGGCACTACCAAAAGACCAAGGAGTGGGTGGTTCTCCAATTGTTGGAATGATCCTCCCACTCATTAGCATATGAAATCACCCAGCTCACAAAAACTAACCACAGCACATTTCATGGCCACCGCACTCACCCTCTGAGATGGTACACACTCTGTGGACTCTGCTTCTCTCTGAATCTGAACAAATCTACCTCTTACCTATTGCTGTGTCTCTCTGAATTTTTTTCAATGAGATATGAAGAACCTGAGCTTCATTAGGTCCTGAAATCAGGCACCATGGGTTTTAGCCAGGCTCAAGTCCTGGTAGGACATGACAGTGACTAAGCATAGCACAGAGTTCCTGCCACATGGGTTTGAGTCCAAATCTTAGGTAAACGGTTTCAAACACAACTTTCAGAAATGAAAAGATGATGACCTGCCCAATACTTTGTAAGCAGTGGCATAGATGGAGAGAAGAGCTGAAGGACGGGAGGAAAAAGCAGTGGGAAAAAGGTGTCGAGGAACCCCTTTCATGACTCTCTGGAAAAACTGCTAAATGCCTGACCTGTGCCCACAATTTTAATTGACCTGATCCTTGGCACAAAGGAGGTTAAGGACAGAGAACCCTCACCCACTTGGGCAACAGCTACTGGGGCGCAGCAGATAGTGGAGCCTTCAGGACAGACACAGGGGGTAGCCCCTGCCAGAGTCCCTCAGTTGGACCCACTGCCACTCACCTGTTCGCAAGGGGCTCAAGGAAACAAGAAATGAGAGATTGTAAAGGAATTAAGATTTTGTTAGCTGTATGTCCTTTCAGCCATAGGGACAAGGACCTCCTAGCCAGAGGTCTTCTGGAATCTGAGACTGAGCCGCGTGAGCTTTCTGCCAAGTTGGTTTTTGCCGTCCAAGTTTCTAGCATGCTGAGCCTCTGGTCACTTCCACTGTGCTGGATTTCCTTCGTGTTCAGCTTCCACCACATAATTTTTCATCAAGCTGAGCTTCCATTCAACTCCACCTCCACTTAGCAAGGGCAGAGCTGTGGTTGTTTCAGCCAGGTTAAATCTGAGTCACGGCACCAGAGATGTCAGGGGAGTGTGTAATTTCCTCGGTTCTGTCTCACCACAGCAAAGGTTTGAAATGGCGGACCAGTGTTACAGCTCGGTTACAGCTCAGAGTTTTATTTGGCAAGCAAAGGAAAGTACACCCTCAAGGTGTGAGGGTGGGCTGACCCCAAAGGAGAGGCCTCAATCCTTCGTGGCTTCATCTTTTTATACGTTTGTCTCCGCCCCTCCTTGTGCCTGCGCTATGTAAACTGGGCTAGCCAGGAGGGCTGTTTGTTTCACCTGAGGTTCTCACTCTGGTCCTCAGTTTTCTTTTGCTCCATTTTCCTTTCTTTGTCTTTTAGCCACCGCCATTTTGGACTTCTTTTTCTTATTCTAACTACCTAACAGCATTATATATGGAATCTAGAAAAATGGTACCGATGATACTATTTGCAGGACAGGAGTAGAGACACAGACACAGATAATAGACTTTGAACACAGTGGGGGAAGGAGAAGGTGGGATGGAGTAGAGGGTGGCATTGAAACATATACATTACCATATGTAAATTAGATATCTAATGGGAAATTGCTGTATAACACAGGGAGCTCAACCTGGTGCTCTGTGACAACCTAGAGGAGGGGGATGGGAAGGTTGGGAGTGGGAGGGGATGTTCAAGAAGGAGGGGACATATGTATACTTATGTCTGATTTACACTGTTGTATGGCAGAAGCCAAAACAGTATTGTAAAGCAATACTCCAATTAAAAATAAATCTAAAAAAGAGAGAGAGAGAGATCATGGAGGAACTTCCCTAGTGGTCCACTGGCTAAGACTCTGCACTGCCAATGCAAGGGCTAGAGCTTGATCCCTGGTCAGGGAACTAGATCCCTCACAGTGCAGCAAAGATCAAAGATCCCACATGCCACAGCTAAGATCCAGCACGAAAATAAATAAATAAAATTTTAAAAAGAGCCTGGAATCTTCAAGTGCAAGAGAGAAAGAGGAAGGGGAGAGAAAGAGTGAGGTATGGAAGTAGGAAGAGAGAGAGAGAGGGAGAAAGAAAGAGACCAGAGATACAGGAGAGGTTTGGGAGAGAATGCTTTCTGTCATATGTTGCAGTGTTATGTTATTTCTCCTTTTATTATACTCTAGTAGGAAACACTTGTGTTTCTTCAACCTAAGAGGAAGACCTAGCTGAAAGGGAAGAAGGCAGTAAAGCCTAGAACACAGAATTGGTTAACCTAATTTGTTTGTAAGTCTGACTACCCTCTCTGTTTCTTTCTCCACCAACAGTATAAATTCCACATAATCAAAATTTTACCCTACCTCATAGAACATTTTGCATATAAACTCTAGGAAGTGACCATTGGGAAAGAGAATATTGGAAGTCTCACGCTTTCTCAGAACTGGCTCTTAAAATGTCAAATAATCTCATTTAGCAAAGACGCTGATGCTCAACTAACATTGAATCTGCCCCACCCCCCCACCTCCTCATTTTTCAGTCCCTTCGTAGGGAGAAGGGACCATGTAGCTAATCCCAATTAATGAGAGGTAACCTGAAGCACTGTGTCATTTCTTATCTGAGGTAGGAAAAAAGTCCTAATGATTCTCCAGTTCCCCCTGAGGGTAAGAGGAAAGATCACATGTTAGTAGCAGAGCTACAAGATTTAAACCATCTGGATCTCTGAGTTGCCACATAGTTCAGTGCCCTGGAGAGTTCTAACCCCCAATAACATAGTACATGACTGAAAAATAAACTTTATGTTTTAAGTCATTGCGATTCGGGGGTGGATGGAGTATAGCTAAAGTATGCGTGTGTGCGTGCTAAGTTGTTTCAGTCGTGTCCAACTCTTTGGGACCCTATGGACTGTAGCTTACCAGGTTCCTCTCTCCATGGGATTCTCCAGGCAAGAATACTGGAGTGGGTTGCCATATCCTCCTCCAGGGGGTCTTCCTGATCCAGGGATCAAACCTGTGTCTAGCACGTCTCCTGCTTTGGCAGGTGGGTTCTTTACCACTAGCGCCACCTGGGAAGCCATAGTATAACCCTATTGTAATATGTTTAATATTTCTAAGTTGTTTGGGAATTGGTGAAGAATCCCTTAATAGATGTCAATCAAAATTGAACTCTACAAAGTAGGCAGACATTAGATAAATTTGCATTTGAAAAACTGCACTCTTTTTGATGCTTTTTGGTGTTTATATTACTGTTAAAAGGAAAAATATCTTGTGATTCAGGGCATGCATATATTAGTAATCATTATTTTCAGTTTTACAAACACAAAGATCTGTGATTACAAATTATTCTTGTACTTTCCTTAACCCTCATTAACTTAATTGACTTTTCCCCATTTTTAAAAAGTTGCATGGAAACAATTGGGAATCATAAATTTCTTGATATCAAAATTTTCTTCTAGCTATTTATAAATAATATATAGTAAACTTAATAATCTTGTGTGGCTGGATGGCAGTTTCAGCAAAACCAAATTTAAACTCACATAACATTTTTTGTGTTTTTTATTTTTTAAACTTTGATGAACCTAATATGATGGATTTGGGAAAGTCACCAAAAGTCACCCTGACCCAACCATAAAATACATTTTCCTTTTTCAAAGGATCATATGAAAATTATAGACTATGACCATCGTTCCTAAGCTCTGTAGATCACTTAAATGACTCAACCTGTTCTCAACTAAATTTTTGTATTTGCATTGAAACATCATTAGATATGATATTAGAAACAGCATTAGATATCTGGATAGAAAAGGGACAAATGATCCCCACCTATCCCCACTTCTAACCTGTGTAGATTAGTAGAGTTTACTAAAATAACTTGCAACTCTAAGGCTTTTGGGGCATTAAACTGCACATGGACCTCAAAGCTACAATAACTACTTGCACAGGCTCTCTCAGTAAATATCGGTAACCTCCACTGGTTACAGATAGGTAGGTGGGAGTTGTATATAATTTTCCTTCCAAGATATCTTGGTTAGGTGAATAAATAGTTCAGACTAAATTTCCCCAAGCAGGAAGATCTGCCTGTCCAATAGATAACAGAAGTACCTCACTTCTATATACCCACGTCTGTGTTCAGTCACGTCTGACTGTTTGCAACCATCTGGGTTGTAACCCACCAGGCTCCTCTGTCCACAGAATTCTCCAGGCAAGACTACTGGAGTCGGTGGCCATGCCCTCCTCCAGGAAATCTTTCCAACCCAGGGAAAGATAAAACCCACGTCTCCTGCATCTCTTGCATTGCAGGCAGATTCTTTGTCCACTGAGCCACCTGGGAAGCCCAATATATAGTACACTTGTATTACAATCCCAGCAGTTAACGTCTGTTGCAGGATTTTCTTTTTGCTATGAATATTAGGAAATAGTAACCATCTCAAGCCATTTAGACTAAGTCATGAATTATATAAAAGAGTCAACAGCTAACTGTATTTATATGCACATTTCCATGTCTTCAGATTGTACAAAAAAAAAAATGTTATACTAAAGAAGCATTTTATTCGTTCAAATGAGAATTGAATGGAAGCTTTGGGAGACACAAGAACTTTTTACTGCGACAAAAAAAACTATTTCTCAGAGATAAAAGGAAAATTAGTAAATCCATCAAACGTGCTCTGAAAGTCCCTCAAAAGCTACATTCCAGGTGGATGACAAATCCACTACTGACGGTATCTATGGATTGACCTTTTTTGCAGGAGAATTAAGGCAATGTGGTTCTAAAATGAATAATTAGATCTTAATTAAGCTCCTGGGCTTGTAATTAGTAGGCAGCGGCGGTGGCGTGCTCTTCATTATAAATAGGCAGCTGCACATTCATTTATTCTGGTTGTCCAGTGCTTTTGCACAAAGGCAGGGCAAATAACCTGGGGAAACTCGGAGCCTTTTTGACTTTGCCCACATCAATTCAGCAAGTTATTGTTCAATTTCAGTTGAGGTCAGAATACTGACGGCAATTTTAAATACCAAGGAAAGAAAATTTTCATACAGAATATTTAACAAAAGAATAAAACCCACAAACTTTATCCTTCTGCTATCCCCATTTCGAATTTACTCCTGCCTGGCCCCTGCCCCGACTCTATGCACAGACTACTGAGAGCTCCTGCTCATTAAACCCGAGTTTCCCTTTTCCTTTAAGCTTTCTTTCCCTAAGAAGTGCAAGATGATCAGAGACCACTGTGAAACAAGGAAACTGCAATAAATTGCAGCATATGTTTTGTAGCACGACCTGGTCCTGCTATTAAAAAGGAGATTCTTGGTAGATGCTAGGCTCAACAACAACAACAAAATCCTTCTCCTAAAGTGTTCTCGCACAGGAATGGACAATTTCACTCTCTTTTACCAGGCTCTTTATGAATACTCTTTGAAGAGAAAATCATAGTGCTTTTCATAAACACCCTTTCAGTTTTCTCCCCAAACTGCATCTGTTGCTTTTCTGATAGCCTGATGGATCACAGTTTATTAAAAGGATTCTATCTACAAAGGAAGAGGAATTATTATGTTGCTTCAAGATCTGGTTTCTGAAGGGGGCAAGAAAGTCATAAACTAGTATCTTTCTTCTATTTTACCTTGATTCTACATTTCAACTTCAGTCTACTTGAATTAATAATAGTAAAATAAACAGACTTTTCTACATTCTGAATAAAAGCATTCTAGTTAATTTCTTTGAAAGCTGAATAAAACTACAGATAAAATACATTTATAAAGCACAAAGCATTATATATACATACATAATATATATATCTATACACATAGATAGCAATTAATAATTATCTAGTAAAGTCAGTTGTAACTAATAGTTGATTTTGAAAGCATAATAAAATATAAACATTCATATAATAGCAAAAGAATAAGATATAACATTTTTGAACTGATACATATAAACCAACTACAATTTGGGGTGTTTCATATGCATAGTTTCAACTTCAAAATAATGCAATTTGTGGATTTTCTATTTTCTTAGACTTACAGAAAGACACAGAAAGGTTAACTAACTATGTAGAATAAGGTTTAATACTTATTTTTGATTGATAAAGTTAACTCTTTACCAAACAGATTTATTGAAATATATATGTATATATTTACATTTTATTTTAAATGTACATTTTGCATTATATATTGTGGGTTTCCCTGGTGGCTCAGATGGTAAAGAATCTGTGGGCAATGCAGGAGACCTGGGTTTGATCCCTGGGTAGGGAAGATGCCCTGGAGAAGAGAATAGCTACCCACTCCAGTATTGTAGCCTGCAGAATTCCATGGACAGAGGAGCCTGGTGAGCCATACATAGTCCATGGTGTTACAAAGAGTCAGACACAACTGAGCGACAAACATTTTCATTTTTGAATTATATATTAGTTATGTTTACATGTTTACATATAATATCTTAATATATATTTCATGTAATACTATATATTTTATGGACTTCCCTGGTGGCTCAGACGGTAAAGCGTCTGTCTACAGTGTGGGAGACCAGGGTTTGATCCCTGGGTTGGGAAGATCTCCTAGAGAAGGAAATGGCAGTCCACTCCAGTACTATTGCCTGGAAAATCCCATAGACAGGGAGCCTGGTGGGCTATAGTCCATGGGGTCACAAAGAGTCGGACACGACTGAGCGATTTATATATTTAATTAAATGTCTAGTTGCTAAATAGTTAATTCAATCAGTGAAAAATGAGTATTTTATTAAACTCTATTCTACATAAATACCTTTATGTGTTTTAGTGTGTCTGTGATGTATGTAAATGTGTGTGTATACTGAGAGGAGAATATATAAAGATATATACATATTTATATGTATGTGATGAATCTGGGAGAAATATCAATAACCTCAGATGCGGAGATGACACCACCCTTATGGCCGAAAGTGAAGAAGAACTAAAGAGCCTCTTGATGAAAGTGAAAGAAGAGAGTGAAAAAATTAATTTTCACTCAACATTCAGAAAACTAAGATCATGGCATCTGGTCCCATCAGTTCATGGCAAATAGATGGGGAAACAGTGGAAACAGTGACAGACTTTATTTTGGGGGGCTTCCAAAATCATTGCAGATGGTGACTGCAGCCATGAAATTAAAAGATGCCTGCTCTTTGGAAGAAAAGCTATGATCAACCTATATAGGATACTAAAAAGCAGAGACATTACTTTGCCGACAAAGATTTGGTTTTTCCAGTAGTCAAAGCTATGGTTTTTCCAGTCGTCATGTATGGATGTGAGAGTTGGACTATAAAGAAAGCTGAGCAACAAAGAATTGATGCTTTTGAACTGTGATGTAGAAGAAGGCTCTTGAGAGTTCCTTGGACTGCAAGGAGATCCAACCAGTCCATCCTAAAGGAAATCAGTCCTGAATACTCATTGGAAGGATGGATGCTGAAGCTGAAACTCCAATACTTTGGCCCCCTGATGTGAATAACTGACTCATTGGAAAAGACCCTGATGCTGGGAAAGATTCAAGGCAGGAGGAGAAGGGGACACAGAGGATGAGATGGTTGGATGGCATCACCGACTCAATGGACATGAGTTTGGGTAAATTCTGGGAGTTGGTGATGGACAGGGAGGCCTGGCATGCTGTAGTCCATGGGGTCGTAAAGAGTCGGACACGACTGAGTGACTGAACTGATATACATACTAAGATGAAGAGAGAATTCTCATGTCCACAAGTCTCTTGCATTTTAGACATCTTGCAATTTGCCCCTTTTCCCTGAACTCTTTTCTTCTGAAGGACGTCTATATGATAAAAATCCTTTGATGGCAGAAAAATTATCTTTGTCTGGACAAATGTAGGCTGGTTTACAGCCTTGTAAGACAGAGATAGTGTGACCTCCAGAGCAAAGGACTGACCTGCTGTCCGTATGAAAGATTCATATTCACTAAGCTCAGGGCTGCTCTTCTGTAAGGCAATCTGTTGTGTGTGCCCACGTCACCTGAGGCACATCACTGTAGAAATTAAGTAACATGCTGATACTCTGAGTACTAATATTGGGGCAAAGAAGTCCCTTTGTCTCTGACCTAGGTGTCTTGTGTCTTTTACCAGCAGCAGCAAATCTGTGACAGGCTAATTCATTAGCTTACAAATGAGGTAAACCCTCAAACCTTTCTTAGGGTCTTACCTGCTGTCTGATACAAAGATATGTCTCCTTTCTATCTTTCTCAAGGTTCAAAAAGTAGCAGCATTCTCTTATTGATACTTTTATCACTCCTTTTATTTCTACTAAATAGTGGAAAAGGCAGATGGAGGGGCACATAAAAGAGGGATACAACAAACAAAGGGCTCAAGAAAGGACAACTTGGTCAGGCAGACACAGAAGCACAGACTTGGTGATTCTGTTTTGGATGTCTTATTCTGTATTACCACTCTGGGAGCAATAGATAGGGAAACAGTGGAAACAGTGTCAGACTTTATTTTTTGGGGCTCCAAAGTCACTGCAGATGGTGACTGCAGCCATGAAATCAAAAGACACTTACTCCTTGGAAGGAAAGTTATGACCAACCTAGATAGCATATTCAAAAGCAGAGACATTACTTTGCCAACAACAAAGGTCCGTCTAGTCAAAGCTATGGTTTTTCCTGTGGTCATGTATGGATGTGAGAGTTGGACTGTGAAGAAGGCTGAGCACCGAAGAATTGATGCTTTTGAACTGTGGTGTTGGAGAAGACTCTTGAGAGTCCCTTGGACTGCAAGGAGATCCAACCAGTCCATTCTGAAGGAGATCAGCCCTGGGATTTCTTTGGAAGGAATGATGCTAAAGCTGAAACTCCAGGACTTTGACCACCTCATGCGAAGAGTTGACTCATTGGAAAAGACTCTGATGCTGGGAGGGATTGGGGGCAGGAGAAGGGGACGACAGAGGATGAGATGGCTGGATGGCATCACTGACTCGATGGATGTGAGTCTGAGTGAACTCCAGGAGTTGGTGATGGACAGGGAGGCCTGGCGTGCTGCAATACATGGGGTCGCAAACAGTCGGACACGACTGAGCGACTGAACTGACCTGAACTGAACCTGTTAACAAGCTTCCCTGGTTACTCAGCGGTAAAGAACCCACCTGCCCGTGCAGGAGATGCAAGAGATATGGGTTTGATCCCTGGGTCAGGAATATCCCCTGGAGAGAGAAATGGCAACCCACTCTAGTATTCTTGCCTGGAGAATCCCATGGACAGAAGAAACTGGTGGGTTACAGTTACTGGTGGATTACTGGTGGGTCTCAAAAGAGTCACACACGACTTAGCCACTGAACAACAACAAATCTGCTAACAAGACCCATCTTCCCCTGAAAAGCACATCTATCCCACCTTCCACTTTAATAAGGCCCTAAATATTTCTCCAATAAAGCATAAGCTGCCAGCATGGATCTAATTTGGTAATAGAAAAACAGCCCTCTAAAAGAGCTGTTCTGTTGAAAGATAACTGTTCCCTCAAAACCAGGTAACAGATGCCAACTCTTCTTTATGGCAAATGAAATTGATCTCCTTCTTAAACCCTTTCTTTCATAATACTAGATGTCTAGAAAATGATACTCCTAACAGCAATTGCTATGTTTAGGTTTATAACAGGTGCCTTCTCTGATCATGTAAATATTATTTTACTTGCACAAAAAATCACTGATTTTTAAGAGTGATAACAATATTTAAAGATAATGCTAAAAATACTTAGATCTATTTATCTGTAGGAAACAGATCTTTAAAACATTTAGGAAAATTCAATAGTAACTTTCCTGTTTTTTATTTAGATCTGAATCAACTGAGTTTGGGGGGGTTTGTTTGCATGGGTTGATTTAACCATTTTAATTAAAGGCCAGCGCTCAAATGTTTTGTACCTTCTCACACCCAGATTAACAATGACTTGTGAAACAGTTTGTTCTTTTTCTAGAGCCTTGGGTAAAATGTGTCTTTGCTGTGTTAAGTAGGGTAATACTTGTTTTAACAAGCCAACACGGACATTTCAATTCCTTAGTACAGCAAATATTTATTTTTCAGTGATATAAGGACTTGTGCAGGTGACTTTGGTTGGTGGGGTAGAGCATTCTACTCCATAAAGTCATTCAGGGGTCCAGAATATTGGAAATTATACCATCATCAACCAGGTGGAACTAGTGGTAAAGAACCCACCTGCCAATGCAGGAGATGTAAGAGACAAGGGTTCAGTCTCTGAGTTGGGAAGATCCCCTGGAGGAAGAAACAGCAACCCAACCAGTGTTCTTGCCTGGAGAATCCCCATAGACAGAGGCCCTAGTGGGCTACAGTCCATAGGGTCGCAAAGAGTTGGACACAACTGAAGTGACTGAGCACGCACAGCACCATAATCAACACATGTATTCTAAAATCATCACAGACTGATATTCAGCTGGCAGAGAGAGATAGCAAAAATACAAAACTATTCCCATCTCAAAACTACCTTGAACTAAACTATCATATACTACATCTGTTCCACTGGCAGGAATTAACTGCAAGGCCCTACTGAGATGTAAGGGTGACTGGCAAGTAGAATCCATGACAAGGCAGTCACTTATTAAAAATAACTTCAAACTACTGAAGTGGGTTATGAATATTGGATAGAAGAGCAGTCCCCACTCTTAGCAATTACTTCAGTTCAGTTCAGTTCAGTCACTCAGTCGTGTCCAACTTTTTGTGACCCCATGAATTGCAGCACGCCAGGCCTTCCCTGTCCATCACCAACTTCCAGAGTTCACTCAAACTCACGTCCATCGAGTCAGTGATGCCATCCAGCCATCTCATCCTCTGTCATCCCCTTCTCCTCCTGGCCCCAAACCCTCCCAGCATCAGAGTTTTTTCAGATGAGTCAACTCTTCGCATCAGGTGGCCAAAGTCCTGGAGTTTCAGCTTTAGCATCATTCCTTCCAAAGGACACCCAAGACTGATCTCCTTTAGAATGGACTGGTTGGATCTCCTTGCAGTCCAAGGGACTCTCAAGAGTCTTCTCCAACACCACAGTTCAAAAGCATCAATTCTTCGGTGCTCAGCTTTCTTCACAGTCCAACTCTCACATCCATACATGACCACTGGAAAAACCATAGCCTTGACTAGACGGACCTTTGTTGGCAAAGTAATGTCTCTGCTTTTGAATATGCTATCTAGGTTGGTCATAACTTTCCTTCCAAGGATTAGGCGTCTTTTAATTTCATGGCTGTAATCACCATATGCAGTGATTTTGGAGCCCCCCACAAATAAAGTCTGACACTGTTTCCACTGTTTCCCCATCTATATCCCATGAAGTCATGGGACCAGATGCCATGATCTTAGTTTTCTGAGTGTTGAGCTTTAAGCCAACTTTTTCACTCTCCTCTTTCACCTTCATCAAGAAGCTTTTTAGTTCCTCTTCACTTTGTGCTTCTTCCAGCCCAGCGTTTCTCATGATGTACTCTGCATAGAAGTTAAATAAGCAGGATGACAATATACAGCCTTGACGTACTCCTTTTCCTATTTGGAACCTGTCTGTTGTTCCATGTCCAGTTCTAACTGTTGCTTTCTGATCTGCATATAAGTTTCTCAAGAGACAGGTCAGGTGGTCTGGTACTCCCATCTCTTTCAGAATTTTCCAGTTTATTGTGATCCACACAGTCAAAGGCTTTGGCATAGTCAATAAAGCAGAAATAGATGTTTTTCTGGAACTCTCTTGCTTTTTCAATGGTCCAGCAGATGTTGGCAATTTGATCTCTGGTTCCTCTGCCTTTACTAAAACCAGCTTGAACATCTGGAAGTTCATGGTTCATGTATTGCTGAAGTCTGGCTTGGAGAATTTTGAGCATTACTTAACTAGCATGTGAGATGAGTGCAATTGTGTGGTAGTTTGAGCATTCTTTGGCATTGCCTTTCTTTGGGATTGGAATGAAAACTGCCCTTTTCCAGTCCTGTGGCCACTGCTGAGTTTTTCCAAATTTGCTGGCATATAGAGTGCAGCACTTTCACAGCATCATCTTTCAGGATTTGAAATAGCTCAACTGGAATTCCATCACCTCCACTAGCTTTGATCATAGTGATGCTTTCTAAGGCCCACTTGACTTCATACTCCAGGAGGTCTGGCTCTAGGTGAGTGATCACACCATCGTGGTTATCTGGGTCATGAAGATCTTTTTTGTACAGTTCTGTGTATTCTTGCCACCTCTTCATATCTTCTGCTTCTGTTAGGTCCATACAATTTATGTCCTTTATCGAGCCCATCTTTGCATGAAATGTCCCCTTGGTATCTCTGATTTTCTTGAAAAGATCTCTAGTCTTTCCCATTCTGTTGTTTTCCTGTATTTCTTTGCATTGATCGCTGAGGAAGGCTTTCTTATCTCTCCTTGCTATTCTTTGGAACTCTGCCTTCAAATGCTTATATCTTTCCTTTTCTCCTTTGCTTTTTGGTTCTCTTCTTTTCACAGCTATTTGTAAGGCCTCCCCAGACAGCCATTTTGTTTTTTTGCATTTCTTTTCCATGAGGATGGTCTTGATCCCTGTCTCCTGTACAATGTCACAAACTTCGGTCCATAGTTCATCAGGCACTCTATCTATCAGATCTAGTCCCTTAAATCTATTTCTCACTTCCACTGTATAATTATAAGGGATTTGATTTAGGTCATACCTGAATGGTGTAGTAGTTTTCCTTACTTTATTCTATTTAAGTCTGAATTTGGCAATAAGGAGTTCATGATCTGAGCCACAGTCCACTCCTTGTCTTATTTTTGCTGACTGTATGGAGCTTCTCCATCTTTGGCTGTAAAGAATATAATCAATCTGATTTCGGTGTTGACCATCTGATGATGTCCATGTGTAGAGTCTTCTCTTGTGTTGTTGGAAGAGGGTGTTTGCTATGACCAGTGTGTTCTCTTGGCAAAACTCTATTAGCCTTTGCCCTGCTTCATTTCGTCAAGGCCAAATTTGCCTGTTACTCCAGGTGTTTCTTGACTTCCTACTTTTGCATTCCAGTCCCCTATAATGAAAGGACATCTTTTTTGGGTGTTAGTTCTAAAAGGTCTTGTAGGTCTTCATAGAACCATTCAACTTCAGCTTCAGGGTTACTGGTTGGGGCATAGACTTGGACTACCATGATATTGAATGGTTTGCCTTGGAAACGAACAGAGATCATTCTGTCGTTTTTGAGATTGCATCCAAGCACTGCATTTCGGACTCTTTTGTTGACCACGATGGCTACTCCCTATCTTCTAAGGGATTCCTGCCCGCAGTAGGAATGGTCATCTGAGTTAAATTCACCCATTCCAGTCCATTTTAGTTCACTGATTCCTAGAATGTCGATATGCACTCTTGTCATCTCCTGTTTGACCACTTCCAGTTTGCCTTGATTCATGGACCTGACATTCCAGGTTCCTATGCAATGTTGCTCTTTACAGTATCGGACCTTGCTTCTCTCACCAGTCCCATCCACAACTGGGTATTGTTTTTGCTTTGGCTCCATCCCTTCATTCTTTCTGAAGTCATTTCTCCACTAATCTCCAGTAGCATATTGGGCACCTACCGACCTGGGGAGTTCCTCTTTCAGTCCTAACATTTTGCCTTTTCATACTGTTCATGGGGTTCTCAAGGCAAGAATACTGAAGTGGTTTGCCATTCCCTTCTCCAATGGACCACATTCTATCAGACCTCTCCACCATGACCTGACCGTCTTGGGTGGCCCCACAGGGCATGGCTTAGTTTCATTGAGTTAGACCAGGCTGTGGTCCATGTGATCAGATTGGCTAGTTTTCTGTAATTATGGTTTCAGTTGTGTCTCTTCTGATGCCCTCTCGCAACACCTACCATTACCAAGCCATGTTTAGGACCTCTCAATATTTTAATAAAGTATTCATTTTATTCTCTTGAAAACTGTGAATGAGCTTGTAGATCATCCTGTAGAAACACTGATTCATTATACTACAAATAAAGTATAAACTTTCACAGGCTTAACACTGGTTATGATCAATGCAGTCACAATGGAGCAATCTGCACAAAATATCATGATATATGACACTACTTTCATGTACCCATACTTGTTGTGAGCATGATTTGTAGCCCAGGAGATAAATATGCACTGCTAACCCTTTTTATGTAATAGATACTTCTCTAAAAAATAACTATTCTAAAAAATATCCCTTTCAGTTATCAATCTATTGTTTCAGAATGATAAGCTAATACACAATTTCAAGGAAGGAGACATTAATCAAGAGAGCATATTCATTCATAGAAAAACATAATTCAGCTCTCAAGATATATAGTTATTAACTAATGAATGAATCCATTACCTTTTACAGATGGGAATTCAAATCTATTGTCCATGATCATGCCACCTAGGGTAAAATAAGATCTGAGTATCATCTCTTCCTGCCCTGTGTTTCCTCTGAATCCAGCTGAAATCTTGGGCGGGTTAAGGTTGTCTGGAGCTGCTGTGGTGAAACCCTGAGCCTTACTCTATGGCTACCTTTGAGGGTCTTTATTGTAAGCTTCAATGAATTAGAGTACCATTGGCTATGAGGATTAAAAACAATGCATTGGTTTGGTATGGGGAAATGTTTTAGTTGTTCATCTTCTTTCTTATTATTCAACAAAATCTGTTTTGAAAAATGAAGAGTGTCAAACTTACAAGAGAAGAGAAAAAATATATTCTAGATAGTCAACACCATATGCAAGTTAACACAATAGCAATGGTTCCCATTCTTTGAAGTTCGGGGGCTTCCTTGGTGTCTCAGATGGTAAAGAATCCTCCTGCAATGCAGGAGACCCGGGTTTGATCCTTGGGTTGGGAAGATCCCCTGAAGAAGGAAACAGCTCCCCTCTCCAGTATTCTTGCCTGGAGGATCTGATGGACAGAGGAAACTGGAAAGGTACGGTCCATGGGGTCCCAAGAGTCGGACACCATTGAGCAACTAACACACACTGGACCAGGAGGTGCTTTACATAACGTTCTCTCAAGGAATCATCAAATAATCTTTTGCAGTACATACTGTCAGCACGTATTACCTGTTTTACAGATGAGAAGATGAGTAACTAAGTACATAAGGGGCAGAGTTGGCATTCATATTGAGGAATGTCTCACTCCAAGTCACTCTCTCTCCCATGCTCATATTGACTCATAAATTTCAGAAGAGGACATGAAGCTAACCTGGTATATGGTACTATTAGCGGGAGACTTTAGGTATATTGCAACAATGATTGCTACACATGCAATTAAATTTTTGGTGCTGAGGCTTGAAATGCCCATTTAAATACCTGAAACATTGAAAAGGTTGGATTTTAGAAGGTGCCCTTTGATTGTCCATATGTGGTAACATGTAGGTACAAGATAATCTTTAGAATAAGCCTGTTTAAGCGGATAGAAATGAGATTCAATAAATATGTTCATTTACATAAGAGAGCTTTCCTGAAGGCACAATGACACTTCAAAAATTATTTTTTATAGAAGATTTAGAGTCAAACAAACATACAACATGAAAATGATATCCATCAGAATTCAATTTTTGGGAAACTAAGAATTGTCACTATGATCTTGAGAATAACACCCTTTGGCCAGTACCTTTATTTCCTACTTACATTCGCTATTACCTTGTAACTATCTGTCTATTATCTGTGTGCCCAGATAGACTGTAAGCTGCAAGAGGACAGCACCCAAGTCAGTGTTAGTTATCAAGATTTCTCTGCACCTAGCACAGTTTCTTCTTCATTAAGTTGGCTCTTAGTAATACCTACTAGGGATTTTCCTGGCAGTCCAGTGGTTAAGACTCCATGCTTTCAATGCAAGGGATGCAATTTGATCCCTGGTTGGGGAACTAAGACCCCACATACTACTTGGTGTGGACAAAATAATAATACCTGTTAAATGAATTGGTGGATGAGGTACAGAAAGTCATTAAAAGTATTTAAATAAATTAATACAAGCTAATGGCAAAATTCAAGCAACACTGAAAGGTATAACACACTTCCTACCGGGCTTTATCACACTTTTGAATTCCCCAGAAGAACACCTGTTCATCATTTCTTATGAAATTTTCCGAATTTTTATAAGCATGTATTTAATTTTATTTTTACTGAATATGGTTGATTTACAATATTATAGTAGTCTCAGGAGTAGAGCATAATAATTCAGCCATTTTTCACATTATACTCCACTAACAGCTTCAAAAAAAAAAGGGCTATAATTTCCTGTGCTAGATAATATGTCAAAGGAAGACAAAAACTGTAAGATATTACTTGCGTGTGGAATCTAGAAAATAAATGAATGTATATAGTAATATAGAAACAACTCACAGATACAGAAAAAAACACAAGTGGTTACAGTGGAGAGAGGGAAGGGGCAAGATGGGGTATACATTAAGAGATACAAACTACTGTGCATAAAATAGATAAACTACAAGGCCATACAGTACAATACGGGGACTATGGTCCACATTTTGTAATAACTGTAAATGGCATATAACCTTTACAAATTCTGAACCACTATTCCGTATGCCTGAAACATATATCATACATCAACTATACTTCAACTAAAAAAGAGAAATACATATAAATAAAAAATCTATATAGAACAAAGATATAATGTGTTTACTTCTTGGTACACTTAACTACCAGATAAATATATTAACATACAATGTAAATATATTTGTTTAAATAAGATCAAATCAACAATCAATTATCTGGACAAAAAAAAAGTACAGTTTGGTTGAATTATTCCAGTCCCTAATAGGCCACATTCTATATATTTCTAAAAATGAAATCCTTATATCAACTCATTTGTTTGTGACTTATCTTTTTCTTATAACCTGGAGTAGGAAATGGCAACCCACTCCAGGATTCTTGCCTGGAAAATTCCATGGACGGGGTGCCTGGTGGGCTATAGTCCACCGGGTCCCAAAGAGTCAGACAAGTAGTAAGCTGAAGGCAGATGAAAACAACTGCATTTCAACATCAGTTGAGTTTTCAGGTGTTTGGAGTCAGGAGAAATAACAATAGACATAAGATTTTACACACAGATTTCAGCAGAGGTTCTTGATCATAAATCTTCGACAGTTTTATCAATGACCAAGAAATTGATTGTATCTGAGACATGCAGGCATAAAAAAGGGTTCATTTAATCAACAAGGAACCCGGTAGATGCAAACAACCCTGGCCAAAGGAGCCACAGGAGGGCGCTCTGACACTGCACAGATCTTAGGAGACTTAATTAAGTCTAATATCATTTGCCACTGGCTGATTACATGCTTTGTTGTGTAAGAACATGACTTAATTATGACTTAATAGGATGATCAGTTATGACCTGGAAATGTTTGTTCTATATTGGTATACAGTTGTATGGAATTATTTTAGAAGAAGCTAAACTACAGGTATAGAATTGGTATTATCTAGATAGGTAAAATTATATGTAGAAAAAGTAAATATAGTTTAATTTTCTTATGAATATATATCTGCAATCACAGTAGAATTCATCTTATAGCATAGTGAAGGTCATTTATAATCTATAGGAGTTGTACACATAAGCAATGTAATGTAATGACCCATCAATCCTAAAGGAAATCAGTCCTGAATATTCATTAGAAGGACTGATACTGAAGCTGAAGTTCTAATACTTTGGTCACCTGATTCGAACAAAGGGCTGACTCATTGGAAAAGACCCTGATGCTGGGAAAGAGTGAAGTCAGGAGGAGAAGGGGATGAATGAGGATGAGGTGGTTGGATGACATCACTGACTCAATGGACATGAGCTTGAGCAAGCTCTGGGAGTTGGTGATGGACAGGGAAGCCTGGGGTCCTGCAGTCCATGGGGTCGCAGAGTTGGACACGACTGAGTGACGGAACTGAACTGAACTGTACACATAGTGTTCTTTGATGCACACCCAGATCTGAATCATGCTGGTCTCTATTTTACATACTATTTTAAAAAATTTTATTTTGTTATTTTGGCATTTTGAAGGACTGTTCCTATTTTCATCCAAAATTTATGTTTTTTCCAAAAATATTTTGCTAAAACCATAATAATGGAATATGTCTTCACCTGTTTGGGTAATTTGCGTGCATCCTAAGTGACTTCAGTCATGTACAACTCTTTGTGATACTATGGACTGTAGCCCTCCAGGCTCCTCTGTCCATGGGATTCGTCAGGCAAGAATACTGGAGTGGGTTGCCACGCCCTTCTCCAGGGAATCTTTCTGACCCAGGAATCAAATCCTTATCTCTTGTGTCTTCTGCATTGGCAGGTGGTTTCTTTACCATCAGCGCCAGCTGAGATACCCACTGGGTAGTTTAATTTGTGTCTTTTTGTTGTCTGCTCTTTAACTATGGGTTTCCCTGGTGGCTCAGTTGGTAAAGAATCTGTCTGCAATGCAGGAGACCTGGGTTCAATCCTGGGATTGGGAAGATTCCTTGGAGAAGGAAATGGCAACTCACTCCAGTATTCTTGCCTGGAGAATCCCATGGACAGAGGAGCCTGGCGGGCTACAGTCTAGGGGGTCACAAAGAGTTGGACACAACTGAGCGACTGAGCACAGCACACAGTATCTATGATCAACTAGCAGTTGGTTTCGAAGTGCTTCCCAAAGTAACAAACAGCATCAACACTCCCTATTAACTTGTTATGAGTTCAGAATTTCTTATCTCACCCTGACTTGTTAAACGAGTATCCACATTTTTAACATGGTTCTCAGTTTGATTAAATATACATTAAAGTTTGAGATGTCTTGCTGTCCCTATATCACTACTCATTGACACCTAAAGAACTCCTTGGTTTGGGGTAGAGTTGGTCATGCCTTTTCCTGGCAACACAGAGATGGCATGCGACCCCCCTTGGCCAATCGGAGCACTACCACTTTAAGACCTGCTGGTTTGATTCAGAGTTGGTTAGGCGACCCAACTCACGCAGATCAGCATCTTCCAAGAAACTTTCACCAAGGCTCTCAAAAGCAGCTCTCTTTCTATTATTTGCTCAGCTTTCAAAATTGAGTTCCATAATTCTTGTGGCTAATATTCACTATAGAGATAGAGCCTCCTAAGAATGAGGAAAACCCAGAAGAAATGAAAAGCCAAGAGAAGAGGAAGGAGCAATGGGAGAGAGAGAAAGGAGAAACAGGGGAAGAGAAGAGGTGAGGAGAGAGAAGAGGAGACAGGAAGAGAAGAGCGAAAGAAATGAAGGAGAAGACAGAGGAGAAATATCATTAAGCCCCTGAAACTATCTGTGCCTTAAATTAGCACACCTAGGGGATTTCTCAATTACCGAAGTCATTAAATTCCATTTCTTAGGTTAGAGTTGGCTTTCTGACACTTGCAAATGAAAGTGTCCTAATTGTACCAATGATAGCAGTGCTTCTATGAGGAATTCAATTATTGAACTACTAGTCAGAAGTCTCGTCGTGTGCATTACATTTAGAAACGTGCTTTAATTGTCGGCCTTAGCCTAATTTACTCTCTAATGTATTCGACAAAGCAAGATCATGTTTTACATTCCTGAATCTCAAAACATGTGCTTTATCTTGAATAATTAAAAATGCCGTTGCTGGTGATCCGGCTCTAACGGCTGCCTTGGTACGGGCTGATGAAAATGCCGGGGATTAGTGTTTTTACTTGGTTATTAAAGATTTTGAGCCTGAACTACTTATTACCATCATGATTTTTCA
Source organism: Bos indicus x Bos taurus (assembly GCF_003369695.1). NCBI lineage: Eukaryota > Metazoa > Chordata > Mammalia > Artiodactyla > Bovidae > Bos > Bos indicus x Bos taurus. The sequence goes on along the minus strand of NC_040084.1, from coordinate 17,784,324 downwards.
TTCTCTTCATGCTTTCTGAAAAGCTGTTTAATGACACTGACATACTTAAGTAAGCAGACTTAAGAAAACAGATGGAAAAAAGAAATCTTCCTTCCCTTCCCACACTTCCTATATTTTGCTTTCTTCCTCAGCCTGATTCTCGTCCCCTCGTTCTTCACCCTCACCCTTTCTTTCTCTATTTTTATTCCTGGGCCATGTAGTGGGCATCATCAAAGACAAAATTCTATCTTTTTAATCAAATTATAATTAGAGTTTTTCATTTTTCCCACGCTATGAAATTCTAGCTATCCCATTGTCCAGTAGATGTTAGACATTACATGTCCTCTTCATGGGAATGTTTAAATCACTAAAACAGTGCAAACAAGAGACTAGTGCTAATTAAATACGTTTGCATCACTGAACCAATGTATTAATTTGAAAATTATATATATATATATTTACAATAAAGCACATATACATTTCCCTTAATAAAATACATATATATTACCATAGCAAGTCAGACTTTTAAGTGTTGAGTCAGCCTAATGGCAATATTAGTTCTTAAACCTACAGGGAAAAGGTACCCTTACCTATATCCTATAAATCCATTTTAAGTTAGAAATATATTCTCTAGAGAAAGAACAAAGGCTCTTTTTCATGAGTTAGTCAAGAAGCATCTATTGAACATTGCAGTGTTTCTCAGTTTTGTGATTAGAGTGAGGAGCAGCAAAGCAGTTAAGTCACTGTTCTTTCTTCTAACACAATGTGATACGTTAGGGGAGTAGTAGTAAGGCATTTGGAAAAGGCAATGGCACCCCACTCCAGTACTCTTGCCTGGAAACTCCCATGGACAGAGGAGCCTGGTAGGCTGCAGTCCATGGGGTCGTGAAGAGTCGGACACGACTGAGCGACTTCACTTTCACTTTTTCACTTTCCTGCATTGGAGAAGGAAATGGCAACCCACTCCAGTGTTCTTGCCTGGAGAATTCCAGGGACGGGGGAGTCTGGTGGGCTGCCATCTGTGGGGTTGCACAGAGTCGGACATGACTGAAGCAACTTAGCAGCAGCAGCAGCAGCAGCAGTAAGGCATTGGAGAGATCTGGGAGGGGAAGCCGCAAAAATTTTACTGGGGATTTGTATCAAAATATCCAGAAGACTGGATTTTCTCCTTTCTAACCCCAACCTAAAGATGTATCAAAATTTGGAGTGGGCTTCCTGAAAAAGTTTTCTAAGGCCTGCTTCCTTCCAATATACTCCAAACTTACCAGGATTCTCACCTATCTGCAAGCAACTGATGGTGTTTCCAAGGTGTTCTAGGAGCAGAGAATGAGACAGGAGATAGATGGTCCCCCCAAGGGTAAAGTGATTGGAGATTCATTCACTGTGGACTAATACTTCAAGATGCGAATGGCGGGTCAATTGAGAGAGAAGGTTGGGCCCTGCCCAGATAGAACCCCATGAACAGTATGAAAAGGCAAAATGATAGGATACTGAAAGAGGAACTCCCCAGGTCAGTAGGTGCCCAATATGCTACTGGAGATCAGTGGAGAAATAACTCCAGAAAGAATGAGGGGATGGAGACAAAGCAAAAACAATACCTAGCTGTGGATGGGACTGGTGAGAGAAGCAAGGTCCGATGCTGAGAAGAGCAATATTGCATAGGAACCTGGAATGTCAGGTCCATGAATCAAGGAAAACTGGAAGTGGTCAAACAAGAGATGGCAAGAGTGAACATTCTAGGAATCAGCGAACTAAAATGGACTGGAATGGGTGAATTTAACTCAGATGACCATTATATCTACTACTGCGGGCAGGAATCCCTCAGAGGAAATGGAGTAGCCATCATGGTCAAAAAAAGAGTCCAAAATGCAGTACTTGGATGCAATCTCAAAAACGACAGAATGATCTCTGTTTGTTCCAAGGCAAATCATTCAATATCACAGTAATCCAAGCCTATGACTGAGGTTCATGACATTGTACAGGAGACAGGGATCAAGACCATCCTCATGGAAAAGAAATGCAAAAAAGCAAAATGGCTGTCTGGGGAAGCCTTACAAATAGCTGTGAAAAGAAGAGAAGTGAAAAGCAAAGGAGAAAAGAAAAGATAAAAGCATCTGAATGCAGAGTTCCAAAGAATAGCAAGAAGAGATAAGAAAGCCTTCTTATCACTTCTTATCTTCTTGCAAAGAAATAGAGGAAAACAACAGAATGGGAAAGACTAGAGATCTTTTCAAGAAAATTAGAGATACCAAGGGAACATTTCATGCAAAGATGGGCTCAATAAAGGACAGAAATGGTATGGACCTGACAGAAGCAGAGGATATGAAGAAAAGGTGGCAAGAATACACAGAAGAACTGTACAAAATATCTTCACGACCAAGATAATCATGATGGTGTGATCACTGACCTAGAGCCAGACATCCTGGAATGTGAAGTCAAGTGGGCCTTAGAAAGCATCACTACGAACAAAGATAGTGGAGGTGATGAAATTCCAGTTGAGCTATTTCAAACCCTGAAAGATGATGCTGTGAAAGTGCTGCACTCAATATGCCAGCAAGTTTGGAAAACTCAGCAGTGGCCACAGGACTGGAAAAGGTCAGTTTTCATTCCAATCCCAAAGAAAGGCAATGCCAAAGAATGCTCAAACTACTGCACAATTGCACTCATCTCACGCACTAGTAAAGTAATGCTCAAAATTCTCCAAGTCAGGCACAGCAATACGTGAACCATGAACTTCCAGATGTTCAAGCTGGTTTTAGAAAAGGCAGAGGAACCAGAGACCAAATTGACAACATGTGCTGGATCATCGAAAAAGTAAGAGAGTTCCAGAAAAACATCTATTTCTGCTTTATTGCCTATGCCAAAGACTTTGATTGTGTGGATCACAATAAACTGGAAAATTCTGAAAGAGATGGGAATACCAGACCACCTGACCTGCCTCTTGAGAAACCTATATGCAGGTCAGGAAGCAACAGTTAGAACTGGACATGGAACAACAGACTGGTTCCAAATAGGAAAAGGAGTACGTCAAGGCTGTATATTGTCACCCTGCTTATTTAACTTATATGCAGAGTACATCCTGAGAAATGCTGGGCTGGAAGAAACACAAGCTGAAATCAAGACTGCCGGGAGAAATATCAATAACCTCAGATATGCAGATGACACCACCCTTATGGCAGAAGGTGAAGAGGGACTAAAAAGCCTCTTGATGAAGGTGAAAGAGGAGAGTGAAAAATTGGCTTAAAGCTCAACATTCAGAAAACTAAAATCATGGCATCTGGTCCCATCACTTCATGGGGGAACAGTGGAAACAGTGTCAGACTTTATTTTTTTCGGCTCCAAAATCACTGCAGATGATGACTGCAGCCAGGAAATTAAAAGACGCTTACTCCTTGGAAGGAAAGTTATGACCAACCTAGATAGCATATTCAAAAGCAGAGACATTACTTTGCCAACAAAGGTCCGTCTAGTCAAGGCTATGGTTTTTCCAGTGGCCGTGTACAGATGTGAGAGTTGGATTGTGAATAAAGCTGAGCGCCGAAGAATTGATGCTTTTGAACTGTGGTGTTGGAGAAGACTCTTGAGAGTCCCCCTTGGCCTACAGAAGATCCAACCAGTCCATCCTGAAGGAGATCAGCCCTGGGATTTCTTTGGAAAGAATGATGCTAAAGCTGAAACTCCAGTACTTTGGCCACCTCATGTGAAGAGTTGACTCATTGGAAAAGACTCTGATGCTGGGAGGGATTGGGCGCAGGAGGAGAAGGGGATGACAGAGGATGAGATGGCTGCATGGCATCACTGACTCAATGGACGTGAGTCTGAGTGAACTCTGGGAGTTCGTGACGGACAGGGAGGCCAGGCGTGCTGCGATTCATGGGGTTGCAAAGAGTCGGACATGACTGAGTGACTGAACTGAACTGAACTGAGGGGGGATGAAAATTGACTCCGTAGCATAGCAAAGTATCTAGCTCCTAATATATTAATGTTGATTTTTGCTCTTTCAGAGCCTACTGTCTAAAGAACTTTCCTCAAAAATCTATTTCTTTGATGTGCCATATTTCTTCCTCATAATGATTTCATGTACGTGTGTGTGCGTGCCTTTGTGCATATACATACAAAAGTATATATGTGTGTGTGTGTGGACTGTGGATAGGATCTCTACAACTTTGGTGCCAACACTCTGGTTGCTTCTGTCTGGATATATTCTATCTCCAGGCAGATGGTGTGTTATTGATGGGGCACTGGCCATGGTCTAACACATGGACAGATGCTTAGCAGTTTGTTGAACTGTGATTGAATGAACACCAATAAAATAATCCTTCAGGATGAACATTTCTTTCTGAACAGAAATTGGGTGATTTGGTTTTGTAAAAAAGATTTTGATATTCAATATATACTCTGTAGAGAAAATAAATATCTGGTCTCAACATGTTGTTTTGCATGTGAAATTCATGACAAAGAATACTTCTTTGCTCCCATTCTTCATAAGCCACTCTGCGCCCATTCTGCTGCTGCTGCTGCTAAGTCGCTTCAGTTGTGTCCAACTCTGTGCAATCCCATAGATGGCAGTTCACCAGGCTCCCCTGTCCCTGGGATTCTCCAGGCAAGAACACTGGACTGGCTTGCCATTTCCTTCTCCAATGCATGAAAGTGAAAAAATAAAGTGAAGTCGCTCAGTCGTGTCCGACTCCTAGTGACCCCATGGACTGCAGCCCACCAGGCCCCTCAATCCATGGGATTTTCCAGGCAAGAGTACTGGAGTGGGTTGCCATTGCCTTCTCTGCTGCACCCATTCGGTCATGTCCAATTCTTTGCAACTGCATGGACCCACCAGAATCCTCTGTCCATGGGATTTTTCAGACAAGAATACTGGCATGGGTTGCCATTTCCTTCTCCAGGGGATCTCCCCAAACCAGGGACCAAAACCACATCTCTTGCATTTCCTGCATCGGCAGGCAGATTCTTTACCACTGAGCCATCTGGGAAGCATAAGCCACTTTATTCAGCCCCAAATTCATTATTAAAATCTTTTGACTTTTTATTATCCATCCCTTGATTTTATTGCACGTAAACTTGAAGGGACAGAGGAAATTTCAAATATGAATAGAGAAAGAGTATGCAGTGGCCACATTAGACCAGATACCTTATCTAGCCCTCTGTGTGAATTTCCACCTCACAGCTCACTGAGACTTAAAAAGAGGCAGACTTCACTCAATTGGAAAATTCCACAGTCTGTCTTTATAGCCCACCCCCTGCTCTGTCAAAGATGGCTCTAAATGCAATAAGATTATGATTTAAAGGAATGCACAGTGATATTTTAAAAGATTTTTAACAACTGAAGATAATCTGTATATGTATTGTAACAAAATATTACATTCGGCTCATTCAAAATAATTCTAGTTGGAAAAATATAATCTATAATGTATGCTAAGGTCAACGAGATACAGGAGAAATTCTCAGTAAATGTTAGTTATATAAAGTGAGGTTATTTGTACAGCTTTCATTTACTTGCACTTCCATTCCCATGATGAAAACATTTGATATCATAAGTAAGTTTAACCTTTCCATTTTAATCAGGTTTTCTTTGGGGGCAGGGTCATCTTATATTTTCAGTTTCTGCTTGGTTATTATGTTATCTTTACAGAATTCACATGAGAAAAGGGATTGTTTTGTCTAAGTTGACTTTAAAAAGGTATTTTGTGCTGCTTTCCCATTCACATGTCATTAAAGGCCAAGCTATTTCAAGTAAAGAAGCAAGGAAGCATATAACCCGAAATCCCAGTGGGAAGACGAAAGGTTTCAGTGGAAGTAGTTTATTAGTATTCCCCATAAATATGATCATTAAGTGAGATTAGATCTGTTAAGATATGCATTTAAAATTCTGCATGTGCAATTTCTTTCATTTGCTTCCACAATATATTTTCTTTTGGAAATAGATCTGTAGTCCAGTGAGTATGTTTTCTGTTTATAGAATTCTGCTTTCTCATGTAAATGGCTTGCACTGATGAAAAGCAAGGCAGTTCTACTTCTATGCAATAGAGAAATGAGAAACTTTTTAGGGACAGGACAAAGAATGAGAAGCCGAATAAGGAGGTGGAATTATTCTTTTCATTTGTTTATTTTCAAAATTTATTTTTTATGGAAGGGTAGTTGATTTACAACATTGTATGTTTCTGGAGTGCAGTAAACTGATTCAGTTTTATATATATACATATATATATTCTTTTCCATATGGTTTATTACAGGATGTTGAGTATAGTTCCCCGTGCTCTAGTAGGACCTTATTGTCTATCTATTTTATATATAATAGTTTGCATCTGCTAATCCCAGTCTCTCCCCCACCACACACACATTCACCCCTTCTCCCTTGGCAACCATAAGTCTCTTCTAAATAGACATTTCTCTGAAGAAGACATACAGATGATCTACAGGCACAGGAAAAGATGCTCAATATTGCTAATTATTTGAGAAATATAAATCAAAACTACAGTGAGGTACCACCTCAGATCAGTCAGAATCGTCATTATTAAAAAGTCCACAAAGAATAAATGATGGAGAGAGTGTGGAGAAAAGGCAACCCTCCTCCACTGTTGGATGGAATGTAAATTGGTGCAGACACTATGGAAAACGGTATGGAGGTTCCTCAAAACAACTGAAAATAGAGTTACCACATCATCCCACTCAGGTATATATCCAGACCAAACTAATTTAAAAATGTACATGCACCCCAATATTCAGAGAAGCACTATCTACAATCACCAAGACACAGAAGCAACCTAAGTGTCCATCAACAGGTTAATGGATGAAGAAGAAAATAATAGAATACTATTCAGTCATAAAAAGAATGAAATAACACCATTTGCAGCAACATGTAGACTTAGAGATTACCATGCTAACTAGACCAAAGGAAGATAAATAATATATATTACTTATAAGTGGAATCTAAAATTTGACCCAGATGAATTTATTTATGAAACAGAAACAGACTCACATGTAGGGAATCATTCTAATGGTGGCCAATCTTAATAGAACTAGAGAAGCTGCTACAAGGAAGAGAAGTCCTTCCAACTGCCAGGATCAGACATTTCATTTTCCACCAGGAACTTGCAGAGTATAGAAATAGTGCTTATATTTGTTGGGAAGTCAGAACTGAAAAAATACACTATTTTAGGCATATATAGATTTGAGAAGCTGATACTCATAATTTTTCATTTATTCTTGACATAAATATTTTCATTGGTTTTGACAGCTGTGCTGTCATCAATTATTCCAACAAAGTGACCAAAGTTCTCTTAGCAGATGAAATCCTCTAGAATCCTGTTCACACTGCCTATCTGTAGCTATGTTCCTTGTTATTTAATCAAACTATTCTCTCAAGGTATTAACCATTTATATATGCAGAAATACATATAAGAATTATTAGGTCCAGTCCCTACGTATATGTGTTCAATCTTAAAGACTTATACTGTAACAGGGAAGAGCCAACTTTGACTCCCTGTTGAATCTGTTCCTTGGACTTTAATCTTTGTTGTTCACTGCTTATGATATTATAACCATACATAATGGACTATATCAGAGAACTCTGCCCTTCTGCCTGACTGTTCAACTAAAGTGCCTTTCTTTAACTCACAGGGAGATAATCTCACCCTGTGAAAAGAAGAGATTCACACATACTTTCTAAAGACTGACCATTCCTGGAGATATTTTGCAAGACAGGTGGCCCTTTTTACTTTACTTCCCCATTACCAATCCCTCTCTATTCTATCTTTTCACTTTACTTCTCCACTACCTCTCTTTCTGGTTCTACAAAAGAACCTGGTCTCCAGACCACAGGAAGATGGTTATTTTGAGACATTAGTCTGCTCTCTTCTTGGTCAGCTGGCTTCCAAATAAAGCCATATTCCTGCCTCAACACGTTGTCTCTTGGATTCAATGGCCTTTCATGCGGTGGGCAGAGTGAACTTGAACTCTGTAACAGTGAAATTTTAAATTGAATTGTTTTTCAACCATACAACTGAAGACTTTAGTAAAACATCAATAAATAATATAAACACAGAAGGAGAGATTAAGGTGGAAAAGAGGGATTGCAGTTTATTGTTGTCCAGTCACTCAGATGTGTCCAACTCTTTGTGACCCCATGGACTGCAGCACGCCAGGCCTCCCTGTCCTTCACAGTCTCCTAGAGCTTGCTTAAACTAATGTCCATTGAGTCGGTGATGCTATCCAACCATCTCATCCTCTGTCATGCCCCTCTCCTCCTGCCTTCAATCTTTCCCAGCATCAGGGTCTTTTCTAATGAGTCAATTCTTCATAACAGGTGGCCAAAGTATTAGAGCTTCAGCTTCAGTCCTTCCAATGCATATTCAGGACTGATTTTCTTTAGAATTGATCTCCTTGCAGTCCAAGGGACTCTCAAGAATCCTCTCCAGCACCACAGTTCAAAAGCATCAGCTGTTTGGCACTCAGCTTTCTTTATGGTCCAACACTCACATCCATACATAACTACTGGAAAAACCATAGCTTTGACTAGATGGACCTTTGTCTGCAAAGTAATGTCTCTGCTTTTAATAGGCTGAATTAGAAATATGCTGGATTAAATATGCTGGTTATAGATTTTCTTCCAAGGAGCAAGCATCTTTTAATTTCATGGCTGCAGTCACAATCTGCCATGATTTTGGAGCCGAAGAAAATAAATTCTGTCACTGTTTCCATTGTTTCTCTATTTGTTTGCCATGAAATGATGAAACTGGATGCCATGATCTTCATTTTTTGAATGTTGAGTTTTAAGCCAGCTTTTTCACTCTCCTCTTTCACTTTCATCAAGAGGCTCTTTAGTTCCTCTTCACTTTCTTCCATAAAGGTGGTGTCATCTGCATATCTGAGGTTATTGTTTCTTCTGATGTCATTACATTGTTATTAACTACAGTGCACACATTTTTCAGATTTCATTTTTCTATTCCAGGATCCCATTCGGGCTATCATACTACCTGTAGTTGTGATGTCTCCACACCTCCTCTAGGCTGTGCTAGTTTCTCACTTTTCCTGGCAGGATTAGATTGCAATGATGGGTTTTGGGGAGATTTATGGTCAGGCCACTCAAGATGGCTCTTGTCTTGCTCTCTGTACATCCCTTGCCTAACCAGTGCCTGCTTCACCTAACTTTCTTGCCCCAGGCCCCATCTAGTGATTTTTCTTATCAAAGGGACTGTGAGGGGTGTGCCCCTCTACTGGCTTCCCTGGTAAATAATGAGCCCACCTGATATTATTTCCTTATGACACGTAATCTCTTCCTTCCCCCTGCCACCATGTCCTTCCCACTGTGTCCACTGCACATGGCAGGGTGTCTCTCATATCTGTAAGCTGCCCCATCCACTAAACTATTGACATTCTGTTGCTAACTCCACACTCTTTCTTTGGTCTTGGCTGAGCAACCAGGAGACTGAGGAGACTCCTGTGAGTAATGAGATGTCAGGAAGTACGACAGGGAATGAAAAGTGGCAGGGGCTATCCACTATCATGTGGGGCTTGAAAGTTCCAGAGGCAATCCTGAAAGCACCAGGAGAAATCCCAGAGTGGCCATCCAGAAGTATTGGGGGCCCAGCGCTGGCTGTCCTTAATCAATGGGAGCTGCCACGAGGTCTGGAGAACAATGGCCTCTAATGGTTCTGCTATTGTATCAAAGTAAGACCATCATGATTAGTTAAGCTGGCTTTCTAGAAGGAATTGCTATTTCTCTTGTGCCTTTGAGATGTAAATGATTTCTCTGGCATCTCTAGAACTTTAATCTTATGTGATTTCTAAGAGTAAAGGAGAAGAAAAGAGCTTTCAGGTAAACTCTATAGAAATAACTATGTTTTGGAAATCTCTGTCTTAAATAATCTCTCCAGATTTTGGTAACTTGAAGCTAAACAAAGTTAAAGGGAGAAAATTCACTGACTCAGGAATTTCAATATTTTGGGGAGTGCTAGATGAGAAAAATCCACCAAGGCAGAGCCTGATAGTAGGCCTTTGGGCTGGCTGTCCTGGCCTTGAGAAGTTTTTTGGGAATTCAGTCTGAGACTCCTGGGGACATCTCCCTCTGCCAGTGTGGAGGAACTTATGTGGTCAATTGACAGGACTTATTTTGCAAACAAATTAATTTTAACTTGGCTGTGTTTGGTAAAGATGAGAGTAATTTTAGAAAGAACAATATTATGTTTCAGTTCAGTTCAGTTCAGTCGCCCAGTCGTGTCCGACTCTTTGCGACCCCATGAACCACAGCACGCCAGGCCTCCCTGTCCATTAGCAACTCCCGGAGTTCACCCAAACTCATGTCCATTGAGTCAGTGATGCCATCCAACCATCTCATCCTTTGTCGTCCCCTTCTCCTCCCACCCTCAATCTTTCCCAGCATCAGGGTCTTTTCCAATGAGTCAACTCTTCGCATCAGGTGGCCAAAGTATTGAAGTTTCAGCTTCAACATCATTCCTTCCAATGAACACCCAGGACTGATCATTTCAATGAATATGAAATTCGAGTTCTGTTAACTGAGGTCTGTATTTATTTCCCTGATGCTCTGGACAGAAAGAAAGTTATCTAGTACAATTGTCATGGAGCATAAATACTATGAAATGACACTGCTTTAACTCTGCTGCTAAAAGCACATGTGCAATGCTTGTGTGACAGTTGGGTATAAGTGATAAAATGCATAGCACACGAAGTGTTTCCCCATTAATACCTCTGAGCCCATTTAGGAAATCTGGTTAGTTTTCCCCCAAGGTGAATGACTAGGTGAATATAAAGGAGGCCTAGCACCTCAGGACATAATGTGAACCTGGGATAGGAACTAGCACTCCAGCACTTAGTGATGGATATTTTGATCATCAATACTTTCAACTGGAAGATTTGCAATTAAAGGGGAAATGATGGGGACATTTGCATGTAGTGAGGCATGGGGAAGTTATTCTTCCTTATACATAGTTTAACTTAAATTTTACTGACCAGAGCAGCCTGTTTTGTGGTCGTTCAGACAGGCAGTGTGCATCTGCTTTGGCCATTGAGGACAGGAAGGCATTTGACAGTCAAAATGGAGTAGCTATTGTTCAAACATCTAAGATATAAAACTAGGTGGCCATTGTATACTTGATTTTGGACATGCTCTTTTTAACTGTGTTGCATGCTCAGTTCCTCAGTCATCTCTGACCCTTTGCAGCCCCATGGACTATAGCCCACCAGACTCCTCTGTCCATGGGATTTTCCAGACAAGAATACTGGCGTGGGTTGCCTTTTCCTTCTCCAGGGGATCGTCCCAATCCAGGGATTGAACCTGCATCCCCTGCACTACAGGTAGATTCTTTACCACTGAGCTACCAGGGAATCCTGAACTGTATTGCATACCAAGACAAAAAACACAGGTGAGTGTGATATTACCCCTGAATATGGCTTGTATTTTGCTTATTTGACATGATCTCCCCTGTACTGTGTCTGTTAGATGTCTTGTATTTTGTCCGTAGCCTGCGAGGAGGAAGCCTATTTGAGGGCTGAGCAGCAGCACTGGCCTCAGCGCTAGATGAGTCTGATTGCTGGTTCCATGATGAGAGGCCATTGTCATCCTCCTCTGGACTCCATGAAAAGTTGAGCCGGCTACTGTGGCTAAGTGGAGACTACTGACAATGGTGGGAAAGACCATCTTCTTGTCCCACATGCCAATATGTCAAAAAGACCCAAAACCTTACTGTACAACTGACTGCCCACAAGCGCCCTGAACTAATTGGATTAATACTTACCATATTTGAAAGTCATTTTATTCATTGTATTTACCTCCCCCCCCCCTCCGCTTTCTGTCTGACATCTCTAGCTTTAATTGATAATTTTATATCATTTTATCTCCTATCTGAGTATGTTGACTATATTAAAACTCCAGTGGTTGCCCTACAATTTGCAACTTACATTTTTATCTACTTTAAGTCCACTTTCAAACAACACTATACTCTTACATATAGTATAGGTACCTTGTAAGAAAGTATTCTCAATTTCTCCCTGTTTCCCCTGTGACATTGCTGTCACTCATTTCATCCATTAATAATTACCTAAAGCTGCTGCTGCTAAGTCACTGCAGTCGTGTCCAACTCTTTGCAACCCTATGGACCCTTGCCCGCCAGGCTTCTCTGTCCTTGGGATTCTTAGGCAAGAAAACTGGAGTGGGTTGGCATGCTCTCCTCTAGGGGATCTTCCTGACCCAGGGATCCATCGAACCTGCATCTCTTATGCCTCCTGTATTGGCAGGCAGATTCTTTACCATTAGCACCACCTGTGAACACCAATCACCTAATAACTTGTTCTTAAAAAGTTATCTTTTAGATCAAATAAGACTTTGAAAAAAATTATATGACTTTTATTTATTCTTTCTTCAGTGCTTCCCTTTCTTTATGTAGATTTGTTTCTGACCTTTATCATTTTCCTTCTCTCTGGATAACTCTTAATATTTCTTGCAGAGTAGATTGGCTGGTGATGAATTCCAGATCTTGGTTTTTAAAAATTTCTCCTTCACTTTCAAAGGCTAACTTTAATAGATACAGATTTTTAGGTTAATTTACAAAATTTTTTTCAACATTAACTTACTCTCTTCTTGCTTTCCTGTTCTCTGGTTAAGAGGTCAACTGTAATTCTCATCCTTATTCTTAAAAAAAGGGTTTTCCTGCCTATCTTTTCTCTTTACAATTTCTCTTCTTTTCCTCCTCCTCCTTCTTCTTCTCCTTCTTGCTCTTTTCTCATTCTTCTTCATTCCTGTGCTTTGAATATGACATCAGATCAGATCAGTCCCTCAGTCGTATCCAACTCTTTGCGACCCCAAGAATCGCAGCATGCTAGGCCTCCCTGTCCATCACCAACTCCTGGAGTCTACCCAAACTCATGTCCATTGAGTTGGTGATACCATCCAGCCATCTCATCCTCTGTCATCCCCTTCTCCTCCTGGCCCTAATCCCTCCAGCATCAGTGTCTTTTCAATGAGTCAACTCTTCGCATGAGGTGGCCAAAGGACTGGAGTTTCAGCTTTAGCATCATTCCTTCCAAAGAAATCCCAGGGCTGATCTCCTTCAGAATGGACTGGTTGGATCTCCTTGCAGTCCAAGGGACTCTCAAGAGTCTTCTCCAACACCACAGTTCAAAAGCATCAATTCTTCGGTGCTCAGCCTTCTTCACAGTCCAACTCTCAAATCCATACATGACCACAGGAAAAACCATAGCCTTGACTAGATGAACCTTTGTTGGCAAAGTAATGTCTCTGCTTTTGAATATGCTATCTAGGTTGGTCATAACTTTCCTTCCAAGGAGTAAGCGTCTTTTAATTTCATGGCTGCAGTCACCATCTGTAGTGATTTGGAGCCCAGAAAAATAAAGTCTGACACTGTTTCCACTTTTTCCCCATCTATTTCCCATGGAGTGGTGGGGCTGGATGCCATGATCTTCGTTTTCTGAATGTTAAGCTTTAAGCCAACTTTTCCACTCACTTTCATCAAGAGGCTTTTTAGTTCCTCTTCACTTTCTGCCATAAGGGTGGTGTCATCTGTATATCTGAAGTTATTGATATTTCTCCCGGCAAACTGAAACACAACTCCAGTTTGTGTTTCTTCCAGTCCAGTGTTTCTCATAATGTACTCTGCATATAAGTTAAATAAGCAGGGTGACAATATACAGCCTTGACATACTCCTTTTCCTATTTGGAACCAGTCTGTTGTTCCATGGCCAGTTCTAACTGTTGCTTCCTGACCTGCATACATATTTCTCAAGAGGCAGATCAGGTGGTCTGGTATTCCCATCTCTTGAAGAATTTTCCAGTTTATTGTGATCTGCACAGTCAAAGGCTTTGGCATAGTCAATAAAGCAGAAATAGATGTTTTTCTGGAACTCTCTTGCTTTTTCCATGATCCAGTGGATGTTGGCAATTTGATCTCTGGTTCCTCTGCCTTTTCTAAAACCAGCTTGAACATCAGGAAGTTCACGGTTCACATATTGCTGAAGCCTGGCTTGGAGAATTTTGAGCATTACTAGCGTGTGAGATGAGTGCAATTGTGCAGTAGTTTGAGCATTCTTTGGCATTGCCTTTCTTTGGGATTGGAATGAAAACTGACCTTTTCCAGTCCTGTGGCCACAGTGGAGTTTTCCAAATTTGCTGGCATATAGAGTGCAGCACTTTCACAGCATCATCTTTCAGGATTTGGAATAGCTCAACTGGAATTCCATCACCTCCACTAGCTTTGTTCGTAGTGATGCTTTCTAAGGCCCACTTGACTTCACATTCCAGGATGTCTGGCTCTAGGTGAGTGATCACACCATTGTGGTTATCTGGGTCATGAAGATCTTTTTTGTGCAGTTCTTCTGTGTATTCCTGCCATCTTTTCTTAATATCTTCTGCTTCTGTTAGGTCCATACCATTTCTGTCCTTTATCGAGCTCATCTTTGCATGAAATGTTCCTTTAATATCTCTGATTTTCTTGAAGAGATCCCTAGTCTTTCCCATTCTGTTGTTTTACTCTATTTCTTTGCATTGATGGCTGAAGAAGGCTTTCTTATATCTTCTTGCTATTCTTTGGAAGTCTGCATTCAGATGTTTATATCTTTCCTTTTCTCCTTTGCTTTTCGCTTCTCTTCTTTTCACAGCTATTTGTAAGGCTTCCCCATACAGCGATTTTGCTTTTTTGCATTTCTTTTCTATGGGAATGGTCTTGATCCCTGTCTCCTGTACAATGTCACGAACCTCATTCCATAGTTATCAGGCACTCTATCTATCAGATCTAGTCCCTTAAATCTATTTCTCACTTCCACTGTATAATCATAAGGGATTTGATTTAGGTCATACCTGAATGGTCTAGTGGTTTTCCCTACTTTCTTCAGTTTCAGTCTGAATTTGGCAATAAGGAGTTCATGGTCTGAGCCACACTCAGCTCCTGGTCTTGTTTTTGCTGACTGTATAGAGCTTCTCCATCTTTGGCTGCAAAGAATATAATCAATCTGATTTCGGTGTTGACCATCTGGTGATGTCCATGTATAGAGTCTACTCTTGTGTTGTTGGAAGAGGGTGTTTGTTATGACCAGTGCATTTTCTTGGCAAAACTCTATTAGTCTTTGCCCTGCTTCATTCCGTATTCCAAGGCCAAATTTGCCTGTTACTCCAGGTGTTTCTTGACTTCCTACTTTTGCATTCCAGAATATGACATACTTAAATGTAATTATTACAACAACATTGAAAGGAATATTGACCCTCTTGTTTTAACAGTAGGTCATTTGTTGAATAAATATTTGAGTAGACTGAAAGATGATGCTGTGAAAGTGCTGCACTCAATATGCCAGCAAATTTGGAAAACTCAGCAGTGGCCACAGGACTGGAAAAGTTCAGTTTTCATTCCAATCCCAAAGAAAGGCAAGGCCCAAGTATGCTCAAACTGCCACACAATTGCACTCATCTCACACGCTAGTAAAGTAATGCTCAAAATTCTCCAAGCCAGGCTTCAGCAATACGGGAACCATGAACCTCCAGATATTCAAGTTGGTTTCAGAAAAGGCAGAGGAGCCAGAGACCAAATTGCCAACATCTGCTGGTTCATTGAAAAAGCAAGAGAGTTCCAGAAAAACATCTATTTCTGCTTTATTGACTATGCCAAAGCCTTTGATTGTGTGGATCACAATAAACTGTGGAAAATTCTTCAAGAGATGGGAATACCAGACCGCCTGACATGCCTCTTGAGAAACCTATATGCAGGTCAGGAAGCAACAGTTAGAACTGGACATGGAACAACAGACTGGTTCCAAATAGGAAAAGGAGTATGTCAAGGCTGTATATTGTCACCCTGCTTATTTAACCTATATGCAGAGTACATCATGAGAAATGCTGGGCTGGAGGAAGCACAAGCTGGAATCAAGATTGCCGGGAGAAATATCAATAACCTCAGATATGCAGATGACACCACCTTTATGGAAGAAAGTGAAGAGGAACTAAAGAGCCTCTTGATGAAAGTGAAAGTGGAGAGTGAAAAAGTTGGCTTAAAACTCAACATTCAGAAAACAAAGATCATGGCATCTGGTCCCATCACTTCATGGGAAATAGATGGGGAAAAAGTGGAAACAGTGTCAAACTTTATTTTTTTGAGCTCCAAAATCACTGCAGATGGTGACTGCGGCCATGAAATTAAAAGACACTTACTCCTTGGAAAGAAAGTTATGACCAACCTAGATAGCATATTCAAAAGCAGAGACATTACTTTGCCAACAAAGGTCTGTCTAGTCAAGGCTATTGTTTTTCCAGTGGTCATGTATGGATGTGAGAGTTGGACTGTGAATAAGGCTGAGAGCCAAAGAATTGATGCTTTTGAACTGTGGTGTTGGAGAACACTCTTGAGAGTCCCTTGGACTGCAAGGAGATCCAACCAGTCCATTCTGAAGGAGATCAGCCCTGGGATTTCTTTGGAAGGAATGATGCTAAAGCTGAAACTCCAGTACTTTGGCCACCTCATGCGAAGAGTTGACTTATTGGAAAAGACTCTGATGCTGCGAGGGACTAGGGGCAGGAGGAGAAGGGGATGACAGAGAATGAGATGGCTGGATGGCATCACTGACTCGATGGACGTGAGTCTGATTGAACTCTGGGAGATGGTGATGGACAGGGAGGCCCGTGCTGCAATTCATGGGGTCGAAAAGAGTGACTGAACTGAACTGAACTGAACTGTACCTATGGAAATTACTTTGTACAATTCTTGTAGGTGATGCTCATGTGGAATATTATGAGCTCAGCATTTCCTGGACCTGTGGAAGCTCTGGGAAGATATGACTCAAATCCCATGAAATAGGAAGACAAGCAAAAAAAGTGGAAGGGTCATGAACCATGGAGTAGTATAGTCTCATATTCAGTCTCACCCTGGATCCTACACTGATGAATCCTCAGGAGAGTCATTTCATCTGCAAGCTGTATCTCATTGTCTGGGAAATCATACTCAATACTCATGGTTATTTTGAAGGTCATAATAGTGTATAAACATACTGCAAATAAAGCATCTGACGCATAGCATTTATTTTAAAAAATTTAGGCTTCTCTTTTTCCTCCCTATCTCCTCCCCTTTCTCTTCATTCTAGTCTTCCTTCTTCTCTTCTTACCCCTCCATCTCTTCCCTCTCCTACCCCCCTTCTTCTTCCTCCTCCTCGTTTCCTCCTGTTTTCTTTTGCTTCTCCTTCTCCGTCTCCTTCCCTTTATCCTCTTCTCCTTTCTTTTCTTTCTCTGTTTCCTGCTTCTCCTCCTCTTCCTTCTGCTTCTATTTTCTTCTCCTGTAAACCAAAGCATGGGAATTTCTTATCTGGGATTTAACTAGGAAGATTGTAAGGAGAGTAGAAAGAGATCTTATGTGCCAGGACCATGCAGTTACCATGTAGTGGGTAGGTAGAGTAGAGACAGATGAAAGAAATGAGCAAGGTATTTACAACCTGTGCCTGGATTGGAAGATTGGAGCATAATTGTCTCAAGGCAGTGGGTAGATTGGAAGAAGCTTGGCCGATAATCTGACCGTGGCATAGAGTTTTGAATTTTGTCAGCATGTTTGGTATTACATTCTTTGGCTCATCCCTTACTGACTTACTGTTATTCCTTCTGAGAGTTCCAGATTGCTTCTGAAGAGAACAGACATGGATCTAAGCCAGAGTGCTAGAAATGGGATCAGGGCAGTGCTCTTCTGGGCCCAAACAGGGGGCACTGGCGTTATAGTAAAACATAACACAGCTTTATGGAGCATGTAAGTCTCAGGGTGGCAAAGTCAGAGCTATTTAGCATCCTACAGATGATTTTACATCTGGTAGTTTTAGGAGGCTGTGTTTTGTTTGTAATGAGCAATCCGTTTCTGGAAGTGGGCAATGCCACCACAACCCCACATCTAAATTCTGGACCCCTAAATGGCACTTGTATTCCTTCTGAAATCACAGAGATGGAAAAAATGAGAGAGCTTCTAATAGGCTTGTGACTTGAAAACAAGCATCTTCGGAGAATGACAGGCATGTTTACTTTGTCTCTAACTTATTTACTCAGCTGTTGATATGCTCCAGTGACATCATTTCATGGAAACTTCTTGCCTGACACTGGCACTCCCAACCTTAGTATATATTTGTATATCCTGAGAAACTCTTTAAAAATACCAATTTTTAAGTGGACAATTTTTTTGAGGCTTTGGTAATTTTTTAAAGCTCCCAGGTGAACTAATATACACCTAAGGTTGTAAACTACTGCCTTACACACTTAGTAATATCTTCCCGTGTTTATACTGGAATTTTATCCCATTGTCTTTTGGTTTGTCCTTTGTGGCAATAAAGGACATCTGGTCACTGGTATCCTAGGCCAGTTCTACAAATGTGTGAAAAAAGAAAAAGCCACCCCTCAGGCTTGCCTGAGCTCTATCAACCTGGAGCCTTTATTTTACTTCTTAGAAGACTTTCTACCCTTTTCATTCTTTTTGTAATTCTCATGAGGAATTCTTGCAACTTTAAATCTCTTGAAAGGCAAAAGACAAAAGTTTAGAGAAAAGAATAGGCTTTACTTTAATTATAGTGGTAAAATTTATTACCAGCATTTACCCATTATTCCCTGGTCAAAACATTCTTAAAGTGTATTCATACTTTTGAAATAGTTTTGAAATAATCATTGTCTATTGAACACTAATGATTGGTGTCCAGCTTACAATCTGATATAATTCAATTTTCCCCCAAACTTATGTTAGAGATTTCCCTAGTATTTTGAAGTTTTCTGTTGAGTAGAGACTACTCATACATTACATAAAATTTGGGAGGATAATAGAAGACACTGTTAAGCAATAAGTCTCAAGGAAAGATTCTGTGAGAAGCTCATTTCTATCTTATTACAACAACGTTTAGGTATATTGGATTCCTGCTTTAAATTCTGCCTGAAGCTTGTCAAATGGAAGTAAAAGCAAGAGGGAAAAAGTACCTTAAATTTCAACTATTGAGCAAAAAGTAAAAATCTTCCCAAAGCAATGAAGCATTTAATTTCTACCAATGTTATCTGAGGGAAAAAATATCACTAGAAGAAACTTAGAAACCAGAATACACACTCAGTCTTCAGAGACACCAAAAATTCTGGTTCAGGGGAATCAGAAAAGAAATCTTCTCAATATAAACTTGATTGAATTTTTGGCTCTTATTTACAGATTAATTTAGCAGAAGATTGGAAAGGACATATATCTCTTTGGGGAATTCAAAATCTGCTCTGAAGCCAGCATAGCACTATGTAAGCTGGTCAAGCTCTGTACTGTAAAAGGGTAAGGAGACTTATCCTAAAATGAAGAGTGGATGATATTTTAAGATGCCAAATAAATGGCAGTGAAAACTTACTATACTTGCTGATGTTAGGTTTTAGGCAAGAGACCAAATAAACAATTCCTGCCTATGAGTTATGCATACTATATACTTGAAATAATAAATAAACAATAATGGTAAAACAAAGTAGATTGAAGAATCACAGTAAATTTTTTCAGAGTTAATTTAAAAATAACTAGTCACAAGAGACATTACTGATCATATAGAAAG
Organism: Bos indicus x Bos taurus; assembly: GCF_003369695.1. NCBI lineage: Eukaryota > Metazoa > Chordata > Mammalia > Artiodactyla > Bovidae > Bos > Bos indicus x Bos taurus. The sequence continues at coordinate 17,764,788 of NC_040084.1, read as the reverse complement.
TGAAAGTGAAGTCGCTCAGTCGTGTCCGACTCTTTGCGACCCCATGGACTGTAGCCTACCAGGCTTCTCCGTCCATAGGATTTCCCAGGCAAGAATACTGGAGTGGGTTGCCATTTCCTTCTCCAGGGGATCTTCCCTACTCAGGGATTGAAACCGGGTCTCCTGCATTGTAGGCAGACGCTTTACTGTCTGAGCCATCAGGGAAGTCCACTGATCATATAAGAAAAAAATATTTAAATTCATCCATATCTATATCTGTCAAGGAAATTTTATCTATGTTGAGCCCTTTGGGGCTTTCCTGGTGGCTCAGACAGTAAAAAAAAAATCTACCTGCATTGCAGGTAGACCTAGGTTTGATTCCTGGGTCAGGAAGATCCCCTGGAATAGGAAATGGCAACTCACTCCAGTTTTGTTGCCTGGAGAATCCTGTGGACAGAGGATTGTGTCGGGCTACAGTCCACTGGGTCACAAAGAGTTGGACGTGACTGAGGGGCTAACACACACACAAACACACTGGGCTCTTTGAGACAGATTGAACTGGAAGAGGATTCTATTTAATGCAGGGTCTGAGTTTCACAGGGGAAAGCATGTAAATCAATTTGTATGATCCATAAAATTGTTATAAAAGTACTGAGATCAATGTTGACTGAAAAGATAGTATTTTGAGGATCATCTAATATTAATTACCAAGTCAGGATCTGGCCACTTAAAAAAAAAAAGAATTATTGAATTTAATGTTGGTGATTAAAGAGCCAAAAAAGTATCATCTACCTAGAATGCTCTCCACTGTGTGATGCCAAACCGGTGTTAATGTCAAATCTGCTATGTTTGGTGCCTTGGAATTGAAAGTTTTACTAGATGCTCTGGAGGAGCTGTTCTTGACCTTTTCACTGTCGACAGTTTTCCAATCCTAATGGTGGGTCCACATGGCCCTGGTTCTTCGGAAACATCAACTGTCCCTGACACACACACGGTCAGTCATACTTACCTCAGGAAAGTGAATCAAGGCACAGAACCTGGGGTTTGCATGCTGAGTCAAGTTAGTGACAATACTCTAAGGAAAGACCCTCAAACTCAGGTGCTACAAGCCCTGGATCCAGTTTCATCCTTTCTTAAGAGTTGCTTCTTTGATATTTAAAATATTTTGTTAAATATCCAATATTCTTCTCATAAATTTCCTTTTGATAGTGAAAATTTCTCATGCTGTATCTATCATTCTGTTGTTGTTTTTATTGCTCTGTCACTAGGTTGACTCTTTGTGACTCCATGGACTGCAGCAGGCCAGGCTTCCCTGTCCTTCACCATCTCCTGGAGTTTGCTCAAACTCACATCCATTGAGTCAATGATGCCATCCAACCATCTCATCCTCTGTTGTCTCCTTCTTCTCGTGCCTTCAATCTTTCCCAGCATCATGTCTTTTCCAATGAGTAGGCTCTTCCCATTAGTTGACCAAACTTTTGGAGCTTCAGCTTCAGCATCAGTCCTTCCAACTGGCATTTAAGGTTGATTTCCTTTAGGATTGACTGGTTTGATCTCTTTGCTGTCCAAGGGATTCTCAAGAGCACCACAATTCAAAAGCATCAGTTCTTTGGCACTCAGGCTTCTCTATGGTCCAACTCTCAATCTGTAGTACTAGAAAAACCATAGCTTTGACTATATGAACTTTTCTCGGCAAAGTGATTTTTTTAAAAAAGATTTCTTTACTAAGTAAGCAATCATAGCAGTAGAGCTGAGGAAAGGCTTCAAGTAACCAGCTAGTTAGGAGCTCCTTCATTGCAAGTGAAGAAACTGACTCTGTTTGAGTCCATTGTTTTTTAACATTTATTTATTTGGCTGCATCGAGTCCTAGTAGAATCTTCAATGCATTATGCAGGATCTTTTGTTGCTGTGCATGAACTCTAGTTGTGGTGCACAGGTTCTGGAACACATGTGCTTAGTTGCCCCATGGCATGTGGGATCTTGGTTCCCTGACCAGGGATTGAACTCATGTCCCCTGCATTGCAAAGCAGATTCTTAACCATTGGACTACCAGGGAAGTCCCTGTTTGAGTCATTTCTAACATCTACAAGAAGTGGAACTAAGGGATGATAACCTGGTTGCTACTTTCACTAGGTGTTCCATTCTTGCTCCCATGGTTTACCTCGGTTACAGCAAAGGGTCACGGAGTACAAGCCTCTTGGTCCACATATTATGTTCCCCTTTCCTTATGCTAAATTTCTCAATTTTCATATTCAGAATTTTTTCACTACTTTCACTTTATGATTGAAGCAAAAGGACCAAAGATTTTCACAAATGTTCTATTTTGGTGAAACCCCAAGTTAAGCCTCATAGATTAGTATTTATATACAGAATGCACTTGGATATGGAGAATTAAAAATTACAAATTAGTCAATTAATTTAAAAATATTTTTACATGTTTAGTGTGTGCCAGGCAATATCCTAGTGTCTGTGGGATAGAGTAGCAAGCATAGATAAATCCCTGCCCTCTTGGAGCTTCTATTCTAGTAGGAGAAATGACAGCTAAGATATGTATATAGAAGATAAAGACTATCACATCGGACTGAATACCAAGAAGTAAAATATAGCAGGGAAGGGAGGTAGGTATGTGTGACGTGGTACTGTAATTTTAGAGGGGTGACCTCACTTGGAGGATGACATTTCAATAAATGCTCATAGAAGTAAAGCAACAAGCTACCTGGAAACAAGCAAACCAGAAAGAGAGAACAGCATATGCAAAGGCCCCGAGGCAAGAGTATATCTGATTGGTGCCAGAGACATCAAAGGGGCTGGTATTGCTGATGCAGAGTGAATAAAGGGGAAAGTCATAGGAGATGAGGTTAGAAAGATAAAGGCATCTCAGAGACACAGATCGCGTAGAGCCTTATATTCTACTGATTTTTTCTTTTACCCTGATGCAATGCCATTGTGGGGATTCAGGAGAAGAGCGATGTCTTTATAACTGTCTCCCTGTGGCTGCTGAAGTCAGAAGCGGGGAGACAAGCTAGAAAACTGCAATAATCCAGAAGAAATAATGATGGCAACAGAGGGGTGAGAAGTAGGACGATTCTGGATGTATTTTAAAGATAGAGCTGATTTATTGATGAATTAGATGCAGAGTATGGGCTTCCCTGGTGGCTCAGAGAGTAAAGAATCTGCCCAGCAATGCAGGAAACCTGGGTTCAATCCCTGGGGTGGGAAGATCCCCTGGAGAAGGGAATGGCTACCCATTCCAGTATTCTTGTCTGGAGAATTCTATGGACAGAGGAGTCTGGCAGGCTACAGTCCACAGGGTTGCAAAGAGTCGGTCATGACTGAGTGACTAAAACATACGAGATAAAGAGTAATTAAGGAGCCTTCCAATGTGTCCACCTAAGCAACTCAAAATAGAATTGTCATTTACCAACAAATACCCAAAGATTAAAACAGATTCTATAAAAATGAGACTGTGATGTAGCGTGCCTGCAATTAAGGATATTTCAAGTAGAATTTTTTTTTTTAATGTCTACCACATTCTCGGGCACCACTGAGTGTGTCCTGTAAGCTGATGTCTGAATATGGATATGTTTTTATCCCAAATTCTCAGAGACATAACCATTTACAATTACTCATCTTTCTAGACAAGGTGAATTGCATGCTTTGATTGTTTTTGAATTTACAATATAGTCAAGTGACTCAGATACAGTGACACTGCCCATTTTTCCTGATTTTCCTGTCCAAAGACTTGGTTTATAAGTGAAACTTATTGTTCGAATGTTAAATTTTTTGTGGCAGGGCCTCAACCATGGTTGTTAAATGAAGTCCCAAACACAATCTTATTACAAATGCTTCTTGCATGATTAATCATTGTATTTAGAACTAAAGTTTATTATTTACTGTTATTTCACCAAATATAGAAGAAAAGCATTTAACTAATAGTTAACAGAAAACATAAGGAATCAGAGAAATTGATTTAAATTCAACATGTTCTCATTTTTGTGCCAACTTCAAGTACATCTGTGAAAGTGAAAATTTTCTTTCCAAATTAAACTAATTTCAGATGAGAGATTTATCTTGTTTTCCTCTGTCCCAATAATGGACCATCTGCTCAATGGCCTTGACTATCTATAAGCCCAGAAGAGCATAGTGCCACCCACTAAGACAGAAAGAAGAATTATTTTTCTCTTGTTTAGATACAGTGCCCACTTCCAATAAATGTCAGCCATTCTTTCTTCCTGTTTCTTGTAACGCTTAAAAGCAATTGGTCAGTTTTTACAGAATGAAGCCTTCTTCATGGCTGCACATTTATTTCTGGTGTTGGAACACAAGTAGACCCAGCGTTTTCAATTTCCTAATTAAAAAAAAAAAAACAAATTTATTCCTTTGACTAAAAAAAGAAGGAAGCTTTTACTTTTTGTATTGTTGTTTGGAAAGAGGAATGCTTTCCCATCTCAGTTTCTTTTAACTGGATTCCAGAATCATCATATTCATTCTTTATTTACTCAATACTTCCTTCCCTCCTTCCCTCCTTCTGTAAGCACTTATTAAACATCTAGTAAACGTCAGGCATTTGCTGGATTCTGACAATAAAAAAATGAACAAGTCAGATCAGATCAGATCAGATCAGTCGCTCAGTCGTGTCCGACTCTTTGCAACCCCATGAATCCCATCATGCCAGGCCTCCCTGTCCATCACCAACTCCCGGAGCTCACTCAGACTCACGTCCATCGAGTCAGTGATGCCATGCAGCCATCTCATCCTCTGTCGTCCCCTTCTCCTCCTGCCCCCAGTCCCTCCCAGCATCAGAGTCTTTTCCAATGAGTCAACTCTTCGCATGAGGTGGCCAAAGTACTTGAGTTTCAGCTTTAGCATCATTCCTTCCAAAGAAATCCCAGGGCTGATCTCCTTCAGAATGGACTGGTTGGATCTCCTTGCAGTCCAAGGGACTCTCAAGAGTCTTCTCCAACACCACAGTTCAAAAGCATCAATTCTTCGGTGCTCAGCCTTCTTCACAGTCCAACTCTCACATCCATACATGACCACAGGAAAAACCATAGCCTTGACTAGACGAACCTTTGTTGGCAAAGTAATGTCTCTGCTTTTGAATATGCTATCTAGGTTGGTCATAACTTTCCTTCCAAGGAGTAAGCGTCTTTTAATTTCATGGCTGCAGTCACCATCTGTAGTGATTTTGGAGCCCAGAAAAATAAACTCTGACACTGTTTCCACTGTTTCCCCATCTATTTCCCATGAAGTGGTGGGAGCGGATGCCATGATCTTCGTTTTCTGAATGTTGAGTTTTAAGCCAACTTTTTCACTCTCCACTTTCACTTTCATCAAGAGGCTTTTTAGTTCCTCTTCACTTTCTGCCATAAGGGTGGTGTCATCTGCATATCTGAGGTTATTGATATTTCTCCCGACAATCTTGATTCCAGTTTGTGTTTCTTCCAGTCCAGCGTTTCTCATGATATACTCTGCATATAAGTTAAATAAACAGGGTGACAATATACAGCCTTGACGAACTCCTTTTCCTATTTGGAACCAGTCTGTTGTTCCATGGCCAGTTCTAACTGTTGCTTCCTGACCTGCATATAGGTTTCTCAAGAGGCAGGTCAGGTGGTCTGGTATTCCCATCTCTTTCAGAATTTTCCACAGTTTATTGTAATCCACACAGTCAAAGGCTTTGGCATAGTCAATAAAGCAGAAATAGATGTTTTTCTGGAACTCTCTTGCTTTTTCGATGATCCAGCGGATGTTGGCAATTTGATCTCTGGTTCCTCTGCCTTTTCTAAAACCAGCTTGAATATCAGGAAGTTCACGTTTCACATATTGCTGAAGCCTGGCTTGGAGAATTTTGAGCATTAGTTTACTAGCGTGTGAGATGAGTGCAATTGTGCAGTAGTTTGAGCATTCTTTGGCATTGCCTTTCTTTGGGATTGGAATGAAAACTGACCTTTTCCAGTCCTGTGGCCACAGTGGAGTTTTCCAAATTTGCTGGCATATTGAGTGCAGCACTTTCACAGCATCATCTTTCAGGATTTGGAACAGCTCAACTGGAATTCCATCATCTCCACCAGCTTTGTTCGTAGTGATGCTTTCTAAGGCCCACTGGACTTCACATTCCAGGCTGTCTGGCTCTAGGTCAGTGATCACACCATTGTGATTATCTGGGTCGTGAAGATCTTTTTTGTACAGTTCTTCTGTGTATTCTTGCCATCTCTTCTTAATATCTTCTGCTTCTGTTAGGTCCATACCATTTCTGTCCTTTATCGAGCTCATCTTTGCATGAAATGTTCCTTTGGTATCTCTGATTTTCTTGAAGAGATCCCTAGTCTTTCCCATTCTGTTGTTTTCCTCTATTTCTTTGCATTGATTGCTGAAGAAGGCTTTCTTATCTTTTCTTGCTATTCCTTGGAACTCTGCATTCAGATGTTTATATCTTTCCTTTTCTCCTTTGCTTTTCGCTTCTCTTCTTTTTCACAGCTATTTGTAAGGCCTCCCCAGACAGCCATTTTGCTTTTTTGCATTTCTTTTCTATGGGAATGGTCTTGATCCCTGTCTCCTGTACAATGTCACGAACCTCATTCAGGGTCCGCATTAAACAATTTACAATAATAAAAAAAAAAAAAGGTAAGCAACTAAATACAAAATAAGTGACACCGTTTCTCAGCAGGACTGATCTCCCTATGAACTTGCTACTTCTACAGACTCCAGCCTCTTCTGGCCCCTCCAGACTTTTCTCTACATAACAGACACATTAATATAGCAAAGAAAGATTAGATCGTGTAATTTTCATGTTCGAGAATTTTCTTTGGCCTCTTGTCACACTTAAATTCTGAAGCCCTTAGTGAGGTCACACATGACTTGGCTGAACTATCTCTCTGACTGCCTCCCCCACCATCACTGTGCTCAGAACACACTGACCTACCTGCTCTTTTTAGAGCTCCCAAACATGTTTCCACCAGAGGGCCTTTGCACATGTTTCTGCATGCAAACTATGCCTTCAAGTATCTGTTCAAATGCCATCTCCTCAGCATCCTTCCTTGACTACCCAAGTCCTTTCTGTATTAAAATCGGGGAAGGATTCTAATGATATTGCACCACTTTATTTTAAAGACCATTTATCACCTCTTGACAACATGTTTCTTTATGGCATAATCCATGTTCCAGATTTTAAGTGTATGCAGGAAGGAATTTTCTTTCTGTTTTGTTTGTTTTATATTCTTGGCTTTTAGAAATAGGCCTGGCATAGAAGAAACACTGAACTAATACTAGGTAAATGATTTCACAAATTATGGAAGCACAGATGAGTAGGTGGCATGAGTGGCAAGCTAGGGAATTCAGGGAGTAATTCACTGAAATAACATGTGTGTAAGATATAAAAGATGAGCAGGAATTTGGTTGAGGGGGAAGGAAAGAAAGGAAATTTCATGAAAAATATATGTGTACAAAGCAATGATGTGATGACCAGCCCAGGGCATGGTGTGCTTGGGGGAAACTGTGTATGTAGAAGATACCAATATGGTGGTCATTACTGTTAGGGAAGTGATTTAGAAGAGGGGAGTTTCTCTGAGGTTAAGCTCCAGGGAAAACCATGAGAGATTGTAACTCCGGATAATGCCTTGCTTTAAAACAATCTGTCCTTTCCCCTAAACTTCTTATTGGTGACAAATACCTCCATGAAGAATTTGCATTCAACTTTAATGAGTTTATGGTCATTAGTGGTTTTTAAGGAATGAGTCTTTTGCCATTCTCTTATTAAAATTATCCGTGAACAGACAGGTGTACTCTCTGTTCCTGCAGGCTTGAAATTACATCCTCTTGATCTTTCCTTCCCTCCTAGCTCCAAGCACAGTGCCTGACACATGATTAGGAGCTCAGTAGGTAATAACTAGAGAAGTTCTAAATTTTTTATTTCAAATCTAAATATTTTAAATGAATCAGGAGCACTATTAAGTGCATCTCTACAGAGCTTTTGTAAAAGGAATAACCATCTTCATTTATCCATCTGATGGAAGCATTTAAAAGGGGGCTGTTTCTGACCAGTCAGAATGCCTAGTCATCATGTTCACAGTGGCTTCCTGTCACTGCCACCCTTCAGTGACCAGAAGAGAGGCCATCTCCTCTGACAGGGGCATTTTGTTTTCAACCCCTGGAGCTCTAAGATTCCTCAGCACCACTTTGGTACAAGTCACCCAACTTTTCCTAAGAACTGAGATTTATAAGTGTGTGTTATTGATATTTCTTCTGCCACCCACCCATACTTGGAGTTTCTCAAGGGTGGGAATAGCTATTCATGATTAAGTATATCTCAAGTATCTACCAAACTGTCTTTCACTCATTCAATTAACACTTATTTCTGAGGTCTGTGTAAGTTAGGCACTGTTCATTGTGCTTTACTTAGGGTGCAAGACAATGAAGCAAAAGACAAAACCCCTAGTGTTTTATATCCTCGTAGATGTAGGAAATAGAAAATTAATAACATATGTGGTGTGTGAGAAGTTGATAAATATTTAGAATATTAAAGCATGGAAGAAAGTTAGTGATGTTGTCAAGAAGAAGCCTACAAGTTAATATAGGGTGGTCTGAGCAGCCTCAGAGAGAAGATGGCACTTATGAATAGACCTTAAGAAAGTGAGGTTAAGGACTTCCCTGGTGGTCCAGTGGTTAAGAATCTTCCTTCCAATGCAGGGGATGTGGGTTCGATCCCTGGTCCGGGAACTAAGATCCCACATGTGCTGTGCTGTGCTCTGTCGCTCAGTCGTGTCCATCTCTTTGCCACCCCATGGACTGTGTAGCCTGCCAGGCTCCTCTGTCCACGCTGCGGAGCAACTAAGCCTGCACATCGAAACTAGAGAGAAGCCCAAGTGGCAAAAAAAAAAAAAAAAAAGAATGTGAGGTTGAATGCTTGTCTCTAGCCATTTTCAGCTGCCTTGATACAGATGGTTGTTTAGAGAGAGAGACTTCTCCAGTTATGGAAAACAACAAGTTAGAGAAGACCTGAGGTGAGGGTATGGCTGGAATGTTCTAGAATAATAAGGAGGGCTGAGTGGCTGCAGCAGAGGAAGTGGGGAGGAGAAGGAAAGGAAACAGATCACACAGACAATGGGTTTTCAAAAAGTAGAGCATCTTGTAGGGGATGGAAGGATTCTGACGCTTATTAGAGTCTATCTGGGTCACGGGAGGATTTTGAGCAGAGGAATGACATTACTTCACTTGCAAGACTACTCTGGCTTTTGCATTGAGGATCAGGTGTAGGTGGGTGAGGCAGGACTTTGGATAGGAGGTGCTCATGGGATGCTGATCAAGCCAGTTCTTCACCAGAGATGGGAAATGGACTGAGCATGAGAGGAGGCTTTTTATGGGCTCCTGAGTTCCAGAACTCCTTTAACTTTAGTCGTCTGGACACTTAGTTGCTTGCCCTTTCAAATCACCAAAGCCTTTAACCTATCCTGAGCTTCCTCTCCTGAAAGCTAAATCCTGGCAAGTTTCATTTCATACATTTTTTTTTCTTTTTTTACTTTACGTGTTTTCCCTTTGAGTGTGGGCAAGTCACATCACTGATAAGCGAATTAAAACATACTAATTGTACATGAGCTCTTCTAAGGAAAACAGATGGTTGTGTTATAAAAGAATGATTCTAGAAAAATCTCCAATTGTGAATGAAAACATATCTGGAGATAATGCAATGCCAAGGTAGGGCCTTATTTACAATTGTGAAACTGTCAAAGTTTCCCTGGAGCTCCTGTGCCCTCGTTTTTCATGCTCTCCCCTTTTCCAGGTAGCCTCCTGGATGCCCAGGGCTTGCATTCAGAGTACCTCCACCTTCCTCACACTTATGGAAATTCCCACATTACAGCCTATTCTTTACCCCTTGTGTTTTGCTAGGTGCCTAAGGGTTCAGATAATTTTCTCATGAGTTATGGCTAAGGAAGGATTATTACCATCCTCAAACAATACCACAGTTAAAATGACTAGTACATATTTAAGGAGGTTGAGCACAGGTAGTTTTGATTTAGAAAACTGGTTGACACCTTTCAAACCACCTAGAATGGCAATACCTACTTGGACCAAATGAATGACCATTAGTATCCTTGGGAACACTGCAACCTGGCATAAATATAGGGCTTGTTATTAAACAGGAAGCCAACAGATCAGAGGATGTTTGCCCTTGAAAATATGGATTATTAAAGTCACAAAGGAGAGAGGCATGCCATCACAGGGGGGACATGTGGGGAGGAAGTGGGGTTGGATAGGAGGCTAAGGGAGAGGGAAATACACGGACAATAGCCTTTCCTGTGGATTCCAAAGGACAGAATGGGTGAGCAGAGGAAGCATGTTCAGGCGTGGCTGGCTTGGATCATTTTAGCAGCCTCTGGGGTCCAGGGATTATTCCTACTTATCTGGCACCTGGCCCTGGAGTGATTAGGGCAGATGGATGGTACCCAGAATGTGAGAGGCCTGTGAGAGCCTGGAATGAAGTGTTGGGATGTGGGCTCTGGAGCAGTTGGTTTACATATGAAGGCTGTACACTCAGCCCAGTATTTCCCTACCTTGAGGAATTAACTAGCCTTGGCAGGAGCAGTCTCTCAGGGACCAGCAAAGAACTAGAGCAAGGGATGAGAGATTCAGAGACACATGGTAAATACAGACACTGAGGTATATGTTTGTCTCCAAAAGAGCATCTCCTGGGCATAGTGACACACATCTGAGAACTCCCAGCAGAAAAAATATGAAGTGGATCCTCCCTGAGTTGGAACCATGATAAACAAAACAGATGTATGGATTAGGTTTGAAATTTCCATTACATTTCACCACAAGAGAGATTTTTCTGAGGTTTCAGATTATAATTACGATACCTTGGAACGGGCCAGGCTGCAAACCGCTCTATTTGAAATAAAATCCTCAAAAGGATCTTTGAGCTGCTCATGAGGGTAGACACATAGTGTGTGCATGTGTGTGTGCTCAGTCATGTCTGACTCTTTGCGACCTTGTGGACTGTAGCCTGCCTGACTCCTCTGTCCATGGACTTTTCCAGGCACGGATACTAAAGTTGGCTGCCATTTCCTATTCCATGGGATCATCCCCACCCAGGGATCAAACTCCTGTCTCTTGTGTCTCCTGTATTGGCAGGCAGATTCTTTACCACTCTGCCCCCTGGGAAGTCCAGACACAGTTTTGTCCACAATCAAGTCTAAACAATTTCTGACTCATATTTGCACATAAAAGTTGTATGTCTTCTAAACAATCTCTTCATATAGAAAAAATAGTTGTTGTAGCTCATACTTTAATTACACCAAAGTATTCTTTAAAAATGTGCCAGAAGACCACACTGCAACGGCATTTTAAGTCGTCCCCCTTGCTGTTTGCTGAGCTGCTTGTTATTTCTTTATTCACTGAACAATATCCAGGCAGCTTCAAGAGAAAATCCATTAATGCCCTAAAATTTGCATTTGTATAGCAGCTTTTCTCAATTCTTTAAACGGTATGGAGGAACACATTATGACAGCTCCCAAGCACCCCTAAAGAAACACTATGTTGGAAACTAAGAGAGGTCTGTGGATGACCTGGAGCCGCTTGAAAAAATCGGGTGAAGGACCTGCCAGATTGCTGCTAGCTATGGGAGACACGATGCTCATTAAGAAACCCCATTGGCTCATGATTTATTGATTGCAGACCAAATATCCGGGAGGACTCATAAATTACTCTTTAAATGGGCTTTTAAACCCCTCTCCTACACCCCGCCAATGGATTATGCTTCAGACACATTTGCACCTGATTTAATCTATATGAAAATTTATCTGTTCTTCCTATCTCATTACTTAAATTGTTTTCTAAAAAGATTATGTAGCTGGAATATATTTAAACAACAGGTTTTATTTAACAAGATATTATCAGTCCTATTAAATTCTAAAAACAATTTTCAGATAGGTGTTATTTCAAATCTAGGCTTTAATATTTGAGTGAGTTGCTAAAATGCTTTCTGGATGTAGGGGTTAGGGCATTCATATGGATCAAACCATGAATATTTTTATTCTAAAATAGTTTTTCTTTCATTTGGAGGAGAAAAAGATCAAAGTATCAAAGTATCAGAAATTTCTCTATCTCCCCAGATATGAAGGGTATTTAATAGTTTCTCTGAATGCTTGAATCCAAAAAAATTGTCAGTATTCTGTGCATGAGGTATGAGACTTAAACAAACCAACCCTGCATTTCCAAAAAATTTAGATTTAAAGTAAAATGATTCCATGCAAACAACAAGCTGAATATAAGTAGAAAAATAAAACAAAATAAAGAACAGATGGGCAAACAACATGAGGCAAATAACAAACAGAGTAATTTTTTAACTACAAAGCTAAATAAAAGCTGGACATATTTAGGTAGAACAACTAAAAACCAGAAGATACAGCATCTTCTAAGTGTTATTCATTCATTTATTCAACGACAAACTCTCATTCAAAATGGTACTACTGATGGCCTTGTTGTGTTAGACGTTAAAGAAAACAAACAAGCTAATATTTTCTTCATCATGGAATGTAAAGACTATTTTGAGAAAACAAATGCCAGAGAAGATATAACAAAAGGAGAGCATGAGTGAACATTAAGTATAAACTACTTTGGAACAACATAACTGCTCTGGAGGATCAAGGGATGAAGGCTTATTTCCTGAGATGATAGTGTTTAAGCAGAGTTGTATAGGGTACAGGGTTTCCTTGGTGACTCAGACAGTAAAGAATCTTTCTGCAATGCAAGAGACTCGGGTTGGATCCTTGGGTCAGAAAGATTCCCTGGAGAAGGAAATGGCAACCCACTCCAGGACTCTTTCCTGGAGAATTCCATAGACAGAGGAGACTGATGGGCTATGGGGTCGCAAGAGTCAGACACGACTGAGTGATTAAGTACACACGCATGCTTGTGAAGGTGCAAGGGCATTAGAGAGTGTGATGTCACAAGACAGGCAGAACCTTAAAGTTCTCAGTCAGGAATCTCAGCTTCACACTGAGAGAAATGAGAAGGCAGGGATGGGTTTCAGGGAAGAGGTTTTATATCTGGGCTTTCCTGGTGGCTCAGACGGTAAAGAATCTGCCTGCAATACAGAAGACCCAGGTTTGATCCATGGTTCAGGAAGATCCCCTGGGGAAGGGAATGGCAATCCACTCCAGTACTCTTGCTTGGAGAATTCCACGGACAGAGGAGCCTGGTGGGCTACACTCCATGGGGTCGCAAAGAGTCGGACACGACTGAGCAACTAACACTCTCATTCACTTTAAATTTATACTTAAAACCAAACAAATCAACAAAAGAAACATGTTGGCAGTAGCATGGAGCTGGGTTGTTAGGAAGTGATCAATGTGGGTACTATGTATGAGGCTATTTATGGCTTTTTGGACTGGAAGCGGTTCAGGACTAGAGAAACATACAGAGGAAGTGAAAACCATAGCACCTGGACATCGATAGCATGTGAGTAATAGGAGATAGGAACAATCAGGAAAGATCCTTAATTTTTTAAATTCAGCGAATATATGGTTTTTAGGGGCTTCAGACAAGACTGAGCGACTGAACTGAACTGAACTGGTGGCTCAGATGGTAAAGAATCCACCTGCAATGCAGGAAACCTGGGTTTGATCCCTGGGTTGGGAAGATTCCCTGGAGAAGGGAAAGGTTACCCACTCCAGCATTCTTTCCTGGAGAATTCCAATGACAAAGGAGCCTGGAAGACTACAGACAAAGAGTTGGACACAACTGAGTGACTTTCACACATTTCACAGGGTTGTTAGAGGATTTACTGAGGCAGGAAACACTGGAGGAAGAAGAATTTATGCAAGAGTGCATGAATTCTATTTTGGTCATGTTGAATTTGAAGGGTTATATGACAGCCCTGTGTCATGATTTGCAAGATGTTAGGCGCATATAGTATAAAAGGTGCAGTCAGAAGAGGTCTGGGCTTCTGTCAGCCAGATGAGTTGGATTGTGTCACAGCAAAATTTCAGGAAATTAGAACACATTTTATTTCTTACTTTTGCTACACGTCCGTTGCAGATAGAGAAGGGAGCTTTTTCAGATTATTTACTCAGACACCCAGGCTGATTAAAGTCTTACCTGGTTCTGACGCTGCTACCTTTATTGGGGGCTTTAGTGTTGACCATGGCAAGGCAAGAGACTATGTAGCAAGCACATCAGCTCAACAGTGTCCTGACCTCAAGTTACACTTGTCATTCCCATTTGCATTACTTCAGCCAAGGCAAATTACATGACCCCTGCTGCAGTTTCCAATTATTTTCTAGGAAGAGGAAGAAAGCAATACATTTTAAAAATAAGGGCTAGTAATATCCACCACAGAATGGATAACACCATTTCAGCTGATCTTAACATATGGCTCTTGTGGTAAGTGCTTATCATGGGTGATGCCCCAATATATTCCCTAAATTTTAGTCACACCTTACAATGTTAATCTGTCTTTCCAAGATACAGGACAGAATATTTATATTCCAGGCTCTCTTGTAGTTTTACATGAAGGCATGAGACTAGATTTCTCCAGTCATTCGCGCCCACTTGAGATTTGCCTTAGAAAGTGAGAATAGAGGAAAACAACAGAATGGGAAAGACTAGGGATCTCTTCAAGAAAATTAGAGATACCAAGGAAACATATCATGCAAAATGGGCTCAATAAAAGACAGAAATGGTATGGACCTAACAGAAGCAGAAGATATTAAGAAGAGATAGTAAGAATACACAGAAGAACTGTACAAAAAAGATCTTCATGACACAGATAATCACAAAGGTGTGATCACTCACCTAGAGCCAGACATCCTGGAATGTGAAGTCAAGTGGGCCTTAGAAAGCATCACTACAAACAAAGCTAGTGGAGGTGATGGAATTCCAGTTGAGCTCTTTCAAATCCTGAAAGATGATGCTGTGAAAGTGCTGCACTCAATATACCAGCAAATTTGGAAAACTCAGCAGTGGCCACAAGACTGGAAAAGGGCAGTTTTAATTCTAATCCCAAAGAAAGGCAATTCCAAAGAATGCTCAAACTACCACACAGTTGCACTCATCTCACACACTAGTAAAGTAATGCTCAAAATTCTCCAAGCCAGGCTTCAGCAATATGTGAACTGTGAACTTCCTGATATTCAAGCTGGTTTTAGAAAAGGCAGAGGATTGAGATCAAATTGCCAACATCTGCTGGATCATGGAAAAAGCAAGAGAGTTCCAGAAAAACATCTATTTCTGCTTTATTGACTATGCCAAATCCTTTGACTGTGTGGATCACAATAAACTGTGGAAAGTTCTTTAAGAGATGGGAATACCAGACCACTTGATCTGCCTCTTGAGAAATCTGTACGCAGGTCAGGAAGCAACAGTTAGAACTGGACATGAAACAACAGACTGGTTCCAAATAGGAAAAGGAGTACGTCAAGGCTGTATATTGTCACACTGCTTATTTAACTTATATGCAGAGTACATCATGAGAAATGCTGGACTGGAAGAAACACAAGCTGGAATCAAGATTGCCGGGAAAAATATCAATAACCTCAGATATGCAGATGACATCACCTTTATGGCAGAAAGTGAAGAGGAACTAAAAAGCCTCTTGATGAAAGTGAAAGTGGAGAATGGAAAAGTTGGCTGAAAGCTCAACATTCAGAAAACGAAGTTCATGGCATCTGGTCCCATCACTTCATGGGAAATAGATGGGGAAACAGTGGAAACAGTGTCAGACTTTATTTTGGGGGGCTCCAAAATCACTGCAGATGGTGACTGCAGCCATGAAATTAAAAGATGCTTACTCCTTGGAAGGAAAGTTATGATCAACCTAGATAGCATATTCAAAAGCAGAGACATTACTTTGCCAACAAAGGTCTGTCTAGTCAAGGCAACGGTTTTTCCAGTGGTCATGTATGGATGTGAGAGTTGGACTGTGAAGAAAGCTGAGCGCTGAAGAATTGATGCTTTTGAACTGTGGTGTTGGAGAAGACTCTTGAGAGTCCCTTGGACTGCAAGGAGATCCAACCAGTCCATTCTGAAGGAGATCAGCCCTGGGATTTCTTTGGAAGGAATGATGCTAAAGCTGAAACTCCAGTACTTTGGCCACCTCATGCGAAGAGTTGACCCATTGGAAAAGACTCTGATGCTGGGAGGGACTGGGGGTAGGAGGAGAAGGGGATGACAGAGGATGGGATGGCTGGATGGCATCATTGACCTGATGGACGTGAGTCTGGGTGAACTCTGGGAGCTGGTGATGGACAGGGAGGCCTGGGCGTGCTGGGATTCATGGGGTCGCAAAGAGTCGGACACGACTGAGTGACTGAACTGAACTGACTGTGAAAGGAGGAATACACACTCTGGCACGAGTGATGACAGAGACTTTGGTTCTTTCTGGGTGAGGAGGGGAGGAAGGCAGTGGAGCACCAGGCATCCAGTTGTGAGGGCAGTCAGTCCCCAGTGGCATGGTCATGGTATTTCCTCCAGAGGAGCCCCTTGGGTGTAGATCATTGCTTCTTGATGAGTAGCTTCAGAATATGACCCTCTGACTGTTCCGTAATTTATATGAACTCTATGGTACCCCTTTAAAAATTATTTTTCTCCTTACATAGATCAGAATATTTTATAATGTTTGCAAATATAAACCAGATCAATATGGTATTTGATCCCAGGAAAGGCAACAAGCCCTCAAGGAAATGGGAATCAGTGAATGGGTTATTTTACCTGGTTAGGTTTTCAGGCATTGAAGATCTAGTTAGCAGGGAACTGGGAACTCCAGTAGCTAATGGCAGAGCATGTGAAAGAATTACATTCTCCTCCACAATGAAATGCCTATGAAGACAAGACTGGAAAAACATATAGCTGTTGATAAAGAATGAGCAGGTAGGGAGGATTAAGGATTATAAGGAAGACTGACTGCTTCTAGCTGTATTGCACAGCTTGAAAGAAAATGATAAGATCAAAGTTTTAAATTCTTGGCTCAAAGCAGAGAAAGAAAACTGGGGGCTCACTGTGTCTGTCAAAAACATTTTTTGCAACAGCGAAATTGACATAGCTAAGGATAAAACATCAGGCCTGATGCTCTGGGTGTCTGAGTATTAGATTAGCTTGAATTCACCTCTTTGTCAGATTCTTTAGTAGTAGCATATTGAATGGAAAAAGAATCGGACACCAGAGTCATAAACAAGGTATTTGGGAGAATCCTAAACACCCAGACCTTATGGATTGTCTTGCAGGCAAAACAGAACCTCGTTTCCAGTGTCTTTAGGCCTCAAGGCCCCTAAGATAAGAGTCTTACAAGCAGGGCCGATTTTCCATATGCACCTTGTCACTCCTTATTATCTGTAGTCTATAGCTAGAGTCAATCAGAAATTTTAATTGCTTCCTCATTCGGTTTTTTATAAGGGTAACCTGTGCTGAATGAAGTAAAGAGAGTATAAAATTCTGTGAGTTAAAGCAGAAGATCAATCTGATAAATTATGGACATTTTTGGAGTGAATGTATCATGGGTGACTCTAACTCCCAAATTGGTTTCCTGAGAGGACCCCAAAGACTGCAATGCAGCTAATGGTAGAAATGCATTGGGAAGGAGAGACTAGGTGTCACTGAAAAGTAGCGTGGTGGCTGTCTTTGGTAGTCTTCAAAGTCCTTTGGGACATGCCTTTTGAAGTGAGCTTCTGAGTTCAATGGAGAGAGCAATTAAATAAGTTAATAAATGAAAAGCACTTAGAAAAGTGTCTTGCACAAATTAAACAATCAGTAAACCTTAGCTGGGATTCCCAGGTGGTGCTAGGGGTAAAGAACCTTCCAGCCAGTTCAGGAGACCTAAGAGATGAGGGTTCAGTTCCTGAGTTGGGAAGATACCCTGGAGGAGGGCACGGCAACCCACTCCAGTATTCTTGCCTGGATAATCACATGGACAGAAGAGCTTGGTGGGATACAGTCCATAGGGTCACACAGAGTTAGATACGATTCAAGTGACTTAGCACAAGCACAAACCCTACCTATTGCTACTCTTCCATTAAGGGATCTGCACCATTTATGAGAAAAACCATACAAAACAAAGAGAAATAACCATTTTGGTGAGTTTTGGACACCAACTCCAAGCATATACTACTGGCTGAGCCACTTCTATAATTCACTAAAAAAGAGGACTTATTTGATGGCTCCTGACTAATGGGTATCTTAGGCAGCTTGGTCTAACAGTGAAAGTGTTACTCGCTCAGTCATGTCTGACTTTGCAACCCCAAGAACTATAGCTAGCCAGGTTCCTCTGTCCACGGAATTCTCCAGGCAAGGATACTGGAGTGCCTTGCCATTTCCTTCTCCAGGGGATCTTCCAGACCCAGGGATCAAACTCTCGTCTCCTATACTGCAGGCAGATTTTTTTTACTGTCTGAGCCACCAGGGAAGTCCATGTGCACTATACTATAACAAAATACCACTGACTGAGTGGCTTAAACAACTAATTTTGTTCTCCCAGTTCTGGAGGCTGGGCAGTTCAAGACCAAGACACTAGTATAGTCAGCCCACTCTCATGATCTCATCTGAACATAATTCACTCCCAAAGCCTCCACCTCCAAATGCCATCACACTGGGGTTTAAGGCTCCAATTTATGGACATAATCCATCACAAGGGAGGTTTTCCATGAAAATATTTCAAAGTAGACCCTGTGGGTTTGCAAACATCCTGTTGCTATTTCTGTAGTTCTTTCTGAGAGTTGGAATAGATACAATCAGTAACTGGCATGAGCCACAGCAAACTCTACTCTGACAGGCTAAATGGAAGTTACGGGATCCTTTCTTTGTCTTTAAATTTAAAAACCAAAGTGTTATCATGTCTCAGGTGGAATTAAAGGATTTCTATTCCCACCAAAGGAGTAGTTGGCACTAAACTTTCCTACATTTAATTAGGTGTTAATTCTAATTTCAACTGATCTTCTAAATTCAGTCTTATTTCATGTGGAAAATTAGAAAACAGGCTGACCTTAGCACCGGGAATGCAGCTATCAACATAGTAGAGAGCAACAGAAACAGATTGCTTTCACCTGGTACAAACAGAAGTATGCCTTTACTATCTTGTCTCAGAACTACATTACATCTATGCCTCTGTACGATAGTTTATTCTCGGAGGAACTTGATATTCTCATAATGTTAGAGAGTATCAACCAAGTTCACTCTATTGACAGCATCATGAGAAAAGGAATTTGAAAGGAGTACGACAGGGCTGTCCATTTGTTTAATCTATATGCTGAGTACATCATGAAAAATGCCCGGCTGGATGAGTTACAAGCTGGAATCAAGATAGGCAGGAGAAACATTAACAAGCTCAGATATGCAGATGATACCACTCTAATGGAAGAAAGCAAAGAGGAACTGAAAATCCTCTTGATGAGGGTGAAGGAAGAGAGTGAAAGAGCCCGCTTAAAACTAAATACTAAAAAAACTAAGATCATGGCATCCAGCCCCTTTACTTCATGGCAAATAGACAGTGAAAACTGAAAGTTGTGAAAGATTTCATCTTCTTGGGCTCCAACATCACTATGGATGGTGACAGCAGCCATGGAATCAGAAGATGCTTGCTTCTTGGCAGGAAAGCTATGGCAAACCTAGACAGCATGTTGAAAAGCAGAGACATTACTTTGCCAACAAAGGTCCATATAGTCAAGGCTGTGGTCCTCCCAGTGGTCATGTATGGATGTGAGAGCTGGATGGTAAAAAAGGCAGAGTGCCAGAGAATTGATGCCTTCGAACTATGGTGCTGGAGAAGACTCCTGAGAGTTCCTTGGACTGCAAGGAGATCAAACCAGTCAATCTTGAGAGAAATTAACCCTGAATACTCATTGAAAGGACTGATGCTGAAGCTGAAGTTCCAATATTTTGGTCATCTGATTCTAACAGCTGACACATTGGAAAAGTCCCTGATGCTGGGAATGATTGAGAGCAGAAGGAGAAGAGGGTGTCAGAGGATGAGATGGCTGGATGGTATCACTGATGCAGTGGACATGAACTTGGGCAAACTTCAGGAGATGGTGAGGGACAGGGAGGTCTGGTGTTCTGCAGTCCATGGGGTTGCAGAAAGTCGGACACAACTGGGAGATTGAACAACAACAGCAGCAAAGGAAGCCTTTTTATTCGGACCAGACCCAGTGAAAGCAACCTGCTGGTGAGGCCTATGAGAACTAATCTAATTTGCCCAAAGTTACCTGTGGCAGAAAGAGATGCTGTATAAAGCCTATGTCTAATCTTAATAGGAGAATCATACTATAGGCACCCAAGGTTTTGAAGCAAAATTTTAGACCTTTTTTGCAAGTAACTCTTTCCTTACGATTAACAATTTCTGGCCTTCTAATAGAAACAAGATTATGGTAGGTACAGAAAAGCTAGCAATAGAGCACCAAATGACCTGCTCTTAGATTCATGAATTTGGTGTTACCTACTAGTCCAAGCTATATAATTGATTATGCCCAGGAATAGCCCATCAATTAGAAATCACATATACATGTTTGACCTCAAGCAGGTCCCAAAAGATGAATAAGTTGCATAAGCAAATTTATCAATCAAAAATAAAAGAATCTAGAAATTGAGGTGTGGCCAAGATGGCAGAGCAGGAATTTCCTGACCTTACTTCCTTCCATGAGTATACCAAAATTACAACTATTTACAGAGCAACTATCTATGAGAACGACAAGACCAGAAAAGATTTTCCACAACTGAAGGTATTAACACAAAGAAGAAACCACAAAAGATGGGTTAGAGGGGTGGAAACGCAATATAGTCAGACCCACGTAGCTGATTCACTTTGTTGTATAGCAGAAACTAACACAACATTGTAAATAATTACACTCCAATAAATACATTAAAAAATGGACAACCATCGAGGACCTACTATATATATAGCACAGGAATTCTGCTCAATATTATGTGACAACCTAAATGGGTCAAAGAATTCAAAAAAGAATAGATACATGTTTCAGATCAGATCAGATCAGTCGCTCAGTCATGTCCAACTCTTTGCGACCCATGAATCGCAGCATGCCCAGGCCTCCCTGTCCATCACCAACTCCCGGAGTTCACTGAGACTCACATCCATCGAGTCAGTGATGCCATCCAGCCATCTCATCCTCTGTCGTCCCCTTCTCCTCCTGCCCCCAATCCCTCCCAGCATCAGGGTCTTTTCCAATGAGTCAACTCTTCGCATGAGGTGGCCAAAGGACTGGAGTTTCAGCTTTAGCATCATTCCTTCCAAAGAAATCCCAGGGCTGATCTCCTTCAGAATGGACTGGTTGGATCTCCTTGCAGTCCAAGGGACTCTCAAGAGTCTTCTCCAACACCACAGTTCAAAAGCATCAATTCTTCGGCACTCAGCCTTCTTCACAGTCCAACTCTCACATCCATATATGACCACAGAAAAAACCATAGCCTTGACTAGACGGACCTTTGTTGGCAAAGTAATGTCTCTGCTTTTGAATATGCAATCACTTTGCTGTAACTTGAAACTAACACAACATTGCTAATCAACTATACTCCAATATAAAACAAAAAGTTCTTTTTTAAAGAAAGAAATAAATTAGATAAATAAAAAGAACTACCATATAGCACAGGGAACTCCACTCAATTCTCTGTAATTACCTATACTGTAATAGAATCTAAAAGACCAAAAAAAAAAAAACACTACACATTACCCAGTGTAAGTGACCTATGGATGGTAGCATAATCACAAGGAGTGAGGGGTCCGAGCTTCCCAGCGTGGGGGCCTGCACCAGGAAGTTGAGTCCTCAGAATGTTTGACCTTGAAAGCACAGTGACTTGCATACTACAGAGCAATCCCTATCGAAATACCAGTGGCATTTTTCACATAACTAAAAAAAAGTCAATTATTTTATTTTAAAAAGGGTATCAAATATAGCCACAAAAAGACAAAAAAATAAATAAAACTGGACAGTAAAGTGAAAAAGACAGTTTTTAAGTCATACACCATATAATGCAGCATAATTATTGCAGTAAGGAAGGAGGTTCAAGGTAAACTAAACTCAACTTCAATTTTTACAAATGTGACTGGGCAGAAAAGCAGAATGCGGGAGTGCAATGGGGGCCTGAAGGAGGCTTGAGCAAAGCAGGGAAGTGAAAAAATTACCAAGACCTGGTCATATACATGCTCTTAGGCCAGCTGTGTCTGTTAGCTGCCAATTATTAAAGTCAGGATTCTTTCCTACCACAGAGATTGGGTGAGAGTGGCATCATCGTTCCTAATGATGATTAGACTTCAAAGGAGTGAACTTTCAGGACCTCGAGAAGACACTCCTGAGTTGTAGGAGATTCCGGTCTATCGCAAAGGAATAAGGGAAGGATTCACCACTGTATACATATTTTTTAGTAAATACTCTAAGAAAGGCATCTACTCAGTGGGTAAAGAACCTGCCTGCCAATGCATAAGCCATAAGAGATGCTGGTTTGATCCCTGGGTTGAGAAGATGCCCTGGAAAAGGAAATGGCAACCCACTCCAGTATTCTTGCTTGGAGAATCCCATGTACAGAGGAACCTGGTGGATCCATAGAGTTGTAAAGAGTCGGACACGACTGAGTACCAACTCGTGCTAAGAAAGAAAGGTAAAAGGTCAACCTGATGTGGTATTGGCTAGAACAAACAGTATATTCTTTGGGCAGCCTGGAATTTTCTTTCATCCTAGGGGTTAGGGTCATCCTCAGGATGCAGTGCTGAGCTGTTAGAAATTATGCTAGTGCTGCTCAGGTCTTTTACTGTGTGTGTGTGTATGTACTCTTGCCTGGAAAATCCTATGGATGGAGGGGCCTGGTGGGCTGCAGTCCATGGGGTCGCAGGAGTCGGACATGACTGAGCGACTTCACTTTCACTTTTCACTTTGATGCATTGGAGAAGGAAATGGCAACCCACCCCAGTGTTCTTGCCTGGAGAATCCCAGGGATGGGGGAGCCTGGTGGGCTGCTGTCTATGGGGTCACACAGAGTCGGACACGACTGAAGCGACTTAGCAGCAGCAGCAGCAGTGTGTATGTAGCAGACAAACAATAATTAGTGCTTGGAGTCTTCAGTCCTTTTAGCTAAAGTTGAGGCTTTGTCAAGGAGAGGTATCAGAGGAAACTGATTAGATTTTGGTCAAGGAAAGAACATTTTTACCTTTGTAATTCCTGTGCCCTACTGATTTTCTCCTATCGCTGCCCCATAAATTTACTTTCATAACTCATGAGGAGGTCCTATACTACATAGGTCCCCACCCCCTTGGGCCACAGACGGATACCAGTTCATGGCCTGTTAGGAACTGGGCCACACAGTTGGAGGTGAGCGGTGGACATGTGAGTGAAGCTTCTTCCATATTTACAGCCCCTCCCCTGTCACTCGCATTAATGCCTGAGTTCCGCTTCCTGTCAGATCAGCAGCGGTGTTAGATTCTCATAGGCTGTTGAGCCCTACTGAGAACTGTGCACGAGAGGGATCTAGTTGCACACTCTTGATGAGAATCACCCTGAAATCACACCCCCATCCCAATCCATGGAAATATTGTCTTCCACGAAACCAGTCCCTGCTACCAAATGAGTTGAGACTCATTCACGTGGCTTGGCCTTGCTGGTACTAATCAGAATGGGACTGCTGTCACATTAAACCCATTCCGAGGTGGCCATGATGAAAAGGAATATCTTCTCCAAATACGGAAGTTCAAGTGACATATTTTGTGTTCTGCTCAGTCTAGAGAAAGAAAAAGTGAAAGTGAAAGTCTCTCTGTCATGTCTGACTCTGTGTGACCCCATGGACTATGCAGTTCATGGAATTCTCCAGGCCAGAACGCTGGAGTGGGTAACCTTTTCCTTTCCAGGGGATCTTTCCAACCCAGGGATCGAACCCAGGTCTCCCTCATTGCAGGCAAATTCTTAATCAGTTGAGTCACAAGGGAAGTCCCAGTCTAGAGAGAGAGAGAGATGGTAAAGGCTGGCTGTATGCTGACTCATGAGTAATAAGCAGTAATTTGACTAGTTGGCCTGACATTTGATGGAAGAAACTTGAAATTTTGGTTAAAAGGAGATTTGGGGTTAGATTTATGGACTTATTTCTCACATGTATCCCTAGTGAATACTCTCTGAAAGGTCCACACCATGAAACCAACTCTCAGTAATCAGTTGGACAGAATGACCCGCCTGGTGGATAAAAGTCTGACCTCTTCATGGCCACCTTAGAATCTGCCCAGTACACTCAGGATAAAGTGTCCATAGTGCCAAGGACAGTGCCTTTTGATGTATTTCCACACAACAAGGCTGATCCAGACACCACAGCTGCTGATTACCTGATTTATCTGCAGCAGGAAACAATCCTAAGCCCCACTAGGGCGCTATACCCCAAAGAAACTTATCCAGTTTTTTGTGGTAATTTAATTACACAGGGCTGCTCCCACTGTAGCATAGAAATTTGTCCTTAGTAGGATAAATGCTTAATTTGGATTTATTTTTGCCTCCCTGCTCATTCTCCTTCCTCCAGCACCACCGTTCACAGAGTTTATGGAATGTCGTGCTTACAGTTCAGATTTCTCACGCAGCAGTTCTGCCTTGTTTTGCAAACTCATTTTTCAGTAAAAGTAATAAATCAGTGGGCCAACTGTCATGAAACTCGCTGGTCCTATGGATACTATGATTGATGAAATGTTTTCTTCCTTCTGAAGAAGGTGACAGTATATTTGTTTATGGGTAGTTGCAATGGGACAAGTGGTGGCATGTTGCATTTGGAAGATTAATTTTGAAAGAAGGATATTAATGCCAGGTCAGTAAGCGTGGGCTGCCTTTGCCATTTCTTTGCCATTTCTGGTCACCTAATGTCTTAGAACACTCTTCTTATTTTCTATAATCTCCATACTCTGAATCCTATCCAGCTAAAAAAAAAACAAAACAAAACCCTCAAATTTGTTGACTCTTTGCAGTCTGAGTGGGGGCAGCCACAGACGTGTGATCTGAGTTTCCCCAATCAGACACAATTTGAGAGACTTGGATACATACTTGGGAAATGTGAGGAGCTTGCTGTGTAGGGGGAAGCTTAGAGACAGAGCTGTCCTATTCTTCAGAGATGGCACTAGCGTTTTCACTAACACATCTTTCTAGTGGGTGTACTCTTTCTGGGATTAGCTTTACAGCCTGTCTCTCTGATTTTGTGAGCATTCTAACATGAATAAATTCCTTTACTGCTGAGGACAGTTGATGTGCAGCTGTTTTCAATTAGGTCCTCTGACTCATAGAGCAAAATTACAGTCACTGAAACAATGGTGACAAATGCTTCTCCTAGAGAGAGAGACTGTATGAAGCAAAAAGAAATCCTGAGAGTAGACCCCCGAGGATCTTCACATGGACTCATCATGTGGAGGAATCAAAGCCAATGAAAGAGAAGGATACGGAGGTGTCAGGGAGGTGGGGACACCATACAAAGAGCACCAGTCTGAGCACCTTGCCCCCAGCCTTGTGCTAACTTGAAGTTAGCATCATTCTAAATCCTTTTTAATTATTCACTACATTTCCTTTTATATAGTTTATAATATCTATATGCATCCATGAAAATATATTTTTTAAAAATCATTTTTAATTCTGTAGAAAAGTTTTCATGTTGCATGTAGTCTTTGGGATTGATTAATTTTTACTTTCATTCATACTGCTAACTATCATTATAGTTCCTTTGTTTTAATTGATGGACAATGTTCTATTGAGTGAAGATATAATTTATTCACCCACTTTCTAATTATGAGAATTTGGGATTTGATATTACAAGCAATGACACTATGAACACTCTTGAATTAAGAAATGTTCCCTTTTGCACATGTGGAGAGGTCTCTTCTGTATATGGACTTAGAAGTGCAACTGCTTTATCAGAGGATATTTGTTTATAATTTCTCTGAGTATTTGTCAGGCTTTAGTTTTTAAAACTAAACTGAGCTAAAATAAGACAGTGAAGAAATAGGAAGACCATTTCTTCTTCAACGGTGCTTTGAAAATATATGATCTTGATGTGACTTGAAAGATTTCAATAGTAAATGAACACAGAAAAAATTACAGACGGGCTTGCTTGTACTTTGAGAAGCTCATTTGGTCATGGTGCCCCGTGTTTCTTTGTAGTCACTGAGAAGAAATTCACCTTAATTATAACAAGTATCATGTGACAAAGTTATAACCCAACATTCTGCAGGTATATGATGTTGTAAGAAGACAGGCAAGGGGCAATTATATCTGGAAATATTTAAAATATTTACTCCATTATAAAGACAATTTTCAGGAAAGAAGATCTTCTGTAATCATTACTGTTTCACTTCTTGCCTCATTTATTTTAGCATTTTACATTTTCAATATTTTCCTAAAATATGATATACTAAATGCTTCTGCATTATCTCTACATGCTTAATCATTGCCACAATAGCTAGGATGCCAGTAACTTTATATTGAACATTAAGCTGGTGAAAGTCAAATTGTGTTGAATCTCCTTGCAGTGGGGATCCAAGCTAGTACTTGTTATGTAATTGCCTGTTCAGACGTGGACTTTACTTGTAAACACTGCCTTTACAATAGATGCCTTTTGACATTCTAATGGATTTTCCATATTCCCTCTGAGCACCAGCTTGACTTGATGAGTGTCCTTCAGACTATTAATAAATCCTGCCATCATTCTGCCATAATTGATCACATTTACAACTATGCTTCTCTTGCCCCATTTTGAGAATAAAATAGAGATAAAATATTTTTCCATATAATCCCTTCAAATCCACATTAACATTTGCTATGAATTACCCTTTGTACTGTCAGCAGAAGTATCCAGGAGCAAGAAAGGAATTATCTGTTCTTTGAATGATTAAAGGTTTAAAGCAGGCACAGTAAACAGCGATTATAACTGAAGCAAAAGTAAACTAAGCCCTTCTTTCAAACTTCTGATTTTCATCCCCTTTTTGGTATCCCCTTCTTTCTCTTGAGCTGGCAAGAGAGGGCCCTCATGTAGTTAGTTTCCAAAGTGTAGGATAATGTAGCAACCCATGCTGGAGTGCACTGGCTGCCTGGTCCTTCTCTCCTACAACCAAAATCAGTTAGAATTATAACATTATAAAAATATTTTAAAAGCAATAGAAAATAATGAACAAAAGCACATAATATTTGTTCATTCATTTATTCAAGTCAATCACAATATTATGAACCCCATATGAAAATTCTAGGTCCTTCTTTTCACTATGTTTGAGCAATACACATAAATTCCTTTAAGATAAGATATTCTTTAGATGGTATTTTCTTTTAGGCATAAAGGTAAATAAATATGACACTTTGGTCACTGATGGTTGTATAACTCTTGATGCACAACTGTTCTTTTTTATTAATTTTTATTGGAATATAGCTGATTTATCATGTTGTATAGGGAGAAGGCAATGAGACCCCACTCCAGTTCTGTTGCCCGGAAAATCCCATGGATGGAGGAGCCTGGTAGGCTGCAGTCCATGGGGTCTCTAAGAGTCAGACACAACTGAGCGACTTCACTTTCAATTTCCACTTTCATGCATTGGAGAAGGAAATGGCAACCCACTCCAGTGTTCTTGCCTGGAGAATGCCATGGATGGAGAAGCCTGGTAGGCTGCAGTCCATGGGGTCACACAGTCGGACACGACTGAAGCAACTTAGCAGCAGCAGCACCAGCATCATGTTGTATTAGCTTCTGCTGTACAGCAGAATTAATCAGTTATACATGCTAACTGATATACACATAATAACTTTTTAGATTCTATTCCCATATAGGTCATTACAGAGCACCGAGTTGAGCTCCCTGAGCTATACAGGGCTCCTACTAATTATCTAATATACATTACTGTGTATATGGGGCTTCCCTGGTAGCTCAGCTGGTAAAGAATCTGCCTGCAATGCAGGAGACCTTGTTTCAATTCCTGGGTTGCAAAGATTCCCTGGGGAAGGTATAGGCTACCCACTCCAGTATTCTTGGGCCTCCATGGTGGCTCAGAGGGTAAAGAATCTGCCTGAAATGTGGGAGACCTGGTTCAATCCTTGGGCTGGAAAGATCCCCTGGAGAAGGGACTAGCTACCCACTCCAGTATTCTTGCCTGGAGAATTCATGGACAGAGGAGTCTAGCAGGCTATAGTCCATGGGGTTTCAAAGAATCAGACATGAGTGAGTGACTTTCACTCACTGTGAATATGCAAATTCTAATTTCCCAATTTATTTTTCACCAACCCTTTCCCCCTTCAGTTCAGTTCAGTTCAGTTCAGTCGCTCAGTCTTATCTGACTCTTTGTGACCCCATGAATCACAGCACGCCAGGCCTCCCTGTCCATCACCAACTCCCAGAGTTCACTCAGACTCAAGTCCATCAAGTCAGTGATGCCATCCAGCCATCTCATCTGTCGTCCCCTTCTCCTCCTGCCCCCAATCCCTCTCAGCATCAGAGTCTTTCCCCCTTTAGTTCAGTTCAGTTCAGTCACTCAGTCGTGTCGGACTCTTTGCGACCCCATGAATCACAGCACGCCAGGCCTCCCTGTCCATCACCAACTCCTGGAGTTCACTCAGACTCAAGTCCATCGAGTCAGTGATGCCATCCAGCCATCTCATCCTCTGTTGTCCCCTTCTCCTCCTGCCCCCAGTCCCTCCCAGCATCAGAGTCTTTTCCAATGGGTCAACTCTTCGCATGAGGTGGCCAAAGTACTGGAGTTTCAGCTTTAGCATCATTCCTTCCAAAGAACACCCAGGGCTGATCTCCTTCAGAATAGACTGGCTGGATCTCCTTGCAGTCCAAGGGACTCTCAAGAGTCCTCTCTAACACCACAGTTCAAAAGCATCAATTCTTCCGCGCTCAGCTTTCTTCACAGTCCAACACTCACATCCATACATGACCACAGGACTAGACAGACCTTTGACTAGACAGACCTTTGTTGGCAAAGTAGTGTCTCTGCTTTTGAATATGCTCTCTAGGTTGGTTATAACTTTTCTTCCAAGGAGTAAACGTCTTTTAATTTCATGGCTGCAGTCACCATCTGCAGTGATTTTGGAGCCCAGAAAAATAAAGTCTGACACTGTTTCCACTGTTTCCCCATCTATTTCCCATGAGGTGATGGGACCAGATGCCATGATCTTCGTTTTCTGAATGTTGAGTTTTAAGCCAATTTTTTCACTCTCCTCTTTCACTTTCATCAAGAGGCTTTTTAGTTCCTCTTCACTTTCTGCCATAAGGGTGGTGTCATCTGCATATCTGAGGTTATTGATATTTCTCCTGACAATCTTGATTCCAGCTTGTGCTTCTTCCAGCCCAGCATTTCTCATGATGTACTCCGCATATAAGTTAAATAAGCAGGGTGACAATACACAGCCTTGACGTACTCCTTTTCCTATTTGGAACCAGTCTGTTGTTCCATGGCCAGTTCTAACTGTTGCTTCCTGACCTGTGTACAAATTTCTCAAGAGGCAGGTCAGGTGGTCTGGTATTCCCATCTCTTTCAGAATTTTCCACAGTTTATTGTGATCCACACAATCAAAGGCTTTGGCATAGTCAATAAAGCAGAAATACATGTTTTTCTGGAATTCTCTTGCTTTTTCGATGATCCAGCAGATGTTGGCAATTTGGTATCTGGTTCTTCTGCTTTTTCTAAAACCAGCTTGAACATCTGGAAGTTCACAGTTCACGTATTGCTGAAGCCTGGCTTGGAGAATTTTGAGCATTACTTTACTAGCATGTGAGATGAGTGCAATTGTGTGGTAGTTTGAGCATTCTTTGGCATTGCCTTTCTTTGGGATTGGAATGAAAACTGCCCTTTTCCAGTCCTGTGGCCACTGCTGAGTTTTCCAAATTTGCTGGCATATTGAGGGCAGCACTTTCACAGCATCATCTTTCAGGATTTGAAATAGGTCAATTGGAATTCCATCACCTCCACTAGCTTTGTTTGTAGTGATGCTTTCTAAGGCCCACTTGACTTCACATTCCAGGATGTCTGGCTCTAGGTGAGTGATCACACCTTTGTGATTATCTGTGTCATGAAGATCTTTTTTGTACAGTTCTTCTGTGTATTCTTGCCATCTCTTCTTAATATCTTCTGCTTCTGTTAGGTCCATACCATTTCTGTCCTTTATCGAGCCCATCTCTGCATGAAATGTTCCCTTGGTATCTCTAATTTTCTTGAAGAGATCTCTAGTCTTTCCCATTCTGTTGTTTTCCTCTACTTCTTTGCACTGATCTCTGAGGAAGGCTTTCTTATCTCTTCGTGCTATTCTTTGGAACTCTGCATTCAGATGCTTATATCTTTCCTTTTCTCCTTTGCTTTTCGCTTCTCTTCTTTTCACAGCTATTTTTAAGGCCTCCCCCTTAGTAACTGTAAATTTGTTTTCCACACCTGTGACTTTATTTCTGTTTTGTAAATAAGTTCATTGTACCACTTTTTAGATACCACATATAAGCAATATCATATGATATCTCTCTTTTTATGACTTATTTCACTCAGTATGGCAATCTGTAAGTCATTCTTATTGTTGCAAATGGCATTATTTTGTTATTTTTCAAAGCCAAGTAATATTCCATTGTATATATGTACTACATCTTCTTTATCCATTCCTCCATTGATGGACACTTAGGTTGCTTCCATGTTCAGTGCAAACCTGTTCTTTAGTAATCTACTTAAAAACAATAAAAACTCATGGTTGTCAAGAGAGGAAAAGCTTTGAAGTTTCTATTGACAGTCTATACATAACATACTGGCAGTCTGTACCTCAAATGAGTTGGGACACAAAAGTTCATTTATAAAGAGGCTAACTGGAAAGTGGAATATATTTTACATAAAAATTCTATTACATATTGAGATAAGATTTTTCATCAAGACCCAAAGTCCACTTACTCTAAGATTGACCTAGCGTACTTTGTACTGTGAGTTGACTTGTAATTATTCACAATTGGTAATATTCCTTTTTTCCCTGAGGAACTCACTTTCTGAATTTCAGCTCATTCTTTACCTAGCAAATAGCATTTAGATACAAGATTTCTACATAATAGAATATATCTGTTCCATTTCTAGATTTGCAGACCTGTTTTAGGTTACTGTCTGAAAGTGAGGGAAATAACAGCTGTCTAGGCTGTGGGTGCCTTGGTTATATAGTCACCCACCTACTTGTGTGTAGATCCTTCATAATTTGAGAAACAGATTTCCATGGAAGAATATGCTCCAAACCTTCTAACTCTAATGTATGGGAATGAGGAAATGACTGTTCATTTATAAATTAATACAAATATGTAGTCACTAATTATTGATAAATTACCATGTATAGTACATAATTGTACTAAACATCAGGATCTAAGTTTAGAAAGGCTCTTCTAAAATGTTCAAAGTATAGAAGACAATATCAAGCCTACCTACATTAATTAAAAAAAAATCAGTGGTTTTAGCTCAGCCAGTCAGCTAATGGTGTGACTCGGGCTTGCTGCTTAGTTTTTTGGTGTATGTTTTGTCATATGTAAAATGAAGGCAATGAACTAAATGATATTGAAGTCCTTTTAAAGTTAAAAATATTTGGACATTTAAAAATACTCACAAAAGTATGAATAGTGGCTGCTTGAAGTGAATGGTGCATTTCTGTCTCAGCTCTAAGTGCTGATGGATGCCGGCAGAACTGTAGGAGGTAAAACTTAAACTGTGGTCCTGCCACGTTCTAGAGGGCGCTCATAGGAACAAACAAGTAATAGGACTGCAACCCATGGGCTTTTATTAGTAAGGGATCAGCAGTTCTACGGAGAAGGCACTGGCGACCCACTCCAGTACTCTTGCCTGGAAAATCCCATGGGTGGAGGAGCCTGGTAGGCTGCAGTCCATAGGGTCGCTAAGAGTTGGACACGACTGAGCGACTTTACTTTCACTTTTCACTTTTATGCATTGGAGAAGGAAATGGCAACCCACTCCAGTGTTCTTGCCTGGAGAATCCCAGGGATGGAAGCCTGGTGGGCTGCCGTGTATGGGGTCACACAGAGTCGGACACGACTGAAGTGACTTAGCAGCATCAGCAGCAGCAGTTCTAAGCTACAGAAATTGTCTCTGGGTAACATAAACAGGGATTGGTGGCAGGGGAGAAGGGGACGACAGAGGATGAGATGGCTGGATGGCATCACCGACTCGATGGACCTGGGTTTGAGTGAACTCCGGGAGACGGTGATGGACAGGGAGGCCTGGCGTACTGTGATTCAAAGGGTTGCAAAGAACTGAACTGAACATAAACAGAAAATTAATGCCATTGAAGAACATCTGGTAGGTCCCAGACCAAACTGGGAAGCTGAAGACCAGTTTTAGAAAGAGCAGAAAGCAGGCAGCCGTGGGAATCTAGTAGCGAGAACCGTTCCACCACCTCATCACTGGGCTGCAGCTGTTGATAAGTGAGCTAAAGCTGGTTTCAGTGATTCTGAACAGGATTCAGGTTTAGAGAGGGGTTTTCCACATGGCTCGGCTGTGTCATGCAAACTCCTTTTAGCTAAGAAAAAAGGCTTCTTGGTTTTCAGTATTCAATAAAGACTGTATACAATGGAACAAAGAAATTCACAAAAGGAAATGAAGATGTTCTTTCCAAAAGCAGGGGAACTAATGTCCACCTTCTTGATAGCATTTAGGATCAGGATTCAGATTCAATAGAAAACCGGAATAACAATCAGGAGTCAGTGCAGGAAGCCTGGTGTGTGAACCACACACGAAGAATTGTCTGTCCAGGTTGCAGGCGTGTGAAACCCAGAGTCCCTGGTTGACAGGAAAGCAAACTCCTAAATAATCCACTATTTTGGAATTTCACTGACTTCAGACTCCTGAAGGACTATTTATGGCAGGTCAGCAAATTAAATTAGAGAATATAATAAAGCATGATGCAGTTTCCAGCATGCATAAATTATGGCTAACATTTATTAATTATCATTAATATAACTGGAAGAGATTCAGGCAGAGAGTTTCATGACGGCTCAGCTATGAGTCCACTTAGAATTTATGCGGAACATAGGGAATAAAAAGAGATAGGAATATAAATAAAGTTTGTTAATACTGTCACACTCTGTGTGACTTTGGAAAGTTCTTAAACTCTGTGTGTCTGTTTCTTCATTTGTAAAATGGGGCTAATAGAAGTAATAGTATTGACCTGTTTTAGATGGTTGCTATGAGGCTTTAATGAGCAAATATATATAAAGGGCCTGGTGCATTATAAACTATATATGTCTTAGCTCATCTGCTTCTTAGGGCTAGTATTTTAACTTTACTGTTCACAAAGTACTTTTCACAGACGTTATTTCATTTCATTCACACAAACAATCCTATGGTGAGATTGTCCTTTAAAAAAGTTAACAATGAAGAAATGGTGTTTTCATTTATATGAAAAGATAGAGCCAGGCCTTATCTTTTAACTCCATGTATTAGACTTCGTTACTGGTGTAAAAGTACGTATCATAGGAAGACCTCCATGAAGACAGGAAAGAGACAAAACTTCTGCTGCTAGGCAGTCACATTTATTAATAAGGAGTATTACACTGAATAATTTTAGTCTAATCATTTATGCAAACATTCAGAAGAAACACGTTTCCTGAGCAGAAATACAGATACTCTTCGTTCTCTCCCTTGTAAAACTGAAACACAGATGCTCTACATTACAGAGAGAAATTCAGAGTTTTTTTTTTTTTTTTTCTTTTTTCTTTTTAATTCTAAATTACTTAAAATCCATCCTGAACCCTCCTCCCTCCTCCCTCCCCATACCATCCCTCTGGGTCGTCCCAGTGCACCAGTCCCAAGCATCCAGCATCGTGCATTGAACCTGGACTGGCATCTCGTTTCATACATGACATTTCACATGTTTCAATGCCATTCTCCCAAATCTTCCCACCCTCTCCCTCTCCCACAGAGTCCATAAGCCTGTTCTATACATCAGTGTCTCTTTTGCTGTCTCGTATACAGGGTTATCGTTACCATCTTTCTAAATTCCATATATATGCGTTAGTATACTGTATTGGTGTTTGTCCTTCTGGCTTACTTCACTCTGTATAATAGGCTCCAGTTTCATCCACCTCATTAGAACTGATTCAAATGTATTCTTTTTAATGGCTGAGTAATACTCCATTGTGTATATGTACCACTGCTTTCTTATCCATTCCTCTGCTGATGGACATCTAGGTTGCTTCCATGTCCTGGCTATTATAAACAGTGCTGCGATGAACATTGGGGTACATGTGTCTCTTTCCCTTCTGGTTTCCTCAGTGTGTATGCCCAGCAGTGGGATTGCTGGATCATAAGGCAGTTCTATTTAAATAACTTGTCCCGAGTTATGAGATGGCTGGGCCATCGATGGCCCCTCTGTTCTCTGTCTTTCCATCCACCCCACAGCCCACCTCCCCCTCTCATCTGTGAATCTGCAGTGCCTTCCCTTCTGCCTTCCCATTGCTGTCTCACCTGAGAAAAACAGAAAAGCTCTCAGATGAAACCTGATGCAGTGCGAGCTGATTGACAGGGCTGAGGGCCAGTCAAGGTCCTTACATCTCTTTTCCCAGATCAAAGAAAAATGAGTCAACAAGAGCTGCCTAAACTTGTGGGGGGAACATGCCACTGACGTGCTTTAAATTATTTTTTATGTCTTTTCCCCTCGATGTAACGAGGTATAAAGACAGTTTCTTTCTACCTCATAAGATAGTTTAGAAATGTCAACTGGATCATATCCGCAAACTGCAAACATGAAATAGAGACATTTTTCTATACTTAAAACAGGAAAACATGATTGTAGAGCCAGTATAGAGAGACTGTGCTTCACATGTATTATGCCTTCCCTAAGACTTAGGAATTAACTGTAATCCATTTACGGTTGTCTGATCTTGATCCTTACACTTTGAAAGATTTAACTTCCTTTATCCTCAGAAAATCTTATTCACACTGGCTTACATCACAGAAAAGTACTTTTATCTATTTCATTTAAATATACTGTGTGCTCAGTTGTGTCCAACTCTTTGCGACCCCACGGATTGAAGCCCACCAGCTCCCTGTCCACGGAATTTTCTAGGCAAGAATACTGGAGTGGATTGCCATTCCCTTTTCCAATTTCATTTACATAAATGTCACCAATTGGATATCTCTGAGGTCTTACTGAAGTTCTTTTATTCTTCCAAATACAAAGGGCTATTTCGATTATCCCCATTTTACTTAATGGAGTGTAAATTTCCCACCACTGTAATTGTCACAAACATGTGCTGCTGCTGCTGCTGCTAAGTCACTTCAGTCGTGTCCGACTCTGTGTGACCCCATAGACGGCAGCCCACC
This sequence comes from Bos indicus x Bos taurus, assembly GCF_003369695.1. Lineage (NCBI taxonomy): Eukaryota > Metazoa > Chordata > Mammalia > Artiodactyla > Bovidae > Bos > Bos indicus x Bos taurus. The sequence continues at coordinate 17,729,534 of NC_040084.1, read as the reverse complement.
AGGCTCCCCCGTCCCTGGGATTCTCCAGGCAAGAACACTGGAGTGGGTTGCCATTTCCTTCTCCAATGCATATGAAAGTGTAAAGTGAAAGCGAAGTCGCTCAGTTGTGTCCGACTCTTTGCGACCTCATGGCTGCAGCCCACCAGGTTCCTCCGTCCGTGGGATTTTGCAGGCAAGAGTAGGTGTGTCTAAAATGAATTTCTAAAAAAAAGTATACACTGGAGTTTTACTGTCAGAGTAACTTTATTCTGAACACTTAAGTTTTCACTTTTGCATAGTTAGGATGTGGCAGCTACAAGTAGCTAAGTGCTCAGAGTGCTGTTTTTTGTGTTTTTTTTTTTTTAAATTAGGTTTAGTTGCTTTACAACGTTGTGTTAGTTTCTGCTGCATAGCAAAGCAATCAGTTATACATGCACATATATCCCTCTTTTTTCGGATTTCCTTCCCATTTAGGTCACCACAGAACACTGACTAGAGTTCTCAGTAGGTTCTCATTAGTTATCTATTTTATACATTGTAGTGTATATGTCGGAGAAGGCAGTGGCAACCCACTTCAGTACTCTTGCCTGGAAAATCCTATGGACGGAGGAACCTGGTAGGCTGCAGTCCATGGGGTCACTAAGAGTCGGATACGACTGAGCGTCTTCACTTTCACGCATTGGAGAAGGAAATGGCAACCCACTCCAGTGTTCTTGCCTGGAGAATCCCAGGGACAGGGGAGCCAAGTGGGCTGTTGTCTATGAGGTCGCACGGAGTCGGACACGACTGAAGCGACTTAGCAGCAGCAGCCGTATATATGTCAATTTCCACCTCCCAATTCACTTCAACCCCATTCCCCTCCTTGATGTCCACGTTTGTTCTCCACATCTGTGTCTCTATTTTGAGTGCAGACTCTTGACTCAGTTGTTCATTGCCTCTTTGTATCTTGGCTCTGATTTTTGTTTCCAGCCTTGTGACCATGAGCTAATTACTTACATGCTCTATGCTTGCTTCCTCATCCAACTGGGCATGATAATACTTATCTCATAAGGTTGTTAGAAGGATTAAGCAAAATAATAAAGGTCAAGAACTGAGTGAAGTGTCTAGCACACACCATACTAAATGCTGAGTATTATGACCAGACTTAATAAATGATGGTGCAAAGGCACAGGGGTTAGATGTTACATGTGAAAGAGACTATATTTAAAAGGAAAGTAGGTCATAAGCCAAGCTCATACTAGCCTCAGAAGTTATTTTTAACTTTTCACATGGAAATAATATCAATACATTCATTTGGAGCTGGAGGCATTCTCACATTTCTATAATTACTTCTAGCTTTTTTCTTTTTGGTATAATCAGAATTCCTGTATTTTCTCTGTCTAGTCTCTGGAGCTGTTTTGTAGACTTTGTCAAGTTGCTTGATGAGATGCCTAGTCAGCTATGGCAAGCTAACTTCTTGGTCATGTGCCACTGTGGAAACGGAAAAACCACACGTGTTAATGGACCGTGGTTACTCTCCCAGGACAGTGACTTGGCTCTGGAGTCCTCTAGAAACTGCACTCTGTCCTCAATACAAGTTAGCTTTCAACTCTTAAGGACGATGAAGTATGTTTTATCAAATGAGAGACAGTTTCGAGAGGTATGGATCTCTTTTTACAGAAGGAATGTTGAAGTCGAGTGTGAGTCTGAAAGAGAGAGAACAAATATATCCTCTTCCGTGCTGGTGTTTCGAGTGTTCCTGAAACGATTGATCATTCATGAAAATGTCTTAGCAAGTTGTTAAAGCTAAAAGCAGTGACGGTTCTGTTCCCTCATCACATCAGGGGTGCTGTCCTTGGGTCACTCTGGAGATTACGGTAACTTGATAAAAACTGAAAAAAGTGGTGAAAATAAATTAAGCACAACAGTTGAGAACAGGCCATTGTTTACCAATTATTTATTTATAACTCACCATATTCCAGAAGGAGTGAAAGAAGATAGAATTTCAACTCCAGGGTTGAGAAACAGAACCATATAACTAAGCTAGGCTTATTGTATGTATAAAAACAGATCTCCTGGAATAAAAGAAATATTCTGATACTATTTGGGATGCTTAATATCTCATCTTACAAGTAACATCCTGTCTGCATCTCTGCCTGCTTCTTACTCCATACTAAGACTAATGTGGAAAGCTATTAGTTTATATCTCTTAAACTCAGATTATATAATTTTTTAAAATACCACCAACAGACAGTAATTATTTTAGTAAAGGAACTAAAAGCTAAGTGTAAAGATGTTCATTTTTAAAGTGCTATTCAGGTTGATGTTTATAAAACTGCTACTTATTTTAAGTAAATCATGAATAATTTAGTTTTCCCAAATCCTCCTTTGGAATTTTAAGGCACTCACTAGGGAAGTTTAAAAATTCAGTAATTTGGGATGACTGAATTTCTACTTTCTGAATGATTTTGTATGTAACAAGCCCTCCTGTTTTTACAAATTTGGGGCTTCCCCCTAGCCTTTCTGTTCCTAAAGCAAGTCTGGTGTGGGGCCCTAGAACTTGTATCCCTAATAGGTTTTCAAGTGTTGGTGATGCTGCTGGCCTGGGGCCCACATTTGAGAACCACTGCTTTATGCTGGAGATAACTCAGCTTAGTGTTATCTATGTAAATCTTGATGCTAAAATGGATTCATTATGAGAGGGAATTCGCTATGAGAGGGGATTCGCTATGAGAGGGAAATGGTAACCCACTCCAGTAGTCTTTCCTAGAAAATTCCATGGACAAGAGGAACCTGGCAGAGTGTAATCCTGGGGTCCTAAAAAATGGGATATGACTGAGCATGCGTGTGTGTGACACACACACGGAATACAACTGTGGATTAAAATACATCAGAAGTTCACCACTGGTTAAATAGCTACAACATAAATTAGATTAAAATATCAAAACAAAATATTACAAATTCAGAACATGTATCATTATAAAATCAATTTTGATGTCTTTAATGTTAGACTAATTTTATTTTTCCAAGTCTTGCTTCCTATTAGTAGTTGACTCTTAAAACAACGTAGGGCACATTTATATTAAATGAAAGACAAGAGACCAAGGTTATTTCCTATGTATCAATCATATTCTATAGTATTTAGACAATTTTTAAAAGAGTAGCCCATTTACTGGCCAGATAAAGTTAGTGTTGTCCAATACTATAAATAATTTAAAAATAATGAATTGACTTTCAAAAATAATAAAAATCCTATCTATTTTTCAGTATTAGGTAAATATCATCCCTAATAATCTCCTTCACCAAACTACTGATGTTGTTGGGTTATTATACTGTTAAAAGAAATTTGTTTTATAAGTATGATAAAAGATACAATTTAGTATGCTTATTTTTTAAGTAATTCATTTTCACAAAGTTAGTGCCTAATAGTTGTTGAATAAATGAAACCACATTTTCACAAATCACAGCTGTCAATATTTTAAAAGATCTGCAAATATACACAAAAATCTGGAAATGTGAAAGGCTTTTTTGTTTGCCTCTTTAGGAATATACTGCCCTTATTTATAGGATGGCAACAAACATGATTAAAAAGTACAGTAACTTGTGAAAGAACTGCATCTCTTTATAGGTCCAAGAACAAAACAATCGGATGTGTTTCCTCTCCTCACTGAGCTGAGCACAGCATGCTGATGGTCCACCTACTCTGTCTTTAGAGAGAGATTTGCAGTTTTTTAGAACATTCTTCTTGAAAGATGTTCTATAACACATCTACGGAGTCTTTGACTATAGTAAAATGTTACAATCCAGAGAAGGACAGCTGCTCAGTACAGGTTTAAGAATCCAAAATAAGCTAACAATGAACCACCATCCTAGAAGGCTTATCAAGCTTTAATGACAATTAGAAAGGTATTTGTGAGTTTCATGAATTGCCAGGACAGCTGTTAAGGAGAGTGGCCTGCAAAGACAAAATTCCTGGGGGCAAAACCCAAGTGGTTCCTTCCTGGTTTGTCTGAGTTCCTCATCTCTAAAATGGAGAGAATAACGTTACCTCTCACATAGGGTTGTTGGGAGAATCAAATGAGTAAGTATACATAAAATGCTTAGATCAGTGTATCTGTTTATTATAAATATATGTATTTTGTATATAATAAATACTATATGAGTGTAACACTTAACACTTTTATGATTCCCTCCATTATTGGTAGTCTTCTCTGTCCTCTTTATTTCCCATCCTATCCTACATCCAATTTCATTGCTGGCCAAAGGTGACTGCCAAGTCTTCATTGCTACAACATTCCTAAATACTGTTAATTCTAGCTTACATCATGCATTTATTCTTTTTTTTTTACCATTTTATTGAAACAGATATGTGTCTCATTTGATCCTCTTTTCACTAGCAAGAGATTTAGACCTCAATAATAAATATACTGCACAATTAACAGTGTTACAGACGGGAACACAGGATAATGAAGGATTAAGTATTGTAGAAATGACTGAAGTTGTGTTTACATAAAAGTGAAAAGTGTTAGTCACTCAGTCATGTCCAATTCTTTTGGACCCCATGGAGTGTAACCCACCAGGCTCCTCTGTGCATGGAATTCTCCAGGCAAGAATACTGGAGTGGGTCACCATTCCCTTCTCCAGGGGATCTTCCCAACCCAGTGACTGAACACAGGTCTCCCACATTGCAGGCAGACTCTTTACCAACTGAGCCACCAGGGAAGCCCAATACCAAATGGAAATCAAATGTATCTCCATATTGTACATTGATGATGACTCTAAAATCTTTTCTTTTGTAATAAATATACTTTTTTAGGCTAATTTTCAGACCATGAAGCTGTGAAGACTACTGGAATTATTCTTAGGGCCATTATGTTACTGAGTTTAAGCTCACTCTGCTTGCCACAGAAAAGGCCAGTAAGTTGGAGATGAGGTGTTGGGGAAAGGAATAATGACTTTATTTGGAAAGCTGGCAGACTGAGAAGATGGCAGATTAATGTCTCAGCATAATGATCTTATTGGGGTCTGGATGTCAGATTCTTTTTTAGAGTCAGAGAGAGAGCGGGGTGAGGAAGTAAAGTAAAAAGGTCACAAGTCTTGGAAATATCTCCTGGAATGGCCAGACTCAGAGAGGGAATGGATATGTTAATTTCTTCCCTCCTGTAGCCATCCACAAGTGGACAGGGTCAGGATGTTTCCCAGAATGGCCAGCCTCAGAGAGGGAATGGATGTGTTAATTTCTTCCCTCCTATAGCCATCCACAAGTGGGCAGGGTCAGAATGTTTCCTGAAACAAAGGTACTTTGGTTCAATATTCAGATAGAAGGGCAGGGTTCATTGAGGCAGGCCATTATGTACACACAGTATCCTTTTACTGAACAAAAGCAAAAGGAAGCAAAGGTTAAAGTAAGAGAAACATCCCAACAGGGAGTCAGATTTTGGTTCTTGCCTGTAACAATCATGTTGGCTGACTGCAGTGGGCAAAGGGCCACTGCTGTTGCTTATGTATTTACCAACCTCTTCTAATTATTACGGAAGAAAGAGGATGGGCTGATGTCATGGGATTTATACAGATCTTCAGAGTTGTTCCCAGGAATTCAATACTAAAATAAATTCCTTCTAATTTAGGATCTAAAATACCCCTCTTACGTTCAACTAGTATGTGAGGCGGAACAAATTATTTGCCTTAATTCTCCACCTTCTCGTGGATCCAGTGCCCACTGCCATGTAACTTTGCAAATCTTCCTACTCAAGGTAGAGGGTACTTGTCTGTCCTCTTCCTCCGGGCTTGACCCTTTGATGTACCTGGTCCATACATGTGGGCCTAGCCCTTTTCCTCTCGCCTGCCTGCCACTGCCATAGCAGATCTTCCTGAGCAGTTGCGTCTCTCTCCTTCCACATGGGACCCAGAATAAGCACATGTGGATGAAAATAAAGCCCTGTATACAACACAGAGTCTAACCCGGTGGGATCTGCTGACGGCACAGAGTTTTCAGCAGGCACAGATGAACTGACCCCCACGTGACCCACAGACATCTGAGAAAGCAACATTTATTGCTGTATACCATTAAGACTTAGTGGTTCTTTGTTATATAATAAAGTTGACTGATAAGATTTTGTTTCAGTATTACAAAAAAAAAAAAGGTTTTATTTTTTGTAGAAAGATAGAAATAACTCCACAAATATGTATCAGGTAATAATAATGATTTTGTAAAATACCAATGACATTCAGGAAAGGTAATTAACTTATGAAACAATATCACATATAATCAATAAAGCAAATTTGTATTTGCTGTATTTGCTAAATTGCACTACACGAAAGTATATAATGTATGCTAATTAAGTTAGTTGGTTATAATTTTAATAACTGACTTAATGTCAATGAAAGTGTGTAACTGAGAAATCCAACCAATACTTTAAATAAGTATAAATATACTTTTAATAAATATAAAGTATATTTCTAGACTGATGTTGGAATTTGTGAAAATGACTTAATGACTTAATTACATATAATAACTACATTTTAACAGTAACAGGAATATTTTATATAATCAACAGAATCAAAACAAACATTTGTTGAAAAACAAATGGAACATTTTAAATGACTAATATTTTCAAAAGGACTTGACAAATATGTTGATTATATGAAATTAAAGGCCATTAGCTTTACAAATGCTAACAACTTTTCTGTTTCTGCATGAACCCCATCTAAGACAATAGAAAATGAGTGAAACTAAGAAAAAAAGTTGAAAACAGTCTTATTTATAATCACTTATTTTAAATGCTCTGTTGATAAAGTAACAAAACATAAGACATCTTCTGTTACCTTTTAGCACCTGCTAAGCTGCTAAGTCACTTCAGTTGTGTCTGACTCTGTGTGACCCCATAGATGGCAGCCCACCAGGCTCCCCCATCCCTGGGATTCTTCAGACAAGAACACTGGAGTGGGTTGCCTTTTTGAAAATCTTTTAAAATGCAATTTTTTAATAAGAAAGACAATTAACGGTCCATTTTAGAGAATAACAGAGCTAGATTGCATTGAGTAAATGTATTGCAATACACAGTTCCGGAGGACTAAGCTGGGGGCGGGGGGGCATTCTCAACTGAAACTGGCTGATTTTAGTAAAGAAATATGACTCATAATCTTTTTATACACAGTTTAGGATTATTAAATTAATGATTGTCTTTAGGGATCCATATAAAATGCTCATTTAAAAATATTCTTGAAAACATTTAAGCACAAGATCTTCATATATTCAACTTTAGTATGCTTCTGTTTATTTGGTAAACTGCTAAGGTAGTGAGTCATTTTCAACAGTTCCTATTTCTACTGAGTTCAAGAGAATGCCCAGTCTCCACAAATAAAAAGTAAATAAAGGAAATGCATCAGAGAGTTTGAAAACAGTTTCGTCATGCTTCTGAAGAAATTTCTTGATTTCTTGATCCTCGTGCCCCGTTTTTGAAGAGTTGTCTTCTTTGTTTTCCTTTTGAAGAAGTTGCTCCAGAACCCAGAGCACAGAGAACATATTTTCATAGCGTGCCACATCATAATTGGCTTGTACCTACAGAAAAACAACAAACTCCTTTTAAAAAATATTGCAGTAGCTTAGCTAAGAAAAAGCCAAATAAAGGGATCAATTTTTTTTTTTTTAAAACAAAAACACTTGACTTATTTAACACCTTCTGTCTTCCTGTTCCTCTTTGACTGGGGTTGGGAGAGAAAGGAAAAAAAATTTTCCAAAAACTTTATGATCTTGGTGCATGAGTTTCTTTCCTTACGTTTACAGAGTTCCAGACCTTTCTCTACATTGTTGCTATAATTTGTTACTGAGATGAATCTGAGAACACTTGGCAAAGAGTCTTACACACACCAAGTCTTGTGTGTTGAATTCAACCTCTCCCCAAAGATTTCCAAAGCCTGATACTTCTGTCAATAATAATATCAGGATCTTTGTTGGCTGGATTCTAGAAACACGTTTCAAAATATCAATATAACACAGTTCGAAAGTGCTTAGGGTTATGACCTGTAAACAACCAGATGTAATCTCATCCTGAGGCTATACAAGCCAGGAGGGAGTATGATTAAATTTGAATCAGATACATGGGTCATGAGAAAAAATGAATATGATTCTTGTAAAAATTATTTGGTTTAGATGGCTTTGGAAGGAATGATGCTAAAGCTGAAACTCTAGTACTTTGGCTACCTCATGCGAAGAGTTGACTCACTGGAAAAGACTCTGATGCTGAGAGGGATTGGGGGCAGGAGGAAAAGGGGACCACAGAGGATGAGATGCCTGGATAGCATCACCGACTCGATGGATGTAGTCTGAGTGAACTCCGGGAGATGGTGATGGACAGGGAGGCCTGGCGTGCTGAGATTCATGTGGTTGCAAAGAGTCAGACATGACTGAGCGACTGAACTGAACTGAACTAGATGGCTGAAAGTGAGATAAATCAAAGGAAGCCCTAAAAAGTGCACAAAGGAAAACAGAACATAAGGGAATACAAGAAGTATGTAACGATATAAATTGGCTTTCTCATTTGCTTATTAAGAAATAGTCTGGAAACATTCACCAAATTTATCCACTATTCAGTTCAGTTCAGTCGCTCAGTCATGTCCAACTCTTTGCGACCCCATGAATCGCAGCACGCCAGGCCTCCCTGTCCATCACCAACTGCCGGAGTTCACCCAGACTCACGTCCATCGAGTCAGTGATGCCATCCAGCCAACTCATCCTCTGTAGTCCCCTTCTCCTCCTGCCCCTAATCCCTCCCAGCATCAGAGTCTTTTCCAATGAGTCAACTCTTCGCATGAGGTGGCCAAAGGACTGGAGTTTCAGCTTTAGCATCATTCCTTCCAAAGAAATCCCAGGGCTGATCTCCTTCAGAATGGACTGGTTGGATCTCCTTGCAGTCCAAGGGACTCTCAAGAGTCTTCTCCAACACCACAGTTCAAAAGCATCAATTCTTCGGCGCTCAGCCTTCTTCACAGTCCAACTCTCACATCCATACATGACCACAGGAAAAACCACAGCCTTGACTAGATGGACCTTTGTTGGCAAATGTCTCTGCTTTTGAATATGCTATCTAGGTTGGTCATAATTTTCCTTCCAAGGAGTAAGCGTCTTTTAATTTCATGGCTGCAGTCACCATCTGCAGTGATTTTGGAGCCCTCCAAAAAACAAAGTCTGACACTGTTTCCACTGTTTCCTCATCTATTTATCCACTATAGTAATACACAAATGAAGAAACATTCTTTTGGAGCCCAGAGGAATGTATCTTCAACAAGGCTGTCTGGTAAAGAAACAAGTATATACAGATAACTTCTACCTTCTATTTTTAATTGAGGTATAATTGACATAACATCATATTAGTTTCATGTATACAATGTACTGATACAATATTTGTATATACTGCAAAATGATTTCCACAGGAAGTCCAGTTAACACCAGCACTCAGTTACAAAATTCCCATGCTAATAAATTTCAAGATTGATTTTCCTAGCCACTTTAAAATATGCAATACAGGGTTATTAACTATAGTCACCATGCTGTACATCTGCATTCAACCCTTTTTCATTTTACAACTGGAAATCTGCACCTTTTGACTCCTTTGATCCATTCTGCACCAGAATTTCACCTCAGTTCAGTTCAGTCGCTCAGTCATGTCCGACTCTTTGCCACCCCATGGACTGCAGCATGCCAGGCCTCCCTGTCCATCACCAACTCCTGGAGCCTACCCAAACTCATGTCTATTGAGTTGGTGATGCCATCCAACCATCTCATCCTCTGTTGTCCCCTTCTCCTCCTGCCCTAAATCTTTCCCAGCATCAGGGTCTTTTCCAGTGAGTCAGCTCTTTGCATTAGGTGGCCAAAGTACTGGAGATTCAGCTTCAACATCAGTCCTTTGTATGAACACCTAGGACTGATCTCCTGTAGGATGGAATGGTTGGATCTCCTTGCAGTCCAAGGGATTCTCAAGAGTCTTCTCCAACACCACAGTTCAAAAGCATCAATTCTTCGGCGCTCAGCTTTCTTCACAGTCCAACTCTCACATCCATACATGATCACAGGGAAAACCATAGCCTTGACTAGCGGGAGCTTTGTCGGCAAAGTAATGTCTCTGTTGTTTAATATGTTGTCTAGTTAGTCATAACTTTCCTTCCAAGGAGTAAACGTCTTTTAATTTCATGGCTGCAGTCACCATCCACAGTGGTTTTGGAGCCCAGAAAAATAAAGTCGGACACTGTTTCCACTATTTCCCCATCTATTTGCCATGAAGAGATGGGACTGGATGCCATGATCTTAGTTTTCCGAATGCTGCGCTTTAAGCCAACTTTTTCACTCTCCTCTTTCACTTTCATCAAGAGGCTCTTTAGTTCTTCACTTTCTGCCATAAGGGTGGTGTCATCTGCATATCTGAGGTTATTGATATTTCTCCCGGCAATCTTTATTCAAGCTTGTGCTTCTTCCAGCCCAGTGTTTCTCATGATGTATTCTGCATATAAGTTAAATAAGCAGGGTGACAATATACAGCCTTGATGTACTCCTTTTCCTATCTGGAACCAGTCTGTAGTTCCATGTCCAGTTCTAACTGTTGCTTCCTGACCTGCATACAGGTTTCTCAAGAGGCAGGTCAGGTGGTCTGGTATTCCCATCTCTTTCAGAATTTCCCACAGTTTATTGTGATCTACAGAGTCAAAGGCTTTGGCATAGTCAATGAAGCAGAAACAGATGTTTTTCTTGAACTCTCTTGCTTTCTTGATGATCCAATCGATGTTGGCAATTTGATCTCTGGTTCCTCTGCCTTTTCTAAAACCATCTGGAACATCTGGAAGTTCATGGTTCACATATTGCTGAAGCCTGGCTTGGAGAATTTTGAGCGTTACTTTACTAGCGTGTGAGATGAGTGCAATTGAGCGGTAGTTTGAGCATTCTTTGGCATTGCCTTTCTTTGGGATTGGAATGAAAACTGACCTTTTCCAGTCCTGTGGCCACTGCTGAGTTTTCCAAAATTGTTGACATATTGAGTGCAGCACTTTTACAGCATCATCTTTTAAGGTTTGAAATAGCTCAACTGGGATTCCATCACCTCCTCTACCTTTGTTCATAGTGATGCTTCCTAAGGCCCACTTGACTTCACATTCCAGGATCTCGCACTAGGTGAGTGAATACACCATCGTGATTAACTGGGTCATGATCTTTTCTGTACAGTTCTTCTGTGTATTCTTGCCACCTCTTCTTAATATCTTCTGCTTCTATCAGGTCCCTACCATTTCTGTCCTTTATTGAGCCCATCTTCGCATGAAATATTCCCTTGGTATGTCTTATTTTCCTGAAGAGATCTCTAGTCTTTCCCATTCTATTGTTTTCCTCTGTTTCTTTGCATTGATCACTGAGAAAGGCTTTCTTATCTCTCCTTGCTATTCTTTGGAACTCTGCATTCAAATGGGTATATCTTTTTCTCCTTTGCTTTTCACTTCTCTTCATTTCACTGCTATTTGTAAGGTGTCCTCAGAAAGCCATTTTGCCTTTTTGCATTTCTTTTCCATGGGGATGGTCTTGATCCCTGTCTCCTGTACAATGTCACGAACCTCCATCCATAGTTCATCAGGCACTCTATCAGATCTAGTCCCTTAAATCTATTTCTCACTTCCACTGTATAATCATAAGGAGTTTGATTTAGGTCATACCTGAATGGTCTAGTGGTTTTCCCCACTTTATTCAATTTAAGTCTGAATTTGGCAACAAGGAATTTATGATCTGAGCCACAGTCCGCTCCTGGTCTTGTTTTTGCTGACTGTATAGAGTTTCTCCATCTTTGGCTGCAAAGAATATAATCAATCTGATTTCGGTGTTGACCATCTGGTGATATTTATGTGTAGAGTCTTCTCTTGTGTTGTTGGAAGAGGGTGTTTGCTATGACCAGTGCGTTCTCTTGGCAAAACTCTATTAGCCTTTGCCCTGATTCATTGTGTACTCCAAAGCCAAATTTGCCTGTTACTCCAGGTGTTTCTTGACTTCCTACTTTTGCATTCCAGTCCCCTATAATGAAAAGGACATCTTTTTTGGGTGCTAGTTCTAAAAGGTCTTGTTGGTCTTCATAGAACCATTCAACTTCAGCTTCTTTGGCATTAGTGGTTGGAGCATAGACTTGGATTACTGTGATATTGAATGGTTTGCCTTGGAAATGAACAGAGATCATTCTGTTGTTTTTGAGATTGCATCCAAGTACTGCATTTTGGACTCTTTTGTTGACTACGATGGCTACTCCATTTCGTCTAAGGGAGTCCTGCCCACAGTAGTAGATATAATGGTCATATGAGTTAAATTCCCTCATTCCAGTCCATTTTAGTTTGCTGATTCCTAGAATGTTGACATTCACTCTTGCCATCTCCTGCTTGACCACTTCCAGTTTGCCTTGCTTCTTGGACCTAACATTCCAGGTTCCTATGCAATATTGCTCTTTACAGCATTGGTCCTTGCTTCTATCACCAGTCACATCCAAAACTGGGTGTTGTTTTTGCTTTGGCTCCATCCCTTCATTCTTTCTGAATTTATTTTTCCACTGATCTCTAGTAGCATATTCGGCACCTACCGACCTGGGGAGTTCATTGTTCCATGTCCTATCTTTTTGCCTTTTCATTCTGTTCACAGGGTTCTCAAGGCAAGAATACTGGTTTGCCATTCCTTTCTCCAGTGGACCACATTCTGTCAGACCTCTCCACCGTGACCCATCTGTCTTGCTGGCCCCACATGGCATGGCCTACCTTCACTGAGGCTGTGGTCCATGTGATCAGATTGGCGAGTAGTCTGTATTGTGGTTTCAGTCTGTCTGCCCTCTGATGATCTCTCTCAGTGCCTACCACCTTACTTGGGTTTCTCTTACCTTGGACGTGGGGTATCTCTTCACCTCAGGAAACCACACATCTGTTTTGTTTTTGGAGCTCAGTTGTTTGTCTGTTTTTTGGTTCTACATATAAAAGGGACCATACAGTGTTTATCTTTTACTATTTGACTTATTTCACTTAGCATAATGCCTAAGGTCCATCTATGTTGTTGCGAACAGAACAATTCCATTATTTTTTACGGCTGAATAACAGTCAATTTCATACATGTATATGTACCCAATCTTTTTTAATTTATTCATCCATGGATGGCATTTAGGTTGTTTCCATGTCTTGGCTATTTGGCTATTGTAAATAATGCTGCAATGGACATAGGTGTACACATACTATTTTAAATTAGTGTTTCAAGATAGTTAACACTAATACTCAGGAGTGGGAACTGTTGGATCATATAGTAGCTCTGTTTTTAAGTTTTTGAGGAAATTCCACACTGTTTTCCATAGTGGCTGCGCCAGTTTAGATTCACACCAGCAGTGCACACGGGTTCCCTTTTTCTCCACATCCTCACCATCATCTGTGTTTTGATACTCTGGGAGTTGGTGATGGACAGGGAGGCCTGGTGTGCTGCGGTTCATGGGGTTGCAAAGAGTCGGACACGACTGAGTGACTGAACTGAACTGAACTGAATAACCATTCTAACAAGTATAAGGTGATATCTCACTACGGTTTTAAATTTCATTTTTCTGATGATTAGTGATGTTGAGTATCTTCTCATGTACCTGTTGGCCAGGTTTATGTTTTTGGAAAAATGTCTATTCAGCTCTTCTATTTTTTAGTTGAACTGTTTTTTGCTACTGAGATATATAAATTCTTTATGTATTTTGGATATTAGCCTCTTAACAGGTATATTTATTGGAAGCCACCAGTTTCACTGGTGCCTCAGATGGTAAAGCATCTGCCTACAATGTGGGAGACCTGGGTTCAATCCCTGGGTTGAGAAAATCTCCTGGAGAAGGAAATGGCAACCCACTCTAGTATTCTTGCCTGGAAAATCCCATGGATGGACAATCCTGGTAGGCTACAGTCCATGGGGTCACTAAGAGTCAGACACGACTGAGCGACTTCACTTCATTGCAAGGACTGATGCTGAAGCTCCGATACTTTGGCCACCTGACGTGAAGAGCCGACTCACTGGAAAGGACCCTGATGCTGGGAAAGTTTGGGGGCAGGAAGAGAAGGAGGTGATAGAGGATGAGACAGCTGAATGGTACCACTGATTCAATGGACATGAGCTTGAGCAAACTCTTAGAAATAATGAAGGACAGAGAAGCCTGGTGTGCTGCAGTACATGGGGTCACAAGGAGTCAGAAACTACATAATGACTGAACAACTACAATATGATTTGCAAACATTTTCTCTTTGTTGATTTTCTTTGCTTTGCTAAAGCTTGCCCATGATGATTTCTCATTTTGGTATGAACCTCAGAAAACAGCTGCCAAGACTAATGTCAGGGAGCTCACTTCCTATGTTTCTTCCAGGAGTTTTAAGGGTGTAAAGCAGGCAGAGTGTATCTTGGTTCCTTTCTACTTGCTTTGAGAATCTCTCTTTGGGGACGGTTAGTTCTGCTTCAAGGTGGGCTGGGGTCCCACTTTTCTGTGCTGTTGTGGACTTTACTTTTACCAGAATTTGTCTGCTCTGGGTTCCACTTTTACCCTAAATGTTCATTCTTGTAATAATTAAATGGATGAACTCTTTTGCTCCAAGATATTTACATCTCATAAAACATTAACTTGAAATTAACTCCTCTCTTTGGAGACAATATACATTTAACTTACAAGCCGCAGCAGCCCTCCTGCTCAACGTGACTAAGACGGCATGTCTGTGGGGGGAGGTCTTTCCTATAGTTCCCAAATTTTATCACACTGGCAGCTGCCCACTCTGCCTAATCATATGTTCAGAAGCTTTCTGAATTAGTGCATAAGCTGAATAAAAAGTAAAATAAATGGTATTAACATGACAGTTGATACCCTTCTACTGTATTTTGGGGTAATTTTTACATTCTTGGTGTCAAATTAAACTGCACCACACCAGCACAGGAAAATCCCCAACAGAGGTAAAATACAGTCACCTGGAAAATGCTCCAGTGCTTTGCCTGAACACACACCAGGAAGACAGAATGAAACCCAGAACACAAGCACAATAGCTCTGTACAGTCAACAGAAGGCGATCACCTTTTCTCTCTATCTTGGTCTTTTAGAACTGAAGGAAAGTTGAGAGGCAGCTTCTATAGTCCCATGACTGCTTATTACTCTCCCATTTTGTAGACTAGGGGGCCTTTGGAAGAGGAAATACTTCTCTGGTAGGAAAATCATCACATATTTTTGTAGGTTATTTTCAGAATTAAACATGTCTTACGTCTATTTTTCTATTTCTGAGTTGGGCCTGTGAAAGTCAAAGTATACTAACATTTATTTGCGTAGTAAAGAAATATTAACATTTCTTTACATGCTGCAAAATGTTACCTCAACACTTACACTATAAAATTCATGCTACAGACAAATGGTGCCTGTTTCCTAATTGTTGTTTCAGTTGAAATTCAGTCTAGGTTAACTTGACATTTTTGTAAACACTTATTATCTTTGAAGTAGCTATATCTACTTGTTTACCGTCTTCCCATTTATCCCTCCTTTTTCATCAAAAGAACCTCAGTTTTGTTGAGAATGACAATGGATCAACTAAAAATGTCTATTTTTTAGTCTCTCTTAAGGCTAATTCTGGTCAAACAGATGTAAATATAAGTGACTGGTTAGGGCTTCTGGGAGAGCTCTTTAATAGCAGGAAAACCCAGTGGAATGCCCTTTAGCCTTCTCTCTTCACCACTGTTTCTGCTTGGAAGAAAAGGTGCAATACTTGGAGGTTCAGCAGCCTTATTGTGAACATGAGGATGAAGGCTGCCCATGGATCAGTAGCAAAGGCCAGATTCTAGAAATCACTGTGCAGCTCGATTTACCCATGAGGGATGACTGTATCTTGCTGCCGGGGTTCCCTTTTTCTGTTTTGGTCTTTTAAAATCGTAACCTTGAAACTTCATCTAGGCAGGAAGGAAATTAAATTTCCTTTGTCTTAGAAAGGTGCTGCCTACTGTCTCTGACACAGAAGGACAGAGATGCCTAAAGGGACAAAGCTAGGCACTCTTTGGAAGCCGAGCACATAACAAAAGTTACTGTACATTGAGGTATGGCTCACAGTTTACTGCTGAAAACTGAGAATGTAACAGTTCATTACATTCAACAGTTTGATAATTTATGTGGGCTAGCCAAGAGCACACAGAAGTACAGTCTGACACTTTGAGAAATAAGCATGCAGCTACGGAAAGGATGAAAACACAACATGACATTATTATAATTGCTGCAAATGCAAGAGATGAAGGAGAAAATTGGATTATTACAGGGCAGGAGCCAAATCAAAGAGTCTAGGTGCCTATCTAAATGTTACATTAAATGTTCACGGAATATAATATGCCATTGGCTCCGTATCCCACATGCCAGATTTTATTAGACAGAGGCAATAAATAAGATACAATTATAATAAGTTGTTTCTAAGAGAATGAATTCAACACAATACTATAAAGGAAAAGGTCAGTTGTCACCATGATGATTAAGTGAAAAACATATCCCTAAGTTTTAAAAACTCAGCCTTTTTTAACTATTAGAAGGCAGTAGATTTCAATCAAGAAGCTGAGGAGGATGAAGTTAACTCTCTATCAGCTACTTACTATGCAGCTTTAGCTTCTAAAGCACAGGCAAAGGCAGTGAGAGCCCAGCACAATACTGCATGCAGCCCAGCTACAAACAGTGCCTGAGAACACAGAAGAACCACATGCATAATACACACATGACACACACACACACAATCAATGAACTTATGTTTGCAACAGAATCATACAACCTTGGTGCCAGATCCATACTGAGGGAGTAGAAGGCACAGGCTGATCAGAGCTGAGTAGTTAATTAGGGAAGATTTCTTAGAGATGAATTGTGAGCCAAGGTTCAAAGGGAGTGAAGGATAGAGACTGGTCAATGACCTTTTGATCAAAGTGCCAAGTCAAAAAGAATAAAAAGGATCCAATGGGCATTAATCCATCTTACTTTATCCAGATAATGGCATAGTTAATCTGCCTAAAAGTCTGCATTCTGGAGACTGGTTCCAAGGGGCTTATGTCTAATTTGTGGGTAACTTAGATTAAAAGTTCAAAGCATTAAAAGAGCTAGCATTTGGGATCTTGACATTTTGCCATGTTTCCAAGAGGAAGTAATTTAATAAGTGTGAAACATGTATACATAAAAATATCAATTAAAGGGATATATATGACATAATTAAAAATCTGTCTTAATTAGCCTTGTTTAAAAAATGATGGTTTTCTACCTTGAATAGCCAAAGCAATCTTGAGAAAGAAAAATGGAACTGGAGGAATCAACCTGCCTGACTTCAGGCTCTACTACAAAGCCACAGTCATCAAGACAGTATGGTACTGGCACAAAGACAGAAATATAGATCAATGGAACAAAACAGAAAGCCCAGAGATAAATCCACGCACCTATGGACACCTTATCTTTGACAAAGGAGGCAAGAATATGCAATGGATTAAAGACAATCTCTTTAACAAGTGGTGCTGGGAAAACTGGTCAACCAGTTGTAAAAGAATGAAACTAGAACACTTTCTAACACCATACACAAAAATAAACTCAAAATGGATTAAAGATCTAAACGTAAGACCAGAAACTATAAAACTCCTAGAAGAGAACACAGGCAAAACACTCTCTGACATATATCACAACAGGATCCTCTATGACCCACCTCCCAGAATATTGGAAATAAAAGCAAAAATAAACAAATGGGACCTAATTAAACTTAAAAGCTTCTGCACAACAAAGGAAACTATAAGCAAGGTGAAAAGACAGCTTTCAGAATGGGAGAAAATAATAGCAAATGAAGCAACTGACAAACAACTAATCTCAAATATATACAAGCAACTCCTACAGCTCAATTCCAGAAAAATAAATGACCCAATCAAAAAATGGGCCAAAGAACTAAACAGACATTTCTCCAAAGAAGACATACAGATGGCTAACAAACATAAAAAGATGCTCAACATCACTCATTATCAGAGAAATGCAAATCAAAACCACTATAAGGTACCATTTCACGCCAGTCAGAATGACTGCGATCCAAAAGTCTACAAGTAATAAATGCTGGAGAGGGTGTGGAGAAAAGAGAACCCTCTTACACTGTTGGTGGGAATGCAAACTAGTACAGCCACTATGGAGAACAGTGTGGAGATTCCTTAAAAAACTGGAAATAGAACTGCCTTATGATCCAGCAATCCCACTGCTGGGCATACACACTGAGGAAACCAGAAGGGAAAGAGACACGTGTATCCCAATGTTCATCGCAGCACTATTTATAATAGCCAGGACATGGAAGCAACCTAGATGTCCATCAGCAGATGGATGGATAAGAAAGCGGTGGTACATATACACAATGGAGTATTACTCAGCCATTAAAAAGAATACATTGGAATCAGTTCTAATGAGATGGATGAAACTGGAGCCTATTATACAGAGTGAAGTAAGCCAGAAAGAAAAACACCAATACAGTATACTAACGCATATATATGGAATTTAGAAAGATGGTAACAATAACCCTGTATACGAGACAGCAAAAGAGACACTGATGTATAGAACAGTCTTTTGGACTCTGTGGGAGATGGAAAGGGTGTAACGATTTGGGAGAATGTATAGTATCATGTATGAAATGAGTTGCCAGTCCAGGTTCGATGCACGATACTGGATGCTTGGGGCTGGTGCACTGGGATGACTCAGAGGGATGGTATGGGGAGGGAGGAGGGAGGAGGGTTCAGAATGGGGAACACATGTATACCTGTGGCGGATTCATTTTGATATATGGCAAAACCAATACAATATTGTAAAGTTAAAAAATAAAATAATAAAAAAAATGACGGTTTTCTCATTAACCAACTTTACCTACTTCTCTGAAATCTGTTTCTTGAGGCTCAATATTAAAGACAGCACAGGATCACAAACTTTCAAATAAGTATTACCTATCATCATCATCATCATGTTTTTACCCAAAGTGAAAAAGTTATCACCTTATCCATAAGGTTCTCTGAAGCTAGAAGAAAGCTACTGGTATTACTCAAGTACTGTACCATGGTCAACTGCTGGGAGCATTTCAAGCTCATTGTGAACTATTCCTGTAGAGGTGTGTAAGAATCTGACGACGCACCTTTATCTTCTTTCCTCTACCAAGGAAACTCTTCATAGATAGCAGTCAGCCAGCAGACAATTCCTTTTAGCACAGAAGCATCATAAGTGTTAGTCACTTAGTCATGTCCATAACGAGAAACCTAGATGTACAATTATTTTAACATCTTTTTGATATTAGAAGGACCAGGGAAGAGGAGTATGTTTGGGTTAAACACAGCGTTTTAAAGGAAATATAAAAAAGGTCCAGTTATTTGACTTGTGTGAGATGGATCAAACTGTCCAAGTCTCGTTGTTGATGCTCAGTCACTAAGAGGTGTCTGAGTCTTGTGACCTCATCAGCACGCCACGCTTCACTGTCCTTTACTACCTCCAGGAGTTTGCTTAAACTTATGTCCATTGTGTCTGTCCATGCCATCCAACCATCTCATCCTCTGTTGCTCCCTTTTCCTCCTGCCCTCAATCTTTCCCAGCATCAGGGTCTTTTCCAATGAGTCCGCTCTTTGCATCAGGTGGCCAAAGTATTGGAGTTTCAGCTTCAGCATGTCCTTTCAATGAATTTTCAGGGTTGATTTCCTTTCAGATTGACTCCTTGATCTCCTTTGATCTCATTGCAGTCCAAGGGACTCTCATGAGTCTTTCCAGCACCACAGTTCAAAAGCATAAATTCTTTATGCCCAACCTTCTTTACAGTCCAACTCTCACATCCATACATGACTACCGGAAAAATCACAGCTGATGAGTGTGAAAGAAGAGAGTGAAAAAGCTGGCTTAAAACTCAACATTCAAAAAACTAAGATCCTAGCATACACTCTCATCACTTCATGGCAAACAGATGGGGAGAAAGTGGAAGCAGTGACAGATTTTATTTTCCTGGGCTCCAAAATCACCAGGGACAGTGACTGCAGCTATGAAAGTAAAACAGGCTTGCTCCTTAGAAAGAAAGCTATGAGAGACCTAGGAAGCGTATTAAAAAGCAGAGACATCACTTTGTCACAAAGGTCCATATAGTCAAAGGTATAGTTTTTGCAGTAGTTATGTATGTGAGAGTCAGACCACAAAGCAAGCTGAGAGCCAAAAAATTCATGCTTTCAAACTGTAGTGTTGGAGAA
The DNA here is from genome assembly GCF_003369695.1 of Bos indicus x Bos taurus. Taxonomy (NCBI): domain Eukaryota; kingdom Metazoa; phylum Chordata; class Mammalia; order Artiodactyla; family Bovidae; genus Bos; species Bos indicus x Bos taurus. Next base: position 17,709,334 of record NC_040084.1, on the reverse strand, counting down.
GACTCTTGAGAGTCCCCTGGAGAGCAAGATCAAACCAGTCAATACTAAAGGAAATCAGTCTTGAATATTCATTGGAAGGACTGATGGCTGAAGCTTAAGCTCCATTACTGTTGTGAAGACCCTGAGGCTGGGAAAGATTGAAGGCAACAGGAGAAAGGGGCGGCAGAGAATTAGATGGTTAGATAACATCACTGACTCAATGTACAGGAATCTGAGTAAACTCTGGGAGATAGTGAAGGACAGAGGTACCTGGTGTGCTAGAGTCCATGGAGTCAGAGTCAGTCGTAAATGACTGAGAGACTGAACGAGCAACCATTCCATTCTGAGAAACGTTTTCACTATTTTATACCACAATGTTAAAATTAGTCTCAGGCTGGAAATGCCTTCCAAGCATTTTGCGAAGCAAATAGGTAATTTATTTGTCTGGACTTTCATCACAGTAGTTCTTGACAAAGCAGTACAAGCCAGATGACTTTGTTATTACCACAAGCATGTATTAATTGAGAGAACAGGGCTCACAGATAGGAATGAAAGCAGGAACACTTAGCACTTTGCAACATTATGTTGCTGTCTGCCTCACACTCCACTTCTCGCCCTTCCATCCTACTGCAAACACAGACTGGGTACCTTCATGTGCCAGATCCCACTAAGTATGGGCATTCAAAGAATAGGACTGGATCCCTATCTATACTAGGAGAACTCTTTGTATGCATCTAGGGAGACAAAGATACGACTGAGTCACACACACACACACACACACACACACACACACACACACACACACACAAGGAGACAAAGAAGTAGAAAATAATGGCAATGCAGAGTATGTGCCTGCTCTAAGGGCTATCAGCTCAGTTTAGTTCAGTCACTCATCATGTCTGACTCTTTGCAACCCCTTGGACTGCAGCATACCAGGCCTCCCCATCCATCACCAACTCCCAGAGTTTGCTCAAACTCAGGTCCATCAAGTTGGTGATGCCATCCAACCACCTCATTCTCTGTCGTCCCCTTCTCCTCCTTCCTTCAATCTTTCCCAGCATCAGGGTCTTTTCCAATGAGTCAGTTCTTCGCATCAGGTGGCCAAAGTATTGGAGCTTCAGCTTCAGCATCAGTCCTTTCAGTGAATATTCAGGACTGATTTCCTTTAGGATGGACTGGCTGGATCTCCTTGCAGTCCAAGGGACTCTCAAGAGTCTTCTCCAACACCACAGATCAAAAGCATTGATTCTTTGGCTATCAATTCTAAGGGCTATGGGGGGCTCTAAAGAGAGCGGAGTCTCATGGTGTGAGAAGACACAGAAAGGCAGGAAGTGAGCCAGTCGTGGATGGTGACCCCGCGGGCTCACTGCCTCCTCGGTTCTTTTGGACAGATGATGTGAACATTTCTGTCACCACAGGGCAAACACCTGGTGGGCTACAGCCACAGCGCCCTCGGTGTCCGGTGGATTGACATGCACTGAGGCACAGGGCGAGGCAGGGAGCTTAAAGGAGGGGTGGGGCGATGCTGGCAATCTCTGAAACAACTCACTCGGCAGAGGGCCCACCCCTCAGACTGCTCTAAGGCCGTGCAACCAGACTCACCTGACTGGTGCATGCAGTCACAGGCCAAATCAGGTCTATATGCTAAAATCTCAAAGACTGTGTTTAGTTCTATAGGGTCTGCTGCTGTTTTTAGTAGCTAAGTCGGGTCCAACGCTTTTGCGAATCTATGGACTATAGCCTGCCAGGCTCCTCTGTCCATGTGATTCTCCAGGCAAGAAAACTGGAGTGGGGTTGCCATTTCCTTCTCCATGGGATATTCCCGACTCAGGGATCGATCCCACGTCTCCTGCATTGGCAGGCAGATTCTTTACTGTGAGCCAACAGGGAAGCCCTCATGAGGTCTACGGTCTCTCGAATGTCTGATGCTTATCTTCCTGAAGAAGGCAAAGAGAATAAGAGAAACCATGAAAGTAGCATTGGGAGAGGATATACTGCTTCACTAAGTGAGGCCACCCCTACCACATAATTCAGACAGAGCATGAGCAGAAGAAACAGGAGCTGGTAAAATGTCTGGTATATATTAGAAACAGAGATCCAGATAGCCATTATTTATGGCAAACACGTGTCCAAACAGCCAGTGGGGATAAAATCAACAAGAAACCTTCTTCTTTAGGACTTTAAAGATTATCCAAGACAGCATCAAAACCCGCCTATCCAGACAGAAGGCAGGGGCCAGATTTGCTGGAATAGAATCAATGACCACCCAGACCAGAAAAGACTCTCCTAGAGGCTGCTTAGTTACGCTTTGATCGGTTTGCCAAAGTAGTAAGAAAAGATATATTTTTAAGAGCATTGGCTCCAAAGCCGAAGATTAGTGACAGTAAGGGTGTGGACTCATAAGTGACCACATCCTTTCTAATACTTTTGTTTGGAAACAGAAAGCTAAATTTGGCCTCAGATAAATTCACTGATTAACTCACAAAGCACAACAAAATGGGGTTGTATTTACAGAAATTAAAAGTTTCAACACATTTATTCCTTTTTTACCCCTGTTTTCAATATCTGTCACCAATGACTGAATTAAATCAGTTTCTCAAAACTTGCTTTCAAAGGTTAAATGAAGCTACACAACAACACAGGAAAGTTTGGAAACACAAGAAAAAAAAAATATGTGTTCTCATGAACATTTTATCTTACTATTGACATGGAGACTGGTATATAGCAAAGTGAGCACTACATTTCTTGTTCTTTTGCTTTTTTAAAAATCAACTAACCACCATCTCTTCTTTAAAAATCAGATTTTTTTGAGACATAATTTGACACATGGAAAAATTACCCTCAGTTTTTATTATCATGAATTTGGTAAGTTACTTTTAAGAACAAGGAAAGGGCATAATAGAAACAATCTTTGAATAAAAGAAAAAGCAATAATGCTATAATCATGTGAAATTGTTTAACAACATTTTAAATGTTTTGCTGCCTTCTAGTTGATTTTTATTAAATATATGTATAAATTTAGTGGGTATTTTTACTACTACATGAAGTACTTATATAACTGTAACTATGATTATAATAACTACAATTTTTACCTGAAGGTAGGTAAAGAGACACTGACATATAGAACAGTCTTATGGACTTTGTGGGAAGGGAGAGGGTGGTGGGAAGATTTGGGAGAATGGCACTGAAACATGTAAAATATCATGTATGAAACGAGATGCCAGTCCAGGTTCAATGCACGATACTGGATGCCTGGGGCTAGTGCACTGGGACGACCCAGAGGGATGGTATGGGGAGGGAGGAGGGAGGAGGGTTCAGGATGGGGAACACATGTATACCTGTGGTGGATTCATTTTGATATTTGGCAAAACTAATACAATTATGTAAAGTTTAAAAATAAAATAAAATTAATTAAAAAAAAAAAAAGAACCAGAAGACTGAAGTTTAATAAAAAGAAAAAAAAAAAATTAAAGATCCAAATGAAATGCAGAAAACTTAGAAGAAGGAACTAGACTTCAAACTATGAAAAAGTTAATCTGGTTTGACTTTTTTCATTACCTTTGTGCTGAGAAGCTGTTGGGGAAATGCATCCATTACAAAAGTGCTAAGTGGTTCTAAGGAAAGCTTTGGTATGTAGAGCTGATGAAAGTCTCTACCTGATGACAAATGTAAAGAAAGGAGTACAGAAACAGAGGATCTAGCCTTCCATTTTCTCCTTCAAAGAACATCTCAGTAGACATTGCCAACTTTATCAGCGTGTATACATGCTGAAATGGAAAGTATACAACAATGACAAGAAGCATGGCTTCATACTGGAGAAGGAAATGGCAATCCACTCCAGTATTCTTGCCTGGGGAATCCTGTGGACAAAGGAGCCTGCGGGCTACAGTCCATGGGGTGTTAAAGAGTTGGGCACAACTAGCGACTGAGCACATGGCTTCAATATACTTTAAACGTCACAGGTTCAAGGTGGAATTACATATGTGAATAATGACAATACAGTGGGATGTATTTATAAGAGTGTTATTGTATTGGCATTGCTCCTGGATGAAAGTGAAAAGTGAAAGTGAAGTCACTCAGTTGTGTCCAACTCTTTGCGACCCCATGGACTATAGCCTATCAGGCTCCTTGGTCCATGGAATTTTTCCAGGAAAGAGTACTGGAGTGGGTTGCCATTTACTTCTCCAGGGGATCTTCCCAACCCAGGGATCGAACCCAGGTCTCCCGCATTGCAGGCAGATGCTTTACCATCTGAGCCACCAATGTGCTCAGCACATACTCTCAATGGAGAATGCTGAGTACCTGTTTTAAACTAGCAATGGCTTATAAGGAAAATCAAATATATTATGGGAAATGAAGTTAATTTAAATGCATTGAATATGAAAAAGCAGGAGAACAATTTGGTATACATACATTAATACACAGGTTATAAAAGTGCTTCTCATCTTTTTTCAGATACGCATTGCAAAACAAAAAATCAAGTATTCTGAGGCGTACTCACATGTGTAAAACAGATCAGTTAGTTCATTTAACCAGCACTATATGTACTTGGTTATATGTTTATAAGCAATTATTTTCAGAAAAAAAATAATGTTCCCAAGTAAGTTGATTATCATTGGTTAATTTCAAAGAAGTGTTTAAAATAAACACTGAACACATTTTAAATGTAACTGTATTTGTTTCTTAATTTCAGTCTGAAATTACAATAAATTTTACCTTTTTTTAGAAACTAAACTATGCTGCTAACATTAGAAAAGTGATTGATTCTTTACTGAAATTCAACCCCAAAATGTAATATCTGGATCTGTTATAAAAATGACATTAAATGCTTTAAAATGATATATTCACTAATACAACCAAAACCTCTCCAAATGCTTCAAGAAAGTGGTTTCAGCAACTAAAAAAAAATGAATATCTTACTCAAAAACTTTTTCATACTTGAATTCAAAATGTAAAGAAATGCAGCAGTTTCTTGTCAAATGCTCCACTCTGGGGGAATAAAGTCTACTTCTCTGGATGTCTAACTTCCAGACATCAACTGTCTTTGGAATTTGCAGACCCTGAGACAGAAACGGCCACCAGGAGACTGTTTCCGGTGGACTGTGCATGTGACTGCAGTAGGGCCACTGAGGGGAACTAAGGACAAAGACTGTGTGTGGTCCTCAGCAGACCCTCGGAACTCCCGTCAGGAATGCACTCTGATGGTAACAAGGACAGAGGAGAGAGTGCTGCTCCACAAAAGGGAAAATGAGAATGGACAGTAAAGGAGAGACTAGAAAACCCAGACTGGGTCTTCCAGAATGGAAAAGGAGCTCCAGATGCTTCAGTGTGCCTCCAAGGACATAACAGAGGCAGCACAGTTCAACAGCAGATGCTGGTTCTGAAAAATGTATAAATGATACTTGATACATTCAGTTTAATAAACTGAATTTACTATAGCATTCCAATAACACGTTAAAGTTTAAAAAGTATCTTATTCATGTGGAAAATGTTCTTATGCAGAATAGTTAATTTTTGCAGTGATATTAGAGGATGTGATATACCACCAGGAACATTATTTATTTTAGCATAACTAATAAGTCCCTGGGCATTATCCATAGAAAATTACTACAAAATAGTTATTCTTGGCAAGTACCCTAGGAAGTTTAGTAGCAGTGTCTTTTCAAAGATACATTGGGTTTTAAGAAAACTCAGAGAAAAAGTACCCAAACTAGATACACAACTTATTTTAGAAAAAGGTATATACACATATACAGATACACACACACACACAAATTTATATATATCTGTGTATATAATTGCATATAATTAATATGGACATAATTACTTACTTTTAGGATTCATGAGTATGCATATAGTATTTCAGCAACAATAATGTTTTATATACATAGTCTTGAATCTATTATGGAAAAACCTGCACAGCCTTCCATAAAATAAGAACTCTGGTTTAAAGGCATATTATTTTTCATAAAGGTGTAGGAAAAAGAAATTCAGTAAGCACATATTGTATAATGAAGCACTGGTCTCAACTTTGTCCTTGGGATTTCCTGAGTGAAAGGAGTGTCTTTGTGATTCATGGTGGGCCCTTGGCTCCTACATGAGATGAGTGAGTGTAGCTGATGGTCACCTGCAACACCAACCATGTAATTAGAAGACTGAGGCCAGAGTCAGCCTGACCTCGGGATGTGGGGACTGGAGACTGAGTTCAATCATGTGGTCATTCATTCACATCTACGTAAGAAACTCCAGTGAAAACTCTGGCAAATGACGCTGTGTAGAACTTTCTGATTGGTGGACACACTGATACACCCTGAGGATGCTGCATCCTGATCCCAGGAGAGGAGGTCGTATAAGTTCTATGCTTAGGACGCCCTTGAACCTCCCATTGTATCTCTCTCCATTTGGTTGATCCTCATTTGTATGTTATAATAAAATAAATATAATACTTTCCTGAATTGTGACTCATTCTAGTAAATTATGAAGCCCAAGGGAGTTAGCAGAAACTTCCCCTTTCCCCACATTCGTAGCTAGTTAGTTGGAGGCACAGACCCCCACCCCCGTAGTGGCTGGCATGGGAAGTGAGGGCGGTCTTACTGGAGACCACGCCTTGACTCTGTAGGGTCTGCACTAAGTCCAGACAACTGGCATCAGAACTTAACTGAACTGGAACCCACTAGTCTGTCTTGAAGTAGAGGCGAGTTACACAAAAATATTCAAAAGGTCTAAGAAGTCACAAAAATGTAAGCTAAATTTCACAAGATGTCCCCCTCATCTTTCACACTTGTTTTTACTGAGGTATAATAACACACAACATTCTATTAGTTTTAGTTGTACAACATAATGACTCAATATCTGTAAGTCTTGGGGTCCAGCCCCGGTTGGATCCAGGGATTCCCTCAGGATGACAGCGTCAGTGATTAGAATAGCAACAGCTTAATTAAGTATTAATTAGAGATATAAAGAGTGGTTAAATAGGGATAGCTCAGTGAGAAAATTCAGTGGAGAGAAGAGGCTGAATAACTTGGTTTACGTGGAAAACCAATAAAATTCCAAGACAAGGAATTTGCACCATCTACGTAGGCCATAGGCATCCTTCCGTTCTCCCGAAGGAGAGGAGACACTAAGGCCTCCCTGGTCAGATCTTAGAAGGCCAGGCAAAATTAGTAGGCTTGACGAGCCTCCACTCTCCAGATGGGAATTCAGCCAGAAGGTGAGAGAAAGAATGACATGGGGAGACCAAGCTTCGGTGAGCAAGGCCTGTAGCTTTATTTTCAACAGGGGCTTTTATATCCTAGGTTGCACACAGAGGATAATAGGGGGTGTGAAATCATGCAAAGTCAGCAGTCTTTGATCCTTATCAAAACCAGGGTTTCTTTTCTGCAAACTTATCATATACAAATGGTTTAGGTGATTTACATCATCTTCTGGCCAGAAGGCCTGTTAACATTTTATGACTCTGATAAAGGTTTGTCAAGCATAAGACTTATTTTCTCTAAGAGTAATTATTTTAAAGTTTGGCGCCATCCTCCGAAGGTGTTAGATAAAGTTGCATTCCTATAGGGCAAAGGTGCAATGGGTTTACAACAAAGGAAAGAATTTATTACTCTAATGGTCTAAAGTTGTTAACACCAAGGCCACTACTTATTTTTTCTACATACCAACTATATTAATTAATACACTTCCAAGGATACAATACAGGGGATGTGGAAACTTGGCAGCAAGCATTGGCTCAACAATGAAATCTTCTACTAGTTCTATTCTGACAATTTCTAACTCTCCGAGAGGCTCTATACTATTTGAATATCTTAAGCTCCTGTGCCTCTCGTGGTTGGGAGACTGTAAACAATCGTATGCATAGCTGTAGGAGTCCGGGTAAACCTGTCAGGCAAGTTAGAGAGCCATCTGAGGGGTCTGTGAACTAAAACACTCTTGTCACGCCCAGGAACTTTATTAACTGGAGCTGTAAGTTAACTCTTTTTCAGAGAGAGAGATGGTGGTGGGGGAGAGCCCTCCATAAAGTCAGAGGTGTAGGTGAGAGCACAAAGCAGTAAAGTAGGCAGACTCTGGTTTTGGGGGTAGATGCTCGAGAATTTCCAGGGGGACTCCTGAGGCTCGATCCTGCCTTTGCGTATGTCGAGCCTCCTTCCTCATGACCTTTGCCACAGGCAGAGTTCCTCACGCTGGCTCCTGGCATGTAAGTATGGGAAATGGTCCCCATAATAAGTCAAATTAACATCCATCACCACCATAGAGTTACAAATATTTTTTCTTGTGATGAGGACTTTTAGCATTTGTTGTCTTAGCAACTTTAAAACATACAGTGCAGATATTATTAACTACTTACCATGCAGTACATTGGAGAAGGAAATGGTAACCCACTCCAGTACTCTTACCTGGAAAATTCCATGGACTGAGGAGCCTGGTAGGTCCATGGGGTCACAAAGAGTTGGACACGACTGAGCGACTTCACTCACTCATTCACTCATGCTGTACATTACATCCTCATGACTTAGGTGTTTTGTAACTGTAAGTCTGGACCTGTTAACCGTCCTTATCAATATCACCCACCTCATCCCCCTGACCTGTCATATCTATGAGCTTGTTTTTTTCTGTTTGCTTCTTTTTGGTCACCATCTATCACCATAGAGTTGATCCCCTTTACACATTTTGCCCACTTGTAGTCTCATTCCCCTCTGATAACCACTAATCTGATCTGCTTTTGTGGTTTATTTTTGATTCCAAACACAATGAAATTATGCAGTATTTGTCTTTCTCCAAGTGACATATTGCATTTAATATAATACCTTTAACTTACATATGCAGAGTACATCGTGTGAAATGCCAGGGTGCATGATGCACAAGCTGGAGTCAAGATTGCTGGGAGAAATATAAATAACCTCAGACACGCAGATGATACTACTTTAATGGCAGAAAGTAAAGAGGAACTAAAGAGCCTCGTGATGAGGGTGAAAGAGGGGAGTGAAAAAGCTGACTTAAAACTCAACATTGGAAAAGCTTAAGATCATGGCATCTGGTCTCATCACTTAAAGGAAAATACATGGGGAAAAGTGGAAGCAGTGACAGATTTTATTTTCTTGGGCTCCAAGATCACCATGGATGGTGACTGCAGCCATGAAATTAAAATACACTTGCTCCTTGGAAGGAAAGCTATGACAAACCTAGGCAATGTATTAAAAAGCAGAGACATCATTTTGTCAATAACAGTCTGTATAGTCAAAGCTATGGTTTTTCTGATGGTAATGAACTGATGTTAGAACAGAATGGGAAAGACTAGAGATCTCTTCAAGAAAATTAGAGACACCAAGGGAACATTTCATGCAAAGATGGGCACAATAAAGGTCAGAAATGGTATGGACCTAACAGAAGCAGAAGATATTAAGAAGAGATGGAAAGAATATACAGAACTATACAAAAAAGATCTTCATGACCTTGATAACCACGATGGTGTGATCACTCACCCACAGCCAGACATCCTGGAGTGTGAAGTCAATGGGTCTTAGGAAGCGTCACTACAAACAAAGCTAGTGGAGGTGATGGGATTCCAGTTGAGCTATTTCAAATCCTAAATGATGATGCTGTTAAAGTGCTGTACTCAATATGTCAGCAAATTTGGAAAACTCAACAGTGGCCACAGGACTGAAAAAGGTCAGTGTTCATTCCAATTCCAAAGAAGGGCAATGCCAAAGACAAACTATCGCTCAATTGCACTCATCTCACATGCTAGCATGGAGATGGAAATGGCAACCCACTCCAGAATTCTTGCCTGGGGAATCCCATGGACAAAGGAGCCTGGTGGGCTACAGGCCATGGGGTCGCAAAGAGTCGGACACGACTGAGTGACTAATACACACACACATGCTAGCAAAGTAATGCTGAAAATTCTCTAAGCTAGGCTTCAACAGTATGTGAACCATGGACTTCCAGATGTTCAAGCTGGATTTAGAAAAGGCAGAGGAAAGGAGATCAAACTGACAACATCCACTGGATCATCAAAAAAGCAAGAGAATTCCAGAAAAACATCTACTTCTGCTTTATTGACTATGCCAAAGCCTTTGACTACTGTATAGATAAAAACAAACTGTGGAAAATAGAGATGGTAATACCAGACCACCTGACCTGCCTCCTGAGAAATCTGTATGCAGATTAACAAGCAACAGTTAGAACTGGACATGGAACAACAGACTGGTTCCAAATTGGGAAAGAAGTACATCAAGGCTGTATATTGTCACCCTGCTTATTTAACTTATATGCAGAGTACATCTCAAGAGATGCTGAACTGGAATCAAGATTGCTGGAAGAAATATCAATAACCTCAGATATGCAGATGACACCACCACCTTATGGCAGAAAGTAAAAAGGAACTAGAGAGTTTCTTGATTATAGTGAAAGAGGCGAGTGAAAAAGCTGGATTAAAACTCAACATTCAAAAAACTAAGATAATGGCATCTGGTCCCATCACTTTATGGCAAATAGATGGGGAAAAAATGGAAACAGTGACAGACTTTATTTTTCTGAGCTCCAAAATCACTGCAGATGGTGATTACAGCCATGAAATTAAAAGACATTTATTCCTTGGAAGGAAAGTTATGACCAACCTAGACAGCATATTAAAAAGCAGAGAAATTACTCTGTCAACAAAGGTCCGTCTAGTCAAGGCTATGGTTTTTCCAGTGGTCATGTATGGATGTGAGAGTTGGACTATAAAGAAAGATGAGCGCCGAAGAATTGATGCTTTTGAACTGTGGTGTTGGAGAAGACTCTTGAGAGTCCCTTGGACTGCAAGGAGGTCCAACCAGTCCATCCTAAAGGAGATCAGTTCTGGGTGTTCACTGGAAGGATGGATGCTGAAGCTGAAACTCCAGTACTTTGGCCACCTGATGCGAAGAACTGACTCATTGGAAAAGACCCTGATGCTGGAAAAGACTGAAGGCGGGAAGAGAAGGGGCCAACAGTGGATGAGATGGTTGGATGGCATCACTGACTCAATGGACATGAGGTTGAGCAAGCTCTGGGGGTTGGTGATGGACAGGGAGGTCTGGCGTGCTGCAGTCTATGGGGTGTCAAAAAGTCAGACACAACTAAGATACTGAACTGAACTGATGAACTGATGTGAGACCTGGACCATAAAGAATGCTAAGTACCACAGAACTGATGCTTTCAAATTGTGGTGCTGGAGAAGACTCTTGCAAATCCCTTGGATAGCAAGGAGATCAAACCAGTCAATCCTAAAGGAAATAAACCTTGACTATTCACTGGAAGGACAGATGCTGCAATTGAAGCTCTGATACTTTGACCACCTGATATGAAGAGCCGACTCACTTGAAAAGACTGATGCTGGGAAAGACTGAAGGCAAGAGGAGAAGGGGGCGACAGAGGATAAGATGGTTGAATGGCATCACTGTCTCAATTGACAGAAGTAGAGTAACTAGATCATTCTCAGTTTTTTGAGGAATTGCCATACTCTTTTCCATAGTTGCTGCATCAATTTACAGTCCTTCCAAAACGCCCAAGTATTCCCTTTCCTTCACCCCCTCATCAACATTTGTAATTTCTTATCTTTTTGACGACAGTCATTCTAGCAAATATGAAGTGATCTCACGGTAGTTTTGATTTGCATTTTCCCAATAATTGGTGATGTTGGGCATCTTTTCATGCACCTGCTGGTCATGTGTGTACCATTTTTGAAAAAAAAAATTTCTCTTCTGATCCTCTGCCCTTTTACATCAGGTTGTTTTTACTGTGTTGTATAAATTCTATATTTTTTGGATACTCACCCCTTAGTGGATATATAATCTGCAAATATTTCCCTGACTCAGTTGGTGGTTTTTAATTACGGTTTCTTTCACTGTGCAGAATCCTGTTAGTTTCATGGAATCCCGTTTGTTTGTTTTGCTTTTGTTTCCCTTAGGTTTGGAGCTAGATCCACAGAAACATGGCCAAGACAATATAAACGGTTACTGCCTATATTTTCCTCTAGAAATTCTACGGTTTCTGATCTTACACTTAAGTTTTTAATTCATTTTGATTTACTTTTTATGGACAGTGTAAGATAGTGGTCTAGTTTCATTCTTCCAAGTGTGCCTCAATTTTCCCAACATTTACTGATGAGATTTTCCTTTCTTCATTGTATGCTCTTTGTTCTTTTGTCATAAACTAATTGTCCATACACATGTCAGCTTATTTCTGGGCTCTCTATTCTGTCCCATTAATCTGTTTTTTTTTTTTTTTTTTACACCAGTACAATGCTATTTTTATTACTGTATCTTTGTATTACTTTGAAAATCATGCAGTGTTATACCTCAAATTTTGTTCTTAAATTTTTAAAAAATTTTAATATAAATTTATTTATTTTAATTGGAGGCTAATTACTTTAGAATATTGTATTGGTTTTGCCATACATCGACATGAATCTGCCACGGGTGTACATGTGTTCCCCATCCTGAACCCCTCTCCCACCTCCCTTCCCGTACCATCCCTCTGGGTCATCCCAGTGCACCAGCCCCAAGCACCCTGTATCATGCATTGAACCGGGACTGGTGATCCGTTTCACATATGATAATACATGTTTCAGTGTCATTCTCCCAAATCATCCCACCCTCGCCCTCTCCCACAGAGTCCAAAAGACTGTTCTATACATCTGTGTCTCTTTGGCTGTCTCGCATATAGGGTTATCGTTACCATCATTCTAAATTCCATATATATGCATTAGTATACTGTATTGGTGTTTTTCTTTCTGGCTTACTTCACTCTGTATAATAGGCTCCAGTTTCACCCACCTCATTAGAACTAATTCAAATTTTGTTCTTTTTTTCTCGAGAATGCTTTGGCTATGCAGGGTCTTTTGTGGTTCCACACAAATTTTAGGATTATTTGTTCTAGTACTGTGAAATACACCACTGGAATTATGATAGGTATTGAACTGAATCTGTAGATTGCTTTGGGTAGTATGGGCAACATTTTAACAGGATTAATTCTTCTAATCCAAGAATATGGAATATCTTTCCATCTACTTGTATCTTCTTCACTTCCTTTCATTAGTGTCATATTTTCAGTATATAGTTCTTTCATCTCCTTGGTTAAACTTATTTCTAGGTATTGTACGCTTTAGATGCCATTATAAATGAGCTTTTCTTAAGTTTTCATTCTGATAGTTCTTTATTAGTGTACAGAAACACAATGATTTATATATGTAGATTTCTTATCCTGTGCCTTTCCTGGATTCATTTATTAGTCCTAACAGTTTTTGGGTGGTGTCCTAAGGGTTTTCTATATGTAATATCATGTCACTCTCAAATAGTGCGAGTTTTACTTTACTTCTTCTTTTCTGATTTGGATGCCATTTAATCCTTTTTCTTACATAATTACTGTAGCTAAGACTTCCAAAATTATACTGAATAAAATTGATGGAAGTGGGCATCCTTGTCTTGTTTCTGACCTCAGAGGAAATGCTTTCAGCTTTTCACCATTGAGTATGATGTTAGCTATTGGTTTTTCATATATGGTCTTTATTTTGTTGAGATACATTTCCTCTATGCCCAGTTTGTTAATGCTTGCTATGACAAATGGATGCTGAATTTTCTAATATCCTTTTTTTTGCATTTATTGAGATGATTTTTATTCTTTATTTTGTTAATTTGATGGATTACGAAGACTGGTTTGCAGACATTGAACCATCCCTGTATCCCTGGAGTAAATTCCACTTGATCATGTTGTTTGAGCCTTTTAATGTACTATTGGATTGTTTCCTAATATTTTATTGAGAATTTTTACATTAGTGTTCATCAGGAATATTGGGCTGGTTTTTGTTCTAAGTCATAGGAATACATATCAGTTCAGTTCAGTTCAGTCGCTCAGTCGTGTCTGGACCCCATGAATCGCAGCATGCCAGGCTTCCCTGTCTATCACCAACTCCCGGAGTTCACTCAGACTTATGTCCGTCGAGTCAGTGATGCCATCCAGCCATCTCTTCCTCTGTCATCCCCTTCTCCTCCTGCCCCTAATCCTTCCCAGCATCAGAGTCTTTTCCAATGAGTCAACTCTTCACATGAGGTGGCCAAAGTACTGGAGTTTCAGCTTCAGCATCATTCCTTCCAAAGAAATCCCAGGGCTGATCTCCTTCAGAATGGACTGGTTGGATCTCCTTGCAGTCCAAGGGACTCTCAAGAGTCTTCTCCAACACCACAGTTCAAAAGCATCAATTCTTCGGCGCTCAGCCTTCTTCACAGTCCAACTCTTACATCCATACATGACCTCAGGAAAAACCATAGCCTTGACTAGACGGACCTTTGTTGGCAAAGTAATGTCTCTGCTTTTGAATATGCTATCTAGGTTGGTCATAACTTTCCATCTAAGGAGTAAGTGTCTTTTAATTTCATGGCTGCAGTCACCATCTGCAGTGATTTTGGAGCCCCCCAAAATAAAGTCTGCCACTGTTTCCACTGTTTCCCCATCTATTTCCCATGAAGTGATGGGACTGGATGCCATGATCTTCGTTTTCTGAATGTTGAGTTTTAAGCCAACTTTTTCACTCTCCACTTTCACTTTCATCAAGAGGCTTTTGAGTTCCTCTTCACTTTCTGCCGTAAGGTCGTGGTGTCATCTGCATATCTGAGGTTATTGATATTTCTCCCGGCAATCTTGATTCCAGCTTGTGTTTCTTCCAGTCCAGCGTTTCTCATGATGTATTCTGCATATAAGCTAAATAAGCAGGGTGACAATATACAGCCTTGACGTACTCCTTTTCCTATTTGGAACCAGTCTGTTGTTCCATGTCCAGTTCTAACTGTTGCTTCCTGACCTGCATATAGATTTCTCAAGAAGCAGGTCAGGTGGTCTGGTATTCCCATCTCTTTCAGAATTTTCCACAGTTTATCGTGATCTACACAGTCAAAGGCTTTGGTATAGTCAACAAAGAATACATATAAAATTTGCAAAAACTTTCCCTCATATCTCATACTCTAGTGACCTGACACAATACAATTTAATTTGATGCCTCTTGCTTTATAAAATCCTTTCCTATCACTTAGATGTTTCTTCCTTCTGCTCAAAAAATCCTTCAATTTGAACAAACTATGTAATATGCAGTACAAAAGGTGACTATAACTAACAAAGTAGTTAGGAATGGAGAGATAAAACTAACCTCAAGACTACCCTCAAATAGATCTACTTGCTGTTCCTATTAAAACCAAGGTGTAAAAGCAGCAGCATAAAGCTCCCAATATTGAGAAATTAAATTAGCAGTGTGTTTCTACAAATTTGATCTATGCTATCACTCAAAGTATTCAATGAGTTAGAAGTCACTAGAAAGAAAAAATTTAATTTCCATTTGCCATGATTTTAGATAATAAAATTTTAAAAATTAGTTTATGTCTCAAGTGTCTTTTGCTAAACACTAGACCCAGAAAGAGTTCTATGATTGGAAAATTTGGAAAATAGTACATACTACAATTTTCCTCTCCTAATTCATATTGACAATTTCAGAATGTTTCAGCAAATTTATCAGTTTAATATAGCATTTTCAGCACAGAACATTTTTTTTATATATTCAAGGAGAATAAGCATTCTGCAGAAAATACTGTTGACATTGCCAAACAACAATAAATGTCCAAACAGTCTTTAAAAGACAGTAATGGAATCACAGGAAAAAAAAATTCAAATGCTGACAATATGGGATCATATTGATGATCATCTAATAATATCGTAAATATATTTATTCCAAAAACTGAGAAATCATTTCCACAGCCTGCATATTTAATTTTAATGAAAAACTTCACTTACAATCAATGTGATTTTCTAAGAGTAGAATCCAGCCATTTCCTTCTCCAAGTATTTTCTAGCGCAGAGCTAAAAGGCCACTTCACTAAGGTGAACAACTCAGAAAGGAAAATTTCTATCCATTTTCCTAGAATTGTTTTTTTTTTTTTTAAGAGAAACCCATTTGTAAGTTTCCAAGCATTTTCTTTATGCTTCAGAAAGACATTTTCCTTCCTCCCACGCCAGCCTGGTTCTGAAGTGTATGGAGGGGGGATAGGTGGTGTCTTCTTCGTAAGTAGTGTCACTCAGAAGGTCAAGAGCATTCTGCTAAGTTCTTTGCAGATTCTTTCAAAGTAAGCAAACAGAGAAGTGGCATGCTTTTCTTTTTGTTCATACTTTTTATGTTTAATATAAGTCTTCTGGAAGTGTGGAAATTTTCTCCTATTAATACCCCCCCACAAAGTTATAATTATTAAAACACATTCTTCATGAAAAAAAATGGCAGAAATACAAAGTTGTATAAATAATTTTAAAATGAACATCCACAATAATGTCCACAAGAGAAACACACACAGTTCTTGCTATGATAGTCATTGTACTCTAGCAAAGTACACACAGATATTTAATGAGGGATTACCTCAAGAATTTATCATTCTAATTGTGTTCAGTGTTGCAATGGAAAAATGTAGTTCTCTGAAAGCAGAAAGAGCTCCACTTATTTCTATAATATTTATGTCTGTTTGTTTTTCTGCTTCTCAGTAGTTTGTTTTTCATCAATAATAAAATCTATGTCATTCTAAAGCACAGCTGCCCCTCCAGAATAGACTGTTCTCAGAGAGCTGAAGTACATCGAATAGTGTCTGTTCTGCTTGCTCTGGGTTTGCTCTAGACACTTCAGGGACCAAAGTTGGATTTGGAGCGACAGAATGTGACTCCAAATGTGACTAGTGAGGGAAGTGTGCATGCGTGCTAAGCCACTTCAGTCATGTCTGACTCTGTGCAACCCTGTCTGCCAGGCTCCTCTGTTCACAGGATTCTCCAGGCCACAAGAAGGGAGTGGGTTGCCAAGGCCTTCTCCAGGAGATCTTTCCGACTCAGGGATGGAACCTATGTCTCTCTAGTCTGCTGTACTGGTAGGCAGGTTCTTTACCACTAGACAACCTGGAAGCCTATTTGTTAAAACAGGCCCTCACTCTCATGTACTTCCCCAGATCATTCCTATCATGGCATATCCTCACTGTACAGATGGAATTGAACTACGCTTCTAAAGCAGCAGCACAAGTCTATACTGCAGATGGCTTCAAAGGTCACTGGTAGCAGGGGATTCTTCTCCAGCCCAGTCATGGGGCAGCTGCAAAATGCAGACAAGGACTTCCCAACCTTTATATGAGACAAGGATGCTGTTTGCTATATGCCGGCTGTGAAATCAAAGATGTAAGTTTGTGTGCTCTATGTGTTCTAAATTCAGCCTTTTGTACAGCTTCAGAGAATACCTAAAAGCTCAATTTAAAGAGGGAATAAAACTCATAATTAATTTCTAGTTTGGTTGAATTTAAGCCTTGTGATTGGGTGTTTTAACTTATTGATGTGCCTGGTATTTTCTACATAAAATGCAAGTTAATTTCAATGTCTTGTAATCCCATTTACCTTTCATGTCATCATTTTCTAATTCTAATAACTGCTTGACTCAGTTTTAGAGACTCAAAAGTAGACAGTTTGTACTGATACTCTGAAAACTTTTATAGCCCATAAATACAAAATGACATTACATTTTGTGTAAAATATTTATATGAGGAAATGCCATATACACATTTTTATCTTAAATTCAAAAGAAAATATTTTGTGTGTGTTTCCTTATTCATTTTGGTTCATTTGTTTTACCAGGTTACTTAGGTTTAGAGAGACATCATAGCTTTGCCATACCAAAGGAATATCCAGTCTCCTGAACAATTCTACTCTCTGTATCATTGAATAAATTTGGATTCTGATTGTTTTTAAGTGTTGACAATTGTAGAACAGATACTTGGGTCAGTGACTATAAGATGCTCATGAGACTTCAAATGTTTTCCACCTTAAGTGTCTATATATTACCACATCGTAAATGTTTTTACACAAAAACCTGGAGTACAACCTAACTTTTAGTTAGTCCATACCTAGACCTATACCCCTATTGTATTAGGTTAAACCATATCAAATTTTCTGTATTTGACTGTTGTGATCCACAAACCCAGCAACTTTATATGGTTCAATGTAATACTATATGTATCTTTATACCAGTAAATAAAATTTACTTTAATGGTTCATTTGATTAAAAACAATATGAAATAGCACAAACAACAAACCTCTGAACAAATATCTGTAGGTCATTTGAAATCAAATCATCTATTATAAAGTGGGTATTTATGACTTGGCTAGATAATGGTCAACCATCAATTGCAACATTTTCTAAGTTTTTTTAAAAAATGCAGACTATTTTAAAAGTTTTAAAAATATTATTACAATATTGTTTCTGTTTTATATTTTGTTTTTTGACTGCAAGTTTTATGTGATCTTAGTTCTCTGACCAGGGATCAAACTCACACGCCCTGCCTAGTCTTAACCACTGCACAGCTAGAGAAGTCCCACAATTTTAAAAAAGATTGCTATCTAAAGATTTCAGGCTTCCCTGGTGGCTCAGATGGTAAAGAATCCACCTGCAATGCAGGAGACCTGGGTTCAATCCCTGGGTTGGGAAGATCCCCTGGAGGAGGGCATGACAACCCACTCCACTATTCTTGTCTGTAGAATCCCCATGGACAGAGGAGTCTGGCAGGATACAGTCCATGGGGTTGCAAAGAGTTGGACATGACTAAGTGATTAAGCACATCTAAAGATTTCACCAGGTCTCTTAAAAATGCATTCTAATGCTTATCTTTTCTAAAGACTTACACACTAGTCTTCGATCTATTAATTGTGTACTTTAGCTAAAAACCTATTTCATATCATTTACAATATTCATTAGGAAAAGTCCTGAGTGGATTATTTACTGTTGAACACTTCAAGTTTGGAAGACTGACAATCAATGGTACTTAATTTTAGTACTTAATAATTAATTTTTTATTTGTCAGCTACAGGTAGTCAGGCTTTCAGACCAGGGGACTATTTATTTACTCCAGAAGTATGTATATATGTTGGGGAGCTGGGGAGAGAGAGAACTATAAATGATGAAACACAGGCAGAAGCCCATCGGATCACCTCTTTCCCACTGAGTGACACAAACACTGCCGCCCCAGTGACCTGCAGGGCTTGGTGCAAAGAAGTCTTTCAGAAGTGGTCACAGCAAAAAAATTGCTTGCTTGCTGCATTTTGTTGCTAATTTGCTATATTAAATTGTAATTATTACAGACGGAACATCATTAAATACTCTCTTTCTGCTTACTTTCATCAGGTTCAACATATTCTGATTTCACCTCCTCCGTTTCACTGTGGAAAATATCAACAGCAATGCAGTTTTCAAAAAACTCATACTATGCATTATCTTTTTTCGATTCTCACTTAAATCTCTTTGTTTTCAGTTGTGCTTCAATAGGAATGAGAGACCTCTGAGAGAAGGGAGAACCACGGTCACACTTTCCAGTGCCTCTTCCAGTGCTCCATACCCAGCGAGCTTTCCAGAAAAGGAATCTGACTGCTCAGTTTCTGGAGTATCACTTTTTTGCCTCCAAATCAAAACCAGCCAGGGGACAGATTGAGTCAATCCGTCCCTCAGTCACAGAAACTGGTATTTTCAAAACACTCACTTTTCAAATGGCTAGATTTGACATTTCTGATAATCAATATTTAAGATGGTTATTCAAGTCCAACCTATGAGCCATCTACTTGTGTATGTATGTGAAGTAAAAAGGCTGACAGATCTCAGTGTGTGAGGGAATCTTCCCTCGTCAGCCCCAATTGGATGACACTTAGGGAAAACGGCCTGATTCCTCTTCCTTTTGAATGCTGGCATTTCAGCTGTCAAAAGATCGTCTTCTGAAATGTTTGGCCACCTAAATCTGAGCAGTGGCACTGCTGAACTGGACCTTACCAACACAACTGGAAGAACAGGGAGTCTGTCTTCTGCTGTAGCTAGGAACATTAAGAGCTATATGTGTATACACATGTAATTACTTGTTAAGCAGTTACATTCAAAGTGGGTATTTCTATCAGAATGTACTTGAAAACTCCATTTTTCCTTAATGTTTAATAAATGTTCCACATTCCATCCTAAGCCTTAAATCTGTGGCTGCTTCATAAGTGGTATTCACTCTACAAAAGATTAACAGAACCCTTGTACTAACAGAACCTAACACGAGCCTAACATTTGAAAATTTCACTGTGACTTTCCTTTTCTTTCTTTTCTTTCTCCTTTCTCTTCTCTTCCTCTCTCTAGGTTAATTTTCTTTTTCTACTATTTCTCTTTCTAATTTAAGAAGCACTGTTGGAGACAGTTTGTCAGTGAAATTGTTATGGTCTGTTGCCTCATATTTTGCTAAGTCAAGATGATTTATATTTTTAATTGCTTTAACTGATCAATAAGCAGATTGTCTTGGCAGCAACAACATGGGGTTGCTACTACTGGACATATTATGAGGAGAGGTCATATTCAGAAGAAGGCACATTCATTGTCAGGCTAGAGACCTGACATACCAATTTTTATTTAAACCACAATGGGTTAGGTAGGAGATCTATTTTATAGATCAAGAAACAGTGAAGCTGACCTCGGTCATCAGATAGCTACGACTTTCTCCAGGTCTCTATGGCTTTTAAGTCTGTGTTCTTTTCTATCCTAAACTCCAGTATCTCATGGTGTGACCATGATCTTTATCATCACATTTCAGAAAAAAAAGATTTGAAGTAGATAAATTACCTAATCCCTCTGGATTACAAATTGTCAAAAATTGAGGATTATTCATTTTTCAATTATCTCTTGAATACTGTGGTTTGAGAACTTCTGAAAAGTGCCCCAAATATATGGGATATGCATCTCTCATGCTATATGCTTGGCATTTTGCCACAAAAACGTATTTCAATGCAATTCTTAATTCTTTTTGCACAGTCCTGGAATAGAAGGAACATACCTCAACATAATAAAAGCTATATATGACAAACCCACAGCAAACATTATCGTCAATGGTGAAAAACCGAAAGCATTTCCCCTAAAATCTCACCACTACTATTCAACAGTTTTGGAAGTTTTGGCCACAGCAATCAGAGAAGAAAAAGAAATAAAAGGAATCCAAATTGGAAAAGAAGTAAAACTCTCACTGTTTGCAGACATGATCCTCTACATAGAAAACCCTAAAGACTCTACCAGAAAATTGCTAGAGCTAATCAATGAGTATAGTAAAGTTGCAGGATATAAAATCAACACACACAGAAATCCCTTGCATTCCTATACACTAATAATGAGAAAATAGAAAGAGAAATTAAGGAAACAATTCCATTCACCTTTGCAATGAAAAGAATAAAATACTTAGGAATATATCTACCTAAAGAAACTAAAGACCTATATACAGAAAACTATAAAACACTGGTGAAAGAAATCAAAGAGGACACTAATAGATGGAGAAATATACATGTTCATGGATCAGAAGAATCAATATAGTGAAAGTGAGTATACTACCCAAAGCAATCTATAGATTCAGTGCAATCCCTATCAAGCTACCAATGGTATTTTTCACAGAGATAGAATAATTTCACAATTTGTATGGAAATACAAAAAACTTTGAATAGCCAGAGCAATCTTGAGAAAGAAGAATGGAACTGGAGGAATTAACCTGCTTGACTTCAGGCTCTACTATAAAGCCACAGTCATCAAGACAGTATGGTACTGGCACAAAGACAGAAATACAGATCAATGGAACAAAATAGAAAGCCCAGAGATAAATCCACGCACATATGGACACCTTATCTTTGATAAAGGAGGCAAGACTATACAATGGAGAAAAGACAATCTCTTTAACAAGTGATGCTGGGAAAACTGGTCAACCACTTGTAAAAGAATGAAACTAGAACACTTTCTAACACCATACACAAAAATAAACTCAAAATGGATTAAAAATCTAAATGTAAAACCAGAAAATATAAAAACTCTAGAGGAGAACATAGGCAAAACACTCTCTGACATACATCACAGCAGGATCCTCTATGACCCACCTCCCAGAATACTGGAAATAAAAGCAAATAAACAAATGGGACCTAATTAAACTTAAAAGCTTCTGCACAACAAAGGAAACTATTAGCAAGGTGAAAAGACAGCCTTCAGAATGGGATAAAATATAGCAAATGAAGCAACTTACATAGAATTAATTTCAAAAATATACAAGCAATTCCTACAGCTCAATTCCAGAAAATAAACGACCCAATCAAAAAATGGGCCAAACAACTAAACAGACATTTCTCCAAAGAAGACATACAGATGGCTAACAAACACATGAAAATATGCTCAACATCACTCATTATCAGAGAAATACAAATCAAAACCACAGTGAGGTACCATTTCACGCTAGTCAGAATGGCTGCGATCCAAAAGTCTACAAGCAATAAATGCTGGAGAGGGTGTGGAGAAAAGGGAACTCTCTTACACTGCTGGTGGGAATGCAAACTAGTACAGCCACTACGGAGAACAGTGAGACGATTCCTTAAAAAACTGGAAATAGAACTGCCATACGACCCAGCAATCTTAATGCTGGGCATACACACCAAGGAAACCAGAGCAGAAAGAGACACATGTACCCCAATGTTCATCGCAGCACTGTTTATGATAACCAGGACTTGGAAGCAACTTAGATGTCCATCAGCAGATGAATGGATAAGAAAGCAGTGGTACATATACACAATGGAGTATTACTCAGCCATTAAAAAGAATACATTTGAATCAGTTCTAATGTGGTAGATGAAATTGGAGCCTATTATACAGAGTGAAGTAAGCCAGAAAGAAAAACACCAATACAGTATACTAACGCATATATATGGAATTTAGAAAGATAGTAACGATAACCCTGTATGCGAGACAGCAAAAGAGACACAGATGTATAGAGCAGTCTTTCGGACTCTGTGGGAGAGGGAGAGTGTGGGATGATTTGGGAGAATGGCATTGAAACATGTATATTATCATATGTGAAATGAATCTCCAGTCCAGGTTCAATGCATGATACAAGATGCTTGGGGCTGGTGCACTGGGATGACCCAGAGGGATGGGATGGGAAGGGAGGTGGGAGAGGGGTTCAAGATGGGGAACACATGTACACCCATGGCAGATTCATGTTGATGTATGGCAAAAGCAATACAATATTTTAAAGTAAAAAAATAAAATAAAATAAAATTTCTTTTTCCAACTTAAAAAAAAAATCCTTTGCACAGTCTTAAGATCTGTTAAATTCTGTTGCCACAGTATAGTATTAAGACATTTGTTTAGTATAAAACAATATGGATCAGTATTAACTCAGTGCTTGCCATTTAATATAGAAACCCCATTCCCAGACTGAATTTCTGACCTATTAAAAGACATGGACAATGGCTAAAATTACTCTCTGTCCAGTCTGCACACCCTTTTCAAGGCTTGTTTCACAATTTCAGAGCTATATAATGTGATTATATAATGGGAAAGATTAGCAATCTCTTCAAGAATATTAAGAGATACCAAGGGAAGGTTTCATGTAAGGATAGGCATGATAAAGGACACAAAAGGTAAGGAACTAACAGAAGCAGAAGAGATTAAAAAGAGGTGGCAAGAACACACAGAAGAACTACACAAAAAAGGTCTTAATGACCCAGATAACCATAATGGTGTGATCACTCACCTACAGCCAGACATCCTGGAGTGTGAAGTCAAGTGGGTCTTAGGAAGCGTCACTACAAAGTTACTGGAGGTGATGGAATTTCAGCTAAGCTATTTCAAATCCTAAAAGATGATGCTGTTAAGAGTGCTGCACTCAATATGCTGGGAAATCTGGAAAAAACAGCAGTGTCCACAGAACTGGAAAAGGTCAGTTTTCGTTCCAAACTCAAAGAAGGGCAGTGCCAAAGAATGTACAAATTACCCAACAATTGCACTCATTTCGAATGCTAGTAAGGTTATGCTCAAAATCCTTTAAGCTAGACTTTAGCAGCACATGAAGTGAGAACTTCCAGATGTAAAAGCTGGGTTTAGAAAAGGCAGAGGAACCAGATATCAAATTGCCAACATGTGCAGGAGCATAGAGAAAGCAGGGGAATTCCACAAAAACATCTACTTCTGCTTCACCTGACTATGCTAAGCCTTTGACTGTGTGGATCACAACAAACTGTGGAAAATTCTTAAGAGATGGGAATAAAGGTCACCTTAGCTGTCTCCTGAGAAACCTTTCTAGGCAGGTCAAGAAGCTTACATGGAGCAACTGACTGGTTCAGTTGCTCTGCAGGCAGAGCCCTCCAGTAAGATGAACTGGGCTGAGTGACTGGGTCCATGTACAACCTGGACAAGCTGAACCCCAACTCTTCAGTCATGAGCATT
This sequence comes from Bos indicus x Bos taurus, assembly GCF_003369695.1. Classification (NCBI taxonomy): domain Eukaryota; kingdom Metazoa; phylum Chordata; class Mammalia; order Artiodactyla; family Bovidae; genus Bos; species Bos indicus x Bos taurus. The sequence continues at coordinate 17,685,069 of NC_040084.1, read as the reverse complement.
TACAGGAAACAAACAAAACAGGTACCTCCCTGCTTTCTTCAGGGCTCACAAAAGACAATTTTGCTTCTCTACATAAACATTTCTCCTGAATGGAGAAATGTTTATGTTATAGTGTGCCACGTGTATCTAAATCTACAAAATTAAATTGCATTTAAAATGAATATCCTATAGCATGATTATAATTTCAGAAGTTTCTTTTTTTTTTTTTTAATGGAATTACAGTTCTTTCTTGTGTGTGTTTTTTTTCTCTTCTTTTCTAAATAGGACAACAGCGCACTCAATGTCAAAAGCTTCCAATTCTAGTCCTGGCTTTGTCACTTGCTCTGCAAAAGTTCTCACTCTCCCCTGAGTCTTATCTCTTCGTTTGTTAAAAAGACTGGCTGTGAAGTACCTAAGTACTTTAACCATCTTCAGCTGTAAAATTCTATGGTGATCAAAAATAAGGTAAGGCTCTATCTGAACATTAAGAAATCCAACTCATGGCACTAAGTCTACAAATATGAAAATATGTGTGGGAGATGTATTATTCTTGGTATAGAAGTCTTCCTTAAACATGATTCATAAGCATTTGCCAAAAAATGCTAAACTAACTGATGGGATCTCCTTCAAAGGAAACCTAAGTTTTAAACCTAATCTAAAGCAATGGTATGGTGGTAGTTAATTTAAAAGGAAGAATTAGTTTTAATAATTTATTATCAGAAAGCATTATGCTAAACAGATATTCACTACAAATTTAGGACACGTTTTAGAAACTACACTCCTCTGTTGTAAAAAAGAAATTTTAATAATGCAACTACCTGATGAAAACTAGCTTATCACAGCTTCCCTCAGAGTATAATTATAGTTTTGCTGGCTGTGTAACATTTACGTTCCTAGACAACCTGGATGGCATGTAATTAGCTGTTTTCTCCTAAAACTTTCCCAGAACCTCTCTGTTAATGCTAAAAAAAAAAAAAAAAAAGTTCTGAAATTAAAGAAAGTCATATCAAGGCTATATCCATTTAACTTCACAGTTTGGACATATTGCTTTATGAAGTAAAGCGATATTCAGCAGAGCTCACTGTACGCTGAATTGGTGGCTCTTCTGTTCACTCCCACTGGCATTCTAAACGTGGGTTTAACATGCATCATTAAAATGTTTACATTTGGGGGGAACCACTTGGCCCGTGTCCTTTCTGTCGTCCCCTCATCCCATCTGCTCTTCTGCCTGAAGTCGGGCACACACTGCAGTCCTGCCCACTTGCTCTCCAGCAGATGGTGGGCTCACCCTCTGAAGCCTCAGAAGCATCCAGCCTGACCTCCGGAGCCCTGACCCGACAGAGTGCCCAGCGCGGGGAGAGTGGGTGGGCGCTCCACCCAGCCCATGCCTCCCAGTTCAACAAGCATGCACTGCGTACCCATGTCCACCCATGTGATCAGCCACGCGCGGGCTCACCAAATCCTCATCCCCAGCGTCTGCAGCCACACAACCTCTTGTGCTTCTGCCCTCCTCCATGATCCTCTTGTCACCAAGTATTCATAGCCCATTCCCTTCCTGGCTGGTCTTCAAATGTCACGTCTGCGGAGGGGTCCACCCTTCCTAAAGCCGTGGCCATCTCCTCACTGTGACTTACTTTTCTTCATAGAAGTTATTACGTGACATTATCTATATGTATTTTTTTTTCTTTTTCTGGTTTCCTCCACCAGCATGTAAGGTCCAGGAAGCACTTTGTTTGGCTCACTGCGTATTCCCACCATGTACAGTGGTCTCTGGCACACAGTCACCATTCAGTATATAAATGCTAAATGAGTGAGTGACTTTTCTGAGGACCTCCTCTGCCTAAGGCACTGGGCTAGGCCATGAGGGGGATACAGCCAAGAGGAAGCCACATCCCAGCAGCAGGGGAGCAGACCCCAAACAAGGACACTAAACACAGGGCTGCTCTTCAGTTGCAAACCCCTGCCTTTCCACCCCAGGGGGGGAAGGGTGGCGGGCATGCTGCGCATCTGGGGACTTCTGCTGAGGATCGGGGGTGATCACAGAATCTGCCCTGTGACCGCCTACTCCATATATAGCCAAGGTGCTTTTCCAGTCTTATATTCATTCTGTGGAGAGTTTGTTCAGTACCTTTTTCTGTCTTCTGACTTCAAAGACCGGGGACAAGAGGTTAAGAGGTAGGCTCTTATCTTCCTTTCTCATTACCTTCAACATCTTTATTTTTTCTACTTTCAAACAGAAATCACATAACTATTCTTTAGGAGAAACAAGGGGGCTTGGAGAGGAGAGTGCTCTAGACTGTGCTTTTAATAAGGCTTGCCTGTTTAATGGTGCAAAGTAAAAACTATGGTTTTAAATATATATATGTATACACATGTATACACATGGAAGATTTTATTTACATGTATATTACTGCTGGTGTGTAACAGCTTAAAATACCCACATCTTTTCCTTTCTTTTTAAGTATATGTACTGCTAATTTGTTCAGAGAGATGCTGTAGTCTTATTGACAAAAGCACATAACATCAGTCTGAACATACACCAGGGAAGGCAAAGCAAACTAACATATATTCTATACCTGAGCTTTCTTATACAATCTAAAAACTTAGAACTACAGTATTTACTTGTATAATTAATGAAATCAGTATAAGACCTGTAACCAGCTCTACTTATGAACTGCTTATCTGTCCTGCTATCCACACTTTTCTCTTTAACTTTTTTCCTGCACATGTACCTCGGCTTCTGAAACTCACTGGCCACAGAACCTGTCAGAGTGGTTTTCCCAAACTGTGTTTGATGAAAAGATGTTTCATAAAATGATTTCATGGTCAATAATTTCAGAAATATTCATAGTAAAGGACCTGATAGGTTCTGCAGTAAACACATATGAATAAATTTATTTAAGCCAATGCTTCCTATACCTTCATTTTGAATGTCTTGTTCATAGAGTAAGAGCTAGTGAGACAATGACTGGGGAAATGCTAGTTTCCAGTCTTTTGGATCGTATTCCTCTTTTGTCATCATTCCCTGCCTTTCCTTCTTCCAAGTCTCTTCCTCTGTGATGACACTGCCCATCACTCAGAGCTCACTGCAAACCTTCTCCTGGGGGATTACCCTGCATTCCTGCCATCCTCCCTGCTCTTCCTTCCAATCTTTTCCCATGTCGACTATGTAGCAGACTCTGTGCTTGGTTCCCAGGATGGAAGGCCAAGAGACTCATTAACTACCCTTGAGGACTACTGGGGATGTGGAGGAACACTGAACCCAAGCTAAGTAGATAACTGGGCTGAACCAGGAAGAATTAGGGAAGTGATCCAGATATGAGGGGATATAGGACTGTTTATGTGTGTGCCTGGAGGAGTTGGAGGAGTAATTGGGGGGAGGGTTATTTAATATATGTGACACATTATGTGCAAACACAGCTTAATGTGTAAGAATCTTCAGATTTCCCTGCCTTCTCTAGAACCCAGGGAGAAAGAACAGAAGTGGAGTGTGAGGTGAGAATTAGTGTGGGGAAAGGTAAAACTTAGTTTGATCATGGAGGGCTTTGCATATTAAGAATATTGAATTTATCCTTTAAGCCAGAGGTTCTCAACCTAAACTGCACTTTTGCATAACCTGGAGCTTTTAAAAAAATGCCCACAGATGCATCCAGCATCAATTTAGGAGGCACTGCATAATGCTCTAGAGTTTGTCTTTAATAGCTTATTTGTTTAATTTTGCAAAATTAAAAAAAAAATGCTCAAAATTCTCCAAGCCAGGCTTCAGCAATACGTGAACCGTGAACTTCCTGATGTTCAAGCTGGTTTTAGAAAAGGCAGAGGAACCAGAGATCAAATTGCCAACATCCGCTGGATCATTGAAAAAGCAAGAGAGTTCCAGAACAACATCTATTTCTGCTTTATTGACTATGCCAAAGCCTTTGGCTGTGTGGATCACAATAAACTGTGGAAAATTCTGAAAGAGATGGGAATACCAGACCACCTGATCTGCCTCTTGAGAAATTTGTATGCAGGTCAGGAAGCAACAGTTAGAACTGGACATGGAACAACAGACTGGTTCCAAATAGGAAAAGGAATACGTCAAGGCTGTATATTGTGTCCCTGTTTATTTAACTTCTATGCAGAGTACATCATGAGAAATGCTGGACTGGAAGAAACACAAGCTGGAATCAAGATTGTGGGAGAAATATCAATAACCTCAGATATGCAGATGACACCACCCTTATGGCAGAAAGTGAAGAGGAACTCAAAAGCCTCTTGATGAGAGTGAAAGAAGAGAGTGAAAAAGTTGGCTTAAAGCTCAACATTCAGAAAACGAAGATCATGGTATCCGGTCCCATCACTTCATTGGAAATAGATGGGGAAACAGTGGAAACAGTGTCAGACTTTATTTTTCTGGGCTCCAAAATCACTGCAGATGGTGACTGCAGCCATGAAATTAAAAAGACGCTTACTCCTTGGAAGGAAAGTTATGACCAACCTAGATAGCATATTCAAAAGCAGAGACATTACTTTGCCAAAAAAGTTTCGTCTAGTCAAGGTTATGGTTTTTCCTGTGGTCATGTATGGATGTGAGAGTTGGACTGTGAAGAAGGCTGAGCGCTGAAAAATTGATGCTTTTGAACTGTGGTGTTAGAGAAGACTCTTGAGAGTCCCTTGGGCCGCAAGGAGATCCAACCAGTTTATTCTGAAGGAGATCAGCCCAGGGATTTCTTTGGAAGGAATGATGCTAAAGCTCAAACTCCAGTACTTTGGCCACCTCATGTGAAGAGTTGACTCATTGGAAAAGACTCTGATGCTGGGAGGCATTGGGGGCAAGAGGAGAAGGGGACGACAGAGGATGAGATGGCTGGATGGCATCACTGACTTGATGGATTTGAGTCTGAGTGAACTCCGGGAGTTGGTGATGGACAGGGAGGCCTGGTGTGCTGCGATTCATGGGGTCGCAAAGAGTCAGACACGACTGAGCGACTGATCTGATCTGATCTATCTTTTTCTGGCATGGAAGACTTATTTTATTTACAAGTATTAATATATTATTGTTGGTATATAATGACTTAACAAACCCAAGATCTTCCTTTCAAGTATCTGTATTGATTCTCTGTTCATAGAGGCCCTGAAGTCTAATTGCCAAAAGCACAAAATATCAATGTCTGGAGTAGGGTCTTTTTTTTTTTAATTTTAAACTTCACAGTGATTTAATATGCAGCCAGCATTGAAACCACTGTTGGATTCCTTGGAAACTTTGAAGGGTACTGAAAGATTTTGAAAAGTATGAAACATGATCAGGTTCTATTTTAGAGATATCACTTTAAAGGAAAACAAAAAATACACATGATTACAGAATGATGTTTAGTCCTGAGAATCCCTGGTACTCATAAACTATCCCAGAAATATTTTGTGAAAGAATAAATTGGAACCAAACAAAACACGTGTGGTAGACACTGCAGACCTGGCTTCCCAGGCTGACAAAGGGAGGAGTGGCATTAATAGGAGCAGAGCTCTCAAAGGGGAAAGAGAGCCAAACAGTATCATCTCATCTTTCACCGCTTCTGTCAATATCCTCTCTGTGGACTGTCTGGTACACAGATTAGGGGCATGAGACTGGAATTAAACAGACCTGGTTTCTAATTCCCATCTGATACGTACAACTGTTTACTTTGGGATAAGTTATTTATTCCCATTAAGCCTTAGCCTTAGTATCTGTAAAATGGGGATGATGACAAGACAAATGAGGTAATGGTTAAGAATCACCAGTCTAATGCTTGATATAGAAAGAAAACTCACTACTAAGTGTTCATGGAAAAACCTTTAAAACTGACACACACCTCCTGGGAATTAGTCAAGGAATGTCTCTCCCGTTTCCGTTCTACGTTTGGCCATCAAACACATTAACTATAATGAGAAGTTTCACCTACAAAGTATAGCTGTAAGCACACCATAGGCATATGGACAGTCTTTTTTAAAGCAATGCCAATACAGCAACACAAAAATGTACATAACTCAAAACTTCACTCAAATGGACTTCCAGGTTAACTGTGAATGAGCAGCATGATGAAGAGGGACTGTGAAAGGTCAGAAAATAGTGTAGCAGACTGCAGGACCAAGTACCAAAGGGCCCCAAACAAAGAAAGCTATAGAGAATACGGTGACTGTTTTAACAGTACTAAAATGTCAAGCCTTATAGAAAATATAATATTTGACTGTCAATCAAATATTCACAAAACGTGATCGTATACAGATGATTCAATATATACAGTAAACACTAAAACACACAGACCACATGATCTAACCAGAACACAACAGAAGTTGAAATTAATAATAAAAATATAAATAATAACCAAAATATAATACTTAAGATTAACTAAAGAGCACAAATTCTGCCTTGGGTATTTTACGTGTTTTTGTTAATTTAATGTTTGTTGCCAAACACCTCTTGAAGTATTTAGATTGTCTGCATATTACAGATGGAGCTTTAAAAAGATGCATGACTTGTTCAGCTAATTAGAGGTGAAAACCAGCACTGTAATTCAAGAAGTCATCTGTCAAAATTTTCAGTTCAATTACTATTCTGCACTGCCTCTCAAACTCTTGTAAAGGAAATTTTATTTCTCAGAATAAAACTTTAAAATACATTTTTTTTAGGCAATTCATGAAAGGAGAAAAACTTATGAAGTCAAAGTAGAAATTAATGATTAATGATTGATAACCAATGTATATACTAAAGATTCACATTATTTATTTATTTATTTTTAATTTGTTTATTTTTAAATTGAAGGATAACTGCTTTTTAGAATTTTGTTGTTTTCTGTCAGACCTCATGAGGGCGATCTGGTTGTAACACCTATCATCCCACTGATCGCCAGGGTGGATTCCGCTCATCTGGCTGGCTAGGCGGGTGTCCCTTTCTTCCCTCAAGTGCCATGTGCGTCCCTCCTGAGGTTACGCACTTGGTTGAAGAGGACGACCATCCCCAATAAAGGAGGACAGGTGTTTGGTCCAGGGTATAGGACTAGCTGCGCTCCCCTGCTAGAACTTCCAAACAAGCTCTCAAGATTCACATTTTTTTCTTTTGAGGTGAGTACAATAATAACAGATGACCACACAGTCTAATAAGAAATATAATTAGCAATATCACTTCTACTAGAAAGAGCAATAACCATAGAACAGCCTGCTGTTATGCAGAATTTACTATGTGCCAGGCACTGAGGTAAGCACTTCAATTTGTACTACATCAATTAATCCTCACAATAAACTTTTATAACAAATACCTGACATGCATGCTTAGCTGCTCAGTCTTGTCTGACTCTTTGTGATACTGTGGACTGCAGTCAGCCAGATGCCTCAGTCTGTGGGATTCTCCAAACAAGAGTACTGGAGTGGGTTGCCATTTCCTTCTCCAGGGGACCTTCCTGACCCAGGGATCAAAGCCATATCTCCTGTGTTTCCTGCACTGGCAGGCAGATTCTTTACCGCTGAGCCACCTAGGAAGCCTGATAAACACTCTAGCAATACTCAAATTATAAGGAAACTGAGTCTCAGAGAATTTAATTAACTTAAGTTCACCCCATTACTAAGTGCCTGCATCAGGTTTTGAACTCATGCCCTTTTGATCCCAGAACCCAAACTTGTATGATTATATTGTACATGTAAACAAATATCTAAAATTAAGAACAAGAAAGTACATGTAACACAATATGTGAAGAATATTACAATTTATTAGAGAATGTTAGAAAAAACTGTGTGGCACAGAAGTTAAAATCTCTATTAAATGACTGATTTTACCGGGAAAATGGAATTGATCCAAGTTGACATCAGAATTCATTTAAAAATGCATAACCATAAAAAAATTGGAGCTGCTGTTTTAAAATAAAGCAAAAACCTTTCAATGAAATAACAGGTCTAGATCATTTTATAGGTAAATGTCATCAAGCTTTAAAAAGTAGATAATTCCATTAACATATAAACCTTTGCAACCCACCAAAAGGGCACTAGAGACCAAGACAGACAAATGGGGATGGCATTCAGAGGGTGAAGCAGATGATAATCTGTTACCATGAAGAATGACAACTTCAGATAAGTTCTATGAATTTGATGGGGTAGAGAGGAATTCTGCTTCAGATGTGACTGCCAGCCCTCTCTGAGAATGTGACATTGTTATGGGAGCAATGATGTGACAGGCTAGAAGTAGCTAGATGTGATAAGACAGGCAGAGAGCTGCATTCAAGGGAATAACAAAGAGAATAACATGGAAAAACACCCGGAAGGCAGGAATGCAAGGAACATGCGCAAGAAAAAGAAAAAAAGACAAAACAAAATATTAACAGTGAAGAGGGAGAAGGGGATGAAAATCATTTTGGAGAGGCAATTTCAATCATCCAAGTGACAGATGGTGGTAATGGGGGAGATGGTGACATGTGGAAAGTTGTGACTTGTCTTTTGGAGGTGGTGGCATTCAATATACATGCATAATATGTTATATATATTGTACACGTATTGTACACACACATGTATTTATTTTACTCTTAATATGATCAGGGAGGCATAATAAAATGCAAAGTGAAACCTCTTCTAGAAGTGGTTTTATATAATGAAACAAAATGTAATAAAGAAACTGAGGTTGGACAGATAGATGAGGTTTATTAATAATGAAAAGATGCTGATACAAAATCATTCTACAGCATTTCAATCCATCTTGATGATCTCTGTTAATACCTCTTTGAGTGTGAACAGATCTTCTAGTGAAGTATGCTGACCAAAATGCTTGCTGAACTTTCTAAACTATATTATGGCCCTTTTTTCCACTGGAATCATAAACCAGCTAAATAATAGGCTTAGGTACTAGCAGCTTTGATCAGTTTTCCAGAGATCTAGGTGGTGGCTGGTTTCAGGATGATTCAAGGGCATTATATTTATTCTTTGCTTTATTTCTATTAGTATTACATCAGTTCTACCTCAGATCATCAGGCATTAGATCCCAGAAGTTGGGATGTAGGGTTCTCTAAATCTTGCATTTCAAATGGATCTCTGAGTACATGAAACCAAGACCTCAGCTAAAACCAAGAGATTGTTTTCTCCGTGATTTAATCTTCATATTGTTCAACTGATACATCATGTCCATGAACATGCAGCACGCCAGGCTTCCCTGTCCATCACTATCTCTCAGAATTTGCTCAAACTCACATTCATTGAATTGTGTGGGTTGCTTCAATAAAAACTCTTCCCTCACCAAAGTCTACTAAAATCCTACTTATTCCCCATTAGAAGTATTTAAGAATTCAGAACACTTGATTAAAAGAGATTATCGGAAACTTAAAATCTATCCTGTTTAAACTGTATCCATTCATATGAATTATAGGCAACTCCTTTCCAGCATGCAAGGAGAAAGGTACTATTAGAAACTCAAAAATAACATACAATGGAAATATATAGAAGGGACTTAAAAATAACTAACTATGCTGCAGTCCAAACTGTTCTAGCTAGCCAGAGATGTTACTTCTTTCTGAGGTCTACGTAGACGTTTTAAAATTCTCATATTCAGTAAACGTGTCTTCCTAACTGTAGTTCTTTAAAAGCTAGCTTAACTTTCTTTAAAAAGGCAACAGTTGTTTGTGAACACTGTAATTAGTCAATTAATGTTATGGAAATCTGATCTAGCAGGATCATTTTAACTAAAAGAAGGAGAAAATTTTCTCGTGATGAACACGTAATTTATTGCTTTAAATAGCAAAACTGCTATGTTATAGCAAACAAATTAAATTCACTAATAATACTTGATCATTTTGGCACTGAAGTTATTTTTGCAAGCAATATTGTTAAACTGCATATTAATTTAAACTGTTTTGGACAACTGAATATGCCTCTGACCACTAGTAACTATATTCATTTTTGGGAAAGTGTTAATGTGTATCTAAGACCAAGTGCATTTATTAGGTGACATACTTTTACTATCCCTTGATGGTTAAAAATAGTCTCAATCTTTTGTCCAAACATAACAATGGAAATGAGTCTCATCATTTCTTACACAAGAACATTTATTTACAATTGATTAAATAAAAATTCTTAAACTGCTTTCTGTTAGCTAACTAAAGCAATTTTATCATTTTAGATAGAAACAACCATGTACTGTCTACATGACTGGTAAAACTATACTTGAAAGTGATTCTTTTCATAATTTTAGGCATTATTTACTAATATGAAAATATGGCATTTCTGTATTGCACAAAATGCTAAAAAATACATATACAAAGGAGATCAGCCCTGGGATTTCTTTGGAAGAAATGATGCTAAAGCTGAAACTCCAGTACTTTGGCCATCTCATGCGAAGAGTTGACTCATTGGAAAAGACTCTGATGCTGGGAGGGATTGGGGGCAGGAGAAGAAGGGGACGACAGAGGATGAGATGGCTGGATGGCATCACTGACTCGATGGACGTGAGTCTGAGTGAACTCCGGGAGTTGGTGATGGACAGGGAGGCCTGGCGTGCTGCAATTCATGGGGTCGCAAAGAGTCGGACACGACTGAGCGACTGAGCTGATCTGATCTGATTGTTTCTTATGTAGTTTACTTAGCAGTGACTCTTATTAGCACCGTCTTGAACATCACTCTGCACAGTGTTCCCTCTTCAAATATAGCTAAAAATGTGGTTACATCAGAAGGAATTTTGCACTTTAAAAATGAAGAAATTCTTTACTAAATGTAGGATTTTCATACCATTTTAGAAAAGAACTTCATTTGGTAAAATTATTTTATGGAGAGAGGGGGAAAAAAAAAAAAAACCCTGATTCAAAAACTTTAAAAAGGAACTTGAGGCAATTCAGACTAGTAAATTTTGCAGCTGGCAGGAGCATTCTGGATTATGTGGTCAAGGTGGCCACAATGTCAAATGTGACAAGGTCAGATGGGCCAGAAGGACAGATAAAAACTAGGTAACCTGTGAGGAGGGCTAATTTCATCACAACTCATCTAAATATATGACTTTGCTTTAAAGGGGGAAAAAATAGGCAACAAACACTGCCAGGGAATCTTTGAAATTGCAAATTCTAGGGAATCCTTAAGAGTACCTTCAAATTATTGTCTGTGTAATCAGATAATTTTTATCAAATCAACAGGAATCATTCTATGGTGAAGTCAATATCCTACTGTGAGCAATGCTCTTTGTCCAATCAATTCATCAGTAACAACTTTTTGCTCCTTTCTTCCAAATGCTAAATAGCAACCAACATTAAAATGTATCCTTATTTTTTAAATATTCTCCTCTGTAAGTCTTTTATGAAGTCAGTGATTACCAAAATGAGAAATTCTGTCCTGAAAATGAATCACTGTATTATAATTTTGAAATATATGGACGTTCCAAATTATCACAATACAATCGGAAACTTCTGCTCATAAGAATCTAAGAGAATTGCTTGATGATGTGCTTCAGCAAATGGAAAAAAGGATCTAAAAACTGTAGATATAAAAACAGAATACACACACACTCAGACATGTATATAGACAACCAACCAATCAAATCCAAATTGTGGTGAGCAAGGAGACGAGCACAATGCAGTATTTAGTCCAAATAATTAAAATACATGATGCAAAAGCACTAAATATATGGAACTAAAATCTTATTTGGGTTAATATGGAGGGTAATAGTCAGTGCTCAAGGTAGAAGCAGATGGGAAGAATGTGAATGCTTAGGCCCTTTTTTGTTTGGGGGAAATGATTAACTTTAGGCACTGACTCAAAAATTATACATTTCAATATATTTATAAACAGAATGTATAATTTCAACACTAGTAGAAGGAAAAATACCCTCTATGTATTATTAAATAAAGGGATAACAAAAATGAGTAGCAAATTATGATGATAAACAGAAAAAGTTAAAAGATGGCAGCTTTAAACTCTTCCCCTTAGCGCACTTTGCAGATATTGTGTGTGTGAGTGTATGTTTAACAAATCAAGTTTGTGGGAACCCTGCATGAAGAGAGTTCTGTTAGAGTCATTTTTACAATAGCATGTGCTCACTTTGTGTTTTTGTCACGTTTTGGTAGTTCTCACAATATTCCTTTTTCATTATTATATTTGGGAGGGTGATCTGTGGTCAGTGATCTTTGATACTATTACTAAAACTCAAGCAACGTTCAGATGACAGTATTTTTCAGCAATAAAATATTTTTAATCAGGGTATGTACATTGTTTTTTAGACCTAATGCTATTGTACACTTAATAGACCACATTTAGTGCAAACATAACTGTTATATACACTGGGAAATCAAAAAATTTGTGTGACTGGCTTTCCTCCGGTGGTCTGGAATTGAACCTGCAGCATCTCTGAGGTCTGCCTGTACCTAACAGTAAGGCATGAGACAACACATCACTGTTTACCTCATTTAACCTGATCTCCACTTAGATCCCCAATTGCTTTCTTCATGAGGCTTATCAAAATGTGTTATTCTTTTATTCTTTATTCTTCAGGGTCTTCCTGTCACCATGTTCCACTAGAATGTAAGCACCTCAAGGGAAGGAATTAACACCTTTTTATTCACTAATATATCCTTAGTAACTTGCACAGTGGTACATGCTGCTTAGATAAGCACGAAATCAAACTTAGCAAAGAAAAGTACAAAAAGACTGGTTGGAACACAGATACAATGGGACAATGCCAATAAAAATCAAGCAAGCATGGACATACAATAGACAAAATAGAGCCAAGATGAAAAGTACTGAATAACATACCAAAATATTTTTTTGTATTGAGAAAAACTGTAATTCACTACAATGATATACTGATAATTTACCAATATAGCTGCAAAAAATGACCAAACAATAAAACCCTGCCCAATATAGAAGCAACATATGTGTCTACAACCATAGTGGAATAATTTAACATTTCTAAGGTCATGAAAGATGAAGGCAAACATAACTAAACCTATAAGTAATTTGGCCAGATGACTACACACAGGGCACACATGGCTCTTGTTACCAAGCAGAGAAAGCAAAGTCAGTCCTTGCATGCATGGGCGCCACATCTGTGGATTCAGCCAGCTGTTGGTTTAACCAGCTGTATGCGCACAGCTGGCAGATGCGGAAGGCCAGCTGTACCGTACCCTTTTATATGAAGGATCTGAGGACCTGTGGATATTAGTATCTGGGGTGGGGAGAAGGGTCTTGGAACCAGCCCCCCTGGATACTGAGGGGTGACTGTATATTCTTTTGAAATAATCCTAAAACAGTGTTTTTAAGTCATGTATTAGGTTACAAAGAAATTACAAAACACACCAAAAAGTGGAAGTTATAAAGGCTGTGCTAGACCATAATGCAATTAAATTGGAATTTAAAATGAAAAGTATAGCAACAGTGCCCACAACTAATTCAAACCACTTGGAAATAAAGATACATGGCATGTGGCTGGAAGAAAAGAAAATTCTGGAAGAATGGATTATCTTTATATTAAACTGGAGAATCACTGCAGTACCAGTGAAAATCCTAAGAGGATACTTTAATGATTTCACCAGGTTGGTTGTAAAGTTCACTAGGAAGAGAAAATCAAAGTTATTAATAAATGGTTAAATAAAATTTAAAAAAAGAGCCATATTCACACAAATGCAGAGTGCTACAAAGCCTCATGCTAGCCATCAGATACATGGCAAATCAGCTGTATTGAAGAGGCCACACACCATTTAGGATTCAGTTTGAGACAACTTTACTCTATAAAGGCAATTACAGTATCTACCAGTTGGTAGTAGAAGTTAAAATTTTTAAGTATTCTAAAAATATAAAAATTAGTACTTTCTTTGAATTTCTATATAACCTGATTAACATGTCCATTAATTTCCTGAATTTTCATTATTTGTCAGGTGTTTTCTCCTTAATATATAATGACCTTCATCTGAGTCATACTGCAGTTTCCAGTGTTTTTTTTTTTTCACATACCTGATTTTAACGTCTGTGCGCAATAGGTACATTAGTATCATCTTACTTCATAGATAAACCCACAGCCCCAAAGTTTAGTTTGCCCAGATCTAAGTGGCTGTGACACAGGCCTAGGCCTAGCTCTTGCACTCCATATGCTGCAGTCCTGAGGAGGCCAAAGGAGACCTGATACATGGCTGGAGATGGAAGGACATTCCTGCAACCACGTGACACGCTCCTGAGCTCAAGTCCCTAAATGGGTTATCATGAGTCTGCTTCCCTTCTCCATGTCTCCATTTCTCAAATAGTTATCAAGGTTAATTGCAGGAAGCCTGTCCTCCCTGATATATATGAGCAACCTTTTAAGTACAATGGCATACACAGATGGGATTTCATGGGAACATAAGACAGGGATAGCTAATAGAGCGAGAGTCAGGTAGGCACCTGAACTGAAGGATGAGGAGTCAGTAAAGAGAAAGAAGGCTGGGCTTAGGGAATGATAAAATCTCCTAGTGAGGGAGCATCAACCAAGGCAAGCATGTCAGAAAGACAAAACTGCCCGGACACCCTGTGCTAAGAGGCTGGAAAGGCAGATGGGGCCAGTTCATACAGCAGCTTGTCTATCACATGACAGAGCTTGGATTTAGCCTTGGAACTAATGAGGCACTGGGGAATGGACGCAGGTGGAAGAGAAGTACTGTTGACAGTATCAGTGAAACTGCGTGAAGAACTGATGCCCCAGGTCAGATCATCAGCTCAGCTGGCAAAGAATCCGTCTGCAATGAGGAGGCCCCGGTTTGATTTCTGGGTCAGGAATATTTCCTGGAGAAGGGAGAGGTTACCCACTCCAGTATTCTTGGGTCTTCCCTGGTAGTTCAGTGCGTAAAGAAAACACCTGCAATGTGGGAGACCTGGGTTCGATCACTGGGTTGTGGGAAGATCCCTTGGAGAAGGGAACGACTACCCACTTCAGTATTCTGGCCTGGAGGATTCCATGGACTGTACAGTCCAAGGGGTCACAAAGAGTTGGACACGACTAAGCAACTTTCACTTTCAAGGAAATCCTATTAGGAGAGAAACAGCAGATTCTTCTCACAAGAACGCACAGCACTTATTTTGAATTCTAATTCTTTGTTAAAGTTCTACTAAGCCCACTGACTCAATTACAACTCCCGATTCTACTGAGATGAATAAACCATCGCAGTTATCTTTCCTCAATAATGTGATTTCTTTTGGAATGTGGAGACTTTTTTGAAACTATCTTTTATTTATTTTTATTTTTTTTTTCTAGTGAAAAGAGCTTTATTACTTAAGTATAGGAGTTCATATATTATTGTGGTTAAAGGTTGCATTGATATTGAAGCTCAAATAGGTAACTGCAAGAACAGTACTCTGAATTCCACTGTCAACCTTACCTAGAAATTAGGATCAATCTTTTTTTGTAAAAATTTTTTAATTTATTATTATTTTAAAAATATAAATTTATTTATTTTAATTGGAGGCTAATTACTTTACAATATTGTATTGGTTTTGCCATACATCAACATGAATCCGCCATGGGTGTACAAGTGTTCCCCATCCTGAACCCCCCTCCCACCTCCCTCCCTGTACCTTCCCTCTGGGTCGTCTCAGTGCACCAGCCCCAAGCATCCAATATCATGCATCGAACCTGGACTGGCGATCCGTTTCATATATGATATTATACATGTTTCAATGCCAAAAGAGACACAGATGCATAGAACAGTCTTTTGGACTCTGTGGGAGAGGGAGAGGGTGGGATGATTTGGGAGAATGGCATTGAAACATGAAACTATTTTTTAATGGCAGAGTTCTCCATTGTATTTTAGCAAAGTCTTTTAAATCTATGTGCTTTGTTCCTCTTCAAAGAATTGAGCATATTATTTAATGACCTAGAGTTTGGAGTCAGATAGACTTGAGCCTTAGTAACCATGTGACCTAGAGCAGTTTATCCACCTTCTCTGAACCTCAGTTCCAGAGTGGTAACATAAAAATAATATATATATCAAGGGGGTTGTAATGTTTACATGCAGTAATTTTCGTAAGTATCTAGCATAGGTCCCACAAATACAAAGGGGTCAAAAAATAGTATTAAAAGCAGCCATCATCACCATTATGAGGCAGCACAGATTGACACTTAAAATCACGGGGCTTTGTAACCAGTAAGGTTTGAATTTCAGCTCAGATACTAGATTCTGATCTCAAAATTTATCTACCGTCTTATCTACATAATTGAAAAAAACGGTACCTTCACCAGAGGTGTTCTAAGGATTGAATGAGACAATGTAAGTCAAGTGTGTATCTCTGGGCTGGCATACAGCAAGCAGTCAGGCATGTTTACACCACTGTGGTTACCACCACGACCACTACCCTGCCCATCAATGTCAGGAACCTCTCCTGGGCTCAGTTATGAGTGTAACAGGCCAGACACAAATGTCAGTCTTCACATGTATAAAGTCTTCACATAAGCTACTAAAATATGCAAACATATATTTTAACTAAAATTACTTTCTTCCTTATCTTTGTTTACAACAATCATGTTTTGGTTTTCAAATAAAAATTATACTTCTTTTTTTCCTTCTTAAAAAAGATATACCACATGACCAATGAGATAAATACTTGATAAGCTAGACTTTATTAAAATGAAAACTTCTGCCCTGTGAAAGACATTGTCAAGAAAAGGCGGCAGGCCACAGAGGTGAAGAAAATACTTACAACAGACACATCTGATAAAGGACTATTACCCAAGATATACAAAGAACTCTTAAAACTCACCAAGTATGGAAAGACTCAATTAAAAAAAAATGGGCTGAAGATTTTAACAGACACCTGACCAAAGAAGGCACACAGGTGACCAGGTAAGTACATGAAAACATAAAACATCCTGTGTCATGAGGAAAATGAGTAAGACAACAAGAGATCACTATGCACCTACAAAAATGGCTAAAATCTAGAACACGACAACACCAAGTGCTTGTGAGAATGCAGAGCAACGGGGATTCTCATTCATTACTGGTGAACAGCAGTAGAGATACTTTGAAAGACTGTTTGGTGGTTTCTTACAAAACTAAACACATCCCTATCACATGACCCAGCAATTGTGCTCCTTGACATTTACCTAATGGAGTTTAAAATGTATCTACACAAAAACCTGCAAACAGATATTTAGTGCAGCTTTATTCATAATAGCCAAAACCTGGAACCATCCAAGATGTCCTTTAGTGAATGAGTGGACAAATAAACTGGAACATCTAGACTATGGAATACTATTCAGCACTAAAAAGAAATTAGCAAGCCATGAAGAGATGTGGAGGAACCTAAATACAAATTATTAAGTGAAGAAACTCAATTTGAAAAGGCTAAATACTGTGTAATTCCAACCGTATGATACTCCGGACAAGCCAAGATTATGTAGACAGCAAAAAGATCAGTAGATGGCAGTGGTTTGGGAAGGGGAAGGGATAAAGTGTCAGCACATGTAAAACTTTTAGGTCATGAAACTACATTTTATGATGCTATTAATGCAATGATGGGTACATGTCATTATACATTTCTCTAAACATTATACATTCTCTAAACATACAGAATGCACAAAACCAAGAGTAAATCCTACTGTAAACTATGGACTCTGGGTAATCATGACATGTCAATGTACGTTCATCAACTGTTAACGGATGTACAACTGTGGTGCTGGATATTGACAGTCGGGGAGGCTACGCATGAATGGAAACAAGAGGGGACATGGGAAATCTCTGTACCTTCACCTCAAGCAGTGAATGTACAACTGCTCTAAAAAGAAACTCTATTTAAAAAGGCATGTATGGTATAATGGGAATTTAGACAATGCAGATTAACAAAGAATAAATAACCATTAATCTACCATTCTACAATTACTGCTGATATTAACACTATATTATTAGTCATTTTTAAATTTGTTTCCATTTTTTCTTTTATAAAAAATAATATTTCCTGATAAAAGTCTTATTTTGAGCCCAATGGCCAATGCTTTAATCTCAAACACTGAAGCAAAACTTGCAGGTGAGTGATTCCATCTCTTGTTTAGACTTAAAGGGTAAATTAACTAGCATGTCTCTAACAGAGCAAATTCTCAAATAAAAACCTTAACCAGAATCCAAATGATTCAGAATCCTCAATTAACTCATTCCCCACCTCAATGTTGTACTTTTAGAAGAAATATGAAAATAAGAATAAGAAGAAAAGCATATGTTTTAAAAGAAGTTTATGGTCACATAGAATTACTATTAATGCAGTCTCTTTAGCTCAGCTGAAGCCCAAGGACTAGAAAATATGTAGTTATGTTGAACTTACTCTTAGTTAAACATAAAACCCAATTAACAAAGATAGTCCATTACTTGGATATTCCAATAAAATATTATAGTTTTGAAGAACAAGAGTCATCAAAAATCGATGTTCTCAACATAGTGACCTTTTAGACTGTACTTCCTATGGCTCTACTTTACTTGTGACTCTTTTAACAGATCCTAATTGATTGATTACTTTTTTGACTGTTTTTTTTTTTAATTTTTTAACCTTTTATTTTTTTTTATTTTATTTTTAAACTTTACATAATTGTATTAGTTTTGCCAAATATCAAAATGAATCCGCCACAGGTATACATGTGTTCCCCATCCTAAACCCTCCTCCCTCCCAATACCATCCCTCTGGGTCGTCCCAGTGCACCAGCCCCAAGCATCCAGTATCGTGCATCGAACCTGGACTGGCAACTCGTTTCTTACATGATATTTTACATGTTTCAATGTCATTCTCCCAAATCTTCCCACCCTCTCCCTCTCCCACAGAGTCCATAAGACTGTTCTATACATCAGTGTCTCTTTTGCTGTCTCGTACACCGGGTTATTGTTACCATCTTTCTAAATTCCATATATATATGCGTTAGTATACTGTATTTATGTTTTTCCTTCTGGCTTACTTCACTCTGTATAATAGGCTCCAGTTTCATCCACCTCATTAGAACTGATTCAAATGTATTCTTTTTAATGGCTGAGTAATACTCCATTGTGTATATGTACCACCGCTTTCTTATCCATTCATCTGCTGATGGACATCTAGGTTGCTTCCATGTCCTGGCTATTATAAACAGTGCTGCAATGAACATTGGGGTACACGTGTCTCTTTCCCTTCTGGTTTCCTCAGTGTGTATGCCCAGCAGTGGGGTTGCTGGATCATAAGGCAGTTCTATTTCCAGTTTTTTAAGGAATCTCCACACTGTTCTCCATAGTGGCTGTACTAGTTTGCATTCCCACCAACAGTGTAAGAGGGTTCCCTTTTCTCCACACCCTCTCCAGCATTTATTATTTGTAGACTTTTGGATCGCAGCCATTCTGACTGGTGTGAAATGGTACCTCATAGTGGTTTTGATTTGCATTTCTCTGATAATGAGTGATGTTGAGCATCTTTTCATGTGTTTGTTAGCCATCTGTATGTCTTCTTTGGAGAAATGTCTATTTAGTTCTTTGGCCCATTTTTTGATTGGGTCGTTTATTTTTCTGGAGTTGAGCTGTAGGAGTTGCTTGTATATTTTTGAGATTAGTTGTTTGTCAGTTGCTTCATTTGCTATTATTTTCTCCCATTCTGAAGGCTGTCTTTTCACCTTGCTAATAGTTTCCTTTGATGTGCAGAAGCTTTTAAGGTTAATTAGGTCCCATTTGTTTATTTTTGCTTTTATTTCCAATATTCTGGGAGGTGGGTCATAGAGGATCCTGCTGTGATGTATGTCAGAGAGTGTTTTGCCTATGTTCTCCTCTAGGAGTTTTATAGTTTCTGGTCTTACGTTGAGATCTTTAATCCATTTTGAGTTTATTTTTGTGTATGGTGTTAGAAAGTGTTCTAGTTTCATTCTTTTACAAGTGGTTGACCAGATTTCCCAGCACCACTTGTTAAAGAGATTGTCTTTAATCCATTGTATATTCTTGCCTCCTTTGTCAAAGATAAGGTGTCCATATGTGCGTGGATTTATCTCTGGGCTTTCTATTTTGTTCCATTGATCAATATTTCTGTCTTTGTGCCAGTACCATACTGTCTTGATAACTGTGGCTTTGTAGTAGAGCCTGAAGTCAGGTAGGTTGATTCCTCCAGTTCCATTCTTCTTTCTCAAGATCGCTTTGGCTATTCGAGGTTTTTTGTATTTCCATACAAATTGTGAAATTATTTGTTCTAGCTCTGTGAAGAATACTGTTGTTAGCTTGATAGGGATTGCGTTGAATCTATAAATTGTTTTTTTTTTTAAAGCTTACAGGATCTTAGTTCTCCAACCAGGGATGGAACCCATGCCCCCTGTAGGGGAAGCATGGAGTCCTAACCACTGGATGGCCAGAGAATTCCTTAATAGAACCTAATTTAGACCATGATATAGAAAATATGTGAGACACATGTGCAAGGACCCAGGCAGGGGCTTTGAGTTTAACTCTTCCAAAGAGACTGAGCTTCAGTACTTTGACAGAATCTATGGATTCTGCAGACCTTGATCTGTCAGAGTTTCAATACAGTTTTCAAAGCACTCAGACACACACTGTCTCATAGGCTTTTCATGGCCATTTAAGTATGTGGTGTAGATATTGTTAACTTTGAGTTATAGAAAAGAAAAGAGATTCAGAGGTATTAAATGACTTTTTTCCTATGGCTCAAAACACTGAAACTGCAAAGTTTGCACAGCATTCTTGTTTTGGCTACTGTAAGAATAAACAATCTTGGCAAGTCACAGAACCTCACTGGAATTCTTTTACTAGTAAAATGCAGGAATCAGTCTAGATGATCTTTCCTTTCCCACCCAGCTCTACTACTGTATGAGTTGTGACCTTATAGCACACAATGCTCTTAGGCCCTAACACTTAGTAAGTAACAGGAAACCTTATTTTGCTGAAATTAACTGATAGTATTGGCTTTATTACTTTACTAGTGTGTGAGATGAGTGCAACTGCAGTAGTTTGAGCATTCTTTGGCATTGCCTTTCTTTGGGATTGGAATGAAAACTGACCTTTTCCTGACCTCTGGCAGAGGAACCAGAGATCAAATTGCCAACATCCGATGGTTCATCGAAAAAGCAAGAGAGTTCCAGAACAACATCTATTTCTGCTTTATTGACTATGCCAAAGCAGTGGAAAATCCTGAAACAGATGGGAATACCAGAACACTAGATTTGCCTCTTGAGAAACCTGTATGCAGGTCAGGAAGCAACAGTTAGAACTGGACATGGAACAACAGACTGGTTCCAAATAGGAAAAGGAATACGTCAAGGCTGTATATTGTCACCCTGCTTATTTAACTTCTATGCAGAGTACATCATGAGAAACGCTGGACTGGAGGAAGCACAAGCTGGAATCAACACTGTCAGGAGAGTTATCAATAACCTCAGATATGCAGATGAAACCACCCTTAAGGCAGAAAGTGAAGAACTAAGTCTTTCAAAGTGAAAGAGGAGAGTTAAAAAGTTGGCTTAAAGCTCAACATTCAGAAAACTAAGATCATGGCATCTAGTCCCATCACTCATGGCAAATAGATGGGGAAACAGTGGAAACAGTGGCTGACTTTATTTTTCTGGGCTCAAAA
Organism: Bos indicus x Bos taurus; assembly: GCF_003369695.1. NCBI lineage: Eukaryota > Metazoa > Chordata > Mammalia > Artiodactyla > Bovidae > Bos > Bos indicus x Bos taurus. Next base: position 17,663,586 of record NC_040084.1, on the reverse strand, counting down.
ATCACTGCGGATGTTGACTGCAGCCATGAAATTAAAAGACACTTACTCCTTGGAAGGAAAGTTATGACCAACCTAGATAGCATATTGAAAAGCAGAGACATTACTTGGTCAACAAAGGTCCATCTAGCCAAGGCTATGGTTTTTCCAGTGGTCATGTATGGATGTGAGAGTTGAACTATAAAGAAAGCTGAGCGCTTAAGGATTGATGCTTCCGAACTGTGGTGTTGGAGAAGACTCTTGAGAGTTCCCTGGACTGCAAGGAGATCCAAGCAGTCCATTCTGAAGATCAGTCCTGGGTGTTCATTGATAGGACTGATGTTGAAGCTGAAACTCCAATACTTTGGCCACCTGATGCGAAGAACTGACTCGTTTGAAAAGACCCTGATGCTGGGAAAGATTGTGAGCAGGAGGAGAAGGGGACGACAGAGGATGAGATGGTTGGATGGCATCACTAACTCGATGGACATGGGTGTGGGTGGACTCTGGGAGTTGGTGATGGGCAGCTAGGCCTGGCGTGCTGTGGTTCACGGGGTCACAAAGAGTCAAACATGACTGAGTGACTGAACTGAACTGATTGGCTTTATTGATCTCTTCCTCTCAAAGTGTGGTTCACAAACTCTTGGGGGCTGAAGACCCCCTCACAGAGTCTGTGATGGTCAAACCATCAGAATAAACTAAGAAATTATCTTTTTCACTGTGGTAACATAAATGTATGAATACCAAAGCAGGGAGGGGGTAAGATGGATTGAGAGATTGGGATTAACATATACATACTACAATATATAAAACAGATAACTAATGAGAATCTACTGCATAGTTCAGGGAACTCTATTTAATGTTCTTTGGTGACCAAAATGGGAAGGAAACCCCCAAAAGAGTGGATCAATACTGACTGGCTTTGCTGCATAGCAGAAACTAATACAATATTGTAAAGTAACTATACTCCAATAAAAATTAAAAAAATATTGTTATAATTTAAAAAAGTGACAGTGGGTGAAATCATGAGCCCCTTAGCACCATATCAAACAGTGGTATCAAACTATCTAAGCAGATATTGTTTTCTTCATCATCTGGCAGTACAAACAGAAGCAAAAACAGAACAAACAAAAAACCAACAAAGGCTAGATTCAAGAACGTCCTTGAAGGAGCAGTAAAAATTATTTTTCTAAACAGCCATTCTTAAAGGTGCATCTCTATAATCGTCTATATGACAAAATTGGAAGTAGGCATAAAGCACTTCTGCTGTGTGCCAAGTATGATGGTTTTCACAGGAAAAGTGACTTGGGTGATTGTTGAGTTGCAAGTTGAACTAACTTCTTTTAGATGGAACAGCATTTTTACTTGGAAAAATATGGCTATCAGAAAACTATGAATGATGTGAAACCATCATTTCAAAGAAAACAAATGACAGTATTTGTAACTGATGCTAAATTCAAGTTTTCAAGCAAAAATTAGACATTTGAAAAACATGTATTCACCACAGTGGGCTGGAAAGTTTTCCAGTATTTAGAGACTTCTGATGATCAGTGGTAATATGAACAGATGTAATATTTTTAGTACTGTGTAATGAAATGCATCTGGGTCGTGAAGGTCTTTTTTGTACAGTTCTTCTGTATATTCTTGCCACCTCTTCTTAGTATCTTCTGCTTCTGTTAGGTCCATACCATTTCTGTCCTTTATTGAGCCCATCTTTGCATGAAATGTTCCCTTGGTATCTCTAATTTTCTTGAAGAGATCTCTAGTCTTTCCCATTTTATTGTTTTCCTCTATTTCTTTGCATCGATCTCCGAGGAAAGCTTTATCTCTCCTTGCTATTATTTGGAACTCTGCATTCAAATGGGTATATCTTTCCTTTTCACTTTCCTTCTTTTCACAGCTATCTGTAAGGCCTCCTCAGACAGCCATTTTTGCATTTCTTTTTCTTGTGTATGGTCTTGACTCCTGTCTCCTGTACAATGTCACGAACCTCCATCCATAGTTCATCAGGCACTCTATCAGATCTAGTCCCTTAAATCTATTTCTCACTTCCACTGTATAGTCATAAGGGATTTGATTTAGATCATAACTGAATGGTCTAGTGGTTTTCTCCACTTTGTTCAATTTCAGTCTGAATTTGGCAATAAGGAGTTCATGATCCAAGCCACAGTCAACTCCCAGTGTTGTTTTTGCTGACTCTAGAGCTTCTCTGTCTTTGGCTGCAAAGAATATAATCAATCTGATTTCAGTGTTGACCATTTGGTGATGTCCATGTGTAGAGTCTTGTGTCGTTGGAAGAGGGTGTTTATGACATGTATGGATATGAGAGTTGGACTATTAAGAAAGCTGGGCGCAGAAGTGTTGATGCTTTTGAACTGTGGTGTTGGAGAAGACTCTTGAGAGTCTCTTGGACTGCAAGGACTTCCAACCAGTCAATCCTAAAGGAGATCAGTCCTGGGTGTTCATTGGAGGGACTGATGTTGAAGCTGAAACTCCAATACTTTGGCCATCTGATGCGAAGAACTGACTCATTTGAAAAGACCCTGATGCTGGGAAAGTTTGAGGCCAGGAGGAGAAGGGGATGACAAAGGATGAGATGGTTGGATGGCATCACTGACTTGATGGACATGGGTTTGGGTGGACTCTGGGAGTTGGTGATGGGCAGGGAGGCCTGGCGTGCTGCGGTCCACGGGGTCACAAGGAGTCAGACACGACTGAGAGACTGAACTGAACTTAACTGAATGAAATGTATCAACATTTAGAAGATACAGAACTTGGGGACCCAATATTTCCCAAATAATTCATGCATGGATAAAAGATCTGTTCAAAGTTCAAATGGATCTAAAGATTACAGAGTATGAAAGTTCATTGTTGTGACTTCAAATCAATCGATGCCCAGAACAAACACATTTGGTTTTCTTATCTTTATTGTTCACATGCTTCCCTGTTCCTACAATCCTCTCCCATTTTTCAATGTTTCATTATTCTTTCTTGAAGGTCTATAAAACCTTGCATAAGATTTAGAAGCACTAAAAAGCATGTATTAATTTTTGTTACCTTGTAACAAAAATACACTACAAGCTAAATCTCTCAAATCTCACCTCCCTCAAGAAAAACAAGTAATTGCTGCCCATTTCCCATAAGGTACTGGGGATTCAAGGAGAGTTATGACCAACCTAGATAGCATATTCAAAAGCAGAGACATTACTTTGCCAACAAAAGTCCGTCTAGTCAAGGCTATGGTTTTTCCAATGGTCATGTATGGATGTGAGAGTTGGACTATAAAAGCAAGCTGAGTGCCGAGGAATTGATGCTTTTGAACTGTGGTGTTGGAGAAGACTTGAGAGTCCCTTGGACTGCAAGGAGATCCAACCAGTCCATTCTGAAGGAGATCAGCCCTGGGATTTCTTTGGAAGGAATGATGCTAAAGCTGAAACTCCAGTACTTTGGCCACCTCATGCTAAGAGTTGACTCATTGGAAAAGACTCTGATGCTGGGAGGGATTGGGGGCAGGAGGATAAGGGGACGACAGAGGATGAGATGGCTGGATGGCATCACCAACTTGATGGACGTGAGTCTGACTGAACTCCAGGAGTTGGTGATGGACGTGGAGGTCTGGCCTGCTGCAATTCATGGGGTCGCAAAGAGTCGGACACGACTGAGCAACTGAACTGAACTGAACTGAACTGATTGGGGATTCAGAGGTCCACAGAATGCACTTTGTTCTTGGAGGAGAACCCTGCGTCCTGCACACTCTCTCCTTGGGAACCTCCCATGGCAGCCTGATCTCCTGCGGTCTCATTCTTCATAAGAACGACAACCACCTAAGCTTCTAAGTTCCACATCTGTCTGTATCTCAGTATATGCTGGCATACACTTCACTGCTCAGGAAGATCAAGGCCTTTGAATGCCTGCTTGATTGGCTGGAGCACAACAAAAAATTCACCTGCTCCTTGTCCATAGTTTATAAACATGAAGATTTGTAAATTACTTATTTGCTGTCTTTTTTTAAAAGTCTGTGCAATTATTTGTATTCCATCTTGATTCTTTTTGTTGGTGGTGGATTGTAACATTGTGAGCAGACTGCTAAGCTGTTCTGCATGTGCTGTACCAGTTTGTTATGGCTATGACATAAGTGGTGCAAATTTTGTGAGTATGTATGTAATGATATAGTCATTAAAAAATACTATGACTAATTCATGGTGTATTGCAGAAATAAACTCAATAATGTAAAGCAGTTATCCTTCAATTAAAAATAACTTTTAAAAAATCAGGCAACTTTAAAAAAATGAATCAAACTATACAAAATTGTTATATATAATTGTGAACACTGGTCTTTCCCTGGGCTAGTGATATGTGCTGCAACACTCTTGTGATGCTCTGTAGTTGCTGCTACATTTGGCCACACAATTACAAGGGTAAACAATCACACTTAAAACCATTCTGCGTCCATATGGCCATTCTACTTTTCACTTTCAGTATCGTATTCAACAAATTACACATGAGATATTCAACAGTCTGTGATGAAAGAGGCTTTGTGTTAGATGATTCTACCAACTGCAGGCTAGTTAAGTGCTCTGAGCACACTGAAGGTAGGCTAGGCTAAGCTCTGATACTCCACAGGGTAGGTGTATGAAATGCATTTTCAACTTATGATATTTTCAACTTAAGACAACCCATCATAAGTCAAGGAGTAGCTGTATCTCTTCCTCTGCAACTCCAGAGAAACCTGGCTCTGAATTAGCAGTGGTTCAGAGTTTTCTTCAGCGGGAAATGAGATGGGGACACGGGGGCAGGACAATACAGCAGAGGGGAGCTGCAGACTCACAACTGCCAAGCTCACGCTCCCAGAGATGCTGGCAGAGCTGAGCCCAACGCCCACGGCACGGGCCTTCACAACATACCCTCACTGCCCTGTCTTCTCTACTTTTCATCCAAGGATTTTTCATTCTTCATTTATTTTGAGCTAATATGTTACCCAGCACTCCTGCAGGCACTGATCAGGGTTAGGCACCTGTCTCCTAGGCCCGTTCCTTATGCTTTATTGTTGTCTGGTCCCTATGCTCACTGAATGAACCATCTAACATCCCCCATTAATAATTTCTTGGTCTGTCAATTGCAGTAAACTTCATCACCTGCTCCATAACCAGTAGCTAGAAGTGAATACCTCAATTCTAAAGTCTTAACCTCTAAACGTCCACGTTTTTTTTTTTTTGGTTCTTTTATTTTCTAGATTTTACACTTGCCATCCCAGGCCATCCAAAACACCTCTTTATCATAGTACCTTTTAGTTTCTTTTTTTTTTTTTCCCTATCTTATTGTGATATAATTGATTTATAACTGGATTAGTTTAGGTGTTCTGCTTACTGATTTGATATATTTTTTATTGTGAAATGATTACCGCAATAAGTTTAGTTAACATCCACCACGTCACATAGATACAAAGTTTTTCTCTTATGATAAGAACTTTAAAGGTCTACTCTCCAAGCAACTAAATATATAATGGAGTATTGTTAACTACAGTCACCATGCTTTGTATTACATTCTAGAACTTACTTATCTTTTAACTGGAACTTTGCATCTTTTGTTCACCTCATTCATTCAACCAAGACTCCATGAGATAATATGATCTTTGTCCTTTTCTGACATTTCATTTGGTATAATGCCTTCAATGCCCAACCATGTTGTCAACAGTGGCAAAATTTCATTCTTTTTATGGTTGAATAACTTTATTGTGTGTATATATCCCATTGTATGTATATGTACACTGTATCTATATCCTGTTTTTTTTTAAATTCATTCATCCAGGGATAGACAGCTGTTTCTATATATTGGCTGCTGTTAAGCATGGCAGCAGTAAGTACAAATATCCCTTTGAGATCCTGATTTCATTTCCTTTAGATTTATTCCAGAAGTAGAACCTTTAGTTTGTACAGTGGTTCTATTTTTAATTTTTTGAGGAACCTCTGAAATGCTTCCTACAGTAGCTGTATCGATTTATGTTCCCACCAACACTGGACACCTTCTCCACTTCCTTGTCAGCACTCGTCTCCTGTCTTTCAGATGACAGTCTTTCTAACAGGCGTGTGTGTGGGTGATGATATCTCACTGCAGCTTTGTTTTGCATTTCTATGATGATGAGTGATGCTGAGTACCTTTCCATGTATGCACAGGCCCATAGATTTTCTTTGGAAAAATGTCTACTTAGACCTTCTGCCAATTTTTCAAATCAGATCTTTTTTCTATTACATTATATTAATTCTTTATATATTTTGGATATTAACCCTTTATCAGAAATATGATGTGCAAATATTTTCTCCCATCCCATGGGTTGTCTTTTCATTTTACTGATGTTTTCTATGCAGGAAGCTTGCTAATTTGGTGTAGTCTCAGTTTATTTTTAATTGTCTTGTTTTTGTTGTCAAATTCATTCCTTTCTATTTCTTCAATAGGTACTTTATAAAATACCAAATATGTGCTTCACAGAAAAATACAGAGAGCCACAGATCAGCCTTTCCCCTGAAATCATTCTTTTTAGGTATTCAAAGGATTGCTGCACAAAGTGAGGAGATCTAGCTCCTAATATTCTTTTCTTTCCTTTTTGAGTGAATCAGAGTTTAGAAAGTAGTGTGTTTTAAGCTCAGTGAGAGTTGCTGATGATGGGTTGATTTCTCTCTACTTAAAGTGAAAAAAATCCTGATTTGAGCAACACATTTTTTTTCCATAGGTGAGATATAGACAGAAGACAATGGATAAGACATTTTTGCTAACTTCAGTGCATTAGGAAAAAAAGACACATAAATGATACTTGATTATAGTTATTTCCAGTAAAACAAATTAATATTTATCATACAGAGACAGGAGTGGGAAGGATTTGGGTGCCTTTGCTTGTGGTAATCAAATATGACATGTAAGAAGGTGTTAGGTTTCAACTGCATCACAAAATTGTTCAGAACAAATAAAATTTTACTTGCCAGAGGGAGCAAAAAAACCAGGAAAGGATCCATTATTGAAATACACTCGGATTTTCTCATGACACTGAAATGACTCTGATAATCCCTTTTCAGTACTGACAGACCTCAATCTGACAGCCGTGGTAGCAATATGTTCTCTCACTTACAGAAAAAAAGTAGGAATTAATCATATATAATTGACATTTTATTGCCAGCCTAGCCAAATACAGAAGAAACGACTGGCTTTATTTTCTATACTTACTCAAAGCCTCTTGAACTAATTATACTTTAAGGCACAGAACTGTTGTGACAGCCACTGTACACCTGGTTCCCCCACCACAACTGTTTGCTCCTGTATGAGACAAACCACTCTATACACTGCCTCACAACTTGTAGAGAAAGCACCACTGATTCTTCTATTTAAGCACAGTTAATTTTTTTAAAAATTAACTCTCAAAATAAATTAATAAGGAAATGTTCCCTCCCTCCTTTTAATTCCAAGTAAGGGCACAGAACCCTTAATAGGTGATAGGGATTCTTGCTACAAATGACTTCCCCTAAGAGTCCTCCAATTTGGCACTAACGAATCTGTGAGGGTAAAAGAAACTCTACGTGAGGAGCTAAGGAGGCTGAAGAGAGAAACATAATCCATAACCTTCCTGCAAATTTTTCTGTACATGCCAAACTACAGGCTGAGGGGTCAGGGAGCGCTGGTGCCTGGTGAGATATGCAGAAGCCAGGGACACAGTCGGTGCTGAGCACGCCAGTCCCGCTTTCTGGTAAGGGTATCCGAGTGGCCAAGGGTCTCGGAGTCCATGTTGGGTCAGCAGAAAAGCAATGGACATGGGTGCCACAATCTGCTCCCCTGGACAGGGTTGGGAGAGGGGCTTCTCCTGTCACCCAAGTGAGTGCCCTCACCAGGGACAAATGATACAGGCATCTGTGGGAAAATCCCAGGCAGATCCAATGACAATTTTCTCATAAGAAGATGAGGAAAAATGCAAACAAACCAAAATACAGATTCCATGAGAAACACTGAGAGGAGACACAAGAAAAGGCAAAGAACCCAAATATAAATAGAAGGAGGAAGAACATGAAGAAAAAGACTTACTGAGGAGACCAGAGTAAACAGAGGGAAGCTCTGAGAAAGGGAAGGAAACACTCAACGGTGGGAAAGGACACATGCCAGTTATAAAAGGGGGAAGCCAAGAGAAGATGAAAAGGCAAGAGGATTTAATTATAGAGAGCATATAAAAATGGAATGTGGTGACATGCGGCAAATTTATGGGAACTGAAATTCCAAAAGGAAAACTGAAATCCATGTTGAAGACAATAAACCTAACAAGCACTATTACAGAAAAATGAAATAAATGATAAAGGAAGAACTTGAGAATTTTTAGTTGACATATCATGGGTAAGGACAAAGATATTAAAATAAGAAAACATGATATAGAGAACGTCAGCTATAAACTACAACGATTGGTCTTTTTGAAGACGTAATTTTTAAAAACATTTCCTCAAAAATTCTCAATGAAAATCTAGTTTTATTTTTGAACTTGAATGGCATTGAAATATGTATAGTATCATATATGAAACGAGTCGCCAGTCCAGGTTCGATGCACAATACTGGATGCTTGGGGCTGGTGCACTGGGACGACCCAGAGGGATGGTATGGGGAGGCAGGAGGGAGGAGAGTTCAGGATGGGGAACGCATATATACCTGTGGCAGATTCATTTTGATATATGGCAAAACCAATACAATATTGTAAAGTTAAATAAAATAAAATTAAAAAAAAAAGAAAAAGTTATTGTCAAAGCAATTTAGGAGTATAAACAGGAAGAATAACTAATAAAAAGTAACTGTAACAACTGTATATTAAAATATGTACTAAAACTACAGTAACTAAATTAGTGTAGTAGTAGTGTGGGAACCCACAGGTGAGATTAACGAATAAACTCTATGTGTGAAAACAAAGTATATACTAAAGGAAGCATCACAAACCACAGGAAAGGTCCTAGCCTTATTCAACACATAACAGGAAAGTTGAATTCTTTTCCACTTAGAGCCTCAATTCACTCCATGCATCAATGTATTTTCCAAATATATTAAATAAACATAGAAAACCAAGATAAAAGATGAATCAATTTCCAACAATATGATGGACCAGGCGACCAAATTTACCCTTATGCTATGAATACCTAAAAGTATTAAATAAACACCTTCTCCCTTCCACACTCATTGGTCGTGGTTGTTGTTCAGTCTGTCCACGGGATTTCCCAGGCAAGAACACTGGAGTGGGTTGCCATGCCCTCCTCCAGGGGATCTTCCTGACCCAGGGATCAAACCTGGGTCTCCTGCATTGGCAGGTGGATTCTTTACCACTTAGGCACCAGGGATGTCCCAAAGAATTTTTTGTATTGTGATTTAAAAAGCTATGGGCAATGACTGTGTCAAGAAAAAGACAAACACAAACAGATTCACGAGCCATTCTAACGAGCATCAGCACTTAGCTGTGCTTTGTGTGAACATCTGCTCTTTACAAGCCTTGAGATGCTCTCCAAGCTAAAATGGCAAAATGGCCAGAAAAGTGGAGCGATTATGATGCAGTCGGTCTGAAGAGTACCCATAAACCACATGGTGGGTTGGCTGCCACTCTAAGACTCTGATTTGACTGACTGAGGACAAAAAAAAAAAAACCACACACACTTTTCACCAAACAGCAACTGCATCTGATTTTAGAATTAGGCTTGGAAGAGTGGATTTTCCAAAGCCACTAAACTAGTTATTGATGGAGTCAGAACAAAAAGTGGCTACCTACTAGCACTCTGCTCTCTGTCCCCACATTTTCACAATTCTATCAGATCTCTGTCTTCATACATGATCAGATTGTGAGTAAACTCACGATTATTTTAAAACATCAGTGCATCAATTCTAAGAATAACTCATTTTCATATTTTGAGAGGCCATCATAAGCAATCAATCATCCTGGTCTTTTATTGTACATTATGCTCTCTAGCATGAACTAGACAGAAATTCAAGTGCTTATTTTGAACGTTTATTTAATAGGTTAAAAAAGTCTGCCTATAGCTTTATAGCTTTCCCCTTGGTTGTTTTTTCTCACCAGGCCTATAACTCTAAATTTAAATAGAATAAAGATGCAATTAAAATTGCCAAACACTTTGAAACTATTTTGGTAAACAGAGATTTTGCAAAATAAGACATCTTATACATAGATCAGAAGAAATTTTACTTTTAGGAAAAAATAAAACAAAACATCCACTTATTTATCCACTGTTAAGTGAACTGTGATGTTGGAGAAGACTCTTGAGAGTCCCCTGGACTGCAAGGAGATCCAACCAGTCCATCCTCAAGGAGATCAGTCCTGGGTGTTCACTGGAAGGTCTGATATTGAAGCTGAAACTCCAATACTTTGGCCACCTGATGAGAAGAGCTGACTCATTGGAAAAGACCTTGATGCTGGGAAAGACTGAGGGCAGGAGGAGAAGGGGACGACAGAGGATGAGATGGTTGGATGGCATCACTGACTGAATGGACATGGGTTTGAGTGGGCTCCAGGAGCTGGTGATGGGCAGGGAGGCCTGGCATGCTGCAGTTCATGGGGTCGCAAAGAGTTGGACACGACTGAGCGACTGAACTGAACTTCTCAGTATATCATCTGAGTGGAAGCTGTACTCCTCAGAAATATTGCAATGGTGTTTTACTTTAAAATGTTAGCATCTACATGCCATGCGACTATAAAGCATGCATTTGAAGTAAGCATGGTGTCCAAAACTTCACCAGGTTTCTAAAAGGCTAAGTAAATATTTTAAAAATCAATGTCAACACCCTACCACCCCACAAACTTACAACAGTCAAATCTGTAAAACCAATTTTGGAAACAGAGAACACATCACATGATACCTAACGTCTCTCCCAGAGACCATCAGAATTTTCACTGCTCCCCTCATCTCCCCCCAAGTCCATGCTCTCCCCTCTCCTAGTCTCATATCTCACTGCTTTTTGCCATACAGATTGGGCTTCTTTCAGTTTTAACCATTCATGCTAACAGCACATGTTGACATGACCATGACCACAATGGAAGGCACTTGGGAGACAGCAGATAGAAAAACAGACACCTCCAGGATTCCTTCCACAGTCTCCAGTGCTGCTCTCAGTGCTGCTCTCAGTGCTGGTTGGAGGAGATGTTTCCGCCCACGCTTCTGGGAAGATGTTGTCCTAAAACTCAGCCTCCTCCTTCCTCTCTTTCTCCCCATTCCACCTCTTCTCACCATAATACAATCTATTTGTTGAAGAAAATGAGTTATTTTTCTTATACAGTCTAGATTTTTACCAAAGGCATCCTCATGGTTAACTTAAAAATCCTCTGCATTGCCTGTAAGTTTGTAATTCATTATAAAGCCTTCAAATTTGTTGACAAGACAGACTACTCTAGAACTCATATGGCATTTAAATTTTTTTAAAAAAATTTTTAATTGGAAAATAATTGCTTTACAATATTCTGTTGGTTTCTGCCATATATCAATGCGAATCAGTCACAGGTATATTGTTGTCCCCTCGCTCTTGAACCTCCCACCCACCTTCCGCCCCATGGTGCTGATGAACCTATACGCAGGGCAGCTGCGTATCCCATGGGATTTCCCTGATGGCTCAGTGGGTAAGGAATCTGCCTGCCAATGTAGGAGACTCAGGAGACTTGGGTTTGATCCCTGGGTTAAGAAGATCCCCTGGAGGAGGGCATGGCAACCCACTCCGATATTCTTGCCTGAAAAATCCCATGGACAGAGGAGCCTGGGGGGCTACAGTCTAAAGGGTTCCAGAGTCGGAAACGACTGAGCACAGGCACAAGATGACAATGGAGCCTCGTGGCATTTTAACCAGGCATCTGATTCAAAGGCTGGGCTCTCAGCCAAAATGACTGAGCTTACCCTTGGAGACATCTCCTAAAAAGATTGAGCCTCCATGCGGCAAATGCTCAAGCTAACTCATCTCCATTGTCAGCTGAGCTCACAGATAGAAGTTTTATCTTAATAAGAAGTAGCACTGAAACATATATGTTACCATATATAAAACAGCCAGTGGGAATTGGCTATATGACGCAGGAAAACTCAAATCTGTGCTCCATGATAACCTAGAGGGGAGAGATGGAATGCAAGGTGGGAGGGAGGCTCAAGAGGGAGGGGCCAGAGATATACTTATGGCTGATGCATGTTGATACATGACAGAAACCAACACAATACTGTAAAGCAGTTATCCTCCAATTAAAAATAAATCAATTCAGTATTTTAAAAAATTAGCTATAAAAATGCCTTCAGTGATGTGAAAATGTTTAGGCCAACAGTACATTCTGATAACTTTTAAGCCTTATTTCATCCTTACCTGGTAATTAAATAACTACTTGCACCAACAACACTGGTAAAGAAAAAACTGCCCTGATCTGAAACAGAGCTCATGGTTGAGAATTTCTAAGTCCTGGTTAATCAATTCAAAATTAAAAGGGAAGAGCCATGCTGAGGAACCCTAATCCCTACAGTGTCCACTTGAACATAATTTGATGCAAAATCTGTTCTTCCTGATAGACTGACTGCTGAATGCACCAGGCTTCCCAGATCTTAGGCATGATCAAAATATGCATAATTTCAGAAAATAATATGGTTCCTCTCTCAACTGAAATAGGTCAGCTGTTTCTTACTCTGAGCTATGATTATTTTTTCTTTTTATTTTATTAAAAATGCTTATTTTGTTGCTACATTTTGCACTGATGTAATAAACTAGTTTACTTTGAAGAAAGTATGCATAAATTCATTCCATATTCAGAATCTTTAATTTGTATGTTCTATTTTTGTAAATGAGTTGCTTAGCTTTTATTTTATTTAACAAGTTAAATAGACAGCTGAAATGTAAAAATGCCTCCTGATGTAAGCAACTGAGTTTTTACTTTTCTTCTGCTAATAAGCTTTACTTCTGCTAACAGGATTTACTTCCAATTAAAAAATCTATTTTCATGCAGAAATTTCATTTACTGTGTAAACATGAGACTTCAAAAGTATTTAACATGAGTATGCACATAATATTCTAAATTCAGATCTCACCCTAACCATAGCGCTATTCTAAAAGCATGGTCATTTTTAATAGCTTGGTCACTATACCTCAAAACATGCTGAGAGTTAGGGACTATTAATATATCAAAGGAGAAAACATTTCTGTAAAAAAGCCATTAAAAACTGAGGTTTACTTTGAAATGAATATAGTTCTGATACCCAAAGAGATTGTTTATTTTAGAATCTATGTTATATTTTTAGTTCTGGAATATTTTTTCAACATAAAACTATTTCACAATGCAAAAAGCATAGCTCTGGAGTACACAGACTATATATTTTTCATACTCATTAACATTTTCTTACATTTATTTCAGATTTCGTATTTGTAAAAGAAATTATAGAAGTATGAATATACTGGAGACACGTTTTGCATGTGTGGTGTATGTTAAAGTCTTGTAAATACAATCGTCAAGAGTGGTATACTTGGGTCTCTTTCCTTCTTGAATACTTCCTTCTTCCCTGCAAATCAAAACTATGCTTCAAAGCGTATCAGTATTGATACTTGAAGACTTAATTTATTCATTTTAACTGCTACAGAATATTCACGTTTGCCCTACCACACCCAGCCATCTTTTGACAATGGACACCATTATTTCCAATTTTCAGCTATGACAAAAATGCTAACATGCACATCCCTGCACAGTGTCCTTTGTACAATATACACAATTGTGTGTGTGTGTGTGTGTGTGTGTATTTGACTTTACCAGCTGATGAACTCCACTTCCCCACACAATCACTAACACCTGATATTGTTGTCAAATTAAGTTTTTTAAGTTAATGTCAATAGAATCAGTATGAAACATACTGCTGTTTTCTAGACTTGGATTTCCTGGCACTGCTGAGGTCGAACATCATTCATTCATGTTAGTTTTCCTTTCGTGTTTCCTCTTCTAAACTGCCTTTTCATATTGTTAGCTCACTTTTCCTTTCTACTGAATTACTTACCTCTTCCTATTGGAATGTAGTTTATTACATAATATATAAAATTATATAATTATAAATTGTACAGATTCTTTCAATGAAATATCATAACCCTGTTTACTTGCAAATAGCTGAAATATACCTTTATAAAAATTTTTTCTTTGTCAGTTGACTCTGTTCCATAAACAATTCTAGCACAGAGAGGCTCCAGGAACTTGAGAGCCAGCTGGGAGGAAGAAGATAAAGCTGCTGGGACTTACTGGGGATATTCCCTGAGAGAAAGAAAATAAACTGACGACCAAGCCTGTCTCCTCCTCAAGTGGATCTCCTGGCATTTGTTATTAGAAGAAAATTTATCTAGTGAATGTCCTTAGTGGGGGGTTTCTAGAAAAATATTACTTAGCTAAATGGACTCAGAATCTATGAGACACAGCTCCTTGAAGGCAGCTTTTTGAGCTGTAAAATTCTCCAGGTTATAAAATGGAGACGTTTAGCAACATAAAGCTCCCTCTGTGTGAGATCCCCACACAATCTCACCTGGGGACCTCATCTACTGTTAGAGGCTAGAGAGACACGTTTCACAACAAGGATCCTAGGAAGTGTACAGAATGTCCCACATCTCTTTCTGCTTCACCTGTGCCCTTGCCTATTTCTGAAATAATTAGTAAAGCTGGTACTGAATAAGGCCTCTCTGATTCACAGGATTCAACCTGACAGTCCAATCGTGAGTGTGCTCACAAGTGTGGACAGCAATCCTGACCCTCACTGAATCTCTGTACTGCCTATTTCTGCCTTGTTTCTGGACTCCTTCTATCGGATTTTACTTGACACATCATAGAAAAGGTCTATCTACTGATTTCAGGTTCTTTAAAAAATACTATCTTTGCCACTTTCCTACTTATTCTCACCTCAAGGCAACTGGTTGGTTTACCAGGCTCTGATGGGTAGCCAGGACTGCAGTAGGATTCTTTAACAACCATATAAAGTATAAACTAGACAGTTGTGCCTCTTTTTCCACGTTGCCTTTCTATTAACAAAATACTCTGCTTTTGCTAAAATTTAGAAATGAAATATACTGATGAAGCAGTAGTAGAAAATTTTCATAACGCCTGATAAGAAGGATGATTCTGTGAAAATCAAGTACCATCTAGATATCTGCTGCTGCTAAGTCGCTTCAGTCGTGTCCAACTCTGTGCGACCCCATAGATGGCAGCTCACCAGGCTCCGCTGTCCTTGGGATTCTCCAGGCAAGAACACTGGAGTGGGTTGCCATTTCCTTCTCTAATGTGTAAAAGTGAAAAGTGAAAGTGAAGTCGCTCAGTCGTGTCTGACTCTTCGCGACCCCATGGACTGCAGCCCACCAGGCTCCTCCATCCATGGGATTTTCCAGGCAAGAGTACTGGAGTGGGGTGCCATCGCCTTCTCCAATCTAGATACCTAGACAAACTTATAAACTTATTAATAAAATTCTAATAAACGAAAGAGAAAACTTACTAAAAACGTGTCTAATGCTTTTTTTACAGCAAGAATGCCCCCATGTTTTCTCTGTAACAATTTGTGAACTGGCTGGCTTTTCCTAAACAATAGCTGTTTGAATTCTATCTGAAAAGAGGAAGTCATTCAAAGAAGGAGTTAGTCACAAAATTTTCTAACACAGAGACCCACTGGCACAATGTAAGAAAATTAAAACCAATGTCTTGATTTTGTTCTGTTTTGAACAGTCAATGCAAGTCCTTAGAAAATCAACATGTCAGAAGTCTGTGTATTCCTATGGGAGGCACTTTTCAAGTTATTTTAAAAACAAATAGAAAATCAAGGTGACTGGTACAAGATGTTGATTACACAAGAATCATGATGAGAAGACTGTGTCACTCCTAATGAAAGACAGAAAAAAAATTCTTAATTTTAATCAATTGATAAGAAAAGACTCCAAACAGGAGAATACAAAATACATATTTGTCAAAATATTAGTAAAGTTTCATATTCAGCATCATGGAGTTTCTTTAAGACCTAAGAAAACTGCATTTTTATAAATAAACACAGCCATAAAAAAGATAACAACATTAGAGGATACAAACCCACTTGCACATAAATCTAATTCACTGTAGATTACATATGAAGAATATACATTAAAATTGAGTTAGAACAATTGCTTTAAAAAAGTATTGAGAAAATTTTACTATTATACCTATTTTGTATTCAGAAAATAACTGTTAAATTTCAAATGCTATGTTATAATTGAGTTGTAGTTTACAGAACAGTGGAGTGTCCAGAACTTCAGTGCCCATTTTGATGAACTGTGACAATCACACTCAACTGTCCTTGTAACCATACTCTACTCCTTCCTGCTCCTTTTTAGTCAATCCTAGAGCCATCTCCAAATCAACCACTACTCTAGTATCTACCACCATACATTAATTTTGCCTGTTTTAGAACTTCATAGAAATTTAATCAAAGCTTGTATGTTCCTTTAGGACTAGTTTTTCTGAAGACCTTTTAGAACTAACACCCAAAAAAGATGTCCTTTTCATTATAGGGGACTGGAATGCAAAAGGAGGAAGTCAAGAAACACCCAGATTAACAGGCAAATTTGGCGTTGGAATACGGAATGAAGCAGGGCAAAAGCTAATAGAATTTTGCAAAGAGAACGCATTGGTCATAGTAAACACCCTCTTCCAACAACACAACAGAAAATTCTACACATGGACATCGCCAGATGGTCAACACTGAAATCAGATTGATTATATTCTTTGCAGCCAAAGATGGAGAAGCTCTATACAGTCAGCAAAAACAAGACCAGGAACTGACTGGCTCAGATCATGAGCTCCTTATTGCCAAATTCAGACTTAAATTGAAGAAAGTAGGGAAAACCACTAGACCATTCAGGTATGACCTAAATCAAATCCCTTATGATTATACAGTGGAAGTGAGAAATAGATTTAAGGGACTAGATCTGATAGATAGAGTGCCTGACGAACTATGGACTGAGGTTCATGACACTGTATAGGAGACAGGGATCAAGACCATCCCATGGAAAAGAAATGCAAGAAAGCAAAATGGCTATCTGGGGAGGCCTTACAAATAGCTGTGAAAAGAAGAGAAGCAAAAAGCAAAAGAGAAAAGGAAAGATATAAACATCTGAATGCAAAGTTCCAAAGAATAGCTAGAAGAGATAAGAAAGCCTTCTTCAGCGATCAATGCAAAGGAACAGAGGAAAACAACAGAATGGGAAAGACTAGAGATCTCTTCAAGAAAATTAGAGATACCAAGGGAATATTTCATGCAAAGATGGGCTCGATAAAGGACAGAATGGTATGGACCTAACAGAAGCAGAAGATATTAAGAAGAGATGGCAAGAATACACAGAAGAACTGTACAAAAAAAATCTTCACGACCAAGACAATCACGATGGTATGATCACTCACCTAGAGCCAGACATCCTGGAATGTGAAGTCAAGTGGGCCTTAGAAGCATCACTATGAACAAAGCTAGTGGAGGTGATGGAATTCCAGTTGAGCTATTTCAAATCCTGGAAGATGATGCTGTGAAAGTGCTGCACTCAATATGCCAGCAAATTTGGAAAACTCAGCAGTGGCCATAGGACTCGAAAAGGTCAGTTTTCATTCCAATTCCAAAGAAAGGTAATGTCAAAGAATGCTCAAACTACTGCACAATTGCACTCATCTCACACTTTAGAAAGTAATGCTCAAAATTCTCCAAGCCAGGCTTCAGCAATACATGAACCGTGAACTTCCAGATGTTCAAGCTGGTTTTAGAAAAGGCAGAGGAACCAGAGATCAAATTGCCAACATCCGCTGGATCATTGAAAAAGCAAGAGAGTTCCAGAAAAACATCTCTTTCTGCTTTATTGACTATGCCAAAGCCTTTGACTGTGTGGATCACAATAAAATGTGGAAAATTCTGAAAGAGATGGGAATACCAGACCACTTGACCAGCCTCTTGAGAAACCTGTTTGCAGGTCAGGAAGCAACAGTTAGAACTGGACATGGAACAACAGACTGGTTCCAAATAGGAAAAGGAGTACATCAAGGCTGTATATTGTCACCCTGCTTATTTAACTTATACGCAGAGTACATCATAATAAACGCTGGGCTGGAAGAAACACAAGCTGGAATCAAGATTGCCAAAAGAAATATCAATAACCTCAGATATGCAGATGACACCACCCTTAGGGCAGAAAGTGAAGAGGAACTAAAAAGCCTCTTGATGAGAGTGAAAGAAGAGAGTGAAAAAGTTGGCTTAAAGCTCAACATTCAGTAAACTAAGATTATGTCATCTGGTCCCATAACTTCATTGGAAATAGATGGGGAAACAATGGAAACAGTGTCAGACTTTATTTTTTTGGGCTCCAAAATCACTGCAGATGGTGATTGCAGCCATGAAATTAAAAGGTGTTTACTCCTTGGAAGGAAAGTTATGACCAACCTAGATAGCATATTCAAAAGCAGGGACATTACTTTGCCAACAAAGTTCTGTCTAGTCAAGGCTATGGTTTTTCCAGTGGTCATGTATGGATGTGAGAGTTGGACTGTGAAGAAAGCTGAGCACTGAAGAATTGATGCTTCTGAACTGTGGTGTTGGAGAAGACTCTTGAGAGTCCCTTGGACTGCAAGGAGATCCAACCAGTCCATCCTAAAGGAGATCAGTCCTGGGTGTTCTTTGGAAGGAATGATGCTAAAGCTGAAATGCCAGTACTTTGGCCACCTCATGCAAAGAGTTGACTCATTGGAAAAGACTCTGATGCTGGGAGGGATTGGGGTCAGGAGGAGAAGGGGATGACAGAGGATGAGATGGCTAGATGGCATCACCAACATGATGGACGTGAGTTTGAGTGAACTCCGGGAGATGGTGATGGACAGGGAGGCCTGGCAGACTGCGATTCATGGGGTCGCAAAGAGTCGGACATGACTGAGTGACTAAACTAAATTTAACTCACTTTTCTCAGCCTAGTTGTTGTGTGCTGTTGACTCAATACATTTTATGGTTGAACAATATTCTACTAAATATTCTGATTTACTTATTGATCCTCCTGTCAGTGGAATGGAGTTGTTTTCAGATTAACATTCTTAAAATTAAAGATACTATGAACATTTACAGATAATTGTTCTTGCCAACATAGCTGCTGAATTGTTTGGCCATATGGTAAGTACATAACTGATTTTACAAGGAACTGTTAGCCTGTTTTATATTCTCACTAGCGAGAGAAGACTCTACATATGGACATCACCAGATGGTCAACACTGAAATCAGATTGATAACATTCTTTGCAGCCAAAGATTGAGAAGCTCTATAGAGTCAGCAAAAACAAGACCAGGAGGTGACTGTGGCTCAAATCATGAGCTGCTTATTGCCAAATTCAGACTTAAATTGAAGAAAGTAGGGAAAACCAGTAGATCATTCAGGTATGACCTAAGTCAAATATCTTACAATTATACAGTGAAAGTGACAAATAGATTCAAGGGATTAGATCTGATAGAGTGCCTAAAGAATTATGGATGGAGGTTCGTGACATTGTACAGGAGGTAGTGATCAAGACCATCCCCAAGAAAAAGAAATGTAAAAAAGCAAAATGGTTGTCTGAGGAGGGCTTACAAATAGTTGAAAAAAGAAGAGAAGCAAAAGGCAAAGGAGAAAAGGAAAGACATAACCGTCTGAATGCAGAGTTCCAAAAAACAGCAAAGAGAGATAAGAAAGCCTTCCTCAGTGATCAATGCAAGAAATAGAAGAAAACAATAGAATGTGAAAGACCAGATTTTTCTTCAAGTAAATTAGATACCAAGGGAACATTTCATGCAAAGATGGGCACGATAAAGGAAAGAAATGGTATGGACCTAACAGAAGCAGAAGATATTACAAAGAGGTGGCAAGAATACACAGAACTCTACAAAAAAGATCTTCATGACCCAGATAACCAAAATGGTGTTATCACTCACCAGAGTCAAACATCCTGGAATGCAAAGTCAAGTGGGCCTCAGGAAGCATCACAACGAACAAAGCTAGTGGAAGTGATAGAATTCCTTTTGAGCTACTTCAAATCCTAAAAGATGATGCTGTGAAAGTGCTGCACTCAATATGGCAGCAAATTTGGAAAACTCAGCAGTGGCCACAGGACTGGAAAAGGTCAGTTTTCATCCCACTCCCAAAGAAAGACAATGCCAAACAATGTTTAATTTACAGCACAATTGCACTCATTTCATATGCTAGCAAAGTAATGTTCAAAATTCTCCAAGCCAGGCTTCAATAGTATGTGAACTGTGAACTTCCAGATATTCAAGCTAGATTTAGAAAAGACAACAGAACCAGAGATCAAACTGCCAACATCCACTGGATCATCAAAGAGCAAGAGAGTTCCAGAAAAAACACCTTCTGTTCTACTGACTATGCCAAAGAGTTTGACTGTGTGGATCAAAACAAACTGTGGAAAATTCTTAAAGAGATGGGAATACCAGACCACTGCACCTGCCTCCTGAGAAATCTGTATGCAAGTCAAGAAGCAACAGTTATAATGGACCTGGAAAACAGAGTGGTTCCAAATTGAGAAAGGAATATGTCAATGCTTATACTGTCACCCTGTTTGTTTAACTCATATGCAGAGTACATCATGCAAAATGCTGGGCTGTATGAAGCATAATCTGGAATCAAGATTGCCGGTAGAATTATTGATAATCTCAGATATGCAGATGACACCACCCTTATGGATGAAAGCCAAGAAATAAAAAGCCTCTTGATGAAAGTGAAAGAGGACAGTGAAAAAGTTGGCTTAAAACTCAACATTCAAAAGACTAAGATCATGGCATCCGGTCCCATCACTTCATGGCAAATAGATGGGGAAACAATGCAAACATGAGAAACTTTACTTTTTGGGCTCCAAAATCACTGAGGATGGTGACTGCAGCCATGAAATTAAAAGACGCCTGGTCTTTGGAAGAAAAGTTATGACCAACCTAGACAGCATATTAAAAAGTAGAGACATTACTTTGCCAACAATTGTCCATCTAGTTAAAGCTATGGTTTTTCCAGTAGTCATGTAAGGATGTGAGAGTTGGACTATAAAGAAAGGTGAGCACCAAACAACTGATGCTTTTGAACTGTGGTGTTGAAAAAGACTCTTAAGAGTTTCTTGGACTGCAAGGAGATCAAACCAGTCCATGCTAAAGGAAATCAGTCCTGAATATTCATTGGAAGGACTAATGCTGAAGCTAAAGCTCCAATACTTTGGTCACCTGATGTGAAGAGCTGACTCATTTGAAAAGACACTGATGCTGGGAAAGATTGAAGGCAGGAGGAGAAGGGGATGACAGAGGATGAGATGGTTGGATGGCATCACCAACTCGATGGACATGAGTTTGAGCAAGCTCCGGCAGTTGATTGACAGGGAAGTCTGGCATCCTGTGGTCCATGGGGTTCAACGAGTAGGACACAACTTAGCGACTGAACTGAGCAATTTATGACTTTGAGAACATCTTTAAAACTTTGCCACGTTAATCTTTTTAAAATTTAGCCATTCTTGTCACTATCCATTGCATTTCTCTGCCGACTAATCAAATCACACTTTATTCAGGTATTTACTGTCCATTCCCTTGTAGCTTAGTTGGTAAAGAATCTGCCTGCAATACAGGAGACCTGGGTTTGATTCCTGGGTCAGGGATCCCTTTACGAGGAAATGGCAATCCACTCCAATAGTCCTGCCTGGAGAATCCCATGGACAGAGGAGCCTGGTGGGCTACAGCCCATGGGGTCGAAAGAGTCACATACGACTTAGTGACTAAACCACCAGCAGTATGTATTCTTTCATGCGTTTAAATATTTTGCTCATTTTTTATATCCATTCTTTCCTGATCAAATCATCTTAAGATATGTTTAAAATGAATAGGCCATAAGTGTATGCTGTATTTCAGGCTTATGTACTTGGTAGCTTTTCAGTAAACTCTAGGATTTTCTGTTTCTAAACATGTTGACTCTAAATACAGTTTTACTGTTTCCTCTCAAAGTACAGCTGCCTTATTGCAATGGCAAGGAGGACTAGTTCAAGGATAACTACAAGGGAGAAGACAGAACATCCCTTCCTTGTTCCTTACCTTTGGTGAAAAGCATTCAGTCTTTCACCATGGTATATCCATTAAGGTTTTCACAGAAAACAAAATTTACTGTGTTGAGAAAGTTTCCTTCTGTTCTTTTGTATTTTCTTGAAAAAATCATGAATGGGTGGTGAATTTTGGCAACTGATTTCTCTGCATATACTCAGATAATGTGGGTCTTTCTGTTAAAATTATGAATTATACAGATTGTTTTATGAATGTGAAAATAACTTTTCATTCCTGAGATAAATCTTACCTGAACATCATGTATTATTTTTGTGTATGTTGCTGGGTTCTATTTCGAATACACAGTAAGGATTTTACTTCTGTGTTCATGTGAGAGAGTCTGAGTTTGTTTTCAGTTTTGCTTTGTTTTCCTGCAATGTCTGTCTAGTTTTGATATAAAGTAACGATAGTCTCAGGAAATGAATCAGAAATGTTCCTTATTCTTTCAGTCTCTAAAGAGAGTTTGGGTAGTTTCTTGCTTAAATGCATGATATAATTTATTTGGCCCCAGAGTGGTCTTTGTAGAGAGGTTCATAATTTTAAATACACTTTATTTAATCAGTGTAATTTAGGTTTTCTACTTTTTCTTGAGTCAGTTTTGGTAATTTTCAGCCTTCAAGGAATGTGTGCATTTAGTCTATATTGTTGAGAATACTGCCAAAATTTTTTTCATATTTATATTTACTTATTTTCACAGTTTTCTTGGCATATACTGCTTTTATATTTATGTTGAAATTTCCTGTTTGTCTCCTTCTTATTCATGTACTCTTTTTTTCTAATTGAATGAAAGCTTCCTTAAGTTCTGTAGTGCTTTACAACTTCAGAAGTTTCACACACATGATTTTATATAATCCTATAATAACCACTTTTTCCTCCTACCCCTATAGTGTCCCTCCCTCTACCTTCTCCCCACTGGTAACTACTAGCTTCTTCTCTTCATCTGTGAGTCTGTTTCTTTTTTGCTATATTCTCTAGTTTGTTGTATTTTTTTACATTCCATATATAGGTGATGTATTTGTCTTTCTCTGTCTTACCTCACTTAATAGAAGGTTCTCCAAGTCCGTCCACATTGCTATAAATGGCAAGATTTTATTCGTTTTGTTATCGCTAAGTAGTATTCCAGTGGGCGTCTGTGTGTGTGTGTGTGTGTGTGCAGTCACAGTTTTATCTATTCATCTCTCGATGGACACTTAGGTTGCTTCTGTAACTTGGCAATCATAAATAATGCTGCTATGAACATTGAGATGCATGTGTCTTTTAATTAGTATTTTTTGGATATATATACCCTGAAAGTGGAATTGCTGAGTCATATGGTAGTTCTATTTTCAGCTTAATGAGAAACTTTTATACTGTTTTCCACAGTGGCAGAACCAATTTACATTCCCACCAAACTGTACAAGGGCTTCCGTTTCTCCACATCCTCGCTAACACCTGTTATTTGTGTGCTTTATGATGACTACCGTTCTGAGAGGTGTGAGATGACATTCCACTGTGGCTTTGATTTACATTTGCCTTATGATTAGTGGTGTTGAGCATCTTTTCATGTGCCCGTGAGTTAATCAGCTATTTTTGATGTTGAGCTGTATAACTCCTAATATATAATCTGCATTATATATACATACACACACAGATTTAAGACTTGGACCATAAAGAAGGCTAAGTGCTAATGAATTGATCCTTTCAAATTATGGTGCTGGAAAAGATTCTTGAGAGTGCCTTGTACTGCAAAGAGATCAAACCAGTCAATTCTAAAGGAAATCAGTTCAGTTCAGTTCAGATGCTCAGTCATATCCGACTCTTTGTGACCCCACGGACTGCAGCATGCCAGGCTTCCCTTTCCATCACCAACTCCTGGAGCTTGCTTGAACTCATGACCACCAAGTTGGTGATGCCATTCAAACATCTCATCCTCTGTTGTCCCCTTCTCCTCCTGCCTTCAATCTTTCCCAGCATCAGGGTCTTTTCCAATGAGTCAGTTCTTCACATCAGGTTGGCCGAAGTATTGGAGCTTCAACTTCAGCATCAGTCCTTCCAATGAATATTCAAGACTGATTTCCTTTAGGATGGACTGGTTTTATCTCCTTGAAGTCCAAGGGACTGTCAAGAATCTTTTCTAGCATCACAATTTGAAAGGATCAATTCCCACTTAGCATTCACACCCTGAATATTCACAGGAAGGACTGATGCTGAAGCTGAAGCGCCAAAACATTGGTCACCTGATACAAAGACCTGACTCATTGGAAAAGACCTTGATGCTGGGAAAGACTGAAGGCAAAAGGAGAGGGTGCAGCAGAGGATGAGATGGTTAGACAGCATCACAGACTAAATGGACATGAATGTGAGCAAACTACCAGAGACAGTGAAGGGCAGGGAAGCCTGGCATGCTGCAGTCCATGGGGTCACAAAGAGGGATGCAACATGGCCACTGGAACAGCAACAACGATAATGTTCTTCCAGCAGCCAGCTACTTTACCTGTGAACCAACAAGTTCTCTTTATGCTGTGTTTCCAAGCCTCTGTTAGAATCTGTCTAAAATAGTCTTTATCCTAGAACTATAAAGTACTATAGTGCTAAGGTCCAACACTTAGGGTCTCCACTGAATGCCTTATTAAACAAGGTCTTGGTTTTATAGCTGAATAGAATTTAGATCATCCCAAACACTGTGTGAGGTCTGGCTATTGTTCTTTGTAGTATTTCTTTTCTGAGCAGGTTTTCTTTATTTGGCCTTGTGAAGTGTCCTCCTATACACGTGCAGCTCAGTAGTCAACAAGAAATCAAGAAAACCTCTGCAGAAATTACTTGAGCTCTTCCTTTTCAGAGTTTTCTTCTCTCCATGACCCTGACCCAGAATTTCCCTACATCAGTTCTCTGGAACTCCAGACTCTGACCCACCAGTTCAGTGAGAGCGCTGGGACTGGTGGGCCTCCAGGCCAAAAGTCAAGGCGATCATGGGCTACATAGTTTGTTTACTTATCTTAAGAATCACAACTCTGTATTGCTTATTGTCTAAAATTCACCAAATTGTGTTATCTGTCCAGAGTTTTAGCTATTTACATTGGGAAGGGTACTCTGTATGTCTTTTTAATAAACTTTTTAAAATAAGTTCAAGAAATTTTATTTTAAAAAGACAATTTGTTACACTTTTTCCAAAAAATCACCTTAATATGCAAATTTGAGATGCAAATCTCCAATAAGAATTGCATCAAAGGAGCTTGCATAACTCAGTGAAGCTACCAGACATGTCTTGTAGGGCCACCTAAGACAGAGGGGTCACAGTGAACAGTTCACAAAATGTGGTACACTGGAGGAAGAAATGGCAAACCACTTCAGTATTCCTGCCACGAGAACCCCATGAATAGTATGAAAAGTCAAAAAGATATGACACTGGAAGGTGAGTCCCCCCCAGGTCAGAAGGTTTCCAATGTACTACTGGGGAAGAGCAGAGGGCAATTATTAATTTTTCCAGAAAGAATGAAACAGCTGGGCCAAAGTGGAAATGACACTCCACTGCGGATGTGTCCAGTGGTGAAAGTAAAGTCTGATGCCATAAATAACAATATTGCAATAGGAACCTGGAATGTTCAGTCCATGAATCAAGGTAAATTGGATGTGGTCAAGCAGGAGTTAGCAAGAGTGAACATTGAAATCTTAGGAATCAGTGAACTAAAATGAACGGGTTATGGATGAATTTAATTCAAGTGACCATAACATTTACCAATGTGGGCAAGAATCCCTTAGAAGAAATGGTATAGCCCTCCGTGGGAAATGAGCAAATTGGTGTGTTCAGGCTCCCTTACTCCACGTTTTGTAAATAACGATTATGTAACAGCTGAGCTCATTCGTAGTACTGTGTGTGCATGTCACAAGGTGCTCACCTGGTGTGGTACGTGCGTGTGAGCTCCATCGAGAAAGTGGCGGCGTTACTGCTGCGTTACACCTGTGTCCACTGGGTCAGCCGCAAGAGCAGGGAAGCTGTGTCATGGCTGCCATGCCAGCAAGGAGACAGTAAACATGCCTGCAGTTCCTATGGCTCCTCAAGTCTCTTTCCAGCCTCTTAACTCACACCTTGCCCAGGCTGGGTTCAGCGAACAGTGAGAACAGCAAGACAACTGGAGCCATGAACAGGATCAGCAATACACCCTTACAGTCAACAGAAGAGTCCAAAAGTGTAATCTCAAAAATGACAGAATGATCTTGGTTCGTTTCCCTTCAACATCATGGTAATTTAAGTCTAGGCCCCACTACTAACTAATGTCAAAGTAGCAGAAGTTGACTAGTTCTATGAAAACCAATAAGACTTTCTAGAACTAACACCAAGAAAAAAGATGTCCTTTTCATCATAGGGAATTGGAATGCAAAACTAGTAAGTCAAGAGATACCTGGAGTAACAGACATGTTTGTTATTCCAGATACTTGGAATAACAGACAAGCCACCTCGGGCTTCCCTGGTGGCTCAGCTGGTAAAGAATCCACCTGCAGTGCAGGAGACTGGGTTTAATCCCTGGGTTGGGAAGACACCCTGGAGAAGGGAACAGCTACCCACTCCAGTATTCTGGCCTGGAAAACTCCATGGACTGCATAGTCCATGGGGTCACAAGGGGTCGGACACGACTGAGGGACTTTCACTTTGGCCTTGGAGTACAAAATGAAGCAGAGCAAAGGCTACCAGAGTTCTGTCAAAAGAATATGCTGGTTATTGCAAATACCCTTTTCCAACAACCCGAGAGACAACTCTACATATGGACATCACCAAACGGTCAATACTGAAATCAGACTGATTGACATTTATAATACTCATCTAACATCTAATAGTAAAATAAAGCTGGTCTTCCCTTGCTAACTCTCCCACTCCACAGCACTCTTCTGAGTCCCCGTTTGCTTTCTGACTATGATTTCATGATTGTCATATAGTGATAATCCCCTAATTTTTATGTAGGTCCCTCTTTCTCTCAAGCTTTAATTTCACATTTCTATGTTTGACAACTTCAATGTTTCCTCATATTCCATACATACAAAATAAACTTCTTCTGTTCTCCAAGAAGCATTTCTTTCCATTTTCCTAATTCTACTTATGACATTCATTTTTCCTCTTAGTTTTATAAAATTAATTTTTACACTGATTCTCCTCTCTCCTTCACAGTAAACATATCCTGAGTCCTTTGTATAACACCTCTTGTATACAAGTGAGTATTTCTATTGCTGCTTGTAGAAGAGTTATTGCATTGAGTGTCCAAATACATGGCTTCCTTACATTCATGCCCCTTATATTCCCTTCTATTCTAACTCCATCTCTTACCACTGTTTTACTGAATTTCTGAGCCTTACATGTAGTAGACACCTTGAACTTACTAATCGTTAGTCATTATATACCCTTTTATAGTAAAAAAAAATCTGGAAAGCATAAAAGTAAATTTTTTATATTTCCTTGCTGCTTTGGTTCTGAATATGTTGTTAGTTTAGAAATAAATGCACACAGAAAATCTATATTAGCTGAAACTGAATCACACAGTGAGATTCAGTGTGTGAGGGCATATAGTGAGGGCATCTGTATGGCTGTTGTACACTGTGGCAAGGCTGTTTTATGGACCCTGTGTCTATAGCAGTAGCTCCTGGAGTCAGCAAACTGCTTCATGATCATGATGGTGAAGGCAGCAATTCCTTTGAAACTAGATTTTGCTCGGTGATTGTGGGAGGTGGTTGTTGTTCAGTCACCCAGTTGTGTCTGACTCTGCCACTCCATGGACTGCAGCAACCAGGCTTCCATGACCTTTACTATCTTCAAGAGCTTGATCAAACTCATGAGTTGATTGTGCCATCCAACCATTTGCTGCCCCCCTTTTTCTCCTGCCGTCAATCTTTCCCAGCATCATAGTCTTTTTAGTGAGTTGGCTTTTCACATCAGGTGGCCAATAAAGTATTGGATCTTCAGTATCTGTCCTTCCAATGAATATTCAGCGTGGATTTCCTTTAGGATTGACTGGTTTGATCTCCCTGCTGTCCAAGAGACTTTCAAGAGACTTCTCTAGCAACATAGTTAGAAAGGACCAATTCTTTGGCACTCAGTCTTCTTTATGATCCAACTATCACATTTGTATGAGACTATTGGAAAAACCATAGCTTTGACTATATAGACTTCTGCTGGTAAAGAGATGACTCTGCTTTTAATATGCTGTCTAGGTTTGTCATAGCTTTTCTTTCAAGAAGCAAGCATCTTTTAATTTCATTACTGCAGTCACTGTCCACAGTGATTTTGGAGCCCAAGGAAATAAAGTTATGGAAGGGGCCTAGGCTTTTCTTTAACAATTCCATAGCTCTTCATGCATTCTTTACTTTCTCCTTAAATTGAATGGAGTAAATTCTGTCACCCATTGTTAAGAATGCTGATGAGTAGTTTCCTTGTCTTTAAACAGTAATACTAATATCTTGAAAGGTTATTAAAAGAATTGAATGGTACAATTCATGTAAAGCATTTAAGACATATTATCTGCCAAACACTAACTCTTGTTTTTGTGTTTTTACTCTTGTTTTAAAGTTGCTTAACAATCAGAATGCCTGGGTTTGAATCATGGCTTGTAGCATATGTTCTTTCTGCAAGCTTGGTCAAGTTGCTTAACTTTTCTAAGGTTTGATTTCTTTATCTATAAACTAGGTAAAAAGAAAAACTACTTCATGTAGTTTGGCAAGGGAAGCCCGAAAATTAAATGAGAATATGTTAATAATTTTTTTTCCTGTACTTTGTTATTCTCCACACAAATCTGATTCCATTCAAACTAATTTCCCACATTGATTCCTGTTTTAATGCCATGAGCTCAACCTGTTTCCTCAGAGTTCTGGGCACACCTTTTAAAAATAACATTCAGTATCCTGACATTATACATTCTCTGTTTTTCAATTCAAATCCATTTTCAAGCTGTTCCTTTTTCATGTAATCTTTTCAAGGATCTGAAACCTACCTTGATCACTTTCTTGGTCTTACAGCTCCTACAAACAGCACCATGCATTTTAACACATTTTTTTCCATTAGTAAATGTGCCTTATTTCTTTCTCAAGAGGATTTTTTGCTCAATGAGATCATTCAGTTCAGTTCAGTCGCTCAGTCATGTTGGACTCTTTGCGACCCCATGAATTGCAGCATGCCAGGCCTCCCTGTCCATCACCAACTCCCGGAGTTCACTCAGGCTCACGTCCATCGAGTCGGTGATGCCATCCAGCCATCTCATCCTCTGTCGTCCCCTTCTCCTCCTGCCCCCAATCCCTCCCAGCATCAGAGTCTTTTCCAATGAGTCATTCAGTTCAGTTCAGTTCAGTCGCTCAGTCATGTCCAACTCTTTGCGACCCCATGAATCGCAGCATGCCAGGCCTCCCTGTCCATCACCAACTCCCAGAGTTCACTCAAACTCACGTCCATCGAGTCGGTGATGCCATCCAGCCATCTCATCCTCTGTTGTCCCCTTCTCCTCCTGCCCCCAGTCCCTCCCAGCATCAGGGTCTTTTCCAATGAGTCAACTCTTTGCATGAGGTGGCCAAAGGACTGGAGTTTCAGCTTTAGCATCAGTCCTTCCAAAGAAATCCCAGGGCTGATCTCCTTCAGAATGGACTGGCTGGATCTCTTTGCAGTCCAAGGGACTCTCAAGAGTTTTTTCCAACACCGCAGTTCAAAAGCATCAATTCTTCAGCACTCAGCTTTCTTCATAGTCCAACTCTCACATCCATACATGACCATTAGTAACAACTAATTAAAAAAAAATCTAACAGAGCTCTTCCAAGAGTTCTCCACTTAACAATGACTTGAAAAACTATTGACCAGATGATTTACCATGTCATTGATTGAAATCAATTAGATTATACAGTATTTTGTCATTAAATGTAGAGAACTTATATGTATGAATTTGGTTAAGTGTTTAATATTATATATACATAATTTTCTTAATATTAATTTTTTTCTCTTTACCAAAACATTTCTGTCTCTAATTTCCTTTGATTGTGCTTACTTCAACAATAGAAACAATAATAATATTAGATGAACTGACAAAATGAACACATAAAATATGTCACTGTCAACATTAAAACATGAGAATGACTCCTGTTCCTCAGATGCATTTACTAGCAGTGACATAAGACTCACAGATAAAAGGGCTAGAGAATCATTTTCAAACTTGGCTGCACAGTGGAATCACCTGGTGAGCTTTACCAATATCGATACAGTGAGTCCCCTACATGTGAAACTTCAAGCTCGCATGTCCAACGACGTAAGTTAGTTCACATGCCTAGTGTACACTGTCACACGCATGCATTCTATACAAGTGGCTGTGCTTTTGTGCACATTATTGTACATTACTGCATTGAATACAGAGTACAGTATCTTTATTTAAAGCCCAGGGTGTCCAGAAGCAAGTGTAAAAGCAGGGGTGAGGTAGCAGGCACTACTGTACTTTTCAAGGTATTGTACAATAAGGTTTAAACTGTTTTCCTTTTTTGTGTTTGCTTTTTATGTATGTATTATTTGTGTGAAAAGTGTTATAAATGTATTACTGTATAGTACTGTATAGCCAAGCCAATTGTGTTAGATGGCTACCTGGGCTAACATTTTTGGACTTAGAAACAAACTGGACTTATGAACATGCTCTCAGAATGGAATTTGCTTATATGTAGGGGACTTAGGGTAATGTGTCAGCATGCTAAAAAGCAGAGATATTACCTTCCTGACAAAGGTCCATCTAGTCAAAGCTATGGTTTTTCCAGTGGTCATGAATGGATGTGAGAGTTGGACCATGAAGAAAGCTGAGCACCAAAGAATTGATGCTTTTGAACTGTGGTGCTGGAGAAGACTCTTGAGAGTCCCTTGGACTGCAAGGAGATCAAACCAGTCCATCCTAAAGAAAATGAGTCCTGAATATTGACTGGAAGGACTGATGGTGAAGCTGAAACACCAATACTTTGGCCACCTGATGTGAAGAACTGACTCATTTGAAAAGACCCTCATGCTGGGAAAGATTGAAGGCAGAAGGAGAAGGGGACGACAGAGGATGAGATGGTTGGATGGCATCACCGAGTCGATAAACATGAGAATGAATAAGCTCTAGGAGTTGGTGATGGACAGGGAAGCCTGGAGTGCTACAGTCCATGGTGTTGCAAAGACTTGGACACCACTGAGAGACTGAACTGAACTACAGTACCTGCATCTTAACCCCAGAGACCTCCATTTAATTCGATTGGCATATGCCTTGGCAACTGGATATTTAAAGTCAGTCAGATGAGTCTCATGAGAAATTAGAAATAAGAACCATTGGTCAGAGGTTATTCTCCATTTAGCATCCACTCTTGTTCTCTTTCCTTTCACTGCTTTGCTTTAGGAACATGCTACTTGCTTGGAGAGGCTTAAGGCCACTCCTTTGCCATTACTAGTAATACCTTTGACACATATATACCAGTAAGGGTGATAAAATGGTATTATTTTGAGAACTATTTTATGAAAATATCGTTCTGTAATTTCAGCAGGCAGTAACAATATTCACGTATTACTAGATATAAGGTAATGATGAAAATATCTGCCTGGCAAAAAGAGAGAGAAAGGGAAAACAAGTTTACAGATGCATTAATTAACTATAAAAGAAAGTTACAGTTTCAGGTTGTATGTACCTGGTCGATGGCACCCAGAGCATCAGCAAAGCTGTTTACTTCTGACAGAAGCAGGGATATTATAGATCTTCTCAACAAGCTGCAACTTCCCAGGGTTACCAGACTCCGCGAGACGTAACGCTGCACCTGAAACTGCAGATCGAGGTAAGCAGGCGTCTACTTTCCGTCAAGGTAGCTCAGAAGATACTTAATGGGCATTTTCTAAGATTTACTACTGAGCTCCCTGCTGTGGGGAGCTCAGAAAGTGTCAACATAATTCTGGGTCAGTCTCAAGCAAAACCGTGAAGCAGATTATCACGATAGAAGCAATGAAATTTTATAGCAGTTAATATTTTGAAATGTGTGACAAGGTGCTAAAATGG
The DNA here is from genome assembly GCF_003369695.1 of Bos indicus x Bos taurus. Classification (NCBI taxonomy): domain Eukaryota; kingdom Metazoa; phylum Chordata; class Mammalia; order Artiodactyla; family Bovidae; genus Bos; species Bos indicus x Bos taurus. The sequence goes on along the minus strand of NC_040084.1, from coordinate 17,631,510 downwards.
AAGTTTTAGCTGAAGGACCAAAAGATCATATCGTTTAGATGATAGACTACGTACAGAATGAATCAAGGGGATGACAAAACAAGACTCTCAGACCCTTAACCATTAAATATAGATATGGAGCTGTAGAGGTAGAGATGATAAAAAGGGAAAGAGGAAAAGGTCTGAAGATGTCTTTGGGAAGAGGCCCACCTCCACGCTGCAGAGGGACGGGTATGGGTGTCTATTCTCCACAAATCAAAAAAGAGGTCATTTAGAAGGAGGAGAAAAAAATGTGGGACTCTGATTTTTCATCTAGAGGTAGCACAAGAACTTGTCATTCAATAAATTTCAAAGGACAGTGGGAGACAATAAACTATATCCCTTACAGTTATTAGGAGAAATGCCACTTGATTATTATTCACATTAAGGTACATATAACTCATACCTCAATTTTCATTAAATCTTTTCTTTAATTATCTGGGAGAAAGGAGACTTCAAGGAGTATCTCAAAACACAAAAACAGCATCTACCTTGCCATTGCTCTCTATGAGCTTAAAATCATACTGAGGAGACACTACTTTGCTATATAAAATATTTAAATGACAATGCTAAATAACTAATGCCATATGATACTAAGAAATGCCATCTGTGTCCTTTAGGATAAGCACTTAATGTAGATATTCCTCAAATTGATATTTTAATAATATGCTTTAAAAGCTAATCAATGACACTAAGAAACTGAATAGATTATAGGCTTCAAAAAACATCTATTATAAATCCAGATGTGTATAACTAGCTGTTAATAATAATTTTCTAAATCAACTTATCAAATTTACAACTAAAACCACATCAATTTATTATCATAGGGAATCACAGTTATTTATCAGTTATTTCCTAATAACATAATTAGCTAAGACTCCCATCTTTTGTAACTCTTTAATACCATTTACTATATGTCCCATTTTTTATAACATTTTTCTTTGTACTTGAAATAAAGAGTGCTCTTAGTTAAGTTCTAAAAAAACTTCTGTTGAGTATTTCATGGATGATGTAGTTGTTTACTTACCATTTTTCCTTAATATGTAATCTTTAGGGGATAGCTTAAAGAGAAGATAAATTTCACAATAAAATGGACTTTACACAGTGGGGATGAAGTGAAGTTATGACAGGCTGCAGACTCTGGAGCCCAACACTTGCCTGAGTTAAATCCCAGCTCCATGCTTATTAACTTGTACTAACAACTTACTAACCTTTTATTTCTCAGCTTACATTTCTGCAAAATAGTGACTGGACAGCAGCACCTACATAGAGTCCTTCATATGAAGTTAAGACAGCAAAAATGATTAACACAGGGCCAGTCCCCCAGTATGCCAGCAAATTTGGAGAACTCAGCAGTGGCCACAGGACTGGAAAAGGGCAGTTTTCATTCCAATCCCAAAGAAAGGCAATGGCAAAGAATGCTCAAACTACCGCAAAATTGCACTCATCTCACACGCTAGTAAAGTAATGCTCAAAATTCTCCAAGCCAGGCTTCAGCAATACTTGAACCGTGAACTTCCAGATGTTCAAGCTGGTTTCAGAAAAGGCAGAGGAACCAGAGATCAAATTGCCAACATCCACTGGATCATGGAAAAAGCAAGAGAGTTCCAGAAAAACATCTATTTCTGCTTTATTGACTATGCCAAAGTCTTTGACTGTGTGAATCACAATAAACTGTGGAAAATTCTTAAAGAGATGGGAATACCAGACCACCTGACCTGCCTCTTGAGAAACCTGTATACAGGTCAGGAAGCAACAGTTAGAACTGGACATGGAACAACAGACTGGTTCCAAATAGGAAAAGGAGTACATCAAGGCTGTATATTGTCATCCTGCTTATTTAACTTATATGTAGAGTACATCATGAGAAACGCTGGGCTGGAAGAAGCACAAGCTGGAATCAAGATTGCCGGGAGAAATATCAATAACCTTAGATATGCAGATGACACCACCCTTATGGCAGAAAGTGAAGAGGAACTAAAGAGCCTCTTGATGAAAGTGAAAGAGGAGAGTGAAAGAGGAGAGCTTTAAGTTGGCTTAAAGCTCAACATTCAAAAAACTAAAATCATGGCATCTAGTCCCAACATTTCATGGGAAATAGATGGGAAAACAGTGGAAAAAGTGTCAGACTTTATTTTTTTGGGCTCCAAAATCACTGCAGATGGTGACTGCAGCCATGAAATTAAAAGATGCTTACTCCTTGGAAGGAAAGTTATGACCAACCTAGACAGCATATTAAAAAGCAGAGACATTACTTTGACAGCAAAGGTCCATCTAGTCAAGGTATGGTTTTCCCAGTGGTCATGTATGGATGTGAGAATTGGACTGTGAAGAAAGCTGAGTGCCAAAGAATTGATGCTTTTGAACTGTGGTGTTGGAGAAGACTCTTGAGAGTCCCTTGGACTGCAAGGAGATCCACCCAGTCCATTCTGAAGGAGATCAGTCCTGGGTGTTCATTGGAAGGACTGGTGCTAAAGCTGAAACTCCAATACTTTGGCCACCTGATGCGAAGAGTTGACTCATTGGAAAAGACTCTGATGCTGGGAGGGATTGGGGGCAGGAGGAGAAGGGGATGACAGAGGATGAGATGGCTGGCTGGCATCACCGACTTGATGGACATGAGTTTGAGTAAACTCCGGGAGTTGGTGATGGACAAGGAGTCCTGGCGTGCTGTGATTCATGGGGTTGCAAAGAGTGAGACACGACTGAGCGTCTGAACTGAACTGAACTGAAGGCCTGCAGTAAGTGTCCATTAAGTGTTAAATATTACAATTTAGGATAGTAATATAAAAGCATCGAAGGTTTTATGTTTAATTCATTGACCCTTGAGATGTTAAATATTAGAAATAAAATCATTTGTCTAGAGTTAATACAGTCCTTTTAGAGGACAGTGCTGAGAAGGAAAGTTCAGCACAAAGGGTTTTTCCACTGTATGGCTGTGAAGTAAGACTGTCTCCTTGATGTGACTGAGATCCATACAAGAGCAAAGACTAAGTGTACAGCCATTAGGATGATTTAAAGTTCTGTGAATATTATAATAAAATGATCTCCATTCTTCCTTTCATTAGGGTTAGGGTTGCCCTTTTGTAAATGCAGGGAATTTTGAGAGAGGCTGAACTGGAGCCTGGGCTTTTATCATGTATAAGGTGACTGCAGTAGAAACCAGAAAAGGGCTTGTCAACACCTCCACCATCCTTTTCTACTCTATAGTGCCTCTTATCTCTATTTCAGGGACAGGAGGGCAGAAATAAATTTCCCAGATTCCTCTACAGTTAGGATTTGGGATGTGATCTGAGCTCTGCCAGTTAGGGCACTCATTTGGGAACTGGATGCAGCAGTATATTTTGGAATCAGAGAAGCAGGGCACAGGGCATGCACTTCATGCACTTTGTTGGCGCAGTCTGTGGCAGAAGTGGCATGATTCTGGCATATCTTGCAGCTGGTTCAGAGGACTCCTTCATCTCCAGGTTCTTAAACCCAGTAGAAGCAGCAGGATACTATTTTGGTGACCCACTGGCTTAGGGAGTCATTCCTATTAACTCAAGGTTTCCCAAAGGTGCTTGGATTTATATATTCACCTGGAGGATTTGCCAGAGCTCAGTGCCACATTGAAGTACTGGATTATCCAGGAGCAGAAATGCCTACCCATGTGCCCAATAAATTTGCCTATTTGACCTGCACAGGAAACTGAAGAACCTTTGAGAATGCTAGTGAATTATTATAAAATTAGGTCACCACCTGTAATTTCTAATTACACAGTGCTGATGACAGTTCCAGATGCAGCTCCCTGCCTCTGACACTTGGTAAGGCAGGTCCTGATCGGGGGAGTTTGCATTTGCCTAGGATACTGCAGTGTGCTTCCCCTGTCCAGGTCAGGCTATGTCAACTTGCTGGCTCCATGCCATCATTTTGTTCTTAGAATTCTGATTACTGAACTGGTCACAGGACATCATGCCAGTGCACTGGACTGACACCATGCTGATATGGCAGGGGTTTTGAGGGCCCCAGTAAAAACACAACATTTCAGAGAATGAACCCCAGAAATTCAGGTGCCTGGTGTACTTGGCAAGTCTTGGGGTCTGACACATGTTGGAACTACACTCCCCAAATGAAAAACATGTTGCTTTAGATGTAGCTCCCATCACTAATAAAAAGATACAATACTTGATGTGCCTCTGGATATCTGAGGCAACATATATCCCTTTGGTTTTTTTACTTAGATGTATAGATTGAGAAATCACAAGGCTGTGAACTGCAAGAGGGGCCCAGAAGAGCATATAAAGATCTCTAGAAGCTGAGGAAGAAGTTTGTTCCTCTAGGTGACTAACAAGAATGGATCTCACGACCAATAAGAGCCAATATCCCAGAGTTAATCAGTATACTCTGTGAATTCTGTAGCCATGACCCTAATCAGATAATCACAACGGAGGTTCTTTTTATGGGGGGTTTGGGGAGAAAGGCATAACTTTCTTGACAAGTAAATTTTATCCTTTATAGAAAACAAAAAGAAAGAAAGAAAGAAAGAAAATAACTCTTTGCTTATGCTATTTGGCCCCAGTAAAGATTGAATGAGTTCCTGACTGTGGACACCAAGTGACCACATGCCCAGAGCTGCTCATCTCAACTGGGTGTTATCTAAAATCAGGTATACATGGTAATATTTCATCATTAAGTAGTTGTAATAGATCAAAATAGGGATCAAGCAGGAACGGAAAGCATGGGTAAATTTTCCTTGGGCACTTAGTTCAAACTAGAATACCACTTCATAAAAGGTTGAATAATAGGAAACATGCACTAATCCATGATCAATACACAACATTCCCTCCCCCACAACCAAAATACACAGGTTCAGGAATCAACGTATGAAAGTGAGACTGGGAAGTCTCAATAGACATCTAGTGATTTATGGGCAAAGTGTCATTCCCATCCTTATGGCACTGGATTTCTCCCTAGAGGTATACATAACCAAGTGAAAATGCTTCCTACTGACTGACCCAGCAACAGTTTCATGAACTGGAAGTTGAGATTTCCACCTGGCTACATAGATTTCTTCATGCAACTATGCCACTGGCAAAAGAGAGGCTCCTGGTGCAACTGACTTCAATGTGGAGGAAAATAGGGATTTACAATGTGATGAATCAGGGAAGATTATACCTGGAAGCCGGGGATTTCCCTGTAGGCCTGACACATCCAAGTGGTAGAAGTAAACAGAATACTATAGCCAACTTCATGAGGTCAGACCTTTCAAAGGTGAAACTGTGTATAAATCAACTAAGGTTCTGGCTGAGGACAAAGGGGAATGTGATTGGCAGTAGAAAAAGAAAGTCAGTACAAATCATAGACTCATAACCAGTTGTAGAACTTAAGGCCATGATGGGTTACTTTTTTCTTCCTCTGTGCTTGTGTGTGTGTGTGTATGTGTGTGACTGTGTGCATGTATTTCATAACGTAGGCCATGAATTACAAAGTATCAAATGAGAATTGTGTCTGAACTAGCATGGGGATGATTACTATCACATCACACCACATGAAAGGACCAAAACTTTGAATCCCTCCTTTTGAGAAGAGGTCTATAGATTTTTGTTTACACAGAGCTGGTACGTTATGTCTTCATAACACAGTGCTGTTGCTATTGAGATTTGAGGGAAGTTTGAATACGGGAAAAATGGAGTATATGAATGTTGAATAATTAATAGGAGTGGTGCACAGCTGATAGACTGGAATCACCACTCAGATATTCTTTAAGCACACTTCAAGCACTAAAAAGGCTAATACTCTCCTTCAGAGATGTTTCTGGATATAATTTAAATGTTTGTAATTAGTACATCTTATTTAAGATATAGTGGAGAATTATTAATACTTGAGGAGAAAGGCATGTTGTAGGGCATCCCTTTTGAATGATGATACAGTTTCCTAGAAGATACAGCAGGATTCTGGAACAGCTGGAAGAATTCTTCCTGAATCAGGAGATTTCTGATGATAAATCTCTACCATCTGGGACTGGAAGCTTTGGAGACTTCTGTCTCTGGGCTGCCTCCATCAGAGTAAAAGCAGCAGCAGGCCTGATTCCGTGGGTGTGTTTTACAAGAAGGGATTTTAAGACAAGTATTAAAACTGGGCTTAATGCTAGTACTAACTCAAAAGATACAGATTCAGTAGAGAAAGAGAAAATATTAAAAAGAACCCAGTAAAGATTCAAGAATATGTGACATAAAAACTCAAGGTGGATGAGCTCAGGAGAACAATGCAGATGACTGAGTAAACAGTTGATATACTTGAATATAAGTCAGTAAAATTTATGCAGCCTGAGGAACTAACCATCTCAGGGACACAGGGGTAATATACCCAGCTCCACTGTAAGTGCAACTGGGGTCCAGAAGGAAAAAAAGGGTCAGAACAGGCAGAAGATGTTTGAAGAAACAATGGCTGAAAACTTCCTGAATCCGGTGAAAGACAGATTAAATGTACATTAAATATACACATTCAAAAATCTCATTAACCCCAAGCAATTAGTATTAAAAAAAAAAAAAAAAAGCCTAGGCATATCATGGCTAAATCCTGAAAACTGTGGATATGGAGACAAACTTGAGAGCAATCAGGGAAAAACGACTCCTTACAGGGAACACAACATTATAGATAACTGTGTGAAATATGTTTTCTTTAATTTCTTTTGTTTTCTTTTTTTATTATTTTTATTTTATTTTATTTTTTAACTTTACAATATTGTATTGGTTTTGCCATATACCAACATCAATCAATTTCTTAATGTTTTGTGTTTTAAGCAAAGGTATCTTGTATTTTTCTTGAAAACTTATTATTTTGTTATTTTATGCTAATACAAGTAAATTACTTTAATTCCATTTTAGACTCAATCACTTTTTAAGTATGTATTTAATATATAACTTTTCTAAGTATGTATTTTTCTTAAACATGTGCAAGAATCTTGGATTAGAAACAACTGAATTATCAATATATTCCTCCTAGAGTAAATAAGATAAATCAACAAACCTAAGAATTGTGGGTGGGAAGTAAAAGAAAATTACATACATCTCCTTTGACTTCCTTTTTGCTTAAAAAAAAAATCAGTCATTAAAGACTAGAAATAAAACATGTACTAAAGTTATCATTATTAAAGTGATACAACTATGCAGCATTTTCATGAATTTTGGGGACACACGATGGATTCTGTAATCAGCTGTGTGTTCTCTAAAATTCCCATCACAGAGCCTCTCAGGATGCTCCCATAACTTAGCATAACTTGTCTCTCTCTGCTGCCATAACTACTATATGACACAACTCTTACTACTACAATTTCCACCTCAGAGAGGTGAGATCATCTAGTCATTTAGAGTTCAGACTCTAGATCCAGACTCCTGTTCAAAACGTGACTCTGCAAACTATTCCCTATATGACCACTGAGAAGTTACCACACTTCTCTTTACCTCAGTTTTCCTATCTGTAAAAGGAGGTGAAGAAGAGTTACAATTTCACAGACTTGTTTTGAAAAATAGATGAGTTAATACATAAGACTTGAAACTGTGCTTGGCACACAGCAATGCCCAGTGAACGTTAGCTATTTTCAACTTCAAGAAAAGATAACAAAACGGAAGTATATAAGAACTTATTGACAACACAGACTCACAGATAGACAAACTTACAGTTACCAAGGGGGAAAGGAGGGAGGAATAAATTGGAAGATTAAGATTGACATAAACACACTACTATATATAAAATAGATAATTAATAATGACCTACTATATACTGTGTATCGGAGAAGGCAATGGCATCCCACTCCAGTACTCTTGCCTGGAAAATCCCATGGACGGAGGAGCCTGGTAGGCTGCAGTCCATGGGGTCGCTAGGAGTCAGACACGACTGAGCGACTTCACTTTTCACTTTCATGCATTGGAGAAGGAGATGGCAACCCACTCCACTGTTCTTGCCTGGAGAATCCCAGGGGTGGGGGAGCCTGGTGGGCTGCTGTCTATGGGGTTGCACAGAGTTGGACACGACTGAAGTGACTTAGCAGCAGCGGCAGCAGGATATACTGTGTATACTGTGCTTAGTCGTGTCCAACTGTGTGTGATCCCAGGGACTGTAGCCCACCGGGCTCCTTTGTCCATGTGGATTCCGCAAGCAAGAATACTGGAGTGGGTTGCCTGCCATTCCCTTCTCCAGGGGATCTTCCCGAGCCAGAGGTGGAACCCGAGTCTCCTGCATTGCAGGTGAACGCTTTACCTTCTGAGCCATAGCACATGGAATTCTACCCCGTGCTCTGTAATGGCCTATATGGGGAAAAATCTGAAAAAGGTGGACATATGTATATGTATAGCTGATTCACTTTGCTATACACTTGAAGCTAATACCACAGTGTGAATCAACTATACCCTAATAATTGTTTTTTTAAAAAATGGAAGTATAAAAATGCCTTAAAAATATCCCAGCTGCAGCTTGATGAAGCCCTTACATCTCTTCTGTCCCATTGCTTCTCTCAAGGAGGAGAAGTGCAGGCATGACAGGGTTCCCGATGGATGGGCCAAAGAAGGAGCAGGCTGGGTACCGGCACACAGGACCTGCTTCTTCGGCCTGAGTTCCCAGGGAACTTCATCTCTTTGTGATTACAGTGGTTAAGACACTCTCAGAGGTGTCTATCTCCTAAGAGTGCTCAGCTTACAAAACAAAACAAAACAAAAGCAGGGGGGAAGGATGATGTTAGGAGAAACAAGGTATGGCCAAGAACACCAAGAGCAAGCTCTATTTTTGGCCAGAGATGGGCACATATGTCTGACACAGGTACATACCAACCCTTTAAAAGAAACTTCCACATAAGCCTCCATCATAGTAGGATTTCTGCTCTAAAGACTGTGCACAGTCTATCAGCAGAATTCTGGAAACCTCAGAGGTACCACTAAGTGAAAATCTATAAGCTAGAGCTTGACAAGTTTCCAAAGGGGAGACCTAGCTTTGACAACACTTGTCGGGGTGGGTAGTGAGGCTTATAAGACCAAAGAAGTGTGTTTAGAAAGACAGTAATAGTAGACAAGTTCAGACTTTGTCAGAAGAACAGCAAGAAGTAATAGGCACTCTGGCAAGCAAGTTCAACACATGAAAGGAGGCTCTGAGGAGAGGTTGTGATTTGAAGAACCGTGATCCAGCTGTAGACTGCAGGAGCTCAGTTTTGAGGATAAACTAAGAAACGGAGAAGGCTGACAATGCAGGGAACCAAGCAGAGGGAAGTAAGACAGGACTCAGTTCCCGTGCCTGCCAGAAAGAGGCAAGGCCCAACGTATGTTTACTGAACTAGAATGTGAGGTTAAGCAGCTCTAGAAACATGACTGACTGAAATGAAATTATCCAGGGCTCCTGAAATCCTTGCCATAGGACGGCTGGGAGCCCAGGGCTTGAGGAAGAGCTAAGCACACAGATATGGTTCAACTGACTGCTGGGACAACAGGTAGAAGGGGCAAAGCCCAACTATGTGATGACACTCAAATACTGTGTGTATCATGGAGCTTCAAAATAAAGCAAGGCTTCTAAAAAAAAAAATCAAAAGGTAGGCAATTATTTGATTAGGTTAGAGCAATGAGGACAAAGAAGGGGTGGTTTCACTGTGAAAAAATGGTGGTATTGAGCTAACAGATGACAAAAAAGTCATGTATTTATTATACTTTCCATTTTTTCCATTCAAAGGGATGGTCTTCAATTTGGAGATAATAAACAATAATAAAAATAGGAGATAATATGAAACAGAATTAGAAGTTCAAATTCAGTGATTACTGGGGTAGAAAAGATATAAGTACTTTGTAAAGCTGCAGATGGGATGGAAAAATACTGTGAGAATTGAACTAATTGAACTAAATTCAATGTTTAATGAATTATATCCTAAAGCATACAAAGTACTTGAAGATTAATTGATAATATATTCACGATAACTTCTGAGAACTCAGAAAAAGGCCCTAATGGAATAGAAATGAGCGACTGATACATGGATTTCAAAAAAATATGAAAGTAGATGTCTCAACTCATAGAATAATGTATATGTGGACACCGGGACAATTCTAGGACACTACTATGTAGAAAATTCTTGATAACTAAGAGAAACATACAGAGTCCAGGAGGAAAGTACATCAGTTAATAAATATCAAGCATACTACCCTGATATAAGCATGCTCTGGGAGCTGGTGATGGACAGGGAAGACTGGCGTGCTGCAGTCAGTGGAGTCGCAGAGTTAGACATGACTGAGTGACTGAACTGAACTGATACTACCTTAACTCCTATCCTATTAAGATAGAGTTGCTATATTCAATCAAAATAAGTCCCAGACATAAAATGCATTGATTTCAACAAAGGCTCTGAGCAAGCCTTTAGGATTTCTTGTGGATACAATAGGGGCCACATGAGTTTCAGGCTGGATGAATGAACTGCCTATGAATTATATGACCGGACTGTAAGTGCAGAGCCTCCTGTAACATCATGCTACACCATTTGACCCTTTAGTCACATTTTTAATTAATATTTTCAACCAAATATTGTAAATAAAAATGTAAACCATGTGATACTAGGCAAGAGAGCTGATGCTGTGGTAGCAAAATTAAAACAGTAAAACAAAATGATAATAATAATAAATATAAATGAACTCCCTAAGCTATAATCACTGGTCCTAACTAAGTGAAATTTAATATGGATGTATATGAAGTTATGTTTACTTAAATTCCTATAGCCTGCTGAAAACAAGAACTGCAATTATAGATACTGAACATATCTTTTTTTAATATGCTAAGAACTTACCCAAGATGCAGCTAAGGACAATTAATGTCCAGAAAAATCCAAAAGCATCCAAAAGCCCCCCCAAAGGGAACAGTGGCACCTTCATAAAATTCATTATATTTCCTAGAAGATTTCTTCTGAAGGCTTGGACACGAGACAGGCAATGGTTTCCATGAGACTCTGTCGTTTTGTTCAAGCCAATGCGACTGAGAATCTGGAAAGCTCTGGGGCCCTACCCTACAAACTTTAGAACAGCCATCTGCCTATATGCAGAGTGGATCTTGCTTATTCATGACCAACTTCTCAACGGCAGCAGATTAACTGAACAAATTTTCATTTCCTTATCATTGGGGACTGTGTGACATTTGAATGGAAGTCAAAAGTAAATAATAATAAAAACATGGCATTTTACATGCTCAAAATGATCTGAGGGGGCTGCGGAAATCATCTGCCTTCTCATTTAATCAGCTGGTTTGTATCCTTGAGTCACTGACATGTTTTTTAAAATGTACACTCACTGTTAATAAGAGGTACACCCTATGACACTTCAGAAAAGTGGGTGCTGGCATGTTCACAACTGAATTCTGTGAAACAAATTCTGAAGAAAACAGTTTGAGATCAAAGGTATATAATTATCACTGAATAACTGAGCAAGTGGTATAGATTGGTTATATGGAAGGACTGCCCTGCATATGCATTAGGTTGCTGAACCATGCCTTCTATTTCCATGATCTCTATTTGCATAACTCCACTAATGAAGGAAACTAAGTTAAACCAACTAAAAACGTCTATCAGAACAAGAACTATGCTGGTTTCTTCTAAGAATATTCTTAGAAGAATACGCTTCTTAGTAAATTCTTAGCAAATTCTTCTAATTTGCCTAAGAATTTTGATAAAAGAGTTGGGATACTCCATCCAAGAACCCAATAATATTGATAGTGGTATTCCCCATTTTTAACAGTATTTGAAAAATAAAGCAAGTAAGACTCAGAAATGTTAAGGTGACATGGTGAGTGGCGAAATCTAGTACTAAATTCAGATTTTTTAAAAACCTGAATGCCTTTTATTGTTGCTGCCAGTAATAAACCTTACAGGGTAACACAGCAACAGAGTAACAGAAAATAATACCAGTAAAACTACCCCACAGTTTATTAAGCTTTTATGTAGCACTGTACAATGCTTAGTGTTTATATATCATCTAATCTTCAAAACAACCCTAGGAGGTATAATCTTAATTGAAAAAAAAAAAAAAGAAAGAAAAAAAATCTTAATTGAAATAAGAGGGTCTCAGTTGAGAGAGAGTAATTTGTTCAAAGTTAGATATATATCCTAAGAACCAGAATTCTCTTGTGCTATTAACCACTGTATGCCTAAAGCTACCATGCAGACATAATGAATGTGAAAGACCCCAAGAGCATTCATGCAGAATGTTCAATCACTTGCCACATTTTCATAAGAATGTTATCACCCCACCGAATTAAGGAGACAACTGCGGTACTGTGCACCACCAATTTGTGTTAACAGACCAACACCGGAAACAAGCTGAACTGTGAGGTAAAAAGACTCAAATACACAGGTACAGATGGTATCAGCCTTAAGTATGGGTGGACAGTGAACCGCTTCCTACTTCCCCGAAGCATATAACATTATACTTCACCCCTTTTGTTGTTCTCCTTGTTCAATCGCAAAGTCATGTCTGATTCTGTGACCCCAGGGACTGTAGCACGCCAGGCTTCCCTGTCCTTCACTATGTCCCAGAGTTTGCTCAAACTTATATCCATTGAGTCAGTGATGCCATCCAACTGTCTCATCTTCTGTCACCCACTTCTCTTCCTGCCTTCAATCTTTCCCAGCATCAGGGTCTTTTCCAATGAATCAGATCTTTGCATCAGGTGGCATCAGCTGGTATCAGAAGATATCAAGGGAACATTTCATGCAAATATGGGCAGAATAAAGGACAAAAATGGCAAGAACCTAACAGAAACAGAAGAGATTAAGAAAAGGTTCCAAGAATACACAGAAGAACTATACAAAAAAGTTCTTGATGTGGTCATGCACCTAGAGCCAGACATCCTGGAGTGTGTCGTCACGTGGGCCTTAAGAAGCATTACAACCAACAAAGCTAGTGGAGCTGATGGAATTCGAGCTGAGCTATTTCAAATTCTAAAGATGATGCTGTTAAGTGCTGCACTCAATATGTCAGTAAATTTGGAAATCTTCACCCCTTTATTTCCCTATTTTTCTATAGAGAACATGCATTAATCATATAAAGAAAGAAAACCAAAGTCTGTTTAGAACAAATATGTGTGTGTGTATGTATATGTTCTAGGTAATCTTACTCTAGGAAATCTGGGAAAATAAATAAACGGGCATGATAACCCTCTTCCCATAAATGTTACAAGCACATCTATAAAACTTTTGGAACAACCCATTATTCAGCCATACAAACTGTAGCTATTAATATAAATCTGGATTATCAGGATGGAGGTGACCTAGTAGCCAAGCAATTTAGAGTTAGAAATGTCCAGGGAATTGCCCTCTGGAACTAATCAAGGCTTATAAAACATATGAAGGGCCCTGCCACCTCCCTAGCTCTCCAGGGTCTGAGCAGTGTAGACCTGTGCTGTGGAACAGAAGTTGTTTTACAAAGATCTTAGAAATTCAATGTAACAAGAGTGAAGGTAAACAATCCAAACTCAATTTAAGTCAAAATAAACAATTTTCACAGGTTCTCACTCAAATGGAAAAATACATACTACAAAAAATAAATATGCTGTATAGTTTAGAGTAAAAGTTATGGCTACATTAATTACCTAAAATGATGTGATTTTTTTTGTTGTCCTTATAGCGGCACTGCACAACATGCGGGATTCTGATTGCTCAGCCAAGGATCGAACTTGTACCCCCTGCACTGAAGTGTGGAGTCTTTTAACACTGGACTGCCAGGAAAGTCCTAATATGATGTTTTTAAATAACTGGATGTGTTAAGATTCCCTATGAGGTAGGAGAATATTTATGAAAGTGTCAGGACTGTCAAGAACAGGGCACAATAAAAAACTATTTCTTTAACAAATTAAAGTTCTAATAGTCAAAAGGAAATGGTTATACATGTATTCATTCTTCATAGCAAATATTGACCGAGTGTAGTCATGTGCTAGTGCCTGAGCTAGTCCCCATTGTCACTTAGATTCAATGAAGGAGAAAATAAGATTACTTTTGCTTCAGTATTTACTTCTCTTTACAGTTGGCAAGATAAGCTTAAAAGCTTTCAAAATGCAATCCAGTTTGATTCTGATGTGAAAGGATTCTTCTCAAAAACTTTTTGGAGTGAACATGTCACTGGTGTATTTGTATCATGAATGAGGGTAGAGAACATTTGAGAAATTGAGCATTGGCTTTAAAGAAAGAGCACTGTAACAAGACTGCTGGATTAGATATAAAGCTGGTTAATATCCTAAAGGACAAACCCCTACCATAACTGCCAAGCTAGTCGTTTTGTTTTCTTTTTTTAAAGCTTTGAAAGGTTTTACGCATATACGCATTAATGCAAATGGCTATGCCTAGCACAGCTTACCTGTTCAGCTGTAAAGAAATCATTTGCATCTATACTAGACAGCAATCTATGTGTTAATATGGAGTTTTACAGAGTCAGGGCTCTGATGAAGTACATTCCCAGACATTTCAATTATTCCTGGGTTACTACCCTGTTAGATAAGGCCTTAGTGTATCACTGAGATGATCAGCCAATCATTTGCCTTATTCCTAGTCTTTGGTAATGTATCTTAACACTATATAAAGCAATATATTTTAATGCACTGTTGAATTCTTAAGAGGGAAAGAGGGATCCTCAGAAGCCAAAAGAAAAAAGAGGAAATACAGGAAAACAAGACAAAATCAGATAATTATCTTTTAGAAATGGGTATGGTGGGGATGCCTGTCAGCAAACCTGTCAGCAACCAAGTACTGACAAAACAGAATTCTCAACTAATGCCTGGGCCCTTCTAACATGCAGGAAAGCCTGAGATTCCCTAGGTTAAGCCCACAGAGCTTACGTACTAAGGAAAGGTGGTCTGGAGAACATCTACTAGCAAGACAATCTTCCAAATTAGTAATAATATTAGTGGTAGCCTAGTAATAGTCTCCTGGAAGAATGCACAAAGTCAACCATGTTTACATGGGATCTGTATTTTAAAATTATACTACTGAGTATCCCATGAACACCAAGCTGAGAACAGCTATTTCTTCTGGCAACTAGAAGATGCAAACACAGAAACACTTTAAGATATACAGTTTGATTATTTGATGCACTTGCTACTGTGAAATGATTACTACGGTAGGGTTAGGGAACACCTCCATCATCTCACATAATCATGATTTATTTATTTATTTTTTGTATTGAGAATTTAAGATCAACTCTCTTAAGGAATTCCCTGGTGATCCAGCAGTTAAGACTTTGGCCCTTCCACTGCAGGGGTTATGAGTTTGATCCCAGATCCCTGGTTTGGGAACTAAGATTCTGTAAGCAGCGCGGTGCAGCAAAAAAAAATACTCTCTTAGCCTCTTTCAAGCATATAATACGATATGATTAACCAAAATCGCTATGCTGCACATTAGATCCCCAGAACTTGTTCAACTAATGGCTGGAAGCATGTACCCTTTGACCAACATCTCCCAAGTTCTCTCCTCATATATCTTGGTAAACGCCATTCAACTCTCTGTTTCTATGACTTCAGCTTTTTAAGGATCTGCTTATAAGTGATATCATATGGCATTTGTTTTTCTCTGACTTATTTCACTCAGCATAATGCCCTCTGGGTCCATCCATGTTGTCAAAAACTGGCAGGATTTCCTTCTTTCTTATGACTGAATAATATTCCACTGCATGTACATATACCACATCATCTTTACCCATTTATCTGTAGGCAGAACCTTAGGTGTTTCCTTCTTCATCTTGGCCATTATGAATATTGGTGCAAATGAACCAGGAACACAAACACTCTTCAAGACCCTGATTCCATTTTCTTTTGGATGTGTGCTCAGAAGTGAAATTAACAGATCACACAGGTAGTTCTGTTTTTAACTTTTTGAGGAACCTCCAACGTATTTTCCATACTGACCATGTAGTTTACACTCCCACCAACAGTGCACCAGGATTCCCTTTTTTTCTACATCCTTACCAACACGTGCTATTTCTTAACTGTATTTTTTTTTAATAACAGCTGTTCTAAGTGTCATATCTTATGTGTGAGGTGATATCTCCTTGTAGTTTTTGTTTTGCATCTCCCTGATGATTCGTGCTTTTTTGCATTTCTTTTCCATGGGGATGGTCTTGATCCCTGTCTCCTGTACAGTGTCACGAACCTCATTCCATAGTTCATCAGGCACTCTATCGATCAGATCTAGGCCCTTAAATCTATTTCTCACTTCCACTGTATAATCATAAGGGATTTGATTTAGGTCATACCTGAATGGTCTAGTGGTTTTCCCTACTTTCTTCAATTTAAGTCTGAATTTGGCAATAAGGAGTTCATGGTCTGAGCCACAGTCAGCTCCCGGTCTTGTTTTTGCTGACTGTATGGAGCTTCTCCATCTTTGGCTGTAAAGAATATAATCAATCTGATTTCGGTGTTGACCATCTGATGATGTCCATGTGTAGAGTCTTCTCTTGTGTTGTTGGAAGAGGGTGTTTGCTATGATCAGTGCATTTTCTTGGCAAAACTCTATTTGCCCTGCTTCATTCCGTACTCCAAGGCCAAATTTGCCTGTTACTCCAGGTGTTTCTTGACTTCCTACTTTTGCATTCCAGTCCCCCTATAATGAAAAGGATATCTTTTTTGGGTGTTAGTTCTAAAAGGTCTTGTAGGTCTTCATAGAACCATTCAACTTCAGCTTCTTCTGCATTACTGGTTGGGTCATAGACTTGGATTACTGTGATAATGAATGGTTTGCCTTGGAAATGAACAGAGATTATTCTGTCGTTTTTGAGATTGCATCCAAGTACTGCATTCTGGACTCTTGTTGACCACGATAGCTACTCCATTTCTTCTAAGGGATTCCTGCTCACAGTAGTAGATATAATGGTCATCTGAGTTAAATTCACCCATTCCAGTCCATTTCAGTTCGCTGATTCCTAGAATGTTGACGTTCATTCTTGCCATCTCCTATTTGACCACTTCCAATTTGCCTTGATTCGTGGACCTGACGTTCCAGGTTTCTATGCAATATTGCTCTTTACAGCCTCGGACCTTGCTTCTATCACCAGTCACATCCACAACCGGGTATTGTTTTTGCTTTGGCTCCGTCCCTTCATTCTTTCTGGAGTTATTTCTCCACTGATCTCCAATAGCATATTGGGCCCCTACTGACCTGGGGGTAGAAGGAAATGGCAACCCTGGGGGGTTCCTCTTTCAGTATCCTATAATTTTGCCTTTTCATACTGTTCATGGGGTTCTCAAGGCAAGAATACTGAAGTGGTTTGCCATTCCCTTCTCCAGTGGACCACATTCTGTCAGATCTCTCCACCATGACCTGCCTGTCTTGAGTGGCCAAGTTTCATTGAGTTTAGTTTCACTGAGGCTTCATTCAATGGCTTAGTTTCATTCAGTTAGACAAGGCTGTGGTCCTAGTGTGATTAGACTGACTAGTTTTCTGTGAGTATGGTTTCAGTGTGTATGCCCTCTGATGCCCTCTTGCAACACCTACTGTCTTACTTGGGTTTCTCTTACCTTGTTTTTAAGTTAAAACAAATCATTACCTTGCTTATTTAATGTATATGCAGAGTACATCACGAGAAATGCTGGGCTGGAAGAAGCACAAGCTGGAATCAAGATTGCCGGGAGAAATATCAATAACCTCAGATATGCAGATGACACCATCCTTACGGCAAAAAGTGAAGAGGAACTCAAAAGCCTCTTGATGAAAGTGAAAGTGGAGAGTGAAAAAGGTGGCTTAAAGCTCAACATTCAAAAAATGAAGATCATGGCATCTGGTCCCATCACTTCATGGGAAATAGATGGGGAAACAGTGGAAACAGTGTCAGACTTTATTTTTTGGGGCTCCAAAATCACTGCAGATGGTGACTGCAGCCATGAAATCAAAAAGACGCTTACTCCTTGGAAGGAAAGTTATGACCAACCTAGATAGCATATTCAAAAGCAGAGACATTACTTTGCCAACAAAGGTCCATCTAGTCAAGGCTATTGTTTTTCCAGTGGTCATGTATGGATGTGAGAGTTGGACTGTGAAGAAAGCTGAGCACCAAAGAATTGATGCTTTTGAACTGTGGTATTGGAGAAGACTCTGCAAGGAGATCCAACCAGTCCATTCTAAAGGAGATCAGCCCTGGGATTTCTTTGAAAGGACTGATGCTAAAGCTGAAACTCCAGTACTTTGGCCACCTCATGCGAAGAGTTGACTCATTGGAAAAGACTCTGATGCTGGGAGGGATTGGGGGCAGGAGGAAAAGGGGACAACTGAGGATGAGATGGCTGGATGGCATCAATGACTTGATAGACATGAGTCTGAGTGAACTCCAGAAGTTGCTGATGGACAGGGAGGCCTGGCTTGCTGCGATTCATGGGGTCACAAAGAGTCAGACATGACTGAGCGACTGAACTGAACTGACTGATGATTTGTGATGTTGAGCATCTTTCCATGTACCTGCTGGCCGTATGTATACCCTGTTTGGAAAAAAAGTCTGTTCAGTTCCTCTGCCCATTTTTTTAATCAGTGTGTTTTTTTTTTTTCCTATTGAGTTGTGTAGGTTTTTTTTAATTATTATTATTTTCTCCCATTCTGTAGGTTGCCTTTTCATTTTGCTGATTTTTTTTTTCTCATTTGCTGTGCAGAAACATTTTAGTTTGATGTAGTCCTACTTGTTGAATTTTGCCATGTTGCTTTTGCTTTGGTGTAAGTTATGGGTCTAATTTCAGTTTTCTGCATGTAGTTATCCATTTTACCCAACACAATTTGTTGAAGAGACTATCCTTTCCCTATTGAGTATCCTTGTCCATTGTCAAATACTAGTTGACCATATACATGGGGGTTTATTTCCTCTCTATATTCTGCTCCATTGGACCATGTGTCTGCTTTCATATTAACACCATACTGTATGAATCAATGCAGCTTTGAAAATGTACGATGCCTCTAGATTTGTTCTTCTTTCTCAGGACTGCTTTGGCTATTTGAGGTCTTCTGTGATTCCCCATGGATTTGAGGATTGTGTTTTCTATTTCTGAGAAATATGCCATTAGAATTTTAATAGGGATTTCATTTAATCTAAAAATGGCTTTGGGCAGAATGGGCATCTTAAAAGTATTATTTTTCCTGATTCATGCATATGGATTATTTTTCAATTTATTTGTATTTTCAATTTCTTTCATCAAAGTCTCATAGTTCTCAGTGTACAGATCTTTTACTTCTTTGGTCACATTTATTCTATAGTATTTTATTGTTTCTGATGCTTTTGGGAATAGCACTTTTTTTTTCTCAGGTATTGCATTGTCTGTATAGGAATACAAATGATTTCTGCCTGTTTATATTATATCATGTAACTTTACTGAATTCACTGATTAATTCTAACTCTGTTTTGGTAGAGTCTTGGGGATTTTTTATATATAAGATGCATCATCTGCAAATGGAGAAAATTATTTTTCTTTTATGGCTTGGATGCTTTTTATTTCTTTTTTTGTCTAATTGCTTAATTTTAGAAGAAATGTTTTCAACTTTTCACTGTTGATGTTGGCTGTGGGGTTCTCATATATGACCTTTATTGACTAAGCTAGACAGCATATTAAAAAGCAGAGACATTACTTTGCCAACAAAGGTCAGTCTAGTCAAGGCTATGGTTTTTCCAGTGGTCATGTATGGATGTGAGAGTTGGACTATAAAGAAAGCTGAGCACTGAAGAATTGATGCTTTTGAATTGTGGTGTTGGAGAAGACTCTTGAGAGTCCCTTGGACTGCAAGGAGATCCAACCAGTCCATTCTGAAGGAGATCAGTCCTGGGTGTTCATTGGAAGGACTGATGTTGAAGCTGAAATTTTAATACTTTGGCCACCTGATGTGAAGAACTGACTCAATGGAAAAGACCCCGATGCTGGGAAAGGTTGAGGGTGGGAGGAGAAGGGGATGACAGAGGATGAGATGGTTGGATGGCATCACCGACTCAATGTACATGGGTTTGGGTGGACTCCACGAGTTGGTGATGGACAGAGAGGCCTGGTGAGCTGAGGTTCATGGGGTCACAAAGAGTCAGACATGACTGAACAACTGAACCAAACTGAACACTGAGGTATGTTCCTTCTATATGCAATATATTGAGAGTCTTTATCATGAAAGAATGTATTGTATCAGATGCTTTTTTAGCATCTACAGCGGTAATCATCTGATTTTTATTTTTAGTTCTATTAATATGATGTATCACATTTATTAAATTTGCACATGTTGCCCATGCTTGCATCTCAAGGATCAATCCCACTGTATCACAGTGTATGATTTTTCTAATGTGCTGTTGAACTAATTTTGGTAATATGTTGAGAACTTTTACACATACAATTATCAGGGATATTAGCCTGTTTTCTTTTTCTATGGTGTCCATATCCGGTTGTAGTATTAGGGCAATGGTGGCCTCATATAATGAGTCTGAAGGTGTTCCATCCTATTCAATTAAATGAAAGACTTTGAGACAGACTGGCATCAATTCTTCTTTAAATGTTTGGTAGAATTCACCAGGGAAACAATTATAAGGCTACTCTCAAGGAAAACAACCCAATTTAGTTCTTCAAGATACCTCAGATTAAATTCAGATAAATATGGGCTATTAATAAAACTGACCAAATAAACTTGAAAATAAGCCATCATTCATTAAACAGTAATAACAACAAATTTGGATCTCTGAAGACTTCAGAAATTAATTAAAAAATACAAGCTATAAAATAGGAATAAAAAGACGAGGTTTGCAAAAAAGTAAAAGCAACTGGAACTGAGAAGTTAAATATTAAAAATCAAAAACAGAGTGAAGCTGACAAACAGCAGATTTGTCACAGCTAAAGGGAAAGGTAAGAAAGCTGGGAATGGATATAAAGAAATCATCCAAAATATAAGGGTTTGTTTTCAGGCTGTACTACATGGCATGCAGGATCTTAGTTCCCTGACCAGAGATTGAACCCAAGCCGTCTGCAGTGGTTGCACTGAGTTTTAACCACGGAGCCACCAGGGAAATCCCAAGGATGTTTAAGACAAGAATACAGGTTATGAGATAGAGAAAATAAAATGGAAA
Organism: Bos indicus x Bos taurus; assembly: GCF_003369695.1. Lineage (NCBI taxonomy): Eukaryota > Metazoa > Chordata > Mammalia > Artiodactyla > Bovidae > Bos > Bos indicus x Bos taurus. Next base: position 17,610,445 of record NC_040084.1, on the reverse strand, counting down.
AAAAAAACAGAATATATGTTTATTAGAGTTTTGATTTTTTTAAAGAGAGAAACCTAGAGAAGAAACAACATAGGAAAATATAAAGGAAGGAAGTTCTCCAGGTATAAGGAACAACAAGAATTTATAGATAATAGAAGCACAATTATATTAACAGAAAAGAATATCTAGACTGGTAACATAATTCCTCAAGAGCAACAATTAAAGTCATTGTCTTTGGTATATTACCTTCAAAATACTTAGAAAATAACACGTACAGAACCATACTGAAGGGACCTCTAAAGTTTGGACACTTCAAAGGGAAGATGGTCTCAGGAGTCTCTTCTTCTCTGGCATTCTGAAAAGGTCTGTTTCCCTTTTTATGTCAATTTATTTTAAAGTATTTTTTAAACATACTTTTATATTCATTTTAATCTGCATCAAAATAAAGCTTATCCTGATTCTGACATTTATTGGGTATGTTAGTAAAACTACAAAGTGCATAGTGAGAAAAGGGACAAAATAGGGAAAAAGTAAATAAGGTTTAGGCTCTTAGAAAGTGCATGTGAAGAGCAAACTCAATCAATTCATGGAGGAAATAAATGAAGAAGACAAGGTAGGCAAAGCAGGTACATAGAAAAGTTAGATAAATCATTCTCAAAGAAGAAAATAGAACAAATGAATCAGAATAAATTCTCAAAGCTCAAAGTAAAGAAATCTTGCGAGAAGATTTCTAAAACCGCAGATCAGATACAGAAGGAGTCCCCAAGCCCTGGGCCATGGACCAGTACCAGGCTACGGCCTGTTAGGATCCAGGCCACACAGTGGAAGGTTAGCAGGGCTGCACAGGCAAAGCCTCATCCGTATTTACAGCCACTCCCCATTACTCACGTTAGCTCCACCTCCTGACAAATCAGCAGTGGCATTAGATTCTCTTAGAAGTGCAAAGTCTACTGTGAACTGTGCATGGGAGGCATCCGGGCTGGGCACTCTTGATGAGAATCTAATGCCTGATGACCTGAGGTGGAGCTGAGGTGGTGATGCCCGTGCAAGGGAGCCGGTGTCACTGTCTCCCATCCCCCCAAGATGGGACCATCTAGTTGCAGGAAAACAAGCTGAAGACTGCCACTGATTCTGCATTATGGTAAGCTGCAAAAGTATTTCATTATATATCACAATGTAATAGTAATAAAGTGCACAATAAATATAATGCACTTGAATCATCCTGAATCCACCCCACCCCCCAGTCTGTGGAAACAACTGTCTTCCATAAACTGATCCCTGGTGCCAAAAAGGTTAGGGACCACTGAGATATAGGAAAGAGAAAGATTTCTTCAAAATCAACATACTGAAACCAACACCAAGATATATTTAATAAACATTAAACCCAGTTAAAAAGAAAGGCCCTTATTTCCTAGGGCAGTTGTTGGATCTCTTTAACAAAGGAAAGCTACCAGCCAGTTTCCAGTTCTAAAGCATCATTTAAAAATATTTCCCTCATCACAGTTTAATGTACTCATTGGAGGAATAAAAGGGCAAAGAGAAGAAAACTTTGGATAGAAAGATCTTGGTGATCAATAATCAGTCATCATATTACATCATATTACATTAAAAGTAGATTAAAGGGTAATTTTTTAAAAATCCTAGGAATAATACCAAAAAATAATACTAATATTCATTAGAGTTCTGGTCAGGTAGTGATTTTTTAAAAATTTTTGAGCAATAAAGTGATTAAGACAAAAAATCACTTATATAAGAATTTTAAACTACAGTACCAAAACACTAAGTAGAAAAAAAGTGAAAAAATATTGCAAGAAAAAAAACTATCAAATATGACATAGAAGAGTTAATGGTTAAAAAAAAAAGAGAGTTAATGGTGCTAGTGAAAAATACTTAAACCATATTTTAATAATGGTTTTAATAATATTTTAAACCAAAAATACTTTAAAAAACTTAAAATGTTATTCAGTACCCAAAAGATTAATAGCAAAAAATATTAATAACTATTTCATACAGAAGTAAGTAGAAACAGTAAATATTAATATACATGCAGAAAATGTTCTATACTGCAAAATAACCAAATTAAAATAAAGTATCATCTTATACTTATTAAACTGGAACATAATATTTAAATAATGTGAATGAATGAAAATACTGTATATTTACATTGGAATTGTATTTTTTAAATAGTTAAATATCCAACAATGTGGGAACATGTAAGATTAGGTTTATCCACTGAATAAATATCACAAATATTACAATTATGTAATAAAACAAGATTCTTAAAATACACATCAGGAAAGCAAAAAAAAAAAAAGTGATGGTTTTATAAATAAATTTTTTAAACGTATGTATATTTATGATGACCAGTAATGAAGTTTTAAGCTTTGGAGAAGAATTTTGAAAATGAATTCAATTTAATTTGAGAATTATAATGATGTTGATGTTTCTGTTTAAAAAGCTCCAGACAACATGAAATTAAGAAACCAATTAAACTGATATAAATGTAACTCATACTGTGTGTCTAATGAGACATACATTATCACTTTATGAAAAGATACACAAAATAAGACTCCTATTTTGACAGGTACTCTACTGCTTTCCAGATATGATATAAAAGAAAATTAGATTTAAATAAACTTTTCCAGGGATACTGATTATAAACATTAGTTTCAAATAAAAACTTAAGGCAGTAAATGTACAAAGTACCAAAAGATAATGCAATCTTGAAACATATGCTATGTAGTAAAGTAAATTTTCCAGACTAATGGATAGATGGCAGCAATCATTTTTTAATATAAGAAAAACAAAATGAGCTCCAATTTAATAAAACTTTGAGAAAGCCTTGGTCTGTTGCCTTCAATGACTTGGTTTATAGACTGTGATGAGCAGGTTCTTACATATTGACTATGGGCTCTGCAGCTCATGGATAACCCAGTTCAAGTTAACAAGCCACTGGGCAGATGGAAGAGAGTACTGCCCAAGTGAGGGATGGGGTATGCCTCAGCAGCCCTTAAGAACTTGGTAAGCCTTGGGATATACAAGATCTTGCCACATATTGTCTAAGCCCTGTACCCTAAAAGCCAGTCTGCCTGCATTATTCTGTCCTCTATCAGGGAGGAAAAGAAAATAAAAAGAGAGTGAAAAAGTAAAATCATTTTTCACACTGGACTTAAGAAATGAAATCAAGGGATCCTAAGCTCAAGGAACCTCGAGGAACTTTACCATTCTATCTTCACAGAAGGCTACATCTTTCAGAAGAATGCAGAGGACTGTCAAGAAGGAAAATTTAACACAAAGATGGGCTTTTATTGCCTATTTCTTTTAATACCTGAGTTATACTAAGGATAATGTACATATAAGAAGAATAAAACTGAGCTACAGATATAATGCTAGAAAGCAGGAATATTTCAAAAAGCAAAAACAAGAAAATACACACACACAGACAAACCAGTGTCTTCCAACAACAAATACATGATGAAGTACAGCTTCACTCAATAATGTGATGAAATCTTACAGACCAAACACTGAGCAGAGCCAAAGCAAGACACTAAAGAATACTCACAGTATTTTACTTACAAACATTTCAGAACCAGACAAAGCTAAACTATAATAAATTCTTTACGAACACAAACATAGATGTTATAACTATTTCAAGAAAGGAAGTTACTGGCATAAAAGTCAGAAAAGTGTTTATGTCCAGAGAGAGAGAGAGGTACAGGCAGAGTTTTATTTCTTGACCTGGTATAGTGGCTACATGGGTGTTCATCTTCTAATCATTTTTAAAATTGTGAATGCTTATGAGTGTGTGAGTGTGTGAGTGTGTGAGTGTGTGAGTATGTGAGTGTGTGAGTATGTGTGCAATAAAGCCCTTTTAAATTTTATACCATTATGAAGAGGCCAAAAAATGAATAATGCAGTCATCATACTCTTGCAGACTTGACAGCACATGACAAAAACTCGGCTCAGGAAGATACCAGTCAGTAGAAAGGGCCAGGCACTAAAAAGCTTGGTAGAAGAACTAGGTCTTTGGCACATTCAACAGTTGAGTTTTCTGGCGAGGTGATACCGAGCACTGTTCTAATGAGGAGAACAGAGAAGTCCTGACTCATAAATTCAAGGAGAAAACCACATTCAGGGCTGAAGTTTAGGTGCATATTCTTTGAATACTTCTGACAGATTGTGTGCATGGTTCGAATCCAGAATTTCGGCACATGGCGTGGTTTCACTCAGACAACCCCGATGCCCCTTTGCCACCCCACTAGGAAAGAAGCAACAAGGGATCTGTTCACAGCTGGATCGCAGTCGAGCTCTTTTCAAGAAGCCACCTATCTTTTCATCAGCACTTCCTGTAACTGGTCCCTTGTTATTACAGATGAAAAAACAAGAGAAAACTTGATAACGGTTTTAATAAGAGAAAGTGATGCTGGTTTCTATCAAGTATGAATAACTTATTTTAAGTACCAGGGAGGCAGCAAAGGCAGGGCCTGGGGTCAAAGGCTTCCCCAGTATCCGAAGGTAACCAGCAGAGACGGTTGGGGAAGCTCTTCAAGAGAGGGGCATGGAGAAGCGTGGGGTGATTCCCTTTGATTCCTGGGGCTGGATGTAATTTTCTTTCTCCTCATCTAGGTCTTCACTTTAATTTGGTCCATGGGTTGACTTCGCTTGAGCTGAGGCAGTCATTGTCCATCAGAGGTCAAAGCTAATTTACAAATGTCTCCTCACTATACAGGACGGCTCAGAGCCCTACTGGGTGTGTTGGTAATTCCTTTTACATCACTTCTTTGAACACTTAAAGTACGGAGATAATATTTTATGACCAAGATATTTTTATTACCAAAAGGCATTCAGTTCAGTTCAATTCAGTCGCTCAGTCGTGTTTGACTCTTTGGGACCCCATGAATCGCAGCAAGCCAGGCCTCCCTATCCATCACCAACTCCCGGAGTTCACCCAGACTCACGTCCATCGAGTCAGTGATGCCATCCAGCCATCTCATCCTCTGTCGTCCGCTTCTCCTCCTGCACCCAATCCCTCCCAGCATCTGAGTCTTTGCCAATGAGTCAACTCTTCGCATGAGGTGGCCAAAGTACTGGAGTTTCAGCTTCAGCATCATTCCTTTCAAAGAAATCCCAGGGCTGATCTCCTTTAGAATGGACTGGTTGGATCTCCTTGCAGTCCAAGGGACTCTCAAGAGTCTTCTCCAATACCACAGTTCAAAAGCATCAATTCTTTGGCGCTCAGCCTTCTTCACAGTCCAACTCTCACATCCATACATGACCACTGGAAAAACAATAGCCTTGACTAGACGGACCTTTATTGGCAAAGTAATGTCTCTGCTTTTCAATATGCTATCTAGGTTGGTCATAACTTTTCTTCCAAGGAGTAAGTGTCTTTTAATTTCATGGCTGCAGTCACCATCTGCAGTGATTTGTTTCTTTTTCTTATTGATATTTTAAACTAAGCATTACTCTTATTATTTATAAAATTTCATTTCATTCTGCCCTTGATTTCCACTTATTTTGAGTAACATCTTACTCCCTTTTCAATCTTATAATTTCTGTAACTTATCTTCCTGTCTTCATTATGTAGCTTCAGTTTTATTTTTTCCTCCTCATCCATGCACAGCAGTGTGTACTGTTATTCTCCCTTCTACAGGCACATAAGTATAAATACAATATAACTTGCCAAACAATATAAGTAGATGAATTAAACTAAAGCACTCCTTTGCCTAGATGTTTTCATACACTGTCAACCTGACTTTGGCTTTATATTCAGTCTCTTCTAAGTAGATATTTTAAATTATTATTGTTAATAGTAAATATCTGAACCACTATTTGCATTTTTTGAGCTGAAAATTTATCATTTTAGATTTAAATAAACTATATCCAATTCAATCTAATCCAATTTGATTGTTATTTAAAGAAAGTGAAAGTCACTCAGTCATGTCTGACTTTTTGTGACCCCATGGACTGTACAGTCCATCATATTCTCTAGGCCAGAATACTGGAGTGGGTAGCCTTTCCCTTCTCCAGGGGATCTTTCCAACCTAGGGATTGAACCCAGATCTCCGGAACTGCACACAGATTCTTTACCAGCTGAGCCACAGGGGAAGCCCAAGAATACTGGAGTGGGTAGCCTATCCCTTCTCCAGCAGATCTTCCTGACCCAGGCATCAAGCCGGGGTCTCCTGCCTTGTAGGTGGAATCTTTACCAAATGAGCTATCAGGAAAGCCCCTGATTATGTTAAGAATACTTGATCAAACTTCAGATCAGGTAAGAGTCAAAGAAGAATTGTCAATGTAAGTACTCTAATGTGACTTCAAGTAAACATTTAAACAGCTTATTCTATAAATGATGTTTTGGGCTATGAACTTACTGCATTTGTGAATACCACAGTTTGAAACACTCTATAGTTTAATGGTCAATTCAAACTTGCCTTATGAAATTCTTGCCATTGGAATGACATTATCATCATATTTATCCTGTAAAGACTATATTTGCTTACCCCATAGGGTTATAACTTATGTAACAGTTCTTTTTCACAAAGAATCAAGGACTCCACTTGTTAGCTGGCTAGGGACTACACAGAATAAAAGGTAAACATTACCTTTGCTATGTGTGGATCACAATAAACTGTGGAAAATTCTGAAAGAGATGGGAATACCAGACCACCTGACCTGCATCTTGAGAAACCTGTATGCAGGTCAGGAAGCAACAGTTAGAACTGGACATGGAACAACAGACTGCTTCCAAATAGGGAAAGGAGTACGTCAAGGCTGTATACTGTCACCCTGCTTATTTAACTTATATGAAGAGTATCTCATAAGAAACGCTGGGCTGGAAGAAGCACAAGCTAGAATCAAGATTGCCAGAAATATCAATAACCTTAGATATGCAGATGACATCACCCTTATGGCAGAAAGTGAAGAGGAACTAAAAAGCCTCTTGATAAAACTGAAAGAGGAGAGTGAAAAAGTTGACTTAAAGCTCAACATTCAGAAAACTAAGATCATGGCATGTGGTCCCAACACTTCATGGGAAATAGATGGGGAAACAATGGAAACAGTGTCAGACTTTATTTTTGGGGGGCTCCAAAATCACTGCAGATGGTGACTGCAGCCATGAAATTAAAAGACGCTTACTCCTTGGAAGGAAAGTTATGACCAACCTAGATAGCATATTCAAAAGCAGAGACATTACTTTGCCAACAAAGGTCCATCTATTCAAGGCCATGGTTTTTCCAGTGGCCATGTATGGATGTGAGAGCTGGACTGTGAAGAAATCTGAGTGCTGAAGAATTGATGCTTTTGAACTGTGGTGTTGGAGAAGACTCTTTAGAGTCCCTTGAACTGCAAGGAGATCCAACCAGTCCATTCTGAAGGAGATCAGCCCTGGGATTTCCTTGGAAGGAATGGTGCTAAAACTGAAACTCCAGTACTTTGGCCACCTCATGCAAAGAGTTGACTCATTGGAAAAGACTCTGATTCTGGGAGAGATTGGGTGCAGGAGGAGAAGGGGACGACAGAGGATGAGATGGCTGGATGGTATCACCGACTTGATGGACATGAGTTTGGGTGAACTCCGGGAGTTGAGGATGGACAGGGAGCCCTGGTGTGCTGGGATTCATGGGGTCACAAAGAGTTGGACACGACTGAGCAACTGAACTGAACTAAAATGTAAACACTAACAGTGTAAGCTCAGGGTGGCCAGGCTCCGAGAACAATTTGCACCCCAGTGCTTCCTGGCCTCATGAGGCCAGCGGGGCTGGAAAGCAGGACCTAGGATCAATATGAGCCCAAACAATGACTCCATGTGAGAGCGGTATTAGCCCCACCTTCAACAAGACAGCAGGGGAGAAGGACGCATGCACATCTTCTCCTGTGAGAACTCCAAAACTGCAACTAACTGCTGAACAACCATCTACAGGAGAATGTCAGATCCCCCCAAAATAAGATACCCCATGTCCAAGGGCAAAGGGAAACCCTAACAAGATGGCAGGAGGGGAAAATCATGTTTAGAATCAAAACCATACCTATCAGAGATGCTCAGAGGGCTCAATCAAAACTGTGTACACACCAGGACCCAGAGGCCCACAGAGACTGAGCCAGACCTGCCATTGAGTGCTTCAGCGTCTCCTGCGGAGGCACAGGTCATCAGTGGCCAGCTGCGGGGACAGGGCCTCTGGCTGCAGCAGACCTGGGAGGCACCATGTGTGGCACAAGTCCTCTTGGAGGACATTGAAAGATGAACCTCCCAGACTGCTGGTGCCCAATATACTACTGGAGAAGAGTGGAGAAATAGCTCCAGAAAGAATGTAGAGGCTGAGCCAAAGAGAAAACAATGCCAAGTTGTGGAGGTGACTAGTGTTAGAAGTCAAGTCCGATGCTGTAAAATCTATATTGCATAGAAACCTGCAATGTCAGGTCCATGAATCAGGTAAACAGGAAGTGGTCAAATAGGAGATGGCAAGAGGGAACACCAACATTTCAGGAATCAGTGAACTAAAATGGATCTGAATAGGCAAGAACTTGCACATGTTCAAGCTGGATTTAGAAAAGGCAGAGGAACCAGAGATCAAATTGCCAACATCCGTTGGATCACTGAAACAGCACGAACATTCCAGAAAAAACATCTACTTGTCCTTCATTGAGTATGCTAAAGCCTTTGACTGTGTGGATCACAACAAACTATGGGAAATTCTTCAAGAGATGGGAATGCCAGACCACCTTACCTGCCTCCTGAGAAATCTGTATGCAGGTCAAGAAGCACCAGTTAGAACCAGACATGGAACAATGAACTGGTTCCAAACTGGAAAATCAGTACATCAAGGCTGTATACTGAAACCTGCTTATTTAACTTAAAGCAGAGTACATCATGAGAAATGCCGGGCTGGATGAAGCACAAGCTGGAATCAAAGACTGCTGGGAGAGATATCAATAACCTCAGATATGCAGATGACACCATCCTTATGGCAGACAGCAAAGAGGAACTAAAGAGCCTCTTGATGAAAGTGAAAGAGAAAAGTGAAAAAGCTGGCTTAAAACTCAACATTCAAAAAACCACAACCATGGAATCCAGCCCTGTCACTTTATGGCAAATAGATGGGGAACCAATGGAAACAGTAGAGACTTTATTTTCTGGGCTCCAAAATCACTGCAGATAGTGACTGCAGCCATGAAAATAAAAGATGATTGTTCCTTGGAAGAAAAAGCTATGAACAACCTAGACAGCATATTAAAAGTAGAGACATTACCACAAAGTTCCATCTTGTCAAAGCTACATTTTTTCCACTAGTCATTTACGGATCAAGAGTTGGACCATAAAGAAGGCTCAACATTGAAAAAGTGATGTTTTCAAATTATAGCGCTGAAGACAACTCTTCAGAGTCCCTTGGATTGCAAGCAGATCAAACCAGTCAATCCTAAAGGAAATAAACCCTGAATATTCACTGGAAGGACTGATGCTGAAGCTGAAGCTCCAATACTTTGGCCACCTGATTCAGAGAGCCAACTCATTGAAAAAGACCCCGATGCTTGGAGAGACTAAGGGTAGGAGAAGAAGTGGGTGACAGAGGATGAGATGGTTGGATAGCATCACTGAGTCAATGGACATGACTTGGGCAAACTCCAGGAGATACTGAAGAACAGGAAAGCCTGGAGTGATGCAGCCCATGGGTTGAAAAGACTCACACATGACTTAGCGACTCAATAAGAAGAATTTATATCCAAACATAACTACTCTAAAAAGAAAAGCTTTGATTACGTGGACTTTTGTTGGCCAAGTGATATCTCTGCTTTGTAATATACTGTCTAGGTTTGAAGTAGAAGTATATGTTCTTCTGGACCATGAAGGTCAGCAATCTGATCTCTGGATCTCTGGCTTCATTGAAACCTCGCATGTACATCTGCAAGTTCTCGGTTCATGTATGCTGAAGCCTAGCTTGAAGGCTTTTGAGCATAACCTCACTAATGTGTGAAATGAGCATAGGTGTACATTTGTTTGTATATTTTTTAGCATTGCTTTTCTTTGGGATTAGAATTAAAACTTCTCAGTTTTTCAAATTTGCTGACATATTGAGTATAGCATTTTAACAGCATCATCTTTTAGGATTTAAAATAGCTCAGCTGGGAATTTCATCAACTCCTCTAGCTTTGTTTGTAGTGATGCTTCCTGAAGCCCACTTGAATTCACATTCCAGAATGTCCCGATTCTAGGTAAGTGACCACACTATCGAGGTCATCAGGGTCATGAATATCATTTTTGTATAGTTCTTCTGTGTATTCTTGCCACCTCTTCTTAATCTCTTCTGCTTCTGTTAGGTCCTTATTGTTGCTGCCCAGATCATATAAAAAGTCTCAAATTTTAAAAGACTGAAATCATACAAAGCACCTTTACAAACCACAATGGGATAAAACTAGAAATAAATTACAGAAAACCTAAAAATTTCATAATATGCAGAGGTTAAACAACTATTTGGATCTATGAAGAAATTAAAATCATGATGAAAAGTACATTGACACAAATAAACACTGAAATACAACCTACACAATATACATGCAGCAAAAGCAATCCTAAGAGGAACATCTTTAGCATAAATGGTTCCCTTTAGAACAAGAAAAATATCAAATGAACAAGCTTACACCTAAAGGACTCTAAGAATAAGGACAAAGCACAATGTTAGAAGGAAGAGAGTAACAGATATTAAAGCAAATATCTAGACTGAAAGAACAGTATAAAAGATCCATAAAACTGAAAGTTCGTTCTTTGAAAAGATAAAATTTACAAACATTTAGCTATATCAATCAAGATAAAATGACAGATTAAAGATAAAAAGATAAGTAATATTATAAAGAAATCATGTTACATTAATACCACAGAAATACAAAGAATCATGTTACTCTGAACAACTATACACCAATGAACTGGACAACCTAAAAAATGGATAAATCCTTAGAACTATACAATCTTCCAAGAATGAAACACAATAAAGAAGAAAATCTAAATAGACTGACCGCTAGTAAAGGAATTGACTCAGTAATTACCACTCTCTGAAGAAACAAAAGTCCTTCAGATGGTTTCACTGGTGAAGTCTACCAAACATTCAAAGAACTAATATGAATCATTTTCAAATGCTTCTAAAAATATTAGTAAAGGGAACACTTCCAAACTCATTTTATGAGGCTAATACTGCTCCCCTACGAAAACCAGACAAGGACAACTACCAGAGAAGAAAATTACAAGCCAATATTCCTGAGGAACACAAATGCAAAAATCCTCCAAAAAATACTACAAATAATGATATACTGATGATACATTTAACGTGGAATTTATTCCATGGATACAAGGATAGTTCAAAGTCTACAAATCAATGTGATACATCACATTAACAAACTGAAGAATAAAACTCAAATGATCAAAATGAAGACTAAAAATCTTACTATCATCTCAATAAATCTCAAAAAAAAGCATTTGACAAATTCAGCATCCATTTATGAGGAAAACTCTCAACAAAATAGTATACGGGAATGTACATCAACGTAATAAAGGCCATTGACAAGCCCACAGCTAACACTATTCAATTGACTTCAGTTCAGTTGCTCAGTCATGTTTGACTCTTTGCGACCCCATGAATCGCAGCACGCCAGGCCTCCCTGTCCATCACCAACTCCCAGAGTTCACTCAAACTCACGTCCATCGAGTCGGTGATGCCATCCAGCCATCTCATCCTCTGTCGTCCCCTTCTCCTCCTGCCCCCAATCCCTCCCAGCATCTGAGTCTTTTCCAGTGAGTCAACTCTTTGCATGAGGTGGCCAAAGGACTGGAGTTTCAGCTTTAACATCATTCCTTCCAAAGAAATCCCAGGGCTGATCTCCTTCAGAATGGACTGGTTGGATCTCCTTGCAGTCCAAGGGACTCTCAAGAGTCTTCTCCAACACCACAGTTCAAAAGCATCAATTCTTCAGCACTCAGCCTTCTTCACAGTCCAACTCTCACATCCATACATGACCACAGGAAAAACCATAGCCTTGACTAGACGGACATTTGTTGGCAAAGTAGTGTCTCTGCTTTTTGTTAAAAGCTAAAAGCTTTTCCTCTAAGATAAGAAACAAGATGAGGATGACCACTCTTGTCACTTTATTCAACCCAGTACTGGAAATCCTAGTCAGAGCAATTAGGAAAGAAAATAAATAAAATACATCTAAACTGGAATCAAGATTGCCGGAAGAAACATCAATAACCTCAGATATGCAGATGACACCACCCTTATGGCAGAAAGTGAAGAGGAACTAAAACGCCTCTTGATGAAACTGAAAGAGGAGAGTGAAAAAGTTGGCTTAAAGCTCAACATTCAGAAAATGAAGATCATGGCATCCGGTCCCATCACTTCATGGGAAATAGATGGGGAAACAGTGGAAACAGTGTCAGACTTTATTTTTCTGGGCTCCAAAATCACTGCAGATGGTGACTGCAGCCATGAAATTAAAAGACGCTTACTCCTTGGAAGGAAAGTTATGACCAACCTAGACAGCATATTCAAAAGCAGAGACATTACTTTGCCAATAAAGGTCCGTCTAGTCAAGGCTGTGATTTTTCCAGTGGTAATGTATGGATGTTAAGAGTTGGACTGTGAAGAAAGCTGAGTGCCGAAGAAATGATGCTTTTGAACTGTGGTGTTGGGAGACTTTTGACAGTCCCTTGGACAGCAAGAACATCCAACCAGTCCATTCTAAAGGAGATCAGTCCTGGGTGTTCTTTGGAAGGAATGATGCTAAAGCTGAAACTCCAATACTTTGGCCACCTCATGCAAAGAGTTGACTCATTGGAAAAGACCCTGATGGGAAGGATTGGGGGCAGGAGGAGAAGGGGATGACAGAGGATGAGATGGCTGGATGGCATCACTGACTTGATGGATGTGAATTTGGGTGAACTCCGGGAGTTGGTGATGGACGGCGAGGCCTGGTGTGCTATGGTTCATGGAGTCGCAAAGAGTCGGACATGACTGAGTGACTGAACTGAAATGAACTGAAACTGGAAATGAAGTGTATTAATAGGAAGTCTGTGAATAGCCAAAGTCATCATCATCATCATAAAGAACAAAGCTGGAGGCATCACACTCCCTGATTTCAACCTATATTACAAAGTTACATTAACTAACAGAGTATAATATTGGCATAAATACAGACACAGAGATCAGTGGAGCAGAACAGAGAGTCCAATAATAAAGCCATACATACATGGTCAATTAATTTATGACAAAAAACTAAGACTATACAATGGGGAAAGGACAGTTTCTTCAAAAAATTGTGCTGAGAAACTGTACATGGAAAAGCATGAAACTGGACCACTGCCTTACACTGCACATAAAATCTTGACTCAAAATGGACTGAAGATTTACATGTAAGATATGAAACCATGAAACTCATACAAGAAAACATAACTGATAGTATCCTTGACACTCGTCTTGAGGATGACTTTTTTAGATCTGACATCAAGTGCAATGGCAAGAAAAGCAAAAGTCAATAAATGGACTAAATCAAACTAAAAAGCTTCTGCACAGAAAAGGAAATCATCAACAAAATAAAGGACAATTATCAACAAAATAAAGAGGCAATTTACTGAATAGTAGAAAATATTTGCAAATCATAATTAGATTTAATATCCAAAATATATTAAAAACCCATACAACTCTATATCCAAAAAAAAATTCCACTGAAATATAGGCAGAGGCTCTTAATAGAAATTCTCCCCCAAAAGACACAGAAAAACAACGACATGAAATAATGCTCAGTATCACTAATCATCACAGAAATGGAAAGCAAAACCACATCGATATAACACCTCACACTTAGCCAGAACAGCTTTCAGGAAAAAAAACCCAAAAAACAAAAAACAGGAAATGATAAGTGTTGGTGAGAATGTGGAGAAAAGAAAACTATTATCCACTGCAGGTGAGAAAGCAAATTGGTGTAGTCACTATGTAAGGGAATATGGAGTTTCCTCAAGAAATGTAAAATACTGTATGATTCAGCAATTCCACCTTTGGGTATTTATACAAAGAAAATAACAGCACTAACTCAAAAAGGTATATGCCCCTCTATGTTCACTGCAGCGTTATTTACAACAGCCAATTTACATAAAGATGTAAGTGAATGCATAAAGAAAATGTAACACACACATAAATGCACACATATCCACAGGAGTATCATCCAGCTACCCGGAAAGAAGGCAATCCTGCCACTGACAACAACACGCATGAGCCCGAGGGCATTGTGCTAAGTTTGAAGTCAGATAGAAACAGACAAATATTATATAACCTCACTTACATGTGGATATGAAAGTAAAACAAAATAAAACCCAAGCTCATAGACACAGAGACCATGCTGGTGATGCCAGAGCTGAGGGTGGGGAGTGGGCAAAATGAGTGTAGGGAGTCAACAGGTACAAACCTTCAGTTTTAAAATAAATAAATGGGATGTGTGCATAGCATGGCAAATACAATTAATACCGTATTGTGTATTTGAAAGTTTTAAGAGTGTAAACCTCAGGCATATTCTTCAGTATGTCTTTTTATTTTCTCCTTTTAAAGTTCTATCTGCTTACATTTTTCTCACTCAAATTAACGTATTAATAACCCGTGATCAGTACGCATTATATAATTAAAATAATACAGAGTATTCTACATATTGAAACTTTTGATAATTAAGGAATATAAGAAATATTTATTTGTGGATTCTTCAAAGAAGAGTTATCATATAGATTTACAGCAGCTGTTATATATTCCAGTGCTGTGTTTTCCAAGAATCATTCATAATTAACCGAAAACTGAAGCACAACTACTCAGGGAAAACATAAATGGAAGAAAATAAAAGCTATAAGTAATATGTTTTAACTTTAACTTCACAGAAAATCACTGTTATCATTATGTAATACCCTCTTTTGAACAGGAATAAGATATATTTCCATACATACTTCGCAGGATTCTAAAACACAGTTTCATAGAGTATAAAAGCTTATTAATTGCCTGCCAAAGATCTTAGAAATCAAGTATACACTTTAAATAGTTATTGTGTAGTCTAAAATTAGCAAAAAATAGCTGATTGTTGCATATCCTTAGTTGCATAAACAAACACTATTTTAAATATACTACATAGGCATTTTTATCAAATATACCTTCCTATTGCTAAAATATATTATTAAAGGTTTGCTCTTGTTGCTGTTTAGTTGCTCAGTCATGTCCGACTCTTTGCAACCCCATGGAGTATTGCCTCCCAGGCTCCTCTGTCCATAGGATTCTCCAGAGAAGAATACTGGAGTGGGTTGCCATTTCCTTCTCCAAGGTTTGCTCCTAGGGTGGCTTACTTTAAATGTCCTTCCATAGAATACTTTGAAATTGCCTCATCATCTATGGAAGCTGTAAAGCTTATCATAAACAATATATCAAAATATACTTTATAGAGTTCATTATGCTAGAATGCATTCTGAGTATTCTCTGTAGATTAACTCATTCAATCCTCTTAGCAACCTTATGAAGTATGTATGACTCTGTTCAGTTTAGTTCAGTTGCTCGTGTCCGTGTGACATGGGTTCTTTGTGACCCCATGAATCACAGCACGCCAGGCCTCCCTGTCCATCACCAACTCCCGGAGTTCATTCAAACTCATGTCCATTGAGTCGGTGATGCCATCCAGCCATCTCATCCTCTGTCGTCCCCTTCTCCTCCTGCCCCAATCCCTCCCAGCATCAGAGTCTTTTCCAATGAGTCAACTCTTTGCATGAGGTGGCCAAAGTATTGGAGTATCAGCTTTAGCATCAGTCCTTCCAAAGAACACCCAGGACTGATCTCCTTTAGAATGGACTGGTTGGATCTCCTTGCAGTCTAAGGGACTCTCAAAAGTCTCCCAACACCACAGTTCAAAAGCATCAATTCTTCGGCACTCAGCTTTCTTCACAGCCCAACTCTCACATCCATACATGACCACTGGAAAACCATAACCTTGACTAGACAGACCTTTGTTGGCAAAGTAATGTCTCTGCTTTTGAATATGCTATCTAGGTTGGTCATAACTTTCCTTCCAAGGAGTAAGCATCTTTTAATTTCATGGCTGCAATCACCATCTGTAGTGATTTTGGACCCCCAAAAAATAAAGTCTGACACTGTTTCCACTGTTTCCTCATCTATTTCCCATCAAGTGATGGGACCAGATGCCATGATCTTCATTTTCTGAATGTTGAGCTTTAAGCCAACATTTTCACTCTCCTCTTTCAGTTTCATCAAGAGGCGTTTTAGTTCCTCTTCACTTTCTGCCATAAGGGTGGTGTCATCTGCATATCTGAGGTTATTGATATTTCTCCCAGCGATCTTGACTCCAGCTTGTGCTTCTTCCAGCCCAGCGTTTATTATGATGTACTCTGCATAGAAGTTAAATAAGCAGGGTGACAATATACAGCTTTGACGTACTCCTTTTCCTATTTGGAACCAGTCTGTTGTTCCAAGTCCAGTTCTAACTGTTGCTTCCTGACCTGCATATAGCTTTCTCAAGAGGCAGGTCAGGTGGCCTGGTATTCCCATCTCTTTCAGAATTTTCCACAGTTTATTGTGATCCACATAGTCAAAGGCTTTGGCATAGTCAATAAAGCAGAAGAAGATGTTTTTCTGGAACTCTCTTGCTTTTTTGATGATCCAGCAGAGGTATGATTACTTGCCCTCTATTACAAGACTTCGGAGAAGGCGATGGCACCCCACTCCAGTACTCTTGCCTGGAAAACCCCGCGGATGGAGGAGCTTGGTGGGCTACAGTCCATGGGGTCGCTAAGAGTCGGACACGACTGAGCGACTTCACTTCACCTATTATAAGACTAAGGAATTCAAGTTCAGAGGGGTGAAGTGACTTTTCCAAGGCCACACAGTAAACAAACGAAGACAGCATTCAACCCAGACCATCTGACATCTGATTAAAGAGACTGTTTCCTTAACTACACGCCAACCTACCAAATACATGCGTATGCTTAAACAAATTCGTTTTCCAATACTGGAGACGCATCTGTAAACAATGGGATAATGTCTCTGCCATCTATTTACACAGCTTTGATCAATTGTTAGAAGAAAATTAGAGTACAACTGAGCTTTAATTAAATACTCTTGAATATCCAATCATGCAATCAACTTCAATATAAGCAGTTCTGATTTTAAGTAAATAGATTTTTCCCCTCTCTTCCTGCTCACAGTAAGAGATCTAATCAAGAAGATATATTCAAATGCATTAATTTGGAGACAGATCATGGATTGTGATATAAAAGGAAACCATTAGTAACATACAAAAAACAAAGTCAAATAAGGATATATTATGATGCTTCTGTACTAGAAAAAAATATATTTCATTTCTGAACATTTCTTTCTGTATTTTGTGACCTATTTATATACTGACTTTCATTTTTAAAAATTCAGGGTATCTATGACTTTTATTTTCTCTTTAATAGCAGTAATCCTCCATTAATGGGGCCAAATACTTTTAGTATTAGCCCCTAAAATCTGAGTTTTAATTACTTTTTACATTATAAAAATAATAGCCTTGGCACTCAGTATAAGCTTTAGGTTAACACATTATTGTCTATGTTTACACATTATTGTCTGGGGGATTTTTGTAGAAACTAATACCTGTGGCGTTACTATGTCTCCAGTCAATAGTGATGTCAAAGCTTGTGAAATGGTATTGACTAACTTGCCTTTACATTTTATTCTCTGGCACGAGGCAAGTGCCTTCTTTATCTCTCGTCAAGCTCATAAACAGCTGTACTTCTGTGGTCATACTCTCCAAGATGCCTTCTCTGGCAGCTGCTGGCCTAGAGATCAAGGTCCAATCCTGGTGAACTGGGACACCTTGCTCCTATTCCCTTCTTTGCAGAACATTTACTGTTCTGAACTCAGAACAAGGCTGCCAGAGCCAACAGGTGGCCTGTAAGAAGAGATCTGGACATCTACTCAAGAGTTAACCACAGAGTTTTGCCTCTTGGCACAAAAAAAAAAAAAAACCAAAAACACACACACACACAAAATGCTAGAACATCTGCCAGGTACACCTCCACACCAATGAAAACCATCTGTCACATCTCTTCTCACCTGGGAATATTCAGTGGACATTAATGAGACTCCACATCTGATGGTGGGCAACACAAGCTGGACTGGCTCAGCAGGCACTGACTTAGCTCACTCTAACCTATACTGCAGTCCCTGGGGCCGCAAAGAGTCAGACACGACTGAGCAACTGAACTGAACTGAAGCTACACATGTCAGTGCATGCCCAGCAACAGGGGTCTTCTGCTTGGCAGGACTTACATTTCTAATGTCACCAACTGCAAGAGCATATGCTATGCATTAAACTCTAAAGCTGAGAGCTTAATGACCATTTTTTTTTAAGATAAGGTGTAAATATAAAAGTCAGTCAAAGGGCTTCCCTGATGGCTCAAATGGTAAAGAATCTGCCAGCAAAGTGGGAGACCTAGCTTCAATCCCTGGGTCGGGAAGATCCTCTGGAGAAGGGAATGGCAACCCACTCCAGTATTACTGCCTCGAGAATTCTACGGACAGACGCACCTAGGGGCCGGCAGTCCAAGGGGTTCCAAGAGTCGGACACGACTGAGCAACTAACACACACACACGTGCTACAGGGAAATCCTTTCCTTCCTTCCTTCCTCCCTCCTCCTTTTTTTTTTTCAGCACAGACTATAAAGGCAGCAAATCTCGTGGTGTTACACAACCAGAACTGCCAGAGTCAGCAAATTAATATAGGAAATCCAGGTACCTTAAACTTCAAGTAAACAAGGAATAGTTTTTTAGTATAAGCATGTCCCAAATACTGTATTTCACTTGGTAACTCTACATGCAACATGATTATCTAAATTTGATAACAGATATTTAAGCTGTGCTGATTAGTAGGTCAGCCTGATTTAATGGAAAGACTGGGAGACAGTACCTCAAAAGATGGCATTCTCAGCCTAATTCCACCTCCTCCCACACAATGACTCTCAGAATACCCCCCACCATCTGTGCACTCCAGTATCCTTACTTATAAAATAGACAGAATGATGCTTTTCCTGTCAGTCTTAGGAGGATCAACTAAATGAAAAGAAGTGAAAGGATTCCAAAAACTGAATTTAAGACAACCTTAAACTATGAGTCATTATTAATCAGTATGCTTTCAATAACAAAAGTTGACATGTTATCTTTTCAAATAGAAACAAATCACAACTTAGCTGTTTGAAAATAAAACTATCCCATTAATTGCTCAAACTATTCTGGTCTGTTTCTATCCAAACCGTGCCATTAGACTACTACTGTAAAGATCATAAGGGCCTCCTTAAATAAGTAAATTCCAAACTGTAGTCTTCAATTTTAATTCTGTTCTCTTATTTCACTACAACTTCTTACCCTGTGTAAAACTGTTTTGCATATTTATCCACCAGCACTTAGGCCACTGCCTGGCACACTGCACATGTTCAATAAATATGCTCAGTAAGTAAATACATGCACATGCATGCTCAGTTCTGTCCTAGTGTGCAACCTCATGGACTGCAGCCTCCCAGACTCCTCTGTTCATGGAATCTTCCAGGCAAGAATACTGGAGTGGTAAGCCATTCCCTTCTCCAGGGGATCTTCCCGACCCAGGGATCGAACCTGCATCTCCTGCATTGGCAAGCAGATTCTTTACCTCCTGAGCCAGATGGGAAGTCCTAAATAAATAAACAAAGGTCACCTATTGGTCCTACTTTCCTCTGTAGTAGACACTAAGATGGGTCACCCAGATCTCTGTCCAATGAAACAGTTGTTGCCCCAGCTGTTAGGAATGCTCTTGGCAGATAGCCTTCAACTGCCAGGCCTTCAGAGGCTGCCTCAGCTGCAGGGAGCCATGTTATGCAAAGTGTCACCCCTTCTTAGGGTGGCCACAGTCCAGTGGAAGTAGAGTGACCTGGCCTTCGGCCCAGCCTAGGAGAACTCTGAAGGACCCTCCTAACTTCAGAGCTCCACTGAGAGGTCAGCCAAGTTGCTGCTGGGCCCATACAGCGGCTTCATTTCTCTCGCTAATCCTCCTTGCTATACCCTCCTCCACAGATTCTGACTCCAAAATCATCCTGCATGAACATCCTGCACATGACACTTCTTAGAATTTGTTTCCCAGAGACTTCCACCTGTGATAGTCTCACAACATCATCTCAGTTCAGTTCAGTTGCTCAGTCGTGTCCGACTCTTTGCGACCCCATGGACTGCAGCACGCCAGGCCTCCCTGTCCATCATCAACTCCTGGAGTTGACTCAAACTCATGTCCATTGAGTCGGTGATGCCATCCAACCATCTTATCCTCTGCCGTCCTCCTCCTGCCTTCAATCTTTCCCAGAATCAGGGTCTTTTCAAATGAGTGAGTTCTTCGCATCAGGTGGCCAAAGTATTAGGAGTTTCAGCTTCAACATCAGCCCTTCCAATGAACAGCCAGGACTGATCTCCTTTAGGATGGACTGGTTGGATCTCCTTGCAGTCCAAGGGACTCTCAAGAGTCTTCTCCAACTCCACAGTTCAAAAGCATCAATTTTTCTGCACTCAGCTTTCTTTATAGTCCAACTCTCACATCCATACATGACTACTGGAAAAACCAACATCATCTAACAGAGATGAAATTCCCTCTTTGAAAGTCTTCATTTGTTGCCAGTCCTCTTTTCCCCTCTTATAAACATTAAGGTGCTAGAATTACCAGAGTCAAGGCCCCTGGTTCTGTTGTTTTTTTAAATTTTTTAAAAAATTTTCTCTTCAAATGAGCACAATCATTTCTATATTTCTTGATGATAGGTGTTCCTGGACTGATCTCTAATCCACACTGCTCTTCTAAATTTCACATTTGTACCGTGTGATTTCACGTTTGTCATATGAATGGCATCCCCATTTGGAACTGTCATCTGGAAGCTGGGACACTCTTGCTGCCTTTCAATTAATTCTCCACTGATCTTTTAAAGACATAAATCAAACCACAGTATTCTTCTGCTTCAGTGACTTTCCATTGTATTTTTAGCTAAAAATTCAAATTATTTTCCATGACCTAAAAGGAGGTTGAATACTTCTCATATTAGTGAACATTTGCGCTTCATACTCAATGATATTCAGAATTATTCAAACTGGGATGCTTTTAAGAGAGACACAAAGTGCTATCAGCAATTACTCCAGGATAGCAGACAATAGCCAGAATGAGCTCAGGCACTTGGAGACATACGTTCATTCCGTGTAGAAGATGTTCACTACATTGTTTTGAAATTTTCTGAAGTTACAAAATGTCTACAGCTAGTTTCAATATCTTAATGTTCACAGCCTTGGAAGTGACTTAGGTCCCAAATAATGAAATGGTCAAAAAAGCAGTGGTTACATTTTGCAAGAGAAACCCATGAAGATAAGATGTCTCATGGAGTGGTGATATTTAACTAAGCTGGTTTTTCAGAGCCTTTGGGGCTCTTCTAAATTACCCCTGGGCATTTTCAAAATGCATGACAACAGGCTCTTCCCAGAACCACAAAATCAAAATGTCTAGGACGGGCCCAGGCATGTGCATTGTGGAAAACCTTCCCAGGGTGAGATCCATTGCACTAATCGATGACAGACACTGTTTCAGCCACTTTTTAAGTTAAAGAGGTGAGTACTGTAACAGTGATTGTGTAGCCTTACCTGCAGTGAGAGTACTATTAGATTTAGCAATACTAAATACCCCAGATTACTGAACACACTTAGCTCGATTTTCCTCTGGAACACTTCAGCAATAGTAGTCATATTTTTAGGAGTGAAGATAGAATACGTTTGGCAAATGTTGATTATTTTGAGTCCAGGGGTTCATTAAATGGCTGTCTATCCTTACTTTTGCATACATTTAAATTTTTGATAACCAAATGCTTAAATAATAAGAGCCACTGGTAAAAACAAATGATGGATTTACTAAAATAACCAAGTCCAGTTAATTATATTTTGCAAATGACTTTAATTTAGACCCTCTCTTTACTATCCCTCTTGTCACTATCCTTACTTCAGACTTTTATTAACGCTCATCTGAAATCTGAATTTACTTTTTATTCTGATATCCTGTAATGAATATACTCATTCACTCACTCGTTCATTCTTCAAAATCCCTCTATGAAACAGGGCATCTATTTGCAAAGAACTAGGATACAAGAAGCTACTCTCCTCTTAATGTTGCCAAAGTGAGTCTTAAATCTGATCAAGCCATTTCCCAGGAAAATGAAAATAAAACTATCATCTATGAAAGAGGCGGGCAAATTTTTTCTGTAAAAGGTCAGATAAATTTATTAGGTTTTGTAGGCAATAAGGTTTCTTTTGCAACTATCCAATTGTGCCATTATAATATAAAAGCAATCATAGGTAATATATAAACAAATGTGCTCATGTGTTTCAGTTAAACAATTTTATAGCCACTGACCTGTACTGGGCTTCCCTGATGGCTCAAATGGTCAAGAATCCTCCTGTAATGCAGGAGACCTGGGTTCAATCCCTGGGTTGGGAAGATCCCCTGGGGGAAGGCATGGCAACCCACTCCAGTATTCTTGCCTGGAGAATTCCATGGATAGAGGAGCCTGGTGGGCTACAGTTGATAGGGTTGCAAAGAGCTGAACACCACTGAGTGACTTAATACATAGACCTGTGTATTAAACAACCAAATTCCTTTGAAATATTAACTCAAATTACACCATGACTATGACCACACACCACCCTGGTATTTGTAATTCTTATTACAATCCCAAGTCTGGAAGCTCTTCCACATTTTCTGTGTTGCCACAGACTTGGTAAATCTTTGACTTGAGTACATATTAATACTTCAATACCCAGAACAAATTGTAACTCTCTAGGTGAAGCCTTCCATGTATTCTATGCTTCCCTTGAATTTTGGTAGAGTTAATAGCACCCCATATGTGTATTATACATAAAATGCTATGAAGGCACTTATCACATATTATAGATTCTCTCAATTTTTATCCCCACCAGCATTACTGACCCTGTTAATCTGTAATTGAAAGGTCTATGGAGGGCATTTCTGGGTGCTTTAAAACACTAATATGTGTAGAATGGTGGGCTCTACCACTTCAGCCTCTCAGAGGAGATACTGCACTTCTTCAAGAAAAAGACAACCAAAGAGTACAGATAAAATTGAACCTTATTTCTCTTTTTTAAAGCCCAAAGCAATAAATATGCGAAAATAGGACCCCATGGAAATTAACAGCATGACTTATGTGTACTTCATGTATAAGCTTTCTAAAATCATTCCTTTATTCCTCTTTTTTTTTTTGGCCAAGACCCTAATGAGGTTTCTGACCACGTTTTCTTACACACAGTAAGCTGAAAATGGCCAGATGAAAGGGACAGTTAGAAGTCAGGTTATCCATCCCTCTTCTCTTAGGAAGAAGCATTCCTAACACACCAGGAAAAGGAGAAATTACCCTATTTTTTAGGAGTCTCAGGAGGGAGTGATTTTACAACCTCCTCTGGTAATCTGTTCTAATGCTTAACAAATTTTTCTGTCAGAAAACAATCTTCCTAAGTCCCTTTGCTGCAGAATAAAACCATTTTTCTTGCCCTGTTCTTGGGGGAGATAGAAAATAGCTTACATTACATTGTGAAAGAGACCTGAATATGTTTAAAACCTGTATAAAATTTTCCCTATCTGAGCTCATCCTTTTAGATATTTTCATTTCTTGAACCAATAATCCTGTTTCCAAACTGCAAGTATTTGAAATATAATTCCCCATATTTATTCTTTTGTCTAACTTACTAATACTGAATAACAGCTTATGCAGACTGGTTTTCTTTCCCTACCTTTTATAAAAATAAGAATTACTCATCAGAAGGCACAGTTCTAATTATTAAGTGGAATTTTAAAATGAGAATTGAAAATTCACCTCCTATCATTTGCTTAGCCCCTGAGCAATAATGTTCCCTCAGCAAAGTTTTTCTAAACTGAGAAGATTCTTCAGATATCCATTTTATATAGCAATATCTCACTGAAAATAAACAAACATGGTGTTGTCTAAAATAGGAGATTTGAAAGTTCATGAAATTTTAATGTTTCACCTTGAAAGTGAAAAAACATATAGCAGGAATGGTGATAATTCACAGAATACCTTTTCTTTCATGTTCAAGGCACCCAGGTTCACTTTAATCAAAAGGGTGAAGGAATAACTGAGGGAAGGAATTCTTACTTATGTCCAGGTCTTATTCTTCCCTTCACAACCTATGAGACTTTCTTTTTCTTTCTCATTTAAGATTAAAATACCTTCTGGAGAAGTCCCTCGGACTGTAAAGAGATCAAATCAGTCAATCCTAAAGGAAATCAACCTTGAGTATTCATTGGAAGGACTGTTGCCGAAGCTCCAATACTTTGGCCACCTGACGTGAACAGCCGATTCACTGGAAAAGACCCTGATGATGGGAAAGACTGAAGGCAAAAGGAGAAGGGGGGCAGAGGATAAGGTGGTTAGATAGCATCACTGATTCAACGAGCATGAATCTGAGCAAACTCGGGGAGACAGTGAAGGACAAAGAGGCCTGACGTGCCGCAGTCTATGGGGTTAAAAAGAATCAGACACGACTTAGTGACTGACCAACAGCAACATGATCGCTCTACTTGGCTGTAGTAACTTACATTCCTGCCAACAGTGTAGAACCTCGTACTCAGTCGCTCAGTCGTGTTTGACTCTCTGCAACCCCCTGGACTGTAGCCCACCAGCCTCCTCTGCCCAGGGAATCTTCCCCTGCAAGAACACTGGAGTGGAGTACCATTTCCTATTCCACGGGATCTTCCCAACTGAGGGATAGAACCTGCATCTCTCGTGTCCCTTGCACTGACAGGCAAATTCTTTACCACTGGCACCACCTGGGAAGGCAAACAATGTAGGAGGGTTCCCTTTCTTCCACATCCTCACCAGTGTTTATTGTTTGTAGATTTTTTGATGATGGCCATTGGAACTGGTGTGAAGTGATATCTCATTGTAGTTTTGAGCTGCAATTTTCTAATAATTAGCAGTGCTGAACATCTTCTCATGTACCTCGTGGCCATTTATATGTATTCTTTGGAGATATGTCTATTTAGGCCTTCAGCCCATTTTTTGATTGGGTTCTTTATTTTTTGAATATTGAGCTGCATGAGCTGCTCATAAATTTTGGAGACTAATTCCTTGTCAGTCACATCATATTTAAATATTTTATCCCAATCTATGGGGTGTCTTTTCATTTTGTTTATTGGTTCATTTGCAGTGCAAAAGTTTTTGAGTTTAAGTAGGTCCCATTTGATTATTTTTTGCTTTGATTTCCATTATTCAGGAGACAGATACTGTCTGTCTGTGGTGATTTTTTTTTTCTTTTTTTTTTTTTTCTGTGGTGATTTATGTCACAGAATGTTTGGCCTATGTTTTCCTCTTGGGGATTTATAGTGGTCAGTCTCATATTTAAATCTTTAGCCCACTGTGAGCTTGTTTTTGTTCATGGTGTTAAAGGTTGATCTAATTTCATTTTTTTTTTTTAGCTGTCCTTTTTTCCTGGCACCATTTGTTTCCATCTTCTTTGATTTCTTTCATTAGCATGTTACAGTTTTCTTAGTACAGGTCTTTTATCTCCTCAGGTAGATTTATTCCTAGTAATTTTATTCTTTTTGGTCTAATGATACACAGAACTGTCTCCTGAATTTCTCTTTTTGATCTTTCATTGTTAGTGTATAGAAATACAACAGATTTCTGTGTATTAATTTTATAACCTGAAACTTTACCAAATTCATTGATGAGCTCTAGTAGTTTTCTGGTAGCATCTATGTATAGTATCATATCATCTGCAAATGAGGCTTCCCAGGTGGCTCAGTGGTAAAGAATCCACCTGCCAATGCAGGAGACACAGAAGATGCAGATTTAATCCCTGGGTCAGAAAGATCCCCTGGAGTAGGAAATGGCAACTCATTCCAGTCAGTATTCTTGCCTAGAAAATTTCATGGACAGAGGAGCCTGATGGGCTACAGTTCACAGGGTTGCAAAGAGTTGGATGTGACACGGATTTGATCCCTGGTCGGGGATGATCCCACAGGCCTAGATGTGTGGGCTTCAGCAGTTACAGCACACGCGCTCAGCAGTCACAGCTTGTGGGCTCTAGAGTGCTGGCTCAGCAGTTGTGGTGCACGGCCTATGTTTCTCCATACCACGTGGGAGCAAACCCATGCCCCCTGCACTGGCAGGCAGATTCTGAATCACTAGGCCACCAGGGAAGCCTCCCATTGCCTTCCTGCCTCTTGTTTTTGATGAAAAATCAGATGTTCACCATGTCATTGTGTCATCTCTTGCTGCTTTAAATACATGTCTCTTTGCTATCAATAGGTTGAGTATATTGTGTTTCTCTGTGTGTGTATCTGTATTTATCCTATTTGACCTTCACTGATTCTTTGCAAAATGTCAATGAATAGTTTTCTTTTTTTTTCATCAAATTTAGATTTGTTTTTTCCAGAAAGCCTCTATTACCAGAATTAAGAAGTGACTCCCAAAATTTTAACTGGAATCATTTATAAATTGATGAATCTAGTTCACAGAACATAAAATTTCACCAAATATATATATTTACAGATCAACGGAAGAGAACTGACATCCTTACCATACCAAGTAAGCTACTGATACAGCTGCCCATTTAATTATTTTACATCCTTTTATTTTTTTTTTCCCATAGAGATCTTATATAAATCTTCTGGGTTTCTTCATGTATTTATATTGCCAGTGTAAGTGAACTTTTTTTACTATCCAATTTGTTAATTGGTCATTACTGGTATGAGAAGCTTTGAATCTGAATAATGACTTTTTATAGCTATGACATTTCTAAAATTCTGACTTTACATCTAAGAACCTGGTTAAATTCTTATGTTTCTAACATGTATATTCTCTTGGATTTACATCAATTAAGCATACTAACTACAAATATGGACAGTTTTATCTCTTCTTTTCCAATTCTTAATATGTATTTCCTTTCCTAGGTAATACAATATCACCTAGTATCTACAGTAAAATGATGTATAGAAGGAGTGATACCTGGCATCTCTATACGATTTCTTATTTTCAAATAGGATTGTTTGAAATTGATTATCCAACACCTCTATTTTAGAGCAATGTTAGAGTATTAATTGATATAGCTGATTCACTAGTATAGCCTCTAAAGGAAGATGCTGATAATTTATTCAATATGTATTATTATGGATATTCTGCAATCAAAGTTAGCATTATTACAATTTTCTCTTAGTGAGGGTTTGCTGATTTAAGTAATCAGGCAAGAATACAATATGAGCTGTTACTATGACAGTTATTTAAAATTTCGCTAATGACTTCTATATTCCTCATAAAAAGCTCTTCACTATTTCTCCCTTTAGTGAACTTTCCCAACTGTTTCAACTTAAAAAATTAAGGAAACAGTTTAACCAAATAATTCCCAAGCTATACTTTTTTGCTTTTTTCTGCTCTGAAACAGAAATAGTCAATGCTTAAAGAGACACTTCAGTTTGTTAAGCAAGAGATGTCAAAGGCAGAAACAGAACGAAACACTGGTTGTGCATCAAATGTTTTTGCGCCTCTCATGCAAAATTAAATAAAACTAAATATGCCACAGATACTGAGCTTCAAAAAATGCACATCTGATGAGAACTATCAGGGCAATTCTGAGGTCCAGTGAGAACTGGGGATCTGGGACAAAATGAACAAAACTGATGTCAACTTACATCAACTAGAGGAAGAAGGAGAGCTGCTTGCTTTCTATCTAGCTCCTTATTTCTCCACTTTTTCCTAATCCATTTCTTCCAAGCTATATTTGCTATGTTATTCTTATCCTAGGGCCAAAGGATTTCCTTATAAAGAAAATTAAACTGAAAACTCTACTCACTTCCCCTGCTCCCCAAAACTAGTAATGTCTCCCATAGTCTCACAAAAATAAACTAGCCAGTGTCCAGCAATGCATGCATACACAGTCTCCTACATGTCTTGCTTTCACTTGTCCCTTTTACCGCACTCCTTTACAGAACCATGTAAGAGAGTCTGATTAGAGTAGAGGAAAGAACAGTGAAACATGAGAAGTTAGTTTCTATTCTGTGCCCTATACCGTTTTTCCTCCATGACTGCTTACTCTATTTGTTAGGCCTCCCCTCATTCCCTAGTTTATTAAACCATGTACCTCTGTGTTATGTGTTACACCTGACCTGCCCCTTGAGAAACCTATATGCAGGACAGGAAGCAACAGTTAGAAATGGACATGGAACAACAGACTGGTTCCAAATAGGGAAAAGAGTACGTCAAGGCTGTATATTGTTACCCTGCTTATTTAACTTCTATGCAGAGTACATCATGAGAAACGCTGGGCTGGAAGAAGCACAAGCTGGAATCAAGATTGCCGGGAGAAATATCAATAACCTCAGATATGCAGATGACACCACCCTTATGGTAGAAAGTGAAGAGGAACTAAAGAGCCTCTTGATGAAAGTGAAAGAGAAGAGTAAAAAGTTGGCTTAAAGCTCAACATTCAGAAACCTAAGATCATGGCATCTGGTCCCATCACTTCATGGCAAATAGATAGGGAAACAGTGGAAACAGTGTCAGATTTTATTTTTGGGAGCTCCAAAATCACTGCAGATGGCGATTGCAGCCATGAAATTAAAAGACACTTACCCCTTGGAAGGAAAGTCATGACCAACCTAGACAGCATATTAAAAAGCAGAGACATTACTTTGCCAACAAAGGTCTGTCTAGTAAAAGCTATGGTTTTTCCAGTAGTCACGTATGGATGTAAGAGTTGGACTATAAAGAAAGCTGAGCGCCGAAGAATTGATGCTTTTGAACTGTGGTGTTGGAGAAGACCCTTGAGAGTCCCTTGGACTGCAAGGAGATCGAACCAGTCCATCCTAAAGGAAATTAGTCCTGAATATTCATTGGAAGGACTGATGTTGAAACTGAAACTCCAATACTTTGGCCACCTGATGCGAAGAACTAATTCATTTGAAAAGACCCTGATTTTGGGAAAGATTGAAGGCAGGAGAAGGGGACGGCAGAGTATGAGATGGTTGGATGGCATCACCGACTCAATGGACATGAATTTGAGCAAATTCTGGGAGTTGATGATGGATAGGGAGGCCTGGCGTACTGCAGTCCATGGGGTCGCAAGAGTCGGACACGACTGAGTGACTGAACTGAATTGGACAGCGACTCAGGTCTAGTACCCACAAGCTGTGGTCCACAGTTCTGATTTGCTTTGAGACAAATCCTCACCAGTATTTTTAATGATGAATTGGCTTTTATGTGTCATCTCTCCCTCCAGAGAGAGCTGCATTAATAATAAAATAATAGAATTTGCATAAGGCTTCAACAATTTACAAAGTGCCTCCTACAAACACGATTTTATCCTTCCCTAATCCATTTTTAAATAATAAAATGCATTTGCAGAGGTTACATGACTTGCTGGTAAGTGAAATACCCTCTCACTTCCCACTCCTAATCCCTAGTGATTTCCTATGTTTATCTGATGGATAAATTGTGGGGTGTGTGAAAGTCACTCAGTCATGTCTGACTCTTTGTGACCCCGTGGACTATACAGTCCATGGAATTCTCTAGGCCAGAATACTGGAGCGGGTAGCCTTTCCCTTCTCCAGGGTATCTTTGCAACCCAGGGATTGAACTCAGGTCTCCTCCATCGCAGGAAGATTCTTTACCAGCTGAGCCACAAAGGAAGCCCCAAATTGTAGGGAGAGTATATTATTCATAAAGGTAACTGGGATAGGAGGAAAAGCTATGGACACTTTCTAACAATCTTCAGTCCTGAGTCAGCAATTGCCTTGCCACT
Source organism: Bos indicus x Bos taurus (assembly GCF_003369695.1). NCBI lineage: Eukaryota > Metazoa > Chordata > Mammalia > Artiodactyla > Bovidae > Bos > Bos indicus x Bos taurus. The sequence continues at coordinate 17,580,587 of NC_040084.1, read as the reverse complement.
GATTTCTTGGAAATTCTGGATAATTAGCTCATTAGAAAGTAAAAGGAAGAAGTAGGATTTATGAGAGTTTCCTAGGATGGCAACTGAACAGGACCCCAGATGGTTGGTTATATTTCCTCTTCTATTTATCATGGGGTATAAAGGGAGAAATAATGCATGTAAATACGGTACTCTGAAAAAACAACCTCGGGCAAGTCAATTCAATGTGCCATTCACATTTAACAATGCTCAGCATCCAGTCATTTGCTGTTACTTACCAGACTGCAAGTTTTAAAAGAGCTTCTTAATAACTTCTGTGATTGAATTGTTATTCTGCCAGCTTTAACTGACACTCCTGCACCTAAGAATGTACAGTATTTCTTCAGTATTAATTTCCTTTGTATTTAATTAATTCATGGAGAATGAAGCCTTGTGTTCATAGACTTGAAATGCATTAAGGAGATACATTCATCTATTTTTAAATAGCATTTGCCCATAAACAGAAAATCTTTCCTGGTTGCTAGGTCACGTCATGTCAACCTAATAGCTGCCAAAAACAGACGGCAAGAGATAGCTAACAGTGGGTGCTTTAACTAGCCAACACACAAACACAACACTGAGAGATTAAGTGTTCATTTCAGCACCTGAAAACTTCAAGACTCACATCAAAGCATCTCAAAAAATGTATCTGATCAGTTACTAAATGGTATGTGTGTGTGTGTGCATACACGTGCATGTACATTTTATTTTTTAAAAAGAACACCTCTCTAGCTCAGTGGTGCTTCATGATACTGAGCTTTAGAATCAAAGTGAAACTTTTAAAGATACCAGGTGCCCCCAAATTCCATTTCAGTGGGTCTGGCATGAGATTCAGGCACAAGTATCTTTTTTAAAAAAACAGGTTAAGGACTATTCTCCACTTTGTGTCAGTTAGTAGCAATTATGTGAAGACAAATTCTACACTCAAAATTCTCTACAATTCTCTCCAACTTGATGTCTCTTATGTCAATCATTTAAGATTAGTTTGCTAAAAAAGGAAGTTTCAGTACTGTTTTCTAAGGAACTCATCTCTTGGCAAAAGACTGCAACTAAGCTAAGTAAATATATTTGTAAGTAACTATGTATGTCTTTGGGGGTTTCCCTGGTGGCTCAGACAGTAAAGCGTCTGCCTGCATTGCAGGAAACCCGGGTTCATCCCTGGGTCAGGAAGATCCCCTAGAGAAGGAAATAGCAACCCACTCCAGTATCCTTGCCTGGAGAATCCCATGGACAGAGGAGCCCGGTAGACTACAGTCCATGGGATTGCAAAGAGTCGGACACGACTGAGCGACTTCACTTATTCACTTATGTATGTCTTCATTTAAACATGCCGCCAATTAGTGTTTGTAAAAAGTCGCTCAGTCATGTCCGACTCTGTGACTCCATGGACTATAGCCCACCAGGTTCCTCTGCATGAATTCTCCAGGCAAGAATACTGGAGTGGATTGCCATCTTCTTCTCCAGGGGATCTTCCTGACTCAGGGACCAAATCTGGGTCTCCTGCATTGCAGGCAAATTCTTTACCCTCTGAACCACCAGGGAAGCCCCCAATTAGTGTTTAAGTGTTCTTATTTTATTATTTGATTTTACTCTGAAGCAATGAAAAAAAGATCAGATTGATGACATTTACTTTCTAGTATTTTCCTTAACTTTGTGTTCTTTTTTTAAAAAAGTGCTTCTCATAAAATAACAGAAATATTCATGAAAATGGCTAACATAAAAGAAAATCTTACTCTGGACAAAAATTAATGTCATATTTCAGAATAACTATCTTCTACAATACGAGGTAAAACTCCTGGTGAAGGAAATGAAGAGACCTTTCTAAGCCTATTCTGGTTTCAATTATTTACAAAGCCAAGAATGGAGCAGATCTTATTGTTATATTTTCTGTTTGCCTTCGCATCTGAAACTATGTTGAGAGATCAGCTTTATCAGATTTTTTCATGGTTTTTATTAAGAAAAAAAATGGAACACATCTAAAAAGTAAAATAAGCTGTTCATCAAGAAGGGAGGTGTGTTTTTAAAATTACTTAGCCCTTTTCCCCTTTTATAACCCTAGGTATATACATCTCACAGACTAAGTATATATTACCACATATATGCTCACCTACACTCCAATTCATCCAACTATACTCCTCTTAGACAAGCCTATACTGTCCGCTGATTGTTAGGAAATAGTTTGGAGGAGAGCCTTCCTCTTTCAGACAGTGATCCCTGGAACCTACAGAAAGCTCAAGTCTTCTGTTTCCCAGACAAATACCTACCATGGTTTCCTCTGAAAGTGCAAAGCTGCAATAGACAACAACACAGGAGTGGAGGAAAACAACAGATTTACATAGAAACTCAACGACTCTTCCTGAATTTCTGGTAAATGCCCTAAAGAGAAATAAAAGTCAGCTAAGACGGAGGTCTACTACTATATGTGCTATATTTGATCAGCAATAGGCGGATATGAATTTGAAGTTACTAGGCCTTTGATAAAAAATAGTAAGTGATTTTACATATGTGCGTGTGTGTGTGCTCAGTCATGTCCGATTCTTCATGACTTCACAGCCTGCAGCCCACTAGGCTCCTGTGTCCATGGGATTCTCCAGACAAGAATACTGGAGTAAGGTCGCCATTTCCTTCTCCAGGGGATCTTTCCAGCCCAGGGATCGAACCCATATCTCCTGCATCTCCTGCATTGGCAGGCAGATTCTTTATCACTAAGCCATTTGGGAAGCCAATTTTACATACGCTCAATACATATTCATTCAAAACTCATAATTTGTTACTTTAGTATGCAAAGCATGGATGAGCAGCGATGGCCATGCTTCTGGTTCAGCCACAGCTACATACAGCCACCCTTTTGCTTGCACACATGATAATAAATGAGCTACAGCTGCCAAATTAGGGAAGTGGCCCCAATATTCCTTTATTCCAATCTCAGGTGCACCCTGTCCAGTTCCGCTTGAAGTTAGCCTGTGACTTCTCTCTTCTAGACTCCTTCCCTTATCAAAACAGCAAGATTCAACCGTTTGACCAAGATCTCAACCACTAGGCTGTAAACTTTCCACATACTCCCATTTTCATATTTCATAGTGTAACAATGTTTGTCTCCTGCGAAAACAGCTGCAGACAAAAAATGAAAATTTATCAGACTGTGTATTTTAAGTATGTGTAGCTCGTAACTCGGGAGAAAGGCAATGGCAAGCCACTCCAGTACTCTTGCCTAGAAAATCCCATGGATGGAGGAGCCTGGTGGGCTACAGTCCATGGGGTCGCTACAAGTTAGTCGCAACTGAGCGACTTCATTTTTACTTTTCACTTTCACACAATGGAGAAGGAAATGGCAACCCACTCCAGTGTTCTTTCCTGGAGAATCCCAGGGATGGCAGAGCCTGGGGGGCTGCTGTCTATGGGGTCGCACAGAGTCGGACACGACTGAAGTGACTTAGCAGCAGCTCGTAACTCGGAGAAGGAAATGGCAACCCACTCCAGTGTTCTTGCCTGGAGAATCCCAGGGACAGAGGAGCCTGGTAGGAGGCCATCTATGGGGTTGCACAGAGTCGGACACAACTGAAGCAACTTAGCAGCAGCAGCAGCAGCAGCTTGTAACTCAGTGAAACTTCTTTAAAAACTTGAGTAGATTAGGATATTTTTCTGAAATGGAAATCCTTCCCCTTATGTGCAAAATCATGTCTTAGGCAGATACAAAAGATTCATCTCCTTCCACGGTTTTAGGATATGTTGGGCTTCCCTCATGGCTCAGTAAAGAATCTACCTGCAATGCAGGAGACCTGGGTTTGATCCCTGGGTTGGGAAGATCCCCTGGAGGCGGGCATGGCAACCCACTCCAGTATTCTTGCCTGGAGAATCCCATGGACAGAGGAGCCTGGCGGGCTACAGTCAATGGGGTCACAAACAATCGGACACAACTGAGCGACTAAGCACACAGCATAGACCCAGAGGGACTTGGACTCTCTCCTCTCATCTTTCCCTTAACCCTAACCAACAATTCCCTAAGAGATTTCCAAATGCCAGAATCCAGACCATGCTCATAACATTTTCCCTGCTCCATTCTGTCTGCCACCTCATGGCTGCCACACAGCAGGCACACAACGCATGCACACAGCTCTAAAACCCTCCGGTAACCAGGGCAGAGACAAGGTGAACATCCTCCAGGGCAGACAGAAGGTGCACATTCTCCTCAAACACTTTTCCAGCTTAGGTACAGGGAAGAGAGAGATTCCCTGAGCTTAAATGACACACACCACACCAGGGGAGCACACGGTGCTGAGTGACCAGGAGCTGGGAGTAATGAACCAGAACTCTGGGAATGCAGGGACTGTCTTGTTGAAGAACAGAGCCTGCTGAGCAGGACTGCCTGGACAAGATCCAGGGTCTGCCCAGCTATGTCTATGGAAGTTTTTAGAACTCTTTATGGCTCAATTTCTCCATCTGCATTAAATAAGGATAATAAAAAATATCTTTCCTGGGTTGTTCTAAGGATTAAGTGAAATAATCTCTGCAAAGAACTTAGCAAGAAATCAATAAACACAGGCATTCATTACTGGATAATCAGAATCAAAATTTACCTTTTAATTCAGGGTGCCTCAAACTTTAATATGTATATGAATTACCTAGGGATCTTGTTAAAACATAGAATCCGATTTCAAAGATAGGGGTGAGGGGTGCTGAGATTTTGCATTTCTCAATGCAAATCTCAATTTCTAAATCCTTCCAGAAAAAGGAAGACGATATCTGCCCAGCTCTACAAAAACAAACTTTAATTATCATGTGGCACAGAACCAGTCTACTTTACCAAGATTCACCGTAAAAGGACATTCTACATTTAAGTATTAATCTTCATTTGGGAGGCTTTTTGAGTACATCTGGTGATTCTGGCATGCTGATTGTCACATATACTTTTAATAGAAGGAACATTAGCTACTTACTCATTAATTCAATTATTCTGTTCAGTAGGACTACATTAGAATTAGAATTATTTAATTTAATTAGGCTTTAATACAACAGGGACTGGACTTGGCCCTTAGTTTCAAGCACAGGAGAACTGAAAGGTCATGACACAGAGAAAAGATAAAAGACAGGAAGCTAAAATTACAAGTCAGCTAGAGAAGCAGGTGAAGAGATTAACACCCATATAACCTAAAAAGAGACACCATGTGACCGGCGTTCCACGGCCTGTCTGCATTCATCCTTACTGTAATCTGCTCTTCCTTAGGTTGAGCTGAAAGAGTCTTCATGCTTTGCAATCTCCCAAGAATGGCTATTATTTTCCAGGACACATCCCTATTCAGGTGACTACTACTCAATACTCAGACTCCCAGACATTCCCAAGGAATCTAAAGTAACTACCATGCCATCCCCAAATGGTCACAGGAGCTTCTCCATTAGGACATGACACCTTCTGTTTGCAAGTGTTCAGAACTCTTCACATGAAAATGAACAACTACAGCCAACTCAATGCCATGCTCTTTCGCTTTTTTGAAGAGTTTCTGATTAAAAGTGTAGAACTAAAGCATAAAACCATAGTACTAAGTGGGGGTGGCGGGGGGGATGAAAATAGCATTGACAGAGAGAACTGAGAGATGGAAGCCCAGGGAAGTGACAAATGATCAACAAAAAAGACATTTCTGGTAAACGTCATAACATCTTTCCATACAGACCAGTCATGGTAAGGCCAATAGATAGGTTCCAATAAAGTTAAATCCAAGTGTGACAGCATACTTTAAAAGAATATATAAAATTTAATTATTATTTTGAATTATCTATATGTTTCCCTAGCATTAACTCAAATATTAAGGTGTTTGTGTGCAAGTCATAATATGACCACCAGGGCATTAAGATTGAGAGCATCCTCAGTAAACGTATGGCGATAGCACTAAGTTCTATGAAAAGTGAAAGTGAAGTCGCTCAGTTGTATCTGACTCTTTGCAACCTCATGGAATGTGACCTACCAGGCCTCTCCATCCATGGGATTCTCCAGTCAAGAGTACTGGAGTGTGTTGCCTTTTCCTTCTCCAGGGGATCTTCCCAACCCAGGGATCGAACCCAGGTCTCCTGCATTGCAGGCAGATGCTTTACTCTCTGAGGCACCAGGTAGCATGAAGTTCTGTAGAACCAGTTACATACGCAGAGCTCTGAGTACCCTGCAGCAAGAAGACCAGCCTCTTCTCTGTGAAAGACCCTCTTCTCTTCACGTCATGACAATACTCGCTAACTTTTCTCCTACCCTTCAGTCCTCTGACTTTTTCTCTCCTTTGCGGGCTCCTTCCTCGCTACCAGAAGCCTGAATATCCAGGGCTCCCAGGGCTCATGCTGGGCCCTCCTCCATTTCTGTCTGTGACCTGTCTTCCCGCAGCTTGAAACAACCTCTGTATACTGATGAAGACTTAACAATGCCCAGGTCAGTTCTCCCCTGTGGGATCCAGACTGATAAAGCCAACATCCTTGCTCAGCACATCATCTTACAGTCAACATAAAACCCACTTTGTCCCGAAAGGAGCCTGGTTTCCCCCAGCCCCACCCCCAGCCCCACCGCCCCAGTCTCAGTCTGTCCCTCCTCTCGTCCGTCTGTCCTCCTTCAACCTGTAAGCAGCACTTCTGTTCACGGGCTTGTTGAGGGCCAGGAATACTGTTTGATGTCTCCTTCTCCCTCACCCCCCACATCAAGTCCATAACCAAACCCAGTGGATTCTCCCTCTAACATACTTACATTTTGTGGATTTTACTTTTATGAAAGCGTTTCAGGCATATATTGTCCATGATAGTTGCACAGCATTTATCCCAAAGAGAGTAGTACTCTATCACCCTCTAATGTCACTCTCATTTGAAACTCTTCTAGTTGATTCTTTTGGTATTTACCTTCACTATTATAAATACCATACTTCTTAAAAAATAATGGTTTTCCCTTCTGTGGAAGGTACTGTCTGTCTTTCCCCACATTCACCTCCATTCTCAACCTCCTCCTCCTCCCTCTCTTTCTCTGTCTCTCTCACATACATATACTTTTCATCCATGATATTGGACTGATATTTACTCTGTGTTTATATCATGGTAACTATGTAAACACTATGCACAGCCAAGCCACACAGATTACTATAGATTTTTCCTATTGATGCACATTTACCTGAAATTAATAATTGCTTTTATTCATTGGTTAATTTTTATGCATCTAATTAAATTCCACCCCATATTCTTCTACAACAGTCTTAATTTACTCTGAAGACATTCCTACACTGTGTATTCTGTCAGGCTTACTTTCTTAAAGGCTCTCTGCTAGAGTCTCTGACTTCAGTCCATGAGGTTGCTCTCTAAGCCCTGTGCCAGACAGTCATCCTGAAATTTCTTTCCCTCAGCATCAGTGCCTCCCATTGAGTGTTGTTCTTCAGTTTCCTATATTTCCTGCTTTCTATTCTTGGTTCACAGCTCATTTTGTGAGAGAATACCACTTAATAGTGCCCTGAGAAAGAGTACATACATGGGAGGTATTATTTTAGACCTAATATGCCTGAAAATACCTTCATTTACTCTTACACTTGATTGATCGTTTGATCAAGTACTAAATCCTAAGCTGGAAATAAATTTCCAGGAAAATATTTGATAAGATTTCATTGTCTTCAATTCTTCTGCTGTTTTTGCTTTTGAAAAATCTGAAACATGTATATTCCTGGTATTTGGCTTGTAAACTTTAAATTTTTTTCCTCTTCTCTCTGGTAGCACATATTTTCTTTGAACTAGTATTCCGAAATTTCATGGTGATAACCTCAGTTTATTTTCATCCAAGTACAGGGTACTTGGTAGGCTGATGATCTAGAAATGCAGATTTTTTTACTTTTAGGAAATTTCTTAAGTTGTATCTTCAATGGTTTCTTCTTCTTTTCTCTTCTTCCCTCTTTTTGGAACTCTATTACTCAAATGTTCAACTCCAAAAATCAGCCCTCCAGTTTTCTTTTGCTCACTGATTTTCTATTACTTATTTCCCTTACATTCTGGAAGATTTCCCCTACCTCTGTCTGCTCTTTGAATCCACCCAATTATTTTCATGATCTGTTTTTCGTATTAGACACTTCCCTCGGAAATCTGCTAACCATGCCAGGACTGAAAGCCTACAGCAGCTCTGGCTTGTGGGCGGAGCCAGGCACCAAGCCTTAGCACAGAGAGCTCTGCTGCGGTTTCCTTCAGGGAAACTGATTTCAGTACATCCATGTGTTTCCTCCAGGGATGTTCAGTGTTCCCAGAAAAATGTCTCATCTGCTGTTTGAGAGGTAAAGGTCTTGTTGCCAGTGTTCTGGAGTCAAATGGGATAAACAGCGAGGGAGGTATCAACAACTGTACATGTGTGTTTATTTAATTTCCATTTAAAAAATACAGCACTTGTACCCTCAATTCTAATTTTCCCAGTAAGATGATTTATGATTACTACCACTACTACTACTATTTCCAGAGAATAAATCTCTGGGCTTCCTCCAGTTGTGGACTGGCACATCCCTGCCATGGGAGGTGCATGGGAGAGAGGGGTGGGGGCAGTGCAGGGGGGCGCTGTCCTTGGTCCTGGGCTCTAATGCTTCCTGAGTACACTTCTGACCAAACCTCCTTATCTTACCTTCCAGCACCTGGCCTCCATTTTCTCTTCTAGAGCTAACTAACAAAGCTAATTTCTAGGTCTTTGGCAAGTCTACTGTGAAAGTTAGTTTGGATAATAGCTTTCACTTCGGCCACTTGATACAAAGAACCGACTCACTGGAAAAGACTCTGATGCTGGGAAAGACTGAGGGCAGGAGGAGAAGGAGGCAACAGGACAAGATGGTTGGATGGCATCATTGATTCAATGGATGTAAGTCTGAGCAACCTCTGGGAGATAGTGAAGAACAAGGAAGCCTAGTGTGCTGCAGTCCAAGGGGTTACAAAGAATTGGACATGACGCAGTGACTGAACAACAATAATGACAACAGCAGTGGCTATTAATATTATTACTTCCTCACATCCATACATGACCACTGGAAAAACCATAGCATTGGCTAGATTAAGGAAATGCAAATCAGGATCACAATGTAATACTCCTTTAGATTCACTAGGATAACTATAATAAGGACATATAACAAGTATTGGTAAGGATTTGGAAAAGTTTTTTTTTTCCACACAAAAGCTTGTACACAAATATTGATAAAAGTTATTCATAATAAACCAAAGTGGAAACAACCAGTCACAAAAGACTAAATGTTGTATGATTCTATTTATAAAAAATGTTCAGAAGAGGCAAGTCTGTAGAGACCAAAAATAGATTAGTGGTTGCCTAGGGCTGGAGAGAGTTAGAGACTATGTAGTTACGGATTTTTAGTACATGAGTGTTTCTTTTTGGCCTAACAAACATTTTAAAATTAGATAATGCTAATGGTCACTTAACTCTGTGATTATACTGAAAATCATAGGATTGCACACTTTAAAAGGAGAAATTTAATGGTATGTGAATTATGGCTCAAAAAAGTATTATAAGAATCAATGGATTATAAATATAAGAGTTTATTTCTGGACTGTCAATTCTGATGAGCTAATGCCATATTTATATGATTACTCTTGCTTTTACAATAAATTGTGAAATCAAAAAAAAAATATTATTACTTCCTGCATGCCTGATATAAGGCATTTTACATACATTATCGCGTTAAATTCTAACCCTGAGAGGTAGGTTTTGTTACTCTGTATTTTACAGATGATAAAAGTGACAGAGTTGTTCAAAGACACACAGCTAATAAACGGCAAATTCAAGATTTGAACCCAGGGCTGATTCTACACTGTGTGCTTATCTGACATGGAATGCTGCTCAAGGCAGCCTTTTCAGATAAATGAAGTAATGGCTAAAAAAAAAAAAAAAGCTTTCTCAAAAGGTCCTTACCATTCTGTTTTCTCGGATCTCCTAAGGCATTTACCAATTGTTCAAGTCCTTTCCAGCTTCTAATTGTTGCTATTGTCTGGTTTCCCATCTCCCCCATATGATTATGCCTTAAAAAAACAGTCCATTACTACTGTTTTAATCAGGGTAGAAGTCACATTAGATATCTGTCCTCAGTCTACCAACTTTAATGAGAAATCCTGTAGTACATACTTTTGTCTTCAGTATGTATTTTAAATCCGTGTAACTATTCTCATTTCTACATTTACCGCCCTAGTGTAAACCACCATCCAGTCACCTGGACTGCAACATGACTTAAATGGCTTCTCTACTTCCACTTTTTGTCCCTTCTAATCAGTTATCCCCATTCAGTGAGGCTTTGAAACCTAAATCAAAGACTTCCATTTCACAGCAAATAAAATCCAAATTCCTTGCCACAGCCCATCCAAGAGATGTTGTGGGCTGCCAGCTGCATGAACCCCAACTCAAACCACTTAAAATGCTAACAAAATGCACTGACTTCTATAGATGGAAATCCAGAGACTGCAAAGGCTGCAGGGCTGACCAGTTCTGGCTGGATTCCCTGTGATTCTCTGGAGTTTACCCTCCTTTACCTATCTGTTCTGTCCTTCAGATGAGAGCATGATGACTGTGAGTCCTTGCTTTGCATCTTCAAGAGACAGTAGCCAGAGGAAGGCATGGAGACTCGCTTTTAGGAATCTTTCAGAGAATGAGAAGACACTTCCCCAGAAGCCCAGAGAGAGCAGAGCCCCTCCTGGGACCTCAATGGGCTGAAATGCCTATATGCCTATTCCAGGCAAGGGGGATGAGATGAGAAGCATCCTTGGTTAAGGAGTGAAGCATGCACAACACGTGCATGGCCTGCGTGTAGACAAAGAAAGATATTTTAATAAGGTCAAAGGGTAAGAGAGGAAGTAAACTCCGGATAGATGTGGTAGGCTGATAAACGCCCCTCAAAAGATATCACATCAAGTCCCTGTAATCTGTGAATGTCATCATATTATTTAGGGAAAAAAAAGTCTCTGTGATGGTGATTAAGTAAAGAATCTTGAAATGAAGAGAGCAGCCTAGATTGTTTAGGAAGCCCCTAAATGCCATTACCATTATCCTCAGAAGTAAGAGGCACAGGGAGCTCGGACATACAGCGAAGACGGAACCGAGCCGGATGCAGCCACCACCCAGCACTGCCAGAAGCCACCGGGATTTGGAAGAGGCAAGGAACACATTCTCCCCTAAACCTCCATACAAAGACACCTTTATTTCAGATTTCCGGCCACCAAAACTGTGAGAGAATAAATTTCTGTTGTTAAGCCTTCAAGATTGTGATCATTTGTTTCAGCAGCCCCAGGAAATGAATACAGGATGTAACCTACAAATGCCTTCCAGTCCATACTTTCCCAAACTTATTACACAACTCTGCCCTTCCCGCTCTCAACTGCAGCACCCGCCTCCTTCCAATCACATACCCATCCTGTCTCAGGGACACACCATGACCACTGGCACCAAAGTCCTTACTCCGAACTCCCTCTCATTCTATTTAAAAGCTTCTTCCTCCATGAGGCTTTGCATGTTTGAACAATTTAAATTAGGTCTTTTATTTTCTCCCATTTACCTTTGTCATTTCGTTTTTTACATACCTGTTATTTTATGTGTGCGTGTTAAGTCACTTTGGTCATGTCCACCTCTTTGCGACTCCATGGACTGCAGCCTGCAAGGCTCCACTGTCCACGGGATTTCCCAGGCAAGAATCCTGGAGTGGGTAGCCACTCCCTTCTCCAGGGGATCTTCCCGACCCAGGAATCAAACTTGCCTCTCAAGTCTTCTGCACTGGCAGGTGGGTTCTTTACCGCTAGCGCCACATGGGAAGCCACATTACTTTATCGCTATCTAGATTATTAGCTATTCTCACTATCAAGTCTGAGACTGTGTCTCATTAGTCAAGTATAGTACATCCAGTATCTCTGACAGAGCCCAGCCCATGAGAGGGGTCCCACTTTTTATATTACAGGCCCAGCACATGAAAAATACCACAAGAAAAACAAGTAAATGGGTTAATGGTTAATTATATGCTCAAAGTAAAATGTTCTGCTTCAAAATCAGTGTTGCTAATAAACAATGATAAAGCAATTTTAATGTTCTCGGGATTGTTTGATTTTTCCAAGTCTCATATTTGAAAGCTTTGATAAGCTTTCCCAACCCTTAAAAGATTGACAACTAAGTGCGGTGGGTACTTGATGAAGATTCGGAACTCAATGGGAAAAATATACCAAAAAAAAAAAAAAAAAAAAGATAGCTTCAAATTCCTATTTATAAATTTATAAACATCAAAATATAAATGTACTTCATACAAATTATTAAAACAGGAAGGAAGACATTTTAATTTTTATGCAGACACAAGCAAAACCACATAGTTTATATTCAATTAGAAACTAGTGCTGTAAGACTCAATATGCTATTATAAAGTCTCCAACAGAGTGTTATTTATAGCCAATAAAGAGAAAACAAAGAAACAGTGACCTTATATCATAACACAGAGCAGTAGCTTCATTTTCCTTTCTATAAATATAACCTGTGCACAGAATAAAATGCAGAAACTTACCCTAGCAAACTATAAATAAATATTCTTCTTGTAAAATTGAGAGAAATATTGCGAAGGTCTTTGATTTCAAATGGATTTTTTTTGCTATCCCATAAACTGAAGTCAGTTTACTTCTGTTTGTATGGATAATTGTTTTAAACTAATGATGGAAATAAGATATAGTAGAAAGAGGGAAAGAATCTGTGGTCACAACTCTCGGTCTGAGATCCAGCTCTTCCATGACTGGTTAATTAAGTATCTAATTAAGTAAATTAAGTAATGAGTCCTTTAACCTGCCTATCTTCAATTTTTTTCCTCTATAAACTGAAGACAGTAATAACAACCATAAACACAGAATTGCTGTAAGAAGAGATAATAAACTCCTGGTGAGGGTGCTTCCCAAGCTATGAAGGATAACATGAAGGTAGACTGCTGTTCGGAGAAGGCAATGGCACCCCACTCTTGCCTGGAAAATCCCATGGATGGAGGAGCCTGGTGGGCTAAAGTCCATGGGGTTGCTAAGAGTCGGACACGACTGAGCGACTTCACTTTCACTTTTCACTTTCCTGCATTGGAGAAGGAAATGGCAACCCACTCCAGTGTTCTTGCCTGGAGAACCCCAGGGACGGGGGAGCCTGGAGTCTATGGGGTCGCACAGAGCTGGACATGACTGAAGCGACTTAGCAGCAGCAGCAGCAGCAGCAGACTGCTGTTAAGTTATCTTAGGAAGAGATAAACTGTACCTTGAAAGTAAACTGAACCACGTTCTGTTCTGTCTAGTCCTCTTTCATCCTCATGAGCACTGCAAGTTAAACATTTCTTTGTAAATCCAAAGAATGTCTGATTTATGCAGTGATCAAATGAGTATCAAGATTTTAGTTTATGTTAAACTCGTTTCAGTAAATGCCTATTAAATTAAGTACAACTACAGGAATATTAGCCCAGATTTTTTTTTTTTTTTTAACACAGCCCTGCACAAGGATGCAATGAGGCATGGAGCCTTAGCCTCAGACACAACTTCTGTTTCCCAGGAGTATCCTAAAACAAAGCAGATTGCGGGTACTATTAAAAATCCACGTAGCGAACTTCAAGAAACTGATGAAGACCTGTAACAAAAACGGAAGGCAAAGCTTTCTGGAAAGTCAGTGCAGGAGTAAAAGTCTGTGTCATTACTACAGGGATGCCCTAAGTCAGCAGGCAAAGGTAAAACAAATACTGCTACCTGAACACAATGGATTAAAAAATTAATATGTTTTACCAAGTGATATGATTGTGGCATGACTGAGCTTTAAGACACAACTAGGAAACACATACTGGTGAAAAAAGACATCTGATTTCATAAGACATGTCTTCAGATTTGTCTATAAATGACTGAAGGCCATGGCATCGGGGATCTAGGCAAAAATGACAGTCTAGGGGGAATCAACAGCTACCACACTCCACAGCGGGGACATAACACAGCTCAGCAGGAGGGGATGGGTGCAGAGAGTAAGTGAAAGCATGACCGTTGAATAGTTATTACTAATTAACACAGATTTTCTACAATTAAAATAGAAAAATCCATGAAACCTGCTAGTAAGCTTATCAGCTAGGGGGAGGCTGTGGTTGTTGAAAGTGATTTTAGTGACACCACGAGATGATGCCCCTCTGCCTGCTTCGTGGAGGTGCTTCAACATCAGTTAGACAGAGCTAATGCTCAGAAAGGTTTTACTTTATTCATTTATGTTTTTATTGTTGAAGTAGAATTGCTTTACAATGTTGTGTTAGTTTCTGCTGTACAACAAAGGGAATCACCTGTATGTATACATACATCCCCTCCCTCTTGAGCATCCTACTCCCCGCAGCCCACCCATCTAGGTCATCACAGAGCGCTGAGCTGAGCTCCCCTGCTATGCAGCAGCGGGCCACTGGATCCGCTTTACACCCGGAAGTGTATGTATGTCAGTGCTACTCTCCCAGTTCAGCTCACCCTCTCCTTCGCCCACTATGGCCACAAGCCCGTTCTCCATGCCTGTGCCTCTATTCCTGCCCTGCAAATAAGTTCACCTGGGCCCTTTTCCTCGATTCCATATCTATGCATTCATATATGATATTTGTCTTTCTCTTTCTGACTTTCACTCTGGATGACAGACTCTAGGGCCATCCACATGACTAGGCTTTAAACACAAAAAATTTTGATCAAAAGACAGAAGATGGTACTTGTATGCATGGGGGTATATAAAGTTTAACCTGTAATTTGTTTTCATTGTCTTCTTCAATTCAAAAAGATAATTCCTTCTGCTCTTAAGATGAGCTCAGCATTGCATTAGGAATAGGGCCCCTTCCTCAGAAGACTACATGGTACCAGGTATCATGCTAATAAGCACTTCATGTGCATCTATTCACTGAAAATTACCAACACTCCTATGAGGAAACCACATTTACTGTCTTCCTTTCATAGATGTGGAACCCGACATATTACCTCTTGAAGGTCAGGGTTAGTAAACAAAATCTGGGGGATGCTAACTTCAGCTACTCGTGCCTGCAATACAAATATCTGACAGGTCTAATAAAATATTTTAAAAAACTGAGCCACACTAGATAAGCTAAAATGAGACAGCATACGGCAAATTGAACAGTGAATTACACAGACAATAACTGCTATAGGAGTTCCAAAGAGGAGCCCATTTCAGGATCAAATTGATAAAGAATTTATGAGTGAAGTGAGATTTGAGCCATGTTTTGAAAAGGGGTAGAATGTGGAGGAAAGCGTATTTATTTGTGTGGGCTGTGCAAATCAATCTCAATGGCTTCCCAGGTGACCTTTACTTTGGGGATCACACTAAAATGGGGTAACATGAAATGGGGTAACATGAAAATGATGGGTGCCTTCCTAGGAACAAGAATACATGCTCCTACAGACAAAATTGTGCATGCATTTTAAACTGTACACCTCGAGACCTCAGGCTTATAGAAGAACCTCAAGTATTTAACAAAACACGCAAGAACCATCATTGCTTGACCTTCTCCATCATATTACATATTATGTCTCGCTAAGCTCCACTCCTTCCCAACCAAACCCTGCAAGCTGAAGCAGCTCCAGGGCTCTCCAAGCTGCCCCCTGCCTCAGTGCTCCTGCAAGCAGCATGCACACTTCCCCCAAGTTATCTGTCAGGTGGCCCCCTAAATCTGCCCATCTTTCCAGGTTATTATGCTTCAAGGTGCTGGAAAGTCTCAACTAGGAAAAACAGTGATCAATGCAGATGGGGAAACCAAGACCAGAAGAAAATAGAGGCAAAGCAGGACACAAGGAAAATATAAATATTTTACATATTATCATATATAAAATAAGAACTGGGAGCTATAAGAAGGAACAATTAAGAGAACAGTCATAGAAACTAATAATTTTTGAGTAGAAATATAACTTCAATTGATTGGCTAAAAGAAAAGCTGAGGAAAGAAATCTCCTAGGAAAAACAAAAATAAAATGAATGAACAATCCAAGTAAAAAAGAAATCTAGAGGATTAGACCAAGAACTGTTCCAATAAAAAAAGGATACAGAGGAGAAAAAAGACAAAAATATGTGAGAAAAACTGTTCAAAAACTTTTTCATAACTGAAAAACGAAATCCCTGATTCAAAGACCCACCAAGGACTCAAGAAAAAGAATTTCAAAAGACCCACACTGAGCTACACCAGCCAGTGGTTGGGGTTGTTGTTTAGTCCCTATGTCTGACTCTTTGCAACCCCATGGACTGGAGCCTGCCAGACTTCTCTGTCCGTGGAATTTCCCAGGCAAGAATACTGGGATGGGTTGCCATTTTCTTCCTCGGGGATCTTCCGGGCCCAGGGATCAAACCCGTGTCTCCTGCTTGGCACACAGAATCTTTACCGATCCAAATTCTTGGATCAGATTCTTTACTGATCCAAATGGGAAGCCTGTGGCTACAAAATAATAAGAACAAAAAGGATCCTAAGTGCTTCTCTGGGTGTGTGAGCATAGGAGAAAGGCCACATGCAAGGAATCACAATTGAATTACACTGGAAATCTCAACAGCAACACTAGAATTCAGAAGTAAGTATAAAGGTGTTTCACATTCTATGGAAAAAAATGATTTTTTCCAACCAGAAAAATCTATCCTAATCCACCAATAAAATTTTAAGTTGGGATAAAAATATTTTAAGTAAACAAATATTTTTAAAGTTTACATCCCAGGTATCCGTTCTAAGTGAGCTCAAAGAATGTGCATCACCTAAATGAAGTTATAAATTAAGAAAAGGAATATATGAGACCTAGAGACTCTGAGATACAGCATAAGAAAGCAGCAAAGAGAATTCCCAGGGTGGTGATTAAAAGAAGCCCCTGTGGAGTAAGCTGGGCAGAGACACAGAAAGCTCAGCCCAGATTAGAAGAGGAAGATGGAGGGCCTTAAAAATAAGTAAATAAAAGGTGGAACTGATAAATGACTTAATTTGTTTGGCCATATTGAGAGGATGTTTACAACCTTGTCAACGTATCTGAAAGAGGCATCAATTATAGGTAAGCAAGTGGAAAAAAAAACCCTAAGAAAAAATAAAAAGTTGTACACGAAGGAAATGAAAAAGGATGTCCCAGTGCTAAAAATTTACATATTTATATAATATGCATATATAATATGTAATATTGGTTTAACCACAACTTATGATAAAACTATGACTGGAAGAGGGCAGCCATAAGACATAAATTTTTGTCTTCTATGATACAAAGTGAATAGATAAAAAAAGAAAATAACCTGAGAAACAGCAGCACAAGCCTTTTATGTAAAAGCACAGGTCTAAGTGGTGGCCAAACAGGAGTACAGATCTGGCTGTGGTGTCTCAGGGGGCTGGAGGGCTGGGTGACGGCAGCAGGGCTAGCTCCTGGTCCTTATAACGGGCGATGGTGTGCATTTTAAAAACACAGGCGCGGGTTTCCACTTCTGGGAAGCGGACTTGTGTATCTCTCATCCTCTCACTAAGTACAGCTAAAAACCCTGGGCATTGTATTTAAAACACACCCAAGAAGACTTACAGGCAGACAGGCTGTGAACCTTAGGCCCAAAGGAAGGACTAGGTGGTGAGTTCTCTCATTTCTTTTTTTTTTTTTTGGTTATTCCTTAGGTTTTTTTTTTTTTTTAATTGAAGTGTAATTGATTTACAATGTTGTGTTAGTTTCAGGCGCATAGCAAAGTAATTCAGTTATATATATATATAAAACATATATATATATATATAATATGTTATATATATATAATATGTTATATATATATATATAACATATTCTTTTACAGATTCTTTTCCCTTGCAGGTTATTACAAACTATTGAGTATACAGTTTCCTGCGCTATAGAGTAGGCACCTGCTGGTCATTTTATATATTGTACATATATATTGTGTGTATGTCAGTTCTAATCTCCCAGTTTATTCCTCACCTCCACCATTTCCCCCATGATAACCTTAAGTTTGTTTTCTACATCTGTGATTCCATTTCTTTCATAAATAATCTCACTTGTACCACTGTTCTGGGTTCTAAATATAAATGATAACATATGATATGTCTTTCTCTGCTTTAGTATGATCATCTCTAGGTTCATCCACATTGCTGCAAATGGCATGATTTCATTATTTTTTATGGCTGAATAATATTCCACTGTATATATATTCCACACCTTCTTGATTCATTTGTCTGCCAATGGTCATTTTGGTGGTTTTCATGTCTCGGCTATTGTAAGCAGTGCTGCTAGGAACACTGGGGTCATGTATCTTTTTAAATTATGGTTTTCTCTGAATATATGCCCGATAGTGGGACTGAGAGGGTATAGATAAAAGGGAACTCTCTTACACTATTGGTGGGAATGTAAATTGGTACAGCCACTATGGACAATGGTATGGAAGTGCCTTCAAAAACAAACAATAGATCCGGTTTCCTTTTTGTCTTGTTTATCCCAGATTTGGAGCTGGAAAAAAAGCCAACAACCTGGAAATGCCAATGGGCACAGACAAAATCAACAACAACAATAAAAGACTGCTCCCCCAGCCAAAGGATGGAAAAGGGGCATCCTAGCAAGATGGAAAGCTTTAAAAGATAATCTCCCTAAAGCTGCCAATACTGGAGGAAAAAACTGTGGCTTGGCCCACCAGGGGAGCAAAGGCCAGTGAGAAGCCTAAACTCTCCACCCACCCCAACTATAACCAGACCCCCCAACTTGCCAGCAGACGGCACACAGAGCAACAGGGACAAGGAGAGAGGACAGGCTGCCCTGAGGCCCGGAGACAGGATTCTGCGGGAGGACGAACACACTCAGGAGCTCCTGCAGAGTGTGCAGGCAGTGAACTCATGGGGAGACTTCATCAACAAGAGGAAAGGGAGACAGAGGCAGGGAACGAGGAAAGGCTTCTCTGTGAACCCATGCTCCATCTGGAAGGCCAGGGGGAACAGCAAGAGAGCAGAAGGCTCAGCAGGCCCTGCAGCACTGGGTCAGGGACAGAGCAGCAAGGCCTTGTACAACCGCACACAGCTCTGTCCGACCCAGGGAAGAGGGTTCAGGGTGGACTGGAGACGGGAGAGGCCAAGGAGGCTGGGCGGGCTTCCTACAGGTGCAGGGGATTCCAGCCCTTGTTAAGGTTCCTGACAGTGGTGAGGCGGGGATGGGGGCGATCAGAGGAGGGGGCTCAGAGGAATCCGGACTCTGACGGGAAGGGACGAGCATCAGAACCCCACCAGCCGGGGGCAGAAGACTGCAGGTGAAGCGGCAGACACCCTGGAATTCGGTCAGCTTCCTGACGTGAGGGTTCTAAGGACTGAGCATGGAGAGGGCACGGCCACGCACGAGCCTGTCACGAGGGCCAGTGTTCATGGCTCCCGGACTAGCTGTGTGGCCTCGGGCAAAACTCTCTGAGCCTCATTCTTCCGGTCTATCAAATGGAAATAAGAACGGCAACCATGACTATCTCACAGAGTTACCGTATGAATATATTATGAGGTAATACTTTGGCCACCTGATGCGAAAAACTCACTCATTCGAAGACAGCCTGATGCTGGGAAAGAGTGAAGGCGGGAGGAGAAGGGGACAACAGAGGATAAGATGGCTGGATGGAATCACCAGCTCGATGGACATGAGTTTGAGTAAACTCCAGGAGTTGGCAATGGACAGGGAAGCCTGGTGTACTGTGGTCCATGGGGTCGCAAAGAATCTGACACGACTGAGCAACTGAACTGAACTGAATGGATGTGAAAACACTATAAAAATGGTAAACACAGTGTGTATTTTTTTCTGTTTCTGTTGTATGAATCTGCCATAAACTTAGTGGCTTAAAAAACACAAATTTATTCCATTACAGTTCTGGGGATCAAAAGTCTGAAGGGATCTCACTGGGCCAAAGTGAAGAGGCCAGCAGGCTTGCACTCCTTGCGGTGGTCAGTCCACACTTCCTTTTTCCAGCCTGCATTTCTTGGCCCATGGTCCCCTCTTTCATCTCCACAGGTCACTTCAATTCAGTCGCTCAGTCGTGTCCAAGTCTCTGTCATCCCATGGAATGCAGCACGCCAGGCTTTTCTGTCCATCACCAACACCTAGACTCAAACTCATGTCTATCGAGTCGGTGATGCCATCCAACCGTCTCATCCTCTGCTGTCCCCTTCTCTTCCTGCCTTCAATCTTTTCGAGCACCAGGGTCTTTTCTAATGAATCAGTTCTTCGCATCAGGTGTCCAAAGTATTGGCGTTGCAGCTTCAGCATCAGTCCTTCCAATGAATGTTCAGGACTGATTTCTCTTAGGATGGACTGGTTGGATCTCCTTATGGTCCAAGGGATTCTCAAGAGTCTTCTCCAATACCACAGTTCAAAAGCATCAATTCTTTGACGCTCAGCTTTCTTTATAGTCCAACTCTCACATCCGTACATGACTACTAGAAAAACCATAGCCTTGACTAGATGGATCTTTGTTGGCAAAGTAATGTCTCTGCTTTTTA
The DNA here is from genome assembly GCF_003369695.1 of Bos indicus x Bos taurus. Lineage (NCBI taxonomy): Eukaryota > Metazoa > Chordata > Mammalia > Artiodactyla > Bovidae > Bos > Bos indicus x Bos taurus. The sequence goes on along the minus strand of NC_040084.1, from coordinate 17,560,107 downwards.
GTATGCTGTCTAGGTTGATCACAGTTTTTCTTCCAAGGAGTAAGTGTCTTTTAATTTCATGACTGCAGTCACCATCTGCAGTGATTCTGGAGCCCCAGAAAATAAAGTCTGTAACCATTTCCATTGTTTCCCCATCTATTTGTTATGAAGTGATAGGACCGGATGCCATGATCTTAGTTTTTTGAATATTGAGTTTGAAACCAACTTTTTTATCTCCACAGCAAACAGCAAAGCATTTTCAAAATTCTCTGGATTTAGATGCTGCCTCTCCTGCCTCCCTCCTTCACTAACAAGGACTCTTGTGACTACTGGGCCCACATGGGTAATCCAGGTTAATCTCACACTAAGGTCAGCTGATAGCAACCTTAATCCCCCAGCCCCACCCTCACTGTCATATAAGATATATGACCTCAATATAACATATTCATAAACTCCATGGTTTAGGAGGCAGACATCTCTGGGGGACCATTATTCTGCTTACCACACACACCAAAGACTCTAATTTGATGTCTACTTATAGTCAATGTTTTATTTTTCAGTTTCATAAAGAATATGTCCAAGAGTTGTTTTACGGTTTAAAAAAATAAGGAATGTGTTTTCTAAGCAACTCATTATTAAGTCTCTAAGATTCAGCAACATATGCTCAATATCTAAAAAGCTAAATGATAACTATAGGTTTTGGTATTTAAATTCATACCATCATTCACTTTCCTAAATGAGAATTTAAGACAAAGACACTATTGAAAAATCTAAATACAATTGTAAGCATTGTAGTGTTAAACTTCCATGATGATATCCTGGCCTCTGAAGAAAGAGTGTACAACACTAGGATTAGTTTCTGCCATTTCTAATCACAGAAATTAACACCTTTTGATGTCTAGAAATATAGGAAAGGTCAGGCTGTCAAACAAAGGGCATTAAATAACTCAAAGGGAAATGTTCCTGACCCCAAGCAAGCACACAGGCGAATGAGGAAAGAGCCATACTGGAGCCTCTAAGTAGAGGACAGCTCAACCCAAGTTAAGTCAAGACTGCTTCCCAGGACCCCGAGAGCAAGAGCAGTGCAGACCTCTGTAGGTGACCTGGTTTCATGCCGGATATCTTTGATCCCTGTCAAATGGCAGTGTAGATTATACCTGCAAGTCCCACGACTGGTTATCCTAAAAATACAGGACAGATATGAAACTATGACAATAATTCCTTAGAAAAATGCTATTAAATAAACCTAATGCAAAGTTACATTAAAAAAGCACAAAAATAAATCAGATTTATCCAAATCTAAAAAAAGTCATGAATCAAATATCTTACCTTACATTTATTAATAAATTTTAACCAAGCTACTATCAGGGAATTATTCCAAACAATCTCCAAGATATCTCATTCCAGTCTCCTCTTTCTTGAACATATATATGTATATATATTGTGCACATATATATATACACACACACACACACACACACACACAATCCTGATATAACTAATATTCACCATGATGCCTCAAAATTCTGAAACATAATAAGTTCTTACTAATATTATTAAAGAAAAAACTAAGTTTCAAAGCCAAGTTCTTATTTATATCATTCAAGAAACACTAAGTTGTGGTCAGAAAAATTTTACCATTGAATGTACTGAAAACATGTTGCTGAATATTTTATTTATAACCTGGCTGTACAAGAATTATAAATACATGAATTCCTTAGTCAGAATATTAAAGTATTCATACCACACCCTTTCTTATACATCACACAAAAATAGGTTTAATAAAATCAATGGCACAAATCATGTTTTTTAAGAAATATAATTAATTAAGCACTTCCAAACTATGGAAACAGGTTTTTTCCAAAGTATCTTCTTTCTCTGAACTATGGTATTTTGTTTTAATAAATCAAGAATAGTATCATAAAAATTACAATAAAAGGAGCCATCCTGTATTTCATTTCAGAATATATTCTTTTTTGAGATTCTGTTTATTAGTCAAATAAACCTAAAAAAACATACAAAAGCATTTATAAAGAGTAATTGTTAGTCAATTTTTCTACTAAAGAAGCCTTATGAACATATCTGGAAGAAGATGACAATGGTAATAATGATGATGATGGTAGCAACAATTACAAAAGTTTGAATGACTTAATCTAAAGTGCTTTTGCTGGGGAGAAAAAAAATCCCCAGAGATAATGTCATTAAAACTTATTTATGAACCATCATCCTAATTGTGAATGCAGTGAGCAATTTTATGATCCTACTTTCTCTAAATGGCAACAATTACCTTTCCACGTAAAGTAGAGGCATTTACAAGTAGAGGACAGCGCAACCCAAGTTAACTCCCCGGACAGACACAAGACTAAGATAACAATGACATATTGGCTAAACAACAAAACCATGCCTTCACCCATTCTTCAAGGACTTGTGCCATGATAAATGGTATAAAAACACAGAGACCAAACTATAACATGATAAGCTTCCTCTATACATACAGTTCCCAAAACTACTCCTGTGTGGGCCAATCCTTAAGAGAAAAACTAGGCTGAAAAAATATTTGCATCAGCTGGTAACTGATAAAGAATATGAATGCCAGTATCTGGAAGAGTCCAAGTCACATAAAACCTGTTTAAAGTAGTATTAAAAGAACAAAGCAAAAAGATACAAAAAACAAATTAAGGAATATTAAGTATCTGAGGTATTTATCCATAACTAAGAAACAAATTATTCATCACAGATATATACCATGGATAATCTGATACTTAGTTTCTGACTGACCATATTAGGTAGAAAAAGAAATTTCCACTTCCCAGACAGAACAGTTCAGTTCAGTTCAGTTCAGTCGCTCAGCCGTGTCCAACTCTTTGCGACCCCATGAATTGCAGCACGCCAGGCCTCCCTGTCCATCACCATCTCCAGGAGTTCACTCAAACTCATGTCCATCGAGTCGGTGATGCCATCCAGCCATCTCATCCTCTATTGTCCCCTTCACCTCCTGCGCCCAATCCCTCCCAGCATCAGAGTCTTTTCCAATGAGTCAACTCTTCACATGAGGTGGCCAAAGTATTGGAGTTTCAGCTTTAGCACCAGTCCTTCCAATGCAGTACCTTTCAAAATGTCAAAAGCTAAATTGTAAAGTTTTCTATAATACTGATCAAATTAACACCTTAATAGAGAGGAAAAGAACAGATGGATGTGCAACAAACTGGATTTTGAGTTCAACTGTGTCAGAGTTTGGAAAATTCAGGTAAAGCGCTATGTTGTACAAAAACCCTGAGCATCAGATGGTGACAAGGGAACAAACACGGGACAGACAGCTGCCAACAAAAACAAGGTCCAACAACCCTGTAAGCCTTTTACCCAGTTAAATATCAAAAATAAGTCAGATGGACCTCTTGGTCTCCTCTTTGATATTTTCAGTAGTCAACTATAAAGGATTAAAATGTGAAAGCATTTACAAACAAAGGACCAGATATTGAGGAAGACAGCAAAGTTATGCAAAAAAGAAGCTCTCTATTATGTCTCAAGAACCAAGCAGCAAAACAATTTCAGGTTACCTGAAATGTACTTGCAATAAAAGAATCCCTGAGTCAACCTTTGAAACCCATTTAAAATAAACAAGGGAAGCAAATATATATATATATATATATATATATATATATATATATATAAAATAAAGCCATATTATTACTAGGAAGCATCACTATGAACAAAGCTGGTGGAGGTGATGGAATTCCAGTTGAGCTATTTCAAATCCTACAAGATGATGCTGTTAAAGTGCCGCACTCAATATGCCAGAAAATTTGGAAAACTCAGCAGTGGCCACAGACTGGAAAAGGTCAGTTTTCACTCCAATCTCAAAGAAAGGCAATGGCAAAGAATGCTCAAACTACTGCACAATTGCACTCATCAAACACACTAGTAAACTAATGCTCAAAATTCTACAAGCCAGGCTTCAACAGTACATGAACCGTGAACTTCCAGATGTTCAAGCTGGATTTAGAAAAGCAGAGGAATCAGAGATCAAATTGCCAACATCCACTGGATCATCGCAAAAGCAAGAGAGTTCCAGAAAAACATCTACTCTGCTTTATTGATGACACCAAAGTCTTTGACTGTGTGGATCACAACAAACTATGGAAAATTCTTAAAGAGATGGGAATACCAGACCACATCACCTGCCTCCTGAGAAATATGTATGCAGGTCCGGAAGCAACAGTTAGAACTGAACATGGAACAACAGACTGGTTTCAAATAGGAAAAGGAGTATGTCAAGGCTGTATACTGTCACCCTGCTTATTTAACTTATGTACAGAATACATCATGAGAAACGCTGGGCTGGAGGAAGCACAAGCTGGAATAAAGACTGTCAGGAGAATTATCAATAACCTCAGATATGCAGACGACACCACCCTTATGGCAGAAACTGTAGAAGAACTAAAGAGCCTCTTAATGAAAGTCAAAGAGGAGAGTGAAAAAGTTGGCTTAAACTCAACATTCAGAAAACAAAGATCATGTCATCCGGTCCTATCACTTCATGGCAAATAGATGGGGAAACAGTGGCTGACTTTATTTTGGGGGGCTCCAAAATCACTGAAGATGGTGACTGCAGCCATGAAATTAAAAGACACCTGCTCCACAGAAGGAAAGCTATGACCAACCTAAACAGTGTACTAAAAAGCAGAGACATACAGTCATGTATGGATGTGAGAGTTGGACTATAAAGAAAGCTGAGTGCCAAAGAATTGATGTTTCTGAACTGTGGTGTTGGAGAAGACTCTTGAGAGTCCCTTGGGGTGCAAGGAGATCCAACCAATCCATCCTAAAGGAAATCAGTCCTGAATATTCATTGGAAGGACTGATGTTGAAGCTGAAACTCCAATTCTTTGGCCACCTGACGTGGAGAACTGACTCACTGGAAAAGACCCTGATGCTGGGAAAGATAGAAGGTGGGAAAAGAAGGGGACGACAGAGGATAAGATGGCTGGATGGCATCACTGACTCGATGGACATGAGTTTGAGCAAGCTCCAGGAGTTGGCGAAGCCTGGCGTGCTGCAGTCCATGGGGTCGCGAAGCGTCAGACACAACTGGGCAACAGAATGACAAAAACAAAGTGGAGAAGCACAAGCTTAAAGCACAGGCACCTACACAGAGAAAAAAGCCATTACATCAGAAGCTAAAGCTGGATGTTGAGGTAAAGTCAGAGCTGCAGATGGCTACAAAGCAATGTCCAACTGGAGACTCTGGGTCATGAGGCCAAGTGACCGCAACAGGCACTACCCACTTGGTGTGCTCACCCAAATCACTGACATGGTATTTCATACATAAAAGAAATGAACTACTTACCCGATTGATATGGTTGTTCCTTAAAATAACCTGAAGCAGGGTCTTCTCAAACTCTTCCAACTTTGTGGAACACTTTCTAAGAATATGATCAGATAAGTTACAATGACCAATCAGTCTAGCTAATGTATCAATAGCTTCTATCCAAAAGCTTGAACAAGGAAGTTTGGGTGCTCGGTAAAAAGCAATCAAGCCATCCAGCAACTGAAAAACAGAATCCGATATTGTGGAAGAGGCATTTTCAAAGTGGCTTAAGTCTGTTTTCATATACTCTGACTCAGTCAAGTTCTTCAGTCCAAGCAGATGTTGCAAGAACTGCATGTGAGAAGTCAGAGGCTCTTCTGGGGGAGCACAAGGTCTACTCCCAATGGGCAGCGATGAGAAGGGGGTGGGGATCTGGCTCTCCCCAAAGCACTGGGGCGTCTCTGAGGGCGTCTGCTGCTCACTTGATAAATAACACCCAGAATCTTCCAGCAGAGTTGGTGTATTTTCAGAACTTTTAGGTTCCTGAGCCTGCAACTGGGAAGATGGATCTCCTGAAACGGAAGAGAATATAAGTGTTATCTTTTTGTGGCTAACATTTCTTCAAACTAGAGACTGCCTTTTCTAACTCAGAACACTAAACGAAGCATGAAATACATTCTTAGACATCTGAGAAGCAGTAGTGTAAAAATTACATGGAGGAGAAATGTGAATGAAATTGCTTGGACTGACTATAGAAAAGTTGTATATCTGGGAGAAAGCACGGGTGATTAACCCCGCATATTGTCAGGTCGCTATCTTTCATCAAGGCCATGCCTGAAAGACACAGAAGAGAGCCCACAAAACCGGACAGAAGTCACCATCTAGTACAGATTCCAACAGGTACCTGCAAAATAACACGTATATCTACGAAAATAGGAAGACCACTGCACATCCCACCCAGGTTAGGTCAGTGCCTCCTGGAAGAGGTAACAGAACTAATTTATAAGACATAAGCAGGAGTTCCAAGTTAAAAGTTCGAGGAACAGGGGGAAGAGCAGAGAATTTCACTGACCAAAGGGTCAGTGAAATGCACAGACTTAAAAAGGCAAAGCAAATCACTGTACTTTTAAGAACCCACCAGTAGTTTCATGTTCCTTTTACAGAAAATATAAGGCAAGAGATTAAATCAGACATATACATAGAGCCCAAACCACAAAAAAATCTTAAAAGAGATAGTAAGAACTTCAGAATTCATACATTCTGTATAATTGTATTTAAAATTGTATTAATGTGTATTAATATGTAGAGTGAGTGCAATTTGGAGAAATTATGTATATATGCACACATAGACTTTAGTTTTTTGGGCTCCAAAATCACTGCAGATGGTGACTGCAGCCATGAAATTAAAAGACACTTACTCCTTGGAAGGAAAGTTATGACCAACCTAGATAGCATATTGAAAAGCAGAGACACTACTTTGCCAACAAAGGTCCGTCTAGTCAAGGCTATGGTTTTTCCAATAGTCATGTATGGATGCGAGAGTTGGACTGTGAAGAAAGCTGAGTGTCGAAAAATTGATGCTTTTGAACTGTGGTGTTGGAGAAGACTCTTGAGAGTCCCTTGGACTGCAAGGAGATCCAACCAGTCCATTCTGAAGGAGATCAGTCCTGGGTATTCTTTGGAAGGATTGATGCTGAAGCTCCAATACTTTGGCCACCTCATGCGAAGAGCTGACTCACTGGAAAAGACCCTGATGCTGGGAGGGATTGGGGGCAGGAGGAGAAGGGGACAATAGATGATGAGATGGCTGGATGGCATCACTGACTCAATGGACATGAGTTTGAGTAAACTCCAGGAGTTGGTGACGGACAGGGAGGCCTGGCGTGCTGTGAGTCATGGGGTCGCAAAGAGTCGGGCACGACTGAGCGACTGAACTGAAATGAGTTGAACTGAAACCTAATATAGAAAAAAAATAAACAACTTATATATATGCATGTATATTTGTTTATAATTATCCAAGTATATGTATCTATATCTGTGTTTATATATATTCACACATATATGTGAATGTGTATGAATATATATATATGTATGTGTATGTATGTGTGTATGTAATAGATCTTTGAAACTATATATATATATAAAACCACCATAATCAGCTGAGATATACTGCAGTTCAAAGCTTAACTTAGTAACTTCATGTAACTCTTTGGCAGAGATGTCATTATAAACACAAAAAGGTTGTTGTTTGTGAAATGATTATCAGGAAAAGTGGTGACTGCAGCCATGAAATTAGAAGACACTTGCTCCTTGGAAGGAAAGCTGTGACAAACCTGGACAGCATATTAAGAAGCAGAGACATCAGTTTGCCAACAAAGGTCCGTACAGTCAAAGGTATGGTTTTTGCATTAGTCATGTACGAGTGTGAAGAATTAAGAGCATAAAGAAGGGATGAGGACTGAAGACTTGATACATTTAAACTGTGGTGCTGAAGAAGGCTCTTGAAAGTCCCTTGGACTGCAAGGAGATCAAAGCAGTCAATCCTAAGGGAAATCAGTCCTGAATATTCATTGGAAGGACTGATGCTGAAGCTGAAGCTCCAATACTTTGGCCACCTGATGAGAACTGACTCATTGGAAAAGACCCTGATGCTGGGAAAACCTGAAGGCAAAAGGTGAAGGGGGCAGCAGAGGATGAGATGGTTAGACAGCATAACCAACTCAATGGACATGAATGAGTCTGGCGTGCTACAGTCCATGCAGTGGCAAAGAGTCAGACACAACTGAGTGAGTGACCAACAACAAAAACATACCCACAATATTGAAATCACTGAACATCCTTCAGCACACTCATGTATCTATAAAACCATTTTCAGTAATACTGATGTCAGCAGCGGAAGCAGGAACGGGACAACAAACAGTGTGACTCAGGGAAGCAAAATGATCGTCTTTTCATATCACAGATCGTTCTATGGGTTCTGTGAAGAGCACATTGAAGGACTCAATCAGACACTGAAGATCAGTTCAAAGTGGCCTCTGTGATGTCAGGTGATGAATGAAATGAACCGAGAAGTTGCAGTGGAAAACTAGAAACGAAGGGACTGAGCAGGGAAAGAAGCACCAATGGAAGCCAGCTGATGGACCGGATGCAGAGGTCGGAGTGGACTAGGAATACACGCATCCTGTGCTTCTGACTTAGGCGCCTGGGTAGACGATGGTGCTACCAACTGAATAGTTCAAATACAGACAGGAAAGGGGCTTAGGAGAAACACTGAGAACTTGGAAGCAACCAGAGGAAATCTAGGCTGAGACATTCACCTAGAAATTAGCCACAGAAGCCAAAGGATGTGGAAAAGGTCTAGACTGCAAAGACACTTTAGGAGTCAGCAGTGTGCGGCGGGGGTGGTATTGGAAGGCATGGTTACAAAGCTCCAAGAGGGACCCTGAGGAATGTCAATCTGAGGGCTGAGTGGAGAGAACAGCCATCAAGGAGACAGAGAAGGGGCAATTGAAGAGGTACAGGAAGAAAAACAACAGTGTCATGAAAGCCAAGTGACGAGTTTCAAGGAGGAATTACATGCAGGTGGGAATAAAGTACTAATAAAACATCTGTCAGAATTACCAGTTAAAAAATCACCCACGATCACGTCCTGAGCAGTTTTCAGTCAGCTGGGGTGGTGAAGTGAACGGCAGAGTGAATGGGAAAGTCACAAACACAGGGAAGGGTGGCCAAGGCTCATGAGGACCTGGGCAGGAGAGCTTGACAGGGGAGCAGCTGCCAGTGAACATGGTAGGACATACTGGGAAAAAAAGAAACTCGAGCAATTATAGATTAAGATGGAAAAAAAACAAACCCAATAAGCAAAAGCTACAGCTAGGACAGAAAATAAAACTGGCAGGTGGGGGCATAGCCAGTGAGCAGGTGAGAGATGGAGTCAAGGACCCACGGAAGGGCAATGTTTCCTGATGAAGAAGGACTTTTTTACCCCGAGGCTGAAGGAAGTAGGATGAGAATGCACAGGGATATAAAAAATAGCCCTGACACATAGGAAATTAAAGGAGACCTCACCCAACAATCATTTTTTTTTTTTAGTTGGAAACAGGTGAACACTAGTTAAACGGGCAGAAGAACAAATGGTAAGCAGCATTCTCTCCCTGCCCCACCACACACCTGAAATCTAAATCACTGCTCCTTCGTCCTTCAGTAAAATTTGAAGCTGATGAGGCTGAACCAGAGGAGAGTGCTTCAGTTCAGAGGGCATTCATTTAACAAGTGTCTACTGTGACCCCCACAAATGTGCAAAGATGAGATTGTGAATTATCACTACAAAATCTGTACTCCAAGTTAGGGAGGTGATGAGGCAAATTCACAAATGTGCTGGTACCCAGAATGGTGGACTGCCAGCAACAGTTTAACTGCATGCTGCTATCTCTGCGTTACAACCAGCAGATGGCATGGTCATTTTAAGCTGACAGACACTTTCGTTTTCTTATAAGCAAGGATAAAATAACCTCTCAAGACATCCATCTTACTCCTCACAAAAGTAGAGCACAGGGTACTATGGTAATTCTTCAGGTAGATTACATATTTCTTTCAGGGAACTCAAAATAGTTCTCTGCTAAGAAAGTGAACATAAGTTTAAATTTTTCATTAACCTACTCAATTTTCCATCAAAGTAAGCTAACTTCATGGGTGATGATTTCAGGAAGAGTTATAAAACGAATTCTCCCAACAAGTAAGTTGAGAGGCAAAAGCTGCTTTCTTGTTTCTGCTTCCCCATCCCTCCTCACTGGTAAGCCTCTGGGCAAGTCACAACCACACCATCTCATCTCCAGGTGCTCAAAAATGCAAATCTGAGGGCCACAGTTCTAACCATGCACGTGGTTCTCATGACAGGAATTGTTGTTGTTCAGTCACTAAGTAGTGTCCGACTCTTTGCGACCCCATGGACCGCAGCACACCAGGCTTCCCTGTCCTGCACCATCTCCCAGAGCTTGCTCAAACTCATGTCCATTGAGTCAGTGATGCCATCCAACCATCTCATCCTCTGTCATCCCCTTCTCCTCCTGCCCTCAATCATTCCCAGTACCAGGGTCTTTTCTAATGAGTCAGTTCTTGGCATCAGGTAGCCAAAGTATTGGAGCTTCAGCATCAGTCCTTTCAATGAATATTCAGGGTTGGCTTCCTTTAGGATGGACTGGTTGGATCTCCTTGCATAATTCGAAAGCATTGTGACAGGATTACACAAAACAGAACACCACTGTTTCTGCCGGTGTGTTTCTGTGCTTTCAGAAAAGTGACAAGGGCATATGCTGGAGAATCCCACCTGTGTGGACCCCACATAGGGAGCAGACTCTCAGTGTCCTACAGGGATGCCTGGCTCCAGGGGCGGATCACGCTGACGTGGGACACAGTGAGGCTCACAGTCTGAACCTCATGCTACCAAAGAGAAGAAGAGAATCTTTTATTCATATGTCACTTTACAAAGTGGTTTCAGGAACTAATTCAACTGATGTTCAGAGCAACCCTGGAAGGTTACGTGGCTATCCCAAATTTACCAATAAGGATGTAAGCACAGGCTGAACTTGAGGAAGAGGCTGGAGAAAAGCCACAGGAAGTACAAGGGAAACCAAGCCCTCCATCTCAACGCCTGCCAACCATGGCAGAGGTCTGTGTGTTTCCATACCAGATTCTGGACATTTCCACGACAGCATTCACCAACTTCTATATGTTTCCCACTTGTTCATGAGTTCCCAGATGGCAGTTCTGTCTCTGGTCATATTTGTGGCCCCCTACAGAGTAATGTTCTCATCTGCAGAAGACACCCTGTGCCTTCTTGCGTGTGCTCAGTCGCTCAGTCATGTGCAGCTCTGTGACCCCATGGACTGCAGCCCACCAGGCTCCTCTGCATACGGAATTTTCAGGCAAGAAATACTAGAGTGGGTTGCCATTTCCTACTCCAGGGGATCTTCCTGACTCAGGGATTGAACCCTCGTCTCTTGCATCTCCTGCACTGGCAGGAGGATTCTTTGCCACTGTGCCACCTGGGAAGCCCAGAAGACGCCTTATCAGGGGAAATGCTTAGTGGGACAACCTGCTGCTCACTGAGACAGATCTCCTCTGACCCTACAGTATTCACAGCGCACCATGATCTTACACCAAACCACAACAATTATGTATGTACATAAGAAAGATCAGACAGAATAGATAGACAAAAAGTGTGTGGTTTTTCAAAAAATAACACATAATGTCTCAGAGTACTTGTTAACAAGAGCCAATAATTCACTTTTTATAATATTTACTACCTCTGATAACCAATTAATATATTCTCCCATTTGTCCTCAGTAATGAAACTTTTAAGAACACAAATGGTATTTGCATTGGAAACCAACAGTTTCATGATGGATATCCCTCATTGCCTAATAAGTAAAGTAAATAATAGTGGGCAAATGTTACTATTGTATATATCCTTATAAAACGGAAAAGAGAAAAGGGGGGAAAACTTTCCTACAGAGAATTAAACATTTTCAGTGATAATGAATATTAACAGGTTACAGTCTTGCAACAGTTATAAATAAGACTATTCATAGACAAGTTTTTTAAACGTCCATCCTTCTTTGGGTAACACAGAACATGAAAACCGAGAATACCCCTCTTTAAATGAATTTTCCGTAACCACAGATTCCACTCATTGGCTTATATGACTTTTCTCAACATAAATCTCAAAGCACGGCTAACAAAGCATTGTATCCAAAGGAAAGGAAAGGAAATGAAGCCATGCTCCTGAAACTTTCTGTAATTCTTTTTCCAGGAGGCATTAAGGTAAAGCAGAAATTAGAGATGCTTTTTTCTTAATTTCTTATTAGGCTGAAGGGACTGAGGACTGTAATCTCCCTCCAAGTCACTGGATATGATATAATTAACGTGTGTTATCAGATTTAAAACAGATAATAAACTACACACACATAAGCTGATCAATCACAGTCTAGTACACATGAAATACAAATAAACATTATCATTATTAAAAGTTATAGGTATTAAGAAATCTAAATCATGCTAAAGTGTGAAATCACATACAAAAATACATGAAATAAGATAGCAATTACAACTACACATTTGCTTTAGAAAACATCCTGTAGTCTCTCCCGTACATTAGAGCCCACAGACTTGATATTCCACTTTACTGGGCCCTTGCCTCTTTCACTTCCTTGCAGTTGGTAATTTCCACTTTCACTCCGCTCACCATTTGAGAGTGGATCACAAGCACACTTAACAAACCATAGCCACTGCCCTCCTTGCACATGCCGGGCCCTAGAAACGACCACCCCCAAACAGGAAATACATTTTCTGCTGCCCCCAAAACAGTCACGTTCCACTTCAATTTTTCATGCCTTTCCTCATCCATTTCCACAGTTCCTACTTTATTTATAAAATCAGGCCAATGGGACCAGCGGCTTAAAATGCATCTTTCTGTTCATCCTACAAACACCATGAACTTTATATGTATAAAAACGAACAAGTCATCTTCACGCAGTGCACACACCGACATGCAGTGAGTATGTGCCCCACACGCTATCCATGTCAGCCAACAGCAGGACTGTCCCTCCAGTCACCAGGCTGCTGGAAAGGGAGCATCCTCACCCCATCGCTGCTCCATCCCCCACGCACACCGGAAGGCCATGTTATGCCAGGTCTATGTTCCGCGTGTGTGTAGTCAGGACGCTTCAAGGAAACAGGACCAACAGGACAGAGAGAGAGCGACAAAGAAATACATTTCTTACGTGGAACTGGCTTGTGCGAGTATGGAAGCTGAGCATTTCCAAGACCTCAAGTCAGCAAGGAGACCCAAGAGTGTAGTTCCAGTCCAGCTATGAAGCCCCAGAATCAGGGCAGCTGACCGTGCGCATTCCCATCTGACATTCAGCAGGTTCCGGACCCACGAGGGGCCAAGGTTCCAGTTCAGTGCGACTTTAAAGGCCGGGGCACACTGACGTCCCAGCTTAGAACCAGTCAGGCAGGAGGGCTTCTCTCTTACTCGGCCTTTCTGTTCTCAGGGGGTGGACAGAGCAGATCAGTCCCGTCCACACCAGGGAGAGCACGTCGCTTCACTCCACCTACTGACTCAGACGTTAGTCTCGGTTACGAACACCCTGACAAATGCATCACAAGCAAGTTTTGACCAAATGTCTAGGCACCCAGTGGCCCAGCCATGTTGACACATGAAATGAACCATCAAATCCGTGTCTTGAGTTTTCTCCAGTTCCTTCCACCAGCACCAGCTCCTGTGCCGATTTATACCCTATACTGCCCTGATTGACCCGCCTGCCTCTGGTTAGTTTTGCCCTCCTCTAGGCTCCATCAGGAAAGTCAGTCTACTAAAATGCTAGCTTGATCACAAGACTCTCGTCCTTAACACCGCCCCAGGGCTTCCCTTACCTGACGTAACTGTGTCCTCTCAGATCCTCAGCATGACCCACAAAAACACTCTGGCCACTTTCCCAGCCTCACTTTCATCCTCATTGTATTTACATGCAAACAAATTTAAACCAGGAAATCCCATGGACAGAAGAGCCTAGCGGGCTACAGCCACGAGGTCACCAAAGAGTTGGACACAGCTTAAGAGACTAAACTTCAACATACTAAACCACTTACAGTTCACTGGAACACACCGAACTAATTCACACAACCATGAATTCACACAAGGTATTCTCACCGCTGCCTGGTATGTGCTTCTGCTATAACCCAGAGAAGGACGGATTCTGAAAACCCTCCTCCAAAATCCTCTGGGAAGCCCTCACTGCTCTCCCCAGGGCCAGGAAATCACTCCCAGTCTGGGCATCTTTCACTTTGCTTCTATTACCACACTCATCAACCTGTTCTGAATTTATTACTGACTCAGTAACAGAAGCCAGAGATTCTTGAGGGTAGACACAGAGTTTCCTAATTCAGGTATTTCTGTCCACTGATGCCTGCCCTCCTACATACTGAGTCTGAATATTTGTTGAATACTGTTATTGTTCAGTCAGTCATGTCCAACTCTTTGTGATCCCATGGACTGCAGCACACCAGGCTTCCCTGTCCTTCACTATCTCAAGGAGTTTGCTCAAATTCATGTCCATTGAGTCAGTGATGCTGTATAACCATCTCATTCTCTGCTGCCCCCTTCTTTTTTTGCCTTCAATTTTTCTCAGCATCAGGGTCTTTTCCAACGAGTCGGCTCTTCTCATCAGGTGGTCCAAGTATTGGAACTTCAGCTTCAGCATCACTTCTTCCAATGAATATCCAAAGTTGATTGTCTTCAGGATTCATTGGTTTGATCTCCTTGCTGTTCAAGGAACTCTCAGGAGTCTTCTCCAACACCACAGTTTGAAAGCATTAATTCTTTGGTGCTCAGCCTCCTTTATGGTCCAACTCTCACATCCATACATGACTACTGCAAAAACCATAGCTTTGACTATATGGACCTTTGTCGGCAAAGTGGTGTCTCTGCTTTTGAATATGCAATGACCGCAATCGTATGGCAGCTGGAATACTTTCGGCATTGTCTTTCTTTGAGATTGGAATGAAAAGTGACCTTTTCCATTCCTATGGCCACTGCTGAGTTATCCAAATTTGCTGACATATTGAGTACAGCACTTTAACAGCATCATCTTTTAGGATTTGAAATAGCTCAGCTGGAATTCCATCAACTCCACTAGCTCTGTTTGTAGTGATGTTTCCTAAAGCACACTTAACTTCACACTCCAGGATGCCTGGATCTAGGTGAGTGACCACATCACAATGGTTACCCCAGTCATTAAGACCTTTTTTGTATAGTTTTCTGTATATTCTTGACACTTCTTCTTTTTATTTTTTAGGTTAATACATAATATATATATTTTATTTATTTATTTTACTGTACAATATTGTATTGGTTTTGCCATACATCAACATGCATTCGCCATGGGTGTACACGTGTTCCCCCTCCTGAACCCCCCTCCCACCTCCCTCCCCATACCATCCCTCTGGGTCATCCCAGTGCACCAGCCCCAAGCTTCCTGTATCCTGCATCGAACCTGGACTAGCAATTCGTTTCTTATATGATATTATACATGTTTAATGCCATTCTCCCAAATCATCCCCCGCCTCCCTCTCCCACAGAGTCCAAAAGACTGTTCCATACATCTGTGTGTCTTTTGCTGCCTCGCATACAGGGTTGTTGTTACCATCTTTCTAAATTCCATATATATGCGTTAGTATACTGTATTGGTGTTTTTCTTTCTGGCTTACTTCACTCTGTATAATAGGCTCCAGTTTCATCCACCTCATTAGAACTGATTCAAATGTATTCTTTTTAATGGCTGAGTAATACTCCATTGTGTATATGTACCACTGCTTTCTTATCCATTCATCTGCTGATGGACATCTAGGTTGCTTCCATGTCCTGGCTATTATAAACAGTGCTGTGATGAACATTGGGGTACACGTGTCTCTTTCAATTCTGGTTTCCTCAATGTGTATGCTCAGCAGTGGGATTGCTGGGTCGTATGGCAGTTCTATTTCCAGTTTTTTAAGGAATCGTCTCACTGTTCTCCATAGTGGCTGTACTAGTTTGCATTCCCACCAACAGTGTAAGAGGGTTCCCTTTTTTCCACACCCTCTCCAGCATTTATTGCTTGTAGACTTTTGGATCACAGCCATTCTGACTGGCGTGAAATGGTACCTCACTGTGGTTTTGATTTGCATTTCTCTGATAATGAGTGATGTTGAGCATCTTTTCATGTGTTGGTTAGCCATCTGTATGTCTTCTTTGGAGAAATGTCTATTTAGTTCTTTGGCCCATTTTTTGATTGGGTCATTTATTTTTCTGGAATTGAGCTGCAGGAGTTGTTTGTATATTTTAGAGTTTAGTTCTTTGTCAGTTGCTTCATTTGCTATTATTTTCTCCCATTCTGAAGGCTGTCTTTTCACCTTGCTTATAGTTTCTTTTGTTGTGCAGAAGCTTTTAAGTTTAATTAGATCCCATTTGTTTATTTTTACTTTTATTTCCAGTATTGTGGGAGGTGGGTCATAGAGGATCCTGCTGTGATATATGTAGAAGAGTGTTATGCTCTCCTCTAAGAGTTTTATAGTTTCTGGTCTTATGTTTAGATCTTTAATCCATTTCAAGTTTATTTTTGTGTATGGTGTTAGAAAGTTTTCTAGTTTCATTCTTTTACAAGTGGTTGACCAGTTTTCCCAGCACCACTTGTGAAAGAGATTGTCTTTTCTCCATTGTATGTTCTTGCCTCCTTTATCAAAGATAAGGTTGACACCTCTTGATCTCTTCTGCTTCTGTTAGGGCTTACTGTTTCTGATATATATATATATATATAATGTTGTTGTTGTTGCTAAGTTGTGTCTGCCTCTATACAACCCCATGGACTGAAGCCCACCTGGCTCCTCTGTCCATGAGATTTCCCAGGCAAGAATACTAGAGTGAGTTGCCATTTCCTTCTCCAGGGGATCTTCTTGACTCCACTCAGGGATCAAATTCACTTCTCCTGCATTGGCAGGTGGATTCTTTACCACTGAGTCACCTGGGAAACCTATATATATATAGAAAAAGTTAAATAAAATAGCATATCTTCAAATGCAGTCAAATGTCATCACAGATATATATATATGTTTTGTCCCTACCATGATTTCTTAACAGTAATAATCACTCACTTGTACTGATGCAGTGAACAATTTATAAAAGAATTATTTATGCCACCTGGTGGTCAATTTGGAAATGCTACTTTAAAACGCTTCACAATTCATATTCTAATAGACAATTATCACTTTAAAGCAATTGTTCGACTTCTACTTCTGGAAGGATATATTTTAGCTTATTGCAAAGCACATTTAAGACATTCTGACTGAGAAAAGACTGCAGTTTTTTTGTCTTTTTTTTGTTTGTTTGTTTTCTTTTTAGATTCTTTTCCCATACAGGCCAGTACAGAGTACTGAGAATAGAATTCCCTGAGCTATACAGCAGTTACCCATTCCATACATAGTAGTGGGTATATGTCAGTCCCAATCTCCCAATTTATCCCTCCCAGGCTGCATCTTTATTTAAAACCACACAAGAACCCTGCATCACAATTTAACTTTGAATACACCAAGAGAGACCGTAATATCAAATGCATGAGATTACAGACTAACGAAATAACTGTCTCAGCTGAATTGAGTTCACTGAGATTCACAAAACAAAACAGCGTGTTTTTGTGTCTGGCTGGTTCAGGACTATGTGAGTGTATAGTTTCTCCTGACTTCAGATGCTCAAACTCTGGGCTTTCCTGGTTATCCCCATCTCTTTCCTTCAAGCCATCTTCTAGTTCCCCAAATAAACCATCCACATGCCCGCACCTTTGGCTTTCTCCCCTTGTTCCAATCTCCTGGACATCCCTGCCTTTCCTACAGCCTCAAAGAATTCCTCTGGGCAGAAGAGTCTTAGATCTCTATCTCCAATCCTACTCCTCCACCAAGCTCAATCTCCTAGGTAAATCGATATTACTTGACCTCAGGACTAAACCACAAATGTCCAAAACAAATCATCACCTTCACCTATACCTGGTACAACCTCCAAAGAAGGCTGCTGCTACTCTCTGTCCAACACTGGAACCTCTTGCTTGATCCCCTTCTACATTCCACTGACAAATAACATAACCCTGCCTCACCCTTCTGTTCCTTGGAATTGCTGGCTTTTACAGTTAAAAGTGTACATGTTTCCTCTGCCTGGGTTGCTTTCTCCCCAACCCAACCCCAATTTTCTCATGGCAGGCTCCCCGTTATCATTCAAGTGTCTTTTAAAATGGCACTTCTTCAAGGAGGCCTTCCCTGACCAATCCAATCTAAAGCTATCACCAGACTGGTCTCCGTCACATCTCCCTGTTTTAATTCTCTGCATCTCACTTGTTACTGTCTGACCACCTTCTGCTGCTGAAATCTGTCTCACTCACAAGAATGTGGGTTCTACGAGAGTCTGACTGCCTGGAATACTAAGAACTCAATAAATTATTATTACTCAATAAATAAAACCCTTTTTATACTATGTCTTTATTTCTACGCCAAAATAATTCATACAAGACCTGGGCTACGACAGTGACTTCTCTGTCTCCAATCTCCTCCCTCCTCAAACAATTCTAAACACGGCTGCCCAATTACTCTTCCTGAATAATCTTATCCTTCAGGTCACCTAAATGAAGCACTCTCAGAAAGTATACTGCTTGGCACATGCATGGCACACACCCAATAAATGCTAGTTTCCCTTCTATTCTCCTGCTGGAAAATCTCCAAAGGCCTCATACTGCCTACAAATAAAGTATCTTTTCCACTGGCTGTCACATCTGTTATTAATAGGCTCCAATCTAGTTTTTCATCTTATTTTCCAGAATAACTCTTCATGCTCTGCATGCCACAGTCAAATTAAACCATGTGCCAGTAGATTCTTATGTCCTTAGTTTACACTGTTCCTTGCCTGAAATGCTCCAGCATCCATAACTTTCTAAATCCTACCCATCCTTCAAGGTCAGTATCTTCCTCCAAAAAAAGTCCTGGTTCTCTAAAGCGAAATAATCACTTACCCTCTCCTCTGATCACACTGGGTGTGATCCGTGATATGGTTTTGCCCCCTGCAGCAGACTGTGTGATCCCCTGGGCAGGGTTCAGGCCTTATCACTCTGTAATCCTCACACTGTTTGTACCCGACTGCTAGTGAAGAAAAGGGGCTGAATAAGTGAACAGAAGAATTTCTCCAAAAGGAAAAGAATTACTGGGATAAAATTAGGAGCTGATAAGAAGAATTAACTTCTCTCTGGACGCAGCCATTTAGGGGCACAGTCCAGGGAACAAGCAGTGTCCTAACTCTACTTCCTAACAAATGGGAAGTATCAGGTTGAGAGGTGGTGGACATTTCTACTGATGCCAATGTCATAGCCCAACAGAGAAACATCAAAACCATGAAAACACAACCCATTATCAAGTGAACCAATGACTCCACCAGCATAACGTCCACTAGTCAGGGTGTGGATTCTCTGAACACCATGAGAATGACTGACATTCACAATATACCACACTCATTGGCCTCCCAGAACCATGGAGGCCAAACCGCATAGCTCTCTACCATCTCACCGTGTTCCCTTTCCTTTGATCTCCAAGCTCTCCTTGGCCAAGCCTCTTCCAAAAGAACTTGCCTGAATGTGTCTCCCACCAGACCGCTGAAGGCCCTGCTATGACTTCCGCTCTTGGCCCCAGGGCTCCAGCTGCTCACAGACAAGCTGCTGAGACAGCACCCAGGGCAGGCTCGGTCCCCCAGCCCCCTTGCTAGGCATTCATTTTCACTAGATGTGTCCACTTCATTTTATCAGAAATTAGGAGCACTGAGATCTTTTACCCAACCTACATGACCACAAAAGGAACATTCTAAATGCATGTCGTCCTAGGCTCAGCGTTTCCATGGGAGGACTCCAGGAATCTGATTTCACATGAACATCTCAGAGGGGTCCCATAACTGAGTGAATCCCAAAGGAAAGGCTTTGCTTCTCCCATATCATGCCCTTGGCCTGCTGAGTTAAGGTTTTTTTGCTGGGCTCTGAGAGGTTACACTGAACAATCTTACACCAGTGAGTTTCAACCCTGCCTGCGTGTTACAGTGACTTGCACACCAGACCACACCCCATGCCAAGGACATCATAATCTCCAGGCAGGGCTGGAGGCCAGATATCAACTTTTTTTTTTTTTTTAAAGTTCCCCAGGGCTTCCCTCGGAGAAGGCAATGGCACCCCACTCCAGTACTTTTGCCTGGAAAATCCCATGGATGGAGGAGCCTGGTGGGCTGCAGTCCATGGGGTCGTGAAGGGTCAGACACGACTGAGCGACTTCACTTTCACTTTTCACTTTCATGCATTGGAGAAGGAAATGGCAACCCACTCCAGTGTTTTTGCCTGGAGAATCCCAGGGACGGGGAAGCCTGGTGGGCTGCAGTCCATGGGGTTGCACAGAGTTGGACACGACTGAAGCGACTTAGCAGCAGCAGCAGCAGCAGGGCTTCCCCATTGGTTTGGATGGTAAAGAATCTGCCTGCAATGCAAGAGACCTGGGTTCAATCCCTGGGTCAGGAGGATCCCTTGGAGAAGGGAATGGCTACCCACTCAAGTATTCTTGCCCGAAGAATTCCATGGACAGAGGAGCCTGGCAGGCTACAGTCTAACACATTACTACTGGTGATTCTAACTTCAGGACCACAGCCTTAGATGAATTCCTGCTTGCTCTGCTTTCTTAGGAGAGCAGGTGAGTGACCTGTACCCGCTTCATACTATCTCCACTACCAGCTTCCAGCCTTCCCAAAAGGCCTTTCTCCTTCCTCTCTACACATTCGTGTTTAATTCATGGTGAATCTTTCAAAATTATTTTGGAATTCCACTCCCTTTTCAAGGTTCACCTTTGCCACTGAATGTTCTCTTTGGCAAAGGGAAGGGCCTCACATATTCCAGCTGTCTGACGGGCACTGCCCTATGGACTGCAGCCTCAGGCTCTCCCCAGTGCCCTGTCTCGTTTCCCATTGACATTCTCCACTCAGTAGCCAGGGCACGAAGCTCACAACTCCCACTCAGGGCCAACCAAAGGCTTCCCACTGAACCTGAAGTCCTACCCGCCGGGTCAAGCCCGACACACCCTGTGCTTCTGCCCTGCCTCTGGCCTCTCCCGGCCCTCTCCTCCTCACTCACCCTGCCCCCCAGATACACTGGCCACTTTCTGCTCACTCAGCAAGAAGGCTAATTCCTGCCTTGGGGCCACTCGGATGACCCTGCTCCTCCAGGAGTCAGCTCCGATACCACCTCCTCATGACGTCTCACTGACCGCCATCCCCAGACACTCCATTGCTTCAGCCTGGTTTAGCCTCTCCACATGTTTTAACACGCTCTGAATTTTTCTTGCTTATTGGTTTACTTGTTATTGTCCGTCTCCCCCAAAGGAATATAAATTCCACTTCTTGTTGTTTTCATCACTACTCCAGAAATCACAATTTTTGTGGAATAAACTTATCAATTAATCAATGAGTGAATAAACATGAATAGATAGAACCTGAAACAAACCTATATACATCATGTGTAGGATCTTTACACGTGACGATCTCAGGGGCTCCTGCCTCTCTAAGCAGACACCATAAACTCACCATGGGCAGCAAGTAAACCTTTCCTCCTTTTCCAGCCTTGAAGGTCAAGCACAGTACTGAGTAAATATCATGCTTCAGTATGTTCTTGTTGATATTTCTGGCTATTTTAGATTCTCAGTATTGTATTAAAAATGATATATATGTGTGTGTGTGTGTGTGTGTGTGTGTGTATATATATATATATATATATATTTTTTTTTTTTTTTTAACAAACTTTCAGTTACCTGTAATCCTCTGACCCCTGAACGTCTACTTACATTGTCTGCTTACTGTATCACATCTGAAGAAGCACAACAAGGAGTCTCTGATCTTAATTCGCCTTCCAGTGTTTCCCACTTCATTCCCACTCTCCAAGTTACATCCATTTTATAGCGTACCTGTGAATCTGCAATGGCAGGCTTTGCCCAGATGTGACTACTGATCTGTCTGATAACAAGAGTTGGGCACATTTCTGTCTAACTGACATGTACCTGTTGAGATCAAACAGAGACCTCAGCCAGGAAACTGCTACAGAGATGCTCCAAGTCTAAGCTGCATCTCTGGGGAAAAGGCTTCCTCCAGCTAGAATATCTCCTAAAGCCTGCCTTAGATGAGCTTTTGGTCCCGGTTTCAAGAGTTTAGTGTATTTGTTAGTTTCTATCGGACATATCAAGACTAGTCTGTGAAATTTTATTAAGAACTTTATTAAGTTTATTATTTAATATTTATTATTTAATATTTATTTATTATTATATTATTATAATAATATATAATATATTATATATAATTATTATACATAATAATTAATATATATTAATAATATTTATATATATAATAAAAATAATATATAATTATATATAATGTAATATAATATTATTATATAATATTAATATATTATATATTATATAATTATTTATTATTTAATAAAAACTTTATTAAGAATCAATCAAAAGCTTACTGGGCAAGAAGATAATCATCTTCTCCACTAAAACCTTAATGACAATCTCAGACACTAAGGAAACTTCTCTCGATGAAATGGAAGAAAAAAACAAAATTCAGGCAATTTTGCTAGGATCACTTAAAATATGCCCACAGTGGGCAGTTCTACCTTTCAATGTCCTCTAATTCTTATTTATCTCAGAATCAATAACAGTTCAGTCTTTCCCCAGCTAACTGCTAAACAAATATCTTTGGATAACTCAAGCTTCTCCAAGGAAATAATCTCCAAGTATCTTAGGATACATAAAACATTCATAAAATCCGCTTTAATCTTCAGTTCTGATGACTAAAGATAACACTTGTCCCCAGTGGGAAGACTACAGTAAGAGCCATGAAACACACCATCCTCCTACCGGGGCCTTTCAGAGCCTCGACGTCTGTCACCTGTTGCCTTCCAGGTTCTTGGAGTCCCCATCAACTCTGGCGACCCAGGTGGGGGCTCAGAAATCCCACTCACGCCCTAGATATCCTTTCTCCCTTCCACACAGAGGTGTCACTCCACCAGGAGTCGAACCGTGGAACTTGCTGGTTCCAAAAAGATATATTTAGATGTTGGTTCTTTACATACATGTTCCTTTTCCCTCTCAAAATGTTAAATGGTTTTGACTTTATAATCAACTAAATCAGTAAATAGCCTATGCATGTATCCCTGTTATCACTGTTAAATAAAAAGTTCTTCCTTCAAACTCCCAAATTTCAAAATCTTGACTCCAACTTTGAGCACACTCCTTTTCTTCTCTCCCTACAGCCAGTTAGTTTTTCCATCAGCTGCATTATTTTTGTTTGTTTCAAAATGCATCACTTAGGCACCTTTTCATTCCCCGTGCCAGCATCCTAGGTCACGTCCTCCCCATTTCATGCTTACAGCACTATCATCTTGTCCTGTCAGGCTTCTCCACCTTCTGATTCTTCCCTTTTCTCTTCCAATCAGCACCTTGCTATCGGATTAACACCAGTCCAAGCATATAGCTTTTGATGTCTCCTCATGACTGGAAAACAAAGCCTCACCACTTCCTAAGAACAACCGTGTCTTCTGGTTGTGGACACACCACCTCCATCTCGGGCTGCCCTTCCCTCCCTGGGCTGTGTTCACCCATTTATTGAAGCTCAACGTGCCCTTTGAGGCTCACGTACATGCTCTCTCTTCCCTTAAGTGCTTCCTCATCATGTTATACCTGTTACCTTCTATTAACATCCATGACACCCACTGCCTCCTGCATGTGGGTGGTCTTCCATATACATTCAACTACTCTCAGAAAAGCTGCTGCTGAACACAGGAGCGCCTGGTCCCTGAACTAAAAGTACAGTTGTCAATTTCTGCCTTCCTTGACCTCTCGCCTCATGCATTTCCTCATTTTCAAGTTACTGTTTTCATTTGGTTCATGGGATACTAACTTGGGATTTTTCTCCTAATGAATCCTCCTTTTTCCTTTTTGCCAGCTGCTGTGGTTTGAACGTCTGTGTCTCCTCTGAAATCCCTAGGTTGAAAGCCTAAGCCCCATGAGCTGGTTTACAAAGTGAGGCTCTGGGAGGTGAAGAGGTCACGCGGGCGCAGCCCTCCCGAGGGGCTCCGAGTCCTTCCCGAGGGGCCCCTTCCATCATGTGAGGACTCAGTGGGAAGGTGCAAGCTCACATTGGATGCCAAGTCTGCTGGCGCCTAGATCTGGACTCATGAGCCTCCCGAAGTGTGAGAAATTCATGCCTGTGTTATGAGCCGCCCCGTTCATGGGAGCTTTGCTGTAATAGCTGGAAGAGATGAAGACCCCGACTTTCCCTCTCATGACTGTTCTGCACCCTGGCTAACACTGAGCTGCTCTCCCGGAGGCCCAGCTCACAGCACTGCCTCTCAGTGCGTCCGTGCAATCTCAGCCCTCTGCAGTCTGTCTCAGGCTGAAGTCAGGGGTGTTCTCCCACAACCACACTGGGTCACTCAACCTGCTGAAAACACCGCAACGTGGGTTCCCAAGTATCCAACAGTCTCTCTCAGAATGGGATCGAAGAATTGACCCTTTCAAAACTCTTCAGGCAACTGCAATGTGCACCCAAATTTGGAAACCACTCCTCTAGCTGTATTCACCTCCGTGCCTCTGTGGGATGTTTTGTTTTCATCTAGAACATTCTCCTACCCCTTTCTAAACCTACCTGTCCTGAGTGACTGCTATCCAACCTTCACATTTTCATTCAAATATCTTCTCTGATGCTTGGATCAGATCAGATTCCTCTGAAATAGGCTCCATGGAACCTGTTATTACATATTAACTATCTTCCATTTTTGAACTGCAAACCTCAGTCTTACTTTGTAACCTAAGCACTCAGCACAGTACCAGGTGCAAGGTGGGTGCCAGAGGTCCCTGCTAAATAGACATTATAACGTATTACAAGAAAAGGGTTATGGAAACTCAGAGTGGAAAAGATCATTTCATCATGGAATCACAGAAATTATTCTTTTCTTTAAAAACTCACAAAACTATCTGAAGATACAGATAACAGCCCTAGATTGACAGGCAAGCCCAAAATAGAAAAATACTGTAATTGGCCAATTTTGAATTTCATTTCACTGTGGAATAAAACATCTGATGGATGACATAACAGCTCATCATATGCCTTAAGTAAGTGAACTAATTATAGGCTTGTTATGAAGACCAAGAGGCATTCACACACCACTGTCTGCAGACATACACATTTCCAGAGCTAACAGTATTTTTTTAAGTAGAGTCTATCTGCCAGTAAAGCCCCAAATGACAACTCTGTAAGAACATATGGATATGGCCAAAAGTCACATACTTAATTCTGCAGAGTCTGTTCTCTAGTATAAGGAGACAAAGTAAAGACAGTCTTAATTCTGATTAAAGAGGTATAACCAGAAAGCTCAAATAGTCAATTATTACACTGTCAATTATGATTAAAAATACATTCTTTGGTAAAAAAAAAAAAAAAGCTCAAAGTCAGTTTTCTGCAGACATCTTATTGCTAACCAAGCAGAAATCATTTCCACTGCTTTTTACTATTGTAATATTCCTAAAAATAAAGTCCATTCTCGGGGGTTCATGTTTCCATAACTTGCAAGGCTGAGCTATAAAGCAGTACAGCACAGCTTTAGTTCATCCATCCATCACTCACTGTAAAAATCAATGGTCTAGGAAATTAAATAAATTTGACCAAAGGAGCAGAATAATCTCTTACTCTTAAAGAAAGGAAACTAACACCCATTTTCAAGGCACAAATAAACCAAACTAAGAATTTCCTTAGTTTAAGGAGTTACCCCGTGTCCGAGGTCAGGGGCGGCGGCCAGGAGGAGATACCCCACGCCCCAAGCGGAGGCCAGGGGCGGCGGGCGGGAGGAGCTAATCCACGCCCCTAAGCCCGAGGCCAGGGGCGGTGGCCGGGAGGACCAACCCCACGTCCAAGGAGCCATGGCTGCGCAGGCGCAGGAGGGCCTAGAGGAGCTATCCCACGTTGAAGGTCAGGAAGGGCGGCGGTGAGGATATACCCCCTCGTCCAAGGTAAGGAGCAGCAGCTGCGCTTTGCTGGAGCAGCCGTGAAGAGATACCCCACGCCCAAGGTAAGAGAAACCCAAGTAAGACGGTAGGTGTTGCAAGAGGGCATCAGAGGGCAAACACACTGAAACTATACTCACAGAAAACTAGTCAATCTAATCACACTAGCACCACAGCCTTGTCTAACTCAATGAAACTAAGCCATGCCCGTGGGGCAACCCAACATGGGCAGGTCATGGTGGAGCGATCTGACAGACTGTAGTCCACTAGAGAAGGAAATGGCAAACCACTTCAGTATTCTTGCCTTGAGAACCCCATGAACAGTACAAAAAAGCAAAATGATAGGATAATGAACGAGGAACTCCTCAGGTCAGTAGGGGCCCAATATGCTACTGGAGATCAGTGGAGAAATAACTCCAGAAAGACTGAAGGGATGGAGCCAAAGGAAAAACAATACTGAATTGTGGATGTGACTGGTGATAGAAACAAGGTCCGATGCTGTAAAGAGATAGGAACCTGGAATGTAAGGTCCATGAATCAAGGCAAATTGGAAGTGGTTAAACAAGAGATGGCAAGAATGAATGTCGACATTCTAGGAATCAGCGAACTGAAATGGACTGGAATGGGTGAATTTAACTCAGATGACCATTATATCCACTACTGCAGGCAGGAATCCCTCAGAAGAAATGGAGTGGCCATCATGGTCAACAAAAGAGTCCGAAATGCAGTACCTGGATGCAATCTCAAAAACGACAGAATGATCTCTGTTTGTTTCCAAGGCAAACCATTCAATATCACAGTAATCCAAGTCTATGCCCCAACCAGTAACACTGAAGAAGCTGAACTGTTCTATGAAGACCTATAAGACTAACACCCCAAAAAGATGTCCTTTAAATTATAGGGGACTGGAATGCAAAAGTAGGAAGTCAAGAAACAACTGGAGTAACAGGCAAATTTGGCCTTGGAATACGGAATGAAGCAGGGCAAAGACTAATAGAGTTTTGCCAAGAAAATGCACTGGTCATAGCAAACACCCTCTTCCAAACACAAGAGATGACTCTACACATGGACATCACTAGATGGTCATCACCGAAATCAGATTGATTATATTCTTTGCAGCCAGAGATGGAGAAGCTCTATACAGTCAGCAAAAACAAGACCAGGAGCTGACTGTGGCTCAGACCATGAACTCCTTATTGCCAAATTCAGACATAAATTGAAGAAAGTAGGGAAAACCACTAGGCCATTCAGGTATGACCTAAATCAAATCCCTTATACAGTGGAAGTGAGAAATAGATTTAAGGGCCTAGATCTGATAGAGTGCCTGATGAGCTATGGATGAGGTTTGTGACATTGTACAGGAGACAGGGATCAAGACCATCCCCATGTAAAAGAAATGCAATAAAGCAAAATGGCTGTCTGGGGAGGCCTTACAAATAGCTGTGAAAAGAAGAGAAGCGAAAAGCAAAGGAGAAAAGGAAAGACATAAACATCTGAATGCAGAGTTCCAAAGAATAGCAAGAAGAGATAAGAAAGCCTTCTTCAGTGATCAATGCAAAGAAATAGAGGAAAACAACAGAATGGGAAAGACTAGAGATCTCTTCAAGAAAATCAGAGATACCAAAGGAACATTTCATGCAAAGATGGGCTCGATAAAGGACAGAAATGGTATGGACCTAAGAGAAGCAGAAGATATTAAGAACAGATGGCAAGAATACACAGAAGAACTGCACAAAAAAGATCTTCACGACCCAGATAATCAAAATGGTGTGATCACTGACCTAGAGCCAAACATCCTCGAATGTGAAGTCAAGTGGGCCTTAGAAAGCATCACTACGAACAAAGCTAGTGGAGGTGATGGAATTCCAGTTGAGCTATTCCAAATCCTGAAAGATGATGCTGTGAAAGTGCTGCACTCAATATGCCAGCAAATTTGGAAAACTCAGCAGTGGCCACAGACTGGAAAAGGTCAGTTTTCATTCCAATCCCAAAGAAAGGCAATGCCAAAGAATGCTCAAACTACCGCACAATAGCACTCATCTCACATGCTAGTAAAGTAATGCTCAAAATTCTCCAAGCCAGGCTTCAGAGGTACATGAACCGTGAACTTCCAGATGTACAAGCTGGTTTTAGAAAAGGCAGAGGAACCAGAGATCAAATTGCTAACATCTGCTGGATCATGGAAAAAGCAAGAGAGTTCCAGAAAAGCATCTATTTCTCCTTTAATGACTATGCCAAAGGCTTTGACTGTGTGGATCACAATAAACTGTGGAAAATTCTGAAAGAGATGGGAATACCAGACCACCTGACCTGTCTCTTGAGAAATTTGTATGCAGGTCAGGAAGCAACAGTTAGAACTGGACATGGATCAACAGACTGGTTCCAAACAGGAAAAGGAGTTCATCAAGGCTGTATATTGTCACCCTGTTTCTTGAACTTATATGCAGAGTACATCATGAGAAACGCTGGACTGGAAGAAACACAAGCTGGAATCAAGACTGCCGGGAGAAATATCAATAACCTCAGATATGCAGATGACACCACCCTTATGGCAGAAAGTGAAGAGGAACTAAAACGCCTCTTGATGAAAGTGAAAGTGGAGACTGAAAAAGTTGGCTTAAAGCTCAACATTCAGAAAACAAAGATCATGGCATCCAGTCCCATCACTTCATGGGAAATAGAAGGGGAAACAGTGGAAAGTGTCAGACTTTATTTTTCTGGGCTCCAAAATCACTACAGATGGTGACTGCAGCCATGAAATTAAAAGACGCTTACTCCTTGGAAGGAAAGTTATGACCAACCTAGATAGCATATTCAAAAGCAGAGACATTACTTTGCCAATAAAGGTCCGTCTAGTCAAGGCTATGGTTTTTCCTGTGGTCACGTATGGATGTGAGAGTTGGACTGTGAAGAAGGCTGAGCGCCGAAGAATTGATGCTTTTGAACTGTGGTATTGGAGAAGACTCTTGAGAGTCCCTTGGACTGCAAGGAGATCCAACCATTCCATTCTGAAGGAGATCAGCCCTGGGATTTCTTTGGAAGGAATGATGCTAAAGCTGAAACTCCAATACTCTGGCCACCTCATGCGAAGAGTTGACTCATTGGAAAAGACTCTGATGCTGGGAGGGATTGGGGGCAAGAGGAGAAGGGGACGACAGAGGATGAGATGGCTGGATGGCATCACTGACTTGATGGACATGAGTCTCAGTGAACTCCAGGAGTTGGTGATGGACAGGGAGGCCTGGCGTGCTGAGATTCATGGGGTCGCAAAGAGTCGGACACAACTGAGCAACTGATCTGATCTGAAGTATATCCTACTTGCCAGATCAGACGATTTCACAGAGCTTATATGGTATTCAATTTAAATGATCAAATACATGTTCAGTGTCGCAATCGTTAGGCACTAGAATGAGGGGTGAGTAGCCTGAAAGAGTAAATAGGCAAGAACTTTCAGCATCTGGGGATAAGAAAAGGCAGGCCAACACTAGCTCTCAGTTCAGTTCAGTCGCTCAGTCCTGTCTGATTCTTTGCGACCCCATGAATTGCAGGACGCCAGGCCTCTCTGTCCATCACCAACTCCCGGAGATCACTCAGACTCACGTCCATCGAGTCGGTGATGTCATCCAGCCATCTCATCCTCTGTCGTCCCCTTCTCCTCCTGCCCCCAATCCCTCCCAGCATCTGAGTCTTTGCCAATGAGTCAACTCTTTGCATGAGGTGGCCAAAGTACTGGAGTTTCAGCTTTAGCATCATTCCTTCCAAAGAAATCCCAGGGCTGATCTCCTTCAGAATGGAATGGTTGGATCTCCTTGCAGTCCAAGGGACTCTCAAGAGTCTTCTCCAACACCACAGTTCAAAAGCATCAATTCTTTGGTGCTCAGCTTTCCTCACAGTCCAACTCTCACATCCATACATGACCACTGGAAAAACCATAGCCTTGACTAGACAGACCTTTGTTGACAAAATAATGTCTCTTCTTTTGAAAATGCTATCTAGGTTGGTCATAACTTTCCTTCCAAGGAGTAAGCTTCTTTTAATTTCATGGCTGCAATAACCATCTGCAGTGATTCTGGAACCCAGAAAAATAAAGTCTGACACTGTTTCCTCTGTTTCCCCATCTATTTCCCATGAAGTGTTGGGTGGAATCAGATGCCATGATCTTTGTTTTCTGAATATTGAGCTTTAAGCCAACTTTTTCAGTCTCCTCTTTCACTTTCATCAAGAGGCGTTTCAGTTCCTCTTCACTTTCTGCCATAAGGGTGGTGTCATCTCCATGTATGAGGTTATCGATATTTCTCCCACCAATCTCGATTCCAGCTTGTGCTTCTTCCAGCCCAGCGTTTCTCATGATGTACTGTGCATATAAGTTAAATAAGCAGGGTGACAATATACAGCCTTGACGTACTCCTTTTCCTATTTGGAACCAGTCTGTTGATCCATGTCCAGTTCTAACTGTTGCTTCCTGACCTGCATACAAATTTCTCAAGAGACAGGTCAGGTGGTCTGGTATTCCCATCTCTTTCAGAATTTTCCACAGTTTATTGTGATCCACACAGTCAAAGGCTTTGGCATAGTCAATAAAGCAGAAATAGATGTTTTTCTGGAACTCTCTTGCTTTTTCCATGATCCAGCGGATGTTGGCAATTTGATCTCTGGTTCCTCTGCCTTTTCTAAAACCAGCTTGACCATCAGGAATTTCACAGTTCACATATTGCTGAAGCCA
Organism: Bos indicus x Bos taurus; assembly: GCF_003369695.1. Classification (NCBI taxonomy): domain Eukaryota; kingdom Metazoa; phylum Chordata; class Mammalia; order Artiodactyla; family Bovidae; genus Bos; species Bos indicus x Bos taurus. The sequence continues at coordinate 17,529,445 of NC_040084.1, read as the reverse complement.
GGTTTGGAGAATTTTGAGCATTACTTTACTAGCATGTGAGATGAGTGCTATTGTGCGGTAGTTTGAGCATTCTTTGGCATTGCCTTTCTTTGGGATTGGAATGAAAACTGACCTTTTCCAGTCTGTGGCCACTGCTGAGTTTTCCAAATTTGCTGGCATATTGAGTGCAGCACTTTCACAGCATCATCTTTCAGGATTTGGAATAGCTCAACTGGAATTCTGTCACCTCCACTAGCTTTGTTCGTAGTGATGCTTTCTAAGGCCCACTTGACTTCACATTCCAGGATGTCTGGCCTTAGGTCAGTGATGACACCATCATGATTACCTGGGTCATGAAGATCTTTTTTGTACAATTCTTCTGTGTATTCTTGCCACCTTTTCTTAATATCTTCTGCTTCTCTTAGGTCCATACCATTTCTCTCCCTTATCAAGCCCCTTTTTGCATGCAATGTTCCCTTGGTATCTCTAAGTTTCTTGAAGAGATCTCTAGTCTTTCCCATTCTGTTGTTTTCCTCTATTTCTTTGCATGATCGCTGAGGAAGCCTTTCTTATATCTCCTTGCTATTCTTTGGAACTCTGCATTCAGATGCTTATATCTTTTCTTTTCTCCTCTGCTTTTCACTTTTCTTCTTTTCATATCTGTTTGTAAGGCCTCACCAGACAGCCATTTTGCTTTGTTGCATTTCTTTTCGATGGGGATGATCTTGATCCGTGTCTCTCGCACAATGTCATGAATGTCCATCCATAGTTTATCAGGCACTCTGTCTATCAGATCTAATTCCTTAAACCTATTTCTCACTTCCACTGTATAATCATAAGGGATTTGATTTAGGTCATACCTGAATGGCCTAGTGGTTTTCCCTACTTTCTTCAATTTAAGTCTGAATTTGGCAATAAGGAGTTCATGATCTGAGCCACAGTCAGCTCCCAGTCTTGTTTTTGCTGACTGTATACAGCCTCTCCATCTTTGGCTGCAAAGAATATAATCAGTCTGATTTTGGTGTTAACCATCTGGTGATGTCCATGTGTAGATTCTTCTCTTTTGTTGTTGGAAGAGGGTGTTTGCTTTGACCAGTGCATTCTCGTGGGAAAACTCTATTAGCCTCTGCCCTGCTTCATTCCGTACTGCATCAGAGGGCAGACACACAAACCATAATCACAGAAAACCAGTCAATCATTCTCTAACACCAGCTCTACCATTTGGCAAAAACGTGTCACTGTCAAACTGAGCTTTAGGTGATGCTACAGGGACCTGAAGGAATCCATTCAAATGAGGGAAACTCCAGGAAGACTTCATTCATGTGGTGTGAGCGTGGAGGGATCACAGAGCTTTCTCCAGGGCATCGTCTGCACGAGGAAGGAGCGTGAACAAGACACAGAGGAAGACACTTGGGCAAGGGCTCTCTGAAGGTGGAGCTGGGGCAGAGGGAACAGACAGGCACCCAGGAAAGAACACGTGGGGCTGAGGAGTAATGTTGCATTCACGACGAGAAAGGAGCTGAACACAACCTGTTCCCATGCAATGGAACACGATCATGGCTGCAAATTGATCTTAACTGTGTCTCAGGAAAACCTGCAGAGCCAAAATGGGTGGCAGACGACCTATAGGGTGTTCCTGTAATATTCAAAGAGAAATAATATTTTGCAGAAAAGGGAGAACTCACAGGGCTCCCAGTGGAAAGAGAAAAACACTGAAAATTATAGGATTGAGAAATCAGAACAAAAGAATCAAAATGAGACTAGAATTTTTAATAACAGTATATAGAGAGGATGGCTTCCCTGGTAGCTCAGATGTTAAAGAATGTGCCTGCAATGCAGGAGACCCTAGTTCGATCCCTAGCTCAAGAAGATCCTCTGGAGAAGGAAATGGCAACCCACTCCAGTATTCTTGCCTGGAGAATTTCATCAACACAGGAGCCTGGTTCGCTATAGTCCATGGGATTGCAAAGAGTCGGACACAACTAAGTGATGAACACTTTCACATAGAGAGGCAGAGAATTCAAATCTAGTTCCATTGATGTAACTGCCAAAACAATGACAGAGGGTAACAGCTAGACTCCCACAGAATGTTCCAAGACTCCTAACAGAATCAGACTGTGAGGCCTGCTGCACACTGAGGAACTCAAACTTTTGCTGCTGAACTGAACCGAGAATATGGCAATTATGTCAATCATTCTGTTTTACTACATGAGAAAGAAAAACTTACACACACCCTAAAACCTTTGTTCTTTCCCACTGGCATAACCTGCTAAAAAGCTAGATCCAGGTGTCTCTGCAAGACAGAATTAGGCAATAAAATTCTCAAGTCAACAAAAATACAAAAAAGCAAGACACTTAAGTTCTTCTGCTGTTAAGGAATCAATGACAACTCCCACGAGCCTCTCAAGCCAGTGAAGAAAATCAGTATTTATCATCTGTGTATCAGGAAGCTTGGGGCTAAGTGTTCCTCATTAAACCTCACCACTACCCATCATTGCCCTCCGTCTCCTCATTTCACAGAGGAGGAAAGTGAGTCTCATAGGAGGTAAGTGACTTTCCCAAAGAAACTGAGCTAATGTCAGCAGAGCTGAGACTCAATCCAGATTCCTCTAACTCCAAATCCATGCTCCTACCAGTAAGCTTTCCATCTCCAGGACTGGTCTCAGCAACCTTTCCCAACCCCAGCAATAATACGTCTTCTCCCTCTGTTGGTTCTTTTTTCATTCATTTTTATACCTTCATTCTTAAATTAATCATCAAGTACCTACTGAGCACTAGCCTTGGATATGACTACTTGTTAAATGTTTCAAGTGTTTTATATGAAGCATGGTGCTCCTAGGCATTGCCATTTTTCTTATCCAAACATGTCAGAATGGATGTAAAAATCACATCATTTTCACTTACTTCCATATCATAAATCCATGATACTTAAATCATTAGAACTCAGTATCTCCTACCTTCCAGTAAATACTGAAGATTTGAGCTAGTTGGGGGGGAAAAAATTACTTCAGAACTATGAAAAAGCTAATATCCTAATTATTTAAGTAATTTTAGTAGCTGAGAATTCCTGGTAAAGTTGTCAACAATATTAAAAGCAGAGCACATGAATGAAGACTATGCTGCTAGTTTATAGTGTGATTTTAAATAAAACATTATGAAATGTGTGCATATATATTGGGAATCCTATTAATTAATATTTATTTATAAATCATGCAATAATAAGAACCTCTGCATCAATTGGTACAGAGTTTCTCAGAAATATACCACAGATTGCTGATGAAATTCCACCTCCAAATATAAGTAAAAGAAGGCATGATCCTTGATTCTTTCCCAAGAAGTATCTTAACCCACCATGAACTGTGGAGTGTTACTGCTAATTCAAGGACCCTGAACAGTATAGTAAATACAGCAATAAGCCAAGAAGAAGCATTTTAAAAGCATATCACATAGACTGTTCAATAAGCCATATACTAAAGTGAGCAAATAATACTGAACCAGGAGCAGAAATACAAGTATTTCCTAATTTTTAAAATGATATGCCTGTGGGATACTGCCAGGAGAAACATCAATAACCTCAAAGATTCAGATGACACCACCTTATGGCAGAAAGCGAAAAAATAAAGAGCCTCTTGAGGAAAGTGAGAATAGAGTGAAAAAGCTGGCATAAAATTCAACATTCAAAAAACGAAGATCATGGCAACCAGTCCCATCACTTCATGGAAAATACATGGGGAAACAATGCAAAGAGTGAGAGACTATTTTCTTGGGCTCCAAAATCACTGCAGACGGTGACTGAAGCCATGAAATTAAAAGATTCTTGCTCCTTGGAAGGAAAGTTATGACCAACCTAGACAGTATATTCAAAAGCAGAGACATTACTTTGCCAATAGAGGTCCATCTAGTCAAAGCTATGGTTTTTCCAGTGGTCATGTATGGATGTGAGGGTTGGACCATAGAGAAAGCTAAGTGCCAAAGAATTGATGTTTTTGAACTGTGGTGTTGGAGAAGACTCTTGAGAGTCCCTTGGACTGCAAGGACATCCAACCAGTCCATCCTAAAGGAGATCAGTCCTAATTATTCACTGGAAGGACTGATGCTGAAGCTGAAACGCCAATATTTTGGCCACCTGATGCAAAGAACTGACTCACTGGAAAAGACCCTGATGCTGGGAAAGACTGAAGACAGGAGGAGAAGGGGACGACAGAGGATGAGATGGTTGGATGGCATCACCGACTCGATGAACGTGAGTTTGAGCAAGCTCTGGGAGTTGGTGATGGACAGGGAGGCCTGGTGTGCTTCAGTCCACGGGGTCGCAAAGAGTCAGACACAACTGAGCGACTAACTGAACTGAACTGGTTTTAGCTTCTAAAAGAGGCTATCTATTGCAACTCCCTATCCTTACAGAATAAAGAAAAGAAACTTGGAAAAATGCCGTTTCATTTAATAGTGGCTCACGATTCATACAAAAGGGCTTGTGATCCCCACCAAGGGCCCAAGTGCAACCTTAGTCAGGCCACCAGCACCAGGCCTGTGCATGGGCAATGCAGAGCCCTTCCCACAGCTGCTCACCCACCATCCCCACCGCCAGTGCCGGCCACGCTCCCAAATCTCAGAGCAGATTACTGTGGACTGACTCTACCACGAGGTACCTCCCCCGTAGGGTTAATATCAGTGTGTTCCACTCTTTCTAGGCCTTAACTGCAGCCTTCTACAGAGGATACTCCAAGAAAGCAAGGGGATTAAAACTATGTGGGCTTAATCATGAAAACTGGAAATAAGGGCATTTGGGTTGAATACAGAAAATAAAAGTTGGCCTTAAAGCAGTGTTTCTCAATCCTGGCCCTACCTCAGAATAACGGAGGGACAGTCAAAGAATATGGATACCTCAGTTCAACCCCCAGAGATTCTGACATTGCTCATCTGGAGTGCAACCCAGGCCTCAGAATTTTTCACAGCTCCCAAGGGATTCGAATGCAGGTGCGGGATTTAAGACATTTCAAAATAAAAATAAATGTTCAAGTCGTGTGCTGCACATCTGACTGAAGGTACTTTCCCTTCTTCACACAGACCTGTGGGTACAAAAGGCCCAGGTGCAGATAGCACTGGCTGTGATCACTGTGCACACCTGTGCACAACCAAGTGCTTCTTTAAAGAGAAGCTCCAGAGGGCCTGGATAAGTACAGCCTGCTGAGCCCCCGAGCCCTCCGGGCGGGCTCCGCTGGCTCCCTTGCCCTGCCAGACATAGGAGCTGTGCAGCCACACGGAGCAGCCACCAGCATGGACTTGGCCTACTTCGGACCAGCTCCTGCTTGGAAATTACAGGTAAGACGAGAGGCCTTGTGGTTCACAGAGGAAAACCTCATCAGATGAGGATAAACACTATAAAATACCCAGGCAGAAGTAACTGCAGAGCTATTACCGGGACAACTATTAACAAAATTAGATATTAAATAAGCAAAATGCCACTGAATCTATGTGACCTGGATTGAAGAATAAGGCCGTTCTACTACAAACTATTACTTCAGAGAAACAACAGCCAAATCGTGCTAACTTCTGGGTGAAAAAAGTATCTGTTATTTGAATAACAAGGGAGGGCGAAAATGCTTAACTGCATATTGTATTTCATTGATAATTCGAAAAACTCCAAATACAGTGAAAGGCATACAGAAGGATCAGAGGCATTACTTAAATTTCTGCCAGTTACTTTTCCACCAAGTGGTTACCTTTCAACTTGCTACAGAATATTAACATTTTGTCTGTACTACATTTTACACATGAAACTTCAAAATTATTTCTGCTACAAAATCTTACAAGCCTAATTAGAGACAATAAATTAAGTATCAAGCCAAGAAATGGCTTTGAAAATCGACTGTGTGTAAGATCTCACTGAATCAAGCACGGAGGGAGGGCACAAAAGCAACTGAGTCTTTGTTCTCCGTGTGACTTATTAATTAAAAGAGGAACGAGGAAAGCTTAGACCTGTGCTTTGAAGCCATCAGAACCAGCCTGCTCTGGAAGCATTCTTTATCTTGTTTATGTCAAAACACAAAACCTGGCAGATGCAGTCTGAATGAATTAAAAACACACAGGCAGTATTTCTCTCTGATTCTGACAGCAATGGGAGAGACCAAAGAGAAGAAAAATTATCACATGTTTACCATGAAATAACTGACGATGTGAAAGAGTGGATCTGTGGGCACTGGAAGCAGCTCCCTGCCTCAGAAGCCCGTCCACAGCACACACCCAACGAGCACTCTAATCCATAAAACACAGACTCAGTCTTTACAATAACTTTAAGAAGTGTTTATAAGCAACTTAATTCTTTAAATTCTAGAAATAAGGTCTCTAAAACAGGAGGTTCAACTGAAAATGCAATGACTTACGTGCAGCAAAAGAAACGGAATAATGTTCTTCCTCCTGAATGAGGGTTGTGTCTCCATTTTTAATTTAGGAATTCATACAGCTTCACTTGTAATTCAGGTTAGCCGGTTTGCCTCTTAGAGCCACTCAGAATACAATGCAAGCGCCTGTGTTTATGGGGTACGTGTGTGACAGACTTCGTGATTCAGCGTCTTCTGTCTTGTTGCCTGCAACGTGCTGCTGGTGCTGCTGCTGCTAAGTCGCTTCAGTCGTGTCTGACTCTGTGCGACCCCATAGACGGCAGCCCACCAGGCTCTCCTGCCCCTGGGATTCTCCAGGCAAGGACACTGGAGTGGGTTGTCATTTCCTTCTCCAATGCATGAAAGTGAAAAGTGAAAGTGAAGTTGCAACATGCTAGCATTCATCAACAACAACCTATTTCTTCTTAGCTATGTTACACTCTATACTTTTTGAAGGACTGGTATAATGCAATCAGAACTTAAGGGTTTCTACTGGCTTCTAAAATACTGTCTATTGGTTCTCTTATGCAATATTTCCCCTACAATATATCTCCAAAATGACTTGAAACAGCTGTAAGAAATATTTTCCCCTGCAAAAATGAGGGTGGGGTGCCTTGGACAACTGTACATCTTATATACAGAGAATATGGCACATATACAGGATGGCACACAGGATGCTAATGAGGAAGAGGGGAGCAGGATGGATGAAGAGAAGAAGGGATAAAAAGGGAAGAGAGAAGTTCTAGAAGAAAAATCTACAATAACTCATTCCTTGGATTCCTATTATGTTTACCAATAACTTCACTGAACAGTACGGAATAGCATCAAACATGGCTGCTAGAGTCAGTTTAGTTCAGTTCAGTCGCTTAGTCACGTCCAGCTCTTTGTGACCCCATGAACCGCAGCACACCAGACCTCCCTGTCCATCACCAACTCCCAGAGTCCACTCAAACCCATGTCCATTGAGTTGGTGATGCCATCCAACAATCTCATCCTCTGTCATCCCCTTCTCCTCCTGCCCTCAATCTTTCCCAGCATCAGGGTCTTTTCCAATGAGTCAGCTCTTCCCATGAGGTGGCCAAAGTATTGGAGTTTCAGCTTCAACACCAGTCCTTCCAATGAACACCCAGGACTGATCTCCTTTACAATGCACTGGTTGGATCTCCTTGCAGTCCAAGGACTCTCAAGAATCTTCTCCAACACCACAGTTCAGAAGTATCAATTCTCTGGCACTCAGCTTTCTTCATAGTCCAACTCTCACATCCATACATGACCACTGGGAAAACCATAGCCTTGGCTAGATGGACCTTTGTTGACCAAGTAATGTCTCTGCTTTTTAATATGCTGTCTAGGTTGGTCATAACTTTCCTTCCAAGGAGTAAGCGTCTTTTAATTTCATGGTTGCAGTCACCATCTGCAGTGATTTTGGAGCCCAAAAAATAAAGTCAGCCACTGTTTCCACTGTTTCCCCATCTATCTGCCATGAAGTGATGGGACTGGATGCCACAATCTTCGTTTTCTAAATGTTGAACTTTAAGCCAACTTTTTCACTGTCCTCTTTCACTTTCATCAAGAGGCTCTTTAGTTCTTCTTCACTTTCTGCCATAAGGGTGGTGTCATCTGCATATCTGAGGTTATTGATATTTCTCCCGGCAATCTTGATTCCAGCTTGTGCTTCCTCCAGCCCCGCGTTTCTCATGACGTACTCTGCATATAAGTTAAATAAACAGGGTGACAATATACAGCCTTGACGTACTCCTTTTCCTGTTTGAAACCAGTCTGTTAGTGTTAATGTCACTATTTTATCTTTGGTTCGTTTTCTCTACATTCTACTACCTGCCTCAGCTCAGTCAGGCTCTAAAGGAACACTTCCTGAGTTCTTTAGTGACTCAGAGCCAAATATCATCAGCTGGTATTAAGGAATCTTTCAGAGTCTTGCCCACAACTTCCTTGATGTGTGACAATCAGATGGCTTGACCCCCTTTCTGGAGAGATCTCATTACACTCTCTGAACACACATTTTATGTTTCTATGTTCAAGTCAGTGGTTTCAGTGGTTCTCAAACTTCAGTTTTCATCGGAATCACAGGGCTACAATATTAAGCCACAATATTCCATTAACATCCCCACTCCAAACTACAGTCCACAGCTCCCCACCCGGATTCTCTTCACTGCACACTGAACTTATCTAAAAAAAAATTAATTTTAGGATGTTTAGTATCCAAGTATTAAATCCAGAATCCTTGAGGTAAGATCATCTTTCTAACAGAATCTTGAAATTTGAAAACCAGAAGCAGGGTATTCAAAAAACACAAAACTGGTTTAAAAAAAAAAAAAACTAAATATAACCCTTAATGGAAAGACAAGATTAACATCTGCTCCAGGTTAAACTATTCCAAACGCATTACAATGAGCAATGACCTAGGAATGCACACGTACTTTGGGCATTTTTAGCTTTTGTTCCACAGAGGGTCTGTCGACATCGCCCCTCTTCACTTCCTCTGTTCTGATTCCACCGCTGTGTGCACGCACGGCTCCCTCAGAGAAGCCCTGATCTTCACCCTACTGAGTGGGTCCCCTCCCTAGGAGGCTGGATCTCACTCTCTGATGCTCCTCCCATCACCACGGGGGTCTGGGAGATCTCCAGAAACGACAGATCAGCAAGGCCACTTTGTTCCAGGTATGAACACTCACATAAAACCCTCTCTAAACATGCTCAGTCAGTAAATGTCACCAAAGTCCCCCTCCCTGCGAGGGACTGTGCTAATCTAGGAACACGGGAGCGATGGGAAAAGACACTCCCTGGAAGCATGGAGTGCAGGCCCGATGGGGACGACAGGCTGATTCAACCAGTTTATGTTGTTTTCAAACTCTGTGAACAGTACAGGATGTTATCAGGATCCCCAGCAGGAGAATCTGTTCTAGTCATGGAAGGCAGTCGACGAAGGCAGAAGAGATTTTAAACCTACGTCAGCAGAGAAGAAGACTGTATCACACAACTAGACCAAAAGGAGACCAAAAGGAACGCATCCTCCAGAGAGAAACCACCTGCATAAAAGCTTGGCGCCGAGAGAGAACACGGTGGATGCAAGTTAAGTTGAAGAAAGTTCGGGCATCACACAGCAGAACAAGGAGGGCATGGTGCGGAGGGGCTAGGCTGGGCTGGAAGCAAGCACTGCACTGTGGAGAGGCTCAGGGTCCATTTTATGGGGCAAGGACTTCACCGGAAAGTGAGTGAGAGGACCTGAGACCAGGCTGCGATGTGCACTTGAATACATCAAGGCTACGATCACAGACGTGGAGTCCGGTTGGGGATTTTCAGACAAAACCGAGGCAGTGGTCATGGGGATGCAGAGGAGGGGAGGGAGTCCAGAGATGCCCAGCAAGTAGAGACGCCCCACTAGGGCACTGCCTGGACATGCCGGATGCCACCCTGAAACCCAGCACAGGCTGCACCACGCAGTGAGACTGGAGCCTGGCACAGGGAGGACTGATGGTCTCCATCTGGAACACGCCACGCTGGGGAATGCCCAGCTGCCCTACCCAAGCCCAGTCTCAGAAGCTCCTGGCTCCTCAGGCCCAGCCCCACACCAGGACTTGGCAGGTCCTCCTTACTATCTCCACAGTTCCTCTCAGAGCTGGCTCCTCTGATGATAAGGAAGGTACTCACATTCCTAACTCATCACCTTTTCTCTGTGAAAGCCATTCAATATCCTGAGCTTTTTTCAGCCTTCGCTTTAATATCTTTGTATGGTGGCTGTCTCTAATATCTAAAGTTTAATCCAATTTTTATATATAATGAGTAAACCATTTCTAATGTACAATTATAAATGTATTATTTTTCAGGCTTTCCTCAGACTCCTCAAAATTATTCAGGCCACATTCTCTGCTATTTATATACATTATGCCTGTGTGTTTTAAATCACCTGCAATTTGAGGCCAACTCCCATTCTAACTATATTTGACAGTTTATATTACAAGAGCTTATAAGAAAGAAACGCTTAGGCCTTCATTTTCTGTGCTCTTTCAGCATCTGTAACACAGGGAGGGCCCCAGCGTATAAATGCTGAGCCCACACTGCGTCTGCAAGTCTGTTATTTGCTGCAACCAGGTGAGAAGGAAGGGACGGGCAGAGGCTGGGCAGACAGGGCCAGCAGAGAGGCAGCTGGCAGCCAAGACGAGCCCCAGACTGGGTGCCGTGCTGACATCTGGCCCCTGCTCTGAGGCTTCCTCAGCATGATGAGTCCAGCTAAAAACCTCCGCCGGGATGCAGACTTACAGGAAACGAGACGCAGGATCTGCCTGGGGGAGGCAGCAGGTGGTGAGGGTTTGCTCCTCCAGATGTGAAGCAGAAAGGGGGAGTTAGACTAACTTGAGCAGAGGCAGCAAGAAGGACAAGGAGGCTCCAGAAGCCATCTGGCTGGGCCAGTTGTTTCCCAGGACCCACAGCCAGAAAGAGCCAAATTCAGCCTAAACGGACAGCTGCCCTGCCCACCAGGCTCCCCAGCCCACAGCACGTGATACCGAAGCCACAGATGCCACGTAGGTGCATGCTCGGTCCTGTCTGACTCTTTGCCACCCCATGGACTTCAGCCCTCCAGGCTCCTCTGTCCATGGGATTCTCCAGGCAAGAATACTGGAGTGGGTTGCCATTTCCTCCTCCAGGGGATCTTCCCAACTCAGGGACTGAATCCAGGTCTCCTGGGTCTCCTGCATTGACTGGCGGATTCTCGACCACTGAGCCCCCTGGGAAGCCATGAGCATTTATTATATAAACAGATACATCAATGAGTTAATTTGGTTTGACATTCCCCTACTTTCCTTTTACTTTGGCTAGTTGTTAGTCCGGTAACCTGTGTATCATTTATGAAGGTACTGAGTACTTAAATTTTAGGAGAAAAAGCATATATCTGATAGCGTGTCCATCTCCATTCTTCCTAGCAACTGTCCAGACACCCCCTGCCTGCCCCATACTCTCACACACAAACACAAACACACTCTGATTTTAGATCTAAATCTGCTCATTGAAGTCTTAGGCCATTGTTTCCACTAATAACATCTTGTGCCTGTCAACACCATCCATTCAAACCCTGGCCAACACTTAAGAACAGCTACTAACGTCTTCCTATCTAGTCTCTATGCTCTGGGTCTCCCTCACCTACCTACCCAAGTCCCAACTAAATCCTTACAACATCATAAGGCTATCATTTAACAGGAAGCTGTTGTATAGAACACAGTTTTTGCCTCTCTCTCATTTTCTCTCCTATAAATCAAGATTCTTGGGGAAAAAAAGCAGCTCTCTAACTTGCTTGTTATCTCCCCCACTTCTCCACTCTTTAAGTTAGGATGAGCTCAGTTACAAGGAAGAGAATCCTAGTATAATAATGGCCTAAACCATCAGTTGCTCAGTAATGTCCAACTGTTTGCAACCCTATGGACTGAAGCCCTCCAGGTTGCTCTATCCATGGAAGTGACCACTGTTTACCTTTGAAAAATTCCTAATAACTTCACCCTAGAGTTGCTTTGGTTGCTCAGCAATGACAAGAAGGACCAAGGCTCTTCTTATCCTCCTGCTTCATCACCCTTACCATGCTGACATAATTTTTTCAGTATTGCCTCATGGCTATAATGTGGGTGCCACAGTTCGACCTATCTCATCTTCATGTGGCAGCACCCACACGGGCAGCAAGCAGTTGAGATAAAAACATTTTAAAGTTTATATCATTCATGGACTTCAATCTCTTTATACAAAGTGACAAATATTTATCAAAAGCTCCAAAGATTCTCTTTTAGTTTCCATCAGTCCCTGTCCAACCTTAGGACCATACTGGCAAAACAAGTCTAAGCCTTTCACAGATGAACGCACTAGGCATGGGTGCGTGTCTGCCAAATCAAAACTGTAGTATTTTAGAAAGGAAGAAGGAACCAGGCTACTGTGTAGGCAACCAAACTGTCTGGCACACATCACCTAGAAGGCTTTGAGAAATGTGACACTGGATATCCATATTTCTTTGGTCCATCCCCCCTCTCTCCCTATCCCCTACCCTTCTACCATCATGGCATCTGGTCCCATGCCATGGGACTTTATTTTGGGGGGGCTTTATTTTTGGTAGCTCCAAAATCATTGCAGATGGTGATTGCAGCTATGAAATTAAAAGACGTTTATTTGCTCCTTGGAAGAAAAGCTATGACCAACCTAGACAGCATATTAAAAAGCAGAGACATTACTTTGCCAACAAAGGTCCGTCTAGTCAAGGCTATGGTTTTTCCAGTGGTCATGTATGGATGTGAGAGTTGGACTATAAAGAAAGCTGACTGCCGAAGAATTGATGCTTTTGAACTGTGGTGTTGGAGAAGACTCTTGAGAGTCCCTTGGACTGCAAGGAGATCCAACCAGTCCATCCTAAAGGAAATCAGTCCTGAATATTCACTGGAAGGACTGATGCTGAAGCTGAAGCTCCAATACTTTGGATACCTGATGCGAACAACTGACTCACTAGAAAAGACCCTGATCCTGGGAGGGATTGGGGGCAGGAGGAGAAGGGGACAACAGAGGATGAGATGGTTGGATGGCATCACCAACTCGATGGACGTGAGTTTGAATAAACTCCAGAAGTTAGTGATGGACAGGGAGGCCTGGCGTGCTGCAGTCCACGGGGTTGCAAAGAGTCAGACACGACTGAGCGACTGAACTGAACCGAACTGATTCCCCCTCCCTCCCTATCTCCCTACCCTTCTTTCCTCCTTCCATCCTTCTGTTCTTCCTTCCTTTAAGAACCTGTAGAAAAATAAATCTGAATAATGAAATAGACAAGTTCTTTAGATGCTGTATAAACCATATCATGCTCCTGATTTGTTTACCATACCATTTCATCTCTGCCTTATTCAATTCTGGTTTTCTCGGTTGTTTCAGTGGATAGCTAATGCTGTAAATTAAGTTCCCCAGTCTCTTGGTCAGGAAGCACTCCATTCACCATTTATTGAGGGTCTGTGGTCCCTGAACACTGGCGAAAATTTGCATGTATAAAGAAGCCCTAAAAACTCCAGACAGAAATATTTAACAACATAAATCACCTATATAATAGTGTGATTTTCAGGGCTGGCATTTTCTTAGAGCAAGGTATGTCAGTCTTTTCAATCATACATCTTTAAACACCAACTACATTCCTCCTTTATCTTCCTATCACTCTAATAACCCCCCTTGTAGTTTTTTTTTCCTTTTTCCCCTTAATAGTAAATATTTATCTGAATCTATCCATTTATTCCTCACTTTTCAAGTTTAAGCTAACAGATGGAGAGGCAGATTACTCCCAAACACCTGCACTGAAATGCTTTACCTGCAACTCCTGATGTGAGCAAAAGAGATTTTAACTACATGATATTTGAAAACTTCTCTCGCAGGCACTGTAAGGAAAAGAGTCCAGACTAAAAACAAGTTATCACTGAGGTCCACTCACGTCCCAGACAAATCACACACACACCACTGTCTTGGTGTTGTAAACATACCCTCAGTGGTAAACAACAGCTGGGCACTGTGGATGTTATAATATTCACAGTTCAGTATTAGTGGGAACTGCTACATATGTGCCATTACACCCATCACATGACTGTACAAAAAAGGTAAGATATATTGATTGTCTGTTATTCATAGATATTCTCAAAGAGACCACTGCATAAAAACCAGAGGGACTAAAATGTGGCTGTAAATCTTGTAACAGTATTTTTGCTCAGACAATAATGAGACTTTAGTTACATACAGATATTCAGTTCAGTTCAGTCGCTCAGTCATGTCTGACTCTTTGCAACCCCATGAACTGCAGCACGCCAGGCCTCCCTGTCCATCACCAACTCCCGGAGTCTACCCAAACCCATGTCCGTTGAGTCCGTGATGCCGTCCAACCATCTCATCCTGTCGTCCCCTTCTCCTCCTGCCCTCAGTCTTTCCCAGCATCAGGGTCTTTTCAAATGAGTCAGCTCTTCACATCAGGTGGCCAAAGTATTGGAGTTTCAGCTTCAACATCAGTCCTTCCAATTAACACCCAGGACTGATCTCCTTTAGGATGGACTGGTTGGATCTCCTTGCAGTCCAAGGGACTCTCAAGAGTCTTCTCCAACACCAGAGTTCAAAAGCATCAATTCTTCGGATATTAGTTGAGAGTTTTCCTGAAGTTAGCTGGTGCTCTGTTACCCACAGCAGGCACAGGTTCACTACACCTACACATCCTCCCATGGCAGCCATATTCTTTCCACGGCTCCTTTTCTCTATCCATTCTGGAATGTTGGAACCTGCAGCCTCCCCATCAAAGCTCCACCCACCCTATACCTTATCCACAGTGACAAGGTCACTATCACTTAGATACCAATGGATCCCTGCTGTCAGTCTATATTTCCAGGCTGCTTATCCCCTCTGAGTTTTAGGACCCTACTTCTTCCTTCTAGGTATATCTGCCTGGACTCAACCTTTTATCATATACCCTGATTTCTGTGGTCACTGTCTGGATTTAAAGCACTGCAGTCCATTCTAAAGGAGATCAGCCCTGGGTGTTCTTTGGAAGAAATGATTCTAAAGCTGAAACTCCAGTACTTTGGCTACCTCATGCGAAGAGGTGACTCACTGAAAAAGACTCTGATGCTGGGAGGGATTGGGGGCAGGAGGAGAAGGGGATGATAAGAGGATGAGATGGCTGGATGGCATCACCAACTAGATGGACGTGAGTTTGAGTGAACTCTGGGAGTTGGTGATGGACAGGGAGGCCTGGCGTGCTGCGATTCATGGGTTCGCAAAGTCAGACAGGACTGAGCGACTGAACTGAACTGAATCAACTTAATGAATTAGAGACCTCAACTGCCCTCCACACTGCCCTCCACACTCCAGCTGCCTTAACCCACTTTAAACTCATTCACAGAAGTCTCAAGTGCTTATTCTGGAAACATTCGTTTTAGTTCTAATAATCACAGATCTAGCCCGACTCCTTACTCTTCATGTGGCCTTAGGTAAACCCTTTCAGAACCTGCCTCCTTGCTTCCCATCACGGCCCGCATCAAAGCATCCTCTATGCTCCACTTTATTTGACGAACATGGATGAAGCACCTGCTGAGTCAGGCTTCGGGGTGGGTACTGAGCAGAGGGTGCTGAGCAAATTGGAGACCCTCTACTCAGCAAAGCTGGACTCAAGTCAAGGAGCTAAGGCAGGGACCACCTAAGCAAATAAGTATATAACCAACAAGGGGGTGTTTGGGTTAAAAAATAACTGCAGGGGGATGCATGTAAAGTGTTCACTGAGCAAGTATGGCTTAGAAAAAAGACCTCTACGAAGGGGAGAGGCAATCATATGTCAAACACCTGATCACAGCAGAGATTCACTGAAAGAAGAGCCCATAGCGGTCAGCGGGAAGCCCAAGGTGCCGAGAGCACACGCGCTATGCAGGGAAGCAGAGGTGACATCATGGCGACATCACCACCAGTGGGAATCTGGTGCGAGGCACAATGGGGAGTCAGGAAAAGGTTTTTGGCAAAGGAGTAAGATGATCTGATTTACATTTTCAACAAATCACCAAAATTAAGTTTTACTATCACAATATGAGGGTCATCCCTCTGAGTCAAGAAGGTGAAGGGATCCTGAGGAAGGAGCTGCCCATGTGCTCTGGTGTGTCCCGGGGGGTGCCCATTTTCCCTGCCATTCTCAGGTCATTCTTATAGCCCCCCTTTCACTCTCTCATGGGGTCTTAAGGGAACCACCCTGGCCAACTCACTGCAGGGATATTCTTAAGGCTGACACCCAGAGTCTTTCCAAACCTGCTCCCCATCAGATCTTCACCTCACAGTGTCCTGGGCTCTGGAATACAAAACTGGCCTGCTGGACGGGACATAGATTATCCCTGCTGCCCTGGCTCTTGTTCCTACTTCTGACCACAGGCTCTGATCACCTCACTATCAGACAGACCCTTGAGGGCCCAGATCCAAGGAGCCTCTCCAAGAACCAGAAAAATGAATGGCTTCCTTTTCTGCACTTTCTCTATGGTAACATTCATCACAATTAGGTTCGTTATCTTAGGTCTGCTTTCTCTGCTAGAATGGTTGGTACTTCATGGTAAAGGCAGTAGCTTTCCTGTGTATTTTTGGGTCCTCGCCACCCATTGCACAGCTTGTCCAGAGCTGGGACTTGATACAGGACTGCTGGACAAATTATGCAATGTAAAAGCAACATATAATACAGAGTAAGATATAACGATGAACGAGATTTTAAAATTAATTTCTCCGGGAGGCTTAAAGCAGTATTGCCTTCATCTCTAGACAATTTTTAGTCTCTAACTTCAGCCTCATCCATTAGAAAGTGACAACAAGCTATTTTTTTTTTTTACTTTTAATAAATGACTAGAAGCAAACAATCTTTATAGTGCAAGAAGAAGTCTAATTTTAGGAAACCGAACAACTTGAGTGTTTTGGTAATGAGTTTCTAAGTAACTGTGAAGCTGACATAAAACAGATTGACACATCCCCAAGTTACATCCACTCACCACTCTTAAATGATCCTGAAAAAATCCTGCTCAGGAGAAGTTTCTGACGTAATTGTAGAACTTCAGCTTCCAAGGCTTCGACTTTTGATCTCCACCTTGATTCCTGCCCGGACACCATCCTAGCAAGATGCTCTGTATATTCTCTGCTGCTTTTGTCTGCTGGTTTGGAGCGGATAATTGCCAAGGCCAGGGCCAGCTTTGAAGTTCTCAGATACCATGCTTGATTATCCATCTTGTTTTTTGTCCTTGTCATGTAATTAAAAAAAATAAAAAAGTTACAGAAATGCCTTTTAACTTTTATAGTACATTTCATTTGCTCAAAATTGATTGCATGGAATAACACTAATTAATAAGTTTACATTGGAAGCCATCTAACAGAACAATTTCTCAAGAAGTGAAGGCAGTGTAAAAAAAAATAAACAGAAGAAAAATGCAAACACATGCACATTAAGTGTATTAAGATTCAAAGCAGTAGATCCAGATAACCTGACAAATCCTTGGACTGCAGAAAAACAAAGATTAATTCATTTAGTGGTTTCTAACCAGAGACACACATAGGAATCTCTGGGGGAGCTTTACACACACACACACACACACACACACACATAAATGCCTGGTCCCATCCCTCCAAAATTCTGATTCAGCAAATCTTGGATAGGACTGAGGCTTTTATATATTATAAAGAGTTCGCTGAGTAATCAGAACCACTAACTTAAATCGTTCATTTAAATTTACACACTTCTCTCCTCTAAGCCATCCTAAGTCCTGAAGTCCATGCTTCCCAAGCCTGCATTCCTTTACCTCCCGTTTGTGTCTCTAACCAGGCCCCTCCAATCCATATTAAGAACAATCTTGCAAATATTTGCACCATTTAAGCTGTGACTCTGACTTGAATCCGCCCCTCCAAAGATTCCCAACTGCCACCGTGAGCTCACTTTTCCAAACCAGCACTGGACCACAGTCTGACCGTCAAGAGGACAACACGACACTGCATTCAGCGGCTCAGTGCCATCACCCTTCTGAAGTACAGACGCCTGTGGACCTCCAGCACGACTGACTTTCAGGGCTTTAAACATAAAATGTGTGACATTAATATATTTAATCAGTGGTTGAAAAGGACAATGGTCCAGAAAATTCAGGACTTTAACTGCCACATCTACCTACTAACACAATGCCGAATTCCACATCTCAGACTTGGTTCCCATCAGTTTCTCAAGGCTATTCCTCCACTACAGTTGGATCTCAATCATACAAATAGATGTACACAGTCCCAGGCCACTCACATTCACATCTCTGCTCCTGGATTTTCCCAAATTATGATGCTCCAACTCTTAGAGCTGCCAAGGCCCTGTGTACACCTTTCAAAGAACGGTGTATATACCCTCATATCCAGTCTTACCACTGCCCTCCTCTACAATGATTACCCATCTGATATCCTACAAATTTTTACTGACAAAATACAATCTAACAGGTAACATAATGATGTTTTATTATAATCAGAGATGAACACAAGAATGTGTATATATATATATATGTATATATAAAATATAATGTATATTATAGGAATATTTATAGTATCTAAAATTGGGCAATCAAATAGTTAAGTAAATAATGGTATATTGTACGAATAATTACATATCCACTCAGTACTGGAAGAAATATTTTTATTATTAGCAAATGGTGTTAACAATGTACTGAGCGGAAAAAACAGTGAGTTCACGAAATTATACGTATAATAGGTTGCTCTTAATTATGTGTAAAATTGGGAATACAAAAATTAAACAGGACTCCTCTCTACTGGAGAATTATTACTGATTTTTCCATATTTCTCTAAATTTTCCTGATTTTCTACACTGAATACATATCAAATTTTAATCAGAAAAACATTTCAAAGAGCAAAGTACAGCTGCCATTTTCCCAACCTTTCACAGCTGTGGAATGCACCATGGATTAGCTGCTGTTAAGATGGACAAACTAATGAGAGCTGTGGCCCCGCTGACTTTAACCCTGGCATCAACCATCTCACTCGGTGGCACGTCCTCCATCTGCTGTGCTGGCCATGGCGAGCAGGAGACACGCCTCTCAGCGCTTCTGAAAGGCGCCCTGGGCAGAGCGCACACAGGCGTGGATGCTGCTCCCTAAGGAAGGCTGACACTTACGGGCAACAGTACTGATCACAGGAATAATAGTAATAAGTGACCTGTGTAAAGCGTTTCTGTTAGAAAAGAATCTGACATTCAACTATGAGTCATGGGAATCCGGATAATAAAAACACAGCAAACTCCTGTCATTTTGTGGAGATATTTAATTAATTGATTTAAGCAAGCTCAAGCTGATTACTTAGATGTTCTGATAATGTTAAATTATCTGATGAGATGTTAAGGGGCTTCTCTGGTGGCTCAGATGGTAAAGGATCTGCCTGTAATGCAAGAGACCCGGGTTCAATCCCTGGGTTGGGAAGATCCCCTGGAGAAGGGAATGGTTACCCACTCCAGTATTCTTGCCTGGAGAATTCCATGGACAGAGGAGCCTTGCCGGTTACAGTAATGGAGTCGCAAAGAGTCAGACACGACTGAACAGCTAACACTTTCACTTTCATGTGATGTTAACAGTCTTAAAACCATGCTGAGTATCAGTCACCAAAAAACGATCAAATTATAAAGTCGTCCTGGATCATATGTATACCACGGTCATTCTTCTAAACATTAATCAGAATGAAATGTACCACAAATAAGCAGAATACAGTTCCCAATAGGTATCTTTGGTACAGACTTCCATGGTAGGAATCACATTCAAAACGCACAGACTACAACCTATATCCAAAAAGAGAAGGCTTTTATTAATAAACCCCTTCCTATGTCTTTAATTTTTTATATGTGTATATTATAAACACATGCTTCTTTATTTTAGAATAGCATTCCTATCCTCAAAGTGCTATTTGCAAGGTGAAGGTAATTCTATTTCCCTTAAAATTTCATGGAGAAAAAGATAAGCTTCCTAGATATACCCTCTGTTTGTTTAACTGAGAAAAGAATTAGTAGTAACTTTCAGAAAGCCTTTTGTACATTCATTTTACATGCAAATAATTATAGTAAATAATTAAAATGAACATTTAATGTTTCCCAAGAAGGTATTTAATGTCACTGAATTCTTAATAGGTTAAAATACAAAATTTTAACAGTCTTTTTAGAATAGCACATTTGATCAAATTGGCTTTCTTTTCTTGCATTTGGAAACAGTCCTTACCATAGCAAAGTTCCCCACAGGGTTACAGACAAATCCTCTGACTTCTATTCTCTTTCAAGCACGCGTGCAGCAGCAGCTACTCAGTCAACAGTATTCTGGCAGCTTTTATCTACCCGGTATCTGCTGCCCCCATTTTCCCCTACTGAACTTCAATCTGTTATCAACTAACCAATTCTCCGTACTGTCTGAGCTGTTTTGAATTATAATCCTGAATTCTGAAGTTGCTTCACCTCCAAGATCACTGATGAAAATTCTATGAAGCCAAGAGCCCCAGGTCACTCATATATAAGAACAACTAGAGAACAATTCAGGAAAATATTTTCCTAATATGTACACAACATCTTCAAAATATTTATTCCCCTTTAGCTCAGCAATGCAAGTTCTAAAATTTTATCTTGAAGAAATGACCAGAACTACTGTACAACAAAACTTTATGCCCCTGGATGATCGTACAGGATTACTCATAACTACCAAAAGACAAAACAAAACTTGTCAGCAGCCTGAATATACACACAATAGAAACACACTAATGAAACTATCACATATTATAAAATTTAACTGAAAATGTTGAGAAAATTTAAAAGTATGGGAAACTATTCCCCACATGCTAACTACAAATGCAAATGTTACCTCCTATATGCAAAACCACAAGGGAATAATACCTCACACCTGTCAGAGTTCCTATCATCAAAAAGAGCCCAAACAACAAATGTTAGCTGATGGGTGGGAAAAAAAGGCAACCCTTGTACACTGTTGGTGGTACTGTAAATTTGTACAGCCACTGTAGAAGAGTATGAAAAAAAAAGCTAAAAACAGAACTACCATGTGACCCAGCAGTTCTACTCCCAGGTATATAGCCAAGAACATGACCAGTAATTTGAAAAGGCATCATTATTATAATACCCAAGATATATGCAAAGCATCCTACTTGTCCATCAAGAGATGGACGCATAAAGAAGATGTGGGGTGGGGGTGTGTGTGTATAGATAAATAACATGGACTATTACTCAGCCATAAAAAAGAAAGAAATTTGCCTTTTGCGGCAACATGGATGCACTTGGAGGGCACTGTGCGAAGTGAAGTGAGTCAAATAAAGACCACTGCTGCATGACATTACTCATATGCAGAATCTAGAAAATACAACAAAGCAGTGAATCTAACAGAAAGGATGCAAGCTCACAGGTAGAACAAACGAGCGTGGTACACACCACTGGGGAGGAGAGACAGTATAGGGGGAGGCACAAAATACTGGATATAAGATCGGCTCAGGATGTACTGTACAACACGGGGACTGTACTCAATGTTGTGTAGTAACTGTAAATGGAATGTAACCTTTAACAATTGTATAAAAATAAGTATAGTTTTTAAAAGTTAAAAAAAAGAGTAAATGCAATAAAATCAGGGAAAGAAGAACAAAATCACACACATTAAACATGCTCAAAAATGTATAACTCTCCAAGTGTTTTCAGAATTGAGGAAACACGGCCAAAAGATGAAAATTCTGCCACCTAGGTTTTCTAGTCTCCCCTCCTAACCAGCCTTGACCAAATTCTACTAATGAAATCAAGTCCCCCTGAAACCGAGTTCCCTTACTGAGTTTTTACTAATCTCTATCCAAATCTTTATTCCCTTTCTGGTGCACCCTGGCCTCAATCCTATACTAACTGAACAATAACTAACCAGAGTCAGAGAACAAATAGTGTTATTGTCAATAACATTGTTAATATATTCAAATTCCCTAGTAGGTATGATCATTAACGTACAAACTCAGGTTGTTTCTCCTAACAGGCCTCTAAGCCATGGACCACTTGGCCAGATAACCACAAACCAGAAACATCCTGACCTCTGAAACTATTATTAAGGATTAAGAAATGTCACAAATCATTTCTCCAAAGAAGACATACAGATAGATAATAAACACATGAAAAGATACTCAACATCACTCACTATCAGAGAAATGCAAATCAAAACCATAATGAGGTACCATCTCACAACAGTCAGAATGGCTGCTATCAAAAAGTCTACAAACAATAAATGCTGGAGAGGGTGTGGAGAAAAGGGAACCCTCTTACACTGTTGGTGGGAATGCAAACTGGTAGAGCCACCATGAAGAACAGTGTGGAGATTCCTTAAAAAACTGGAAATAGAACTGCCTTATGACCCAGCAATCCCATTGCTGGGCGTACACACTGAGGAAACCAGAACTGAAAGAGACATGTGTACCCCAATGTTTACTGAAGCACTGTTTACAATAGCCAGGACATGGAAGCAACCTAGATGTCCATCAGCAGACGAATAGATAAGGAAGTTGTGGTACATGCACACAACAGAATATTACTCAGCTATTAAAAAGAATGTGTTTGAATCAGTTCTCATGAGGTGGATGAAACTGGAGCCTATTATACAGAGTGAAGTAAGTCATAAAGAGAAATACCAATACAGTATATTATCACATATATATGGAATTTAGAAAGATGGTAATGATGATCCTATATGCAAGGCAGCAAAAGAGACACAGATGTAAAGAACAGACTTTTGGACTCTGTGGGAGAAGGCGAGGGTGGGATGATTTGAGAGAAGAGCACTGAAACATGTATATTACCATATGTGAAATAGATGACTGGTGCAAGTTTGATGCATGAAGCAGGGCACTCAAAGCCAGTTCTCTGGGGCAACACAGAAAGATGGAGTGGGGAGGGATGTAGGAGGGCGTTCAGGATGGGGCGTGCATGTGTGCCCGTGGCTGATCCATGTCAATGTGTGGCAGGGGCCACCACAGTGTTGTGAAGTTACAGTCCTCCAATTAAAATAAATGAATTTTTAAAAATAAAATAAAATTAAAGAAAAACTAAAAAGGAAAGAAAAGAGATGTCATAAAATGATGATCAGTCCCAGCACCTTTGTTCTTCCCCTTTAAAAAGTCCCTAACTCAAAGACCAGGGCTTCCCTGGTAGCTCACCAGTAAAGAATCTACCTGCCAATGCAGGAGATGTGGGTTGGGACAATCCCCTGGAGAAAGAAAAGGCAACCCATTCCAGTTTTCTGGCCTTGGAAGCCCCATGGACATAGGAGCCTGGTGGGCTACAGTCCATGGGGCCACAAAGAGTTGGATACAACTTAGCGACGAAACAACAACAACTCAAAGACCAAGCTAGAAGGGATCTGAAGCTTGCCTCCCACTCCCTTGCCTGGCGCCCCGCAGTAAACGCTGTGCTTCCTTCACAACCTGGGGTCAGTAGACTGGGTTTGCTGCACATCAGCTGAATGGACTCAAATTTTGTTTGGCAACATTTAGCCTGTGGACCTCAGATCCTTCCATGTCCACAAGCAGATGCATGTCCCCTCAGTAGATGTGTTTTGTGTTCCTTCTAATTCAAAACACACAGTGGATTTGGAAGCAGGGGGCAGGGTAAGCCTTCCAGTAAGACTAGGCAGCAGGATACTCGCCACTGTATTCCCAGTGCTACAATCTGTACCTGGCTCACAGTAGGCCCTCTACCGAGTACTTGATGGGGTGAACAAGTGACTGAATATACCAGTGCAGGTCAGACGGTCACAGAGAGCTGCCTGGCCAGCAGCTCAGGAAGACTGTCAATTACATACTAGGGAGAACAGCACTGGACGGAGAACGGTTCAGGAGGGGAACTCAGTTAACCTGAAGGTCACACCTGTCTCTCTTCACTTTATGAGGCATCTTTCTCAACTGCACCCAATGAGTCTACTCCCTCTAAACTTATCTCATTCAACAGTATACCCTTAAGCTTTCACCAGTATAATTCTTGAGTAAAGAAAATACAAGATAAAACCTAGTTTATACACAGGATTAGGTCACAGGTATCTCATGTGAACCCTTCCCTTCCCAAAAACTGAAGAACATTGAATGAATGCTCCCCAAATGACTGAGCTGAATACAGTAAGCCAAGATCTGGATGCTGGAAGAAGATCCCAAGGACCAGAATGCAACATATATTTATCAACTATCAGTCTCGGGACAGCTGAGCTATGGCCATGCCAGAACAGTAAATCATTACAAGACTTTTTCAACAGGTTCAGCAAAGTTTGGACAATGTTTAACATGCAATTTTTATATCAGATCCAGCTGGCAAATTCCCTAATTATTGTTATAGTTTCAGTACATACTGTACTGTGAAGTGTTCTACAGATTAACATCACATGAAATTTTACACAAAAGAATCAGGAGTTACTCAAGATCTCCAATCTCTTCACTTTAATTATTAATGGGGCCTTTGAAAGCCTTCTCAGCAGAGTCTGTGTAAAACAAGAGACTTGAAAAGATAATAGAATACTTATTTTTTTTTCTGTTTCATTCCCATTATAACAGGCCAACTATCTGTAATTTTCCTGCTGTTGAAGAAACATAGACTTAAATTGTCTACAAAGTTTATTACCATGGTTTTCTTTTCATGTAACCACCCAACTCTCAACTTTTGATTCCTCAATGCCTCTTTTTTGGCATAGGGAAGATTCCCTCTGAATTCTGGTAAGGACTATTGCATACAGGGAAAGTACAAAACACATTTTGTAAGTCAGCAAAAAGTACACTGATTCAGAAATGCAGAGCTATGTACATTGTGCACAGTCAGTAATCATCTTCCATTATGTGAATCCAGAGAAAGAAAGGGGACCTGATACCTACTATTAACACATATTTAGAAAATAAATTAGAAGAATTATAAGTTTTTCCTAGTTATACTATTTCAAACACTTTATAAAGACACAATCCTTATTACAAAACAATCATATTGTTCTGTTAGAAAATCTGATAATCTACATAATTCAAATTCACAAACTGCACAAATCTGGAATCTTTGTCAGGCTGTATTCTGGAAACGGAAAAAAGTCACATGTCATAAAATGAGGAAGACTGTAGGATGGAGCCAGTAACCAAAGCAAACACCAGAAGAGAGAACTGAGAGAGATTCAGGCAGTGTTAGGAGAGTGGAGCTTCTGAGACCAGATGAACCAGGGCCTGAGCTTCAGGGAAAACAGAAAACTAAACTTGGGAGATGGTGGGCACGGAGTCCTCTGGAAAAGGCCCTAACCAGAGAAGCCCCCTTTTGTAAACGTTAGGAAACAAGATGTGTTTTCTAACTGCTATCATGTCCCACCATCTTAAACTTCACTACTGAGTGCACTTGAGGTAAGAATTCAAGGAAGCAGGAGCAGTTGCACAGAAACATCTTCTTTAAGGATCATTTTCAACACTGAAGAAGTGCCCTAATTCCCATCTGTCTCACTGACAGAAGTCTCACCAGGGAGACCACTGCAGATTTCAGAGCGCATCTGATAAGGCTTCATGGCCTCTCACAGGGCCTCATTCACAGTCTTTTCCTTACCAGGTAGAAAGTTCTTTTACTTTCTACTTAAATTTGCATTTAAAAGAGATTAGAGGTCTACTTTTTTACAGCCTGGAACAGCCTATAAAAGAGGAGGACCATTTCACAGATATTAAGCATTTTGATTCTAGACATCCTCTAGCAGGTGATGTTCTTTGTGCTTTTATCCCCTTTAAATTCAGCCCCTCAAATGGATGTAACGTTGTTCTGCATTTTCCAAGACTCCTTTAAATGTGTTATCATTTTTTATAATTTTAAAAAAATAAAAAGTAAAAAAAAAAAAAAAAAGAACAAAGATGGGATTTTAATCTCAAAAAAAGAACAACAACAAAAAAAACCTCAGCACCTCAACTTGCTGCAGCAACAAACACAGAGTCAATGTGGCCCGTGCCGTAGGGCCCCTAACCAACTAAGGAATACGAGAAGCAGCAGCAGGCCAGTCCAACGATCAGCATGCTACCCTCTAGGAGAACAAAAGACAGAAGACACATGCCTCTGGGCACCAGGTGAGGGATGCAGCAGGAACTGGTCCCAAGCTTTCCTTCCACCACTGTATCCAAGACTGCCTTTACCCAGGTAGCAGGAACCATTCCAGGTCAAAAGTGTCAGCAATCCTGTGACCTAACAATTATGTCATCTGATATTCCCAGGCAACTACACCAAACTTTCTCAACTCCCTGTTCGTTTTGCTCATCAGAACCTGCCTTCATTCTTAAAATTTAGACCTGACCAATCTGAGATCCACCAACCCAAAGTCGTGATAGCTAAGACTTGGCCTCAAGGTGACAACAAGACCAGGTCTGAACCTCAGTGCCCATGAGAAGTATAGGCAGAATGGCAGTGTATCTTTTTTATTTTTTTTAAGTAATATCATTTGTATTATGAATTTCAAGAATCTTTTTTATCATGCTATGCTGAAGCCAATAAAAGGTCTTCTATCGAAAGTAATATCAATCTACTTCTATCAATAGAAGCTAGACTTATTAATGGCTTCATCAGGGTTCAATTTTACTCTGGGGTAATCAAGTACAGTCATCTGTTTAAAATGATAGGAAATTCTCAAAGGTAGCTCAAGCTATAAAATAAATTTAGATCTTTAACCCATGATTTCTGTATCTAAATCTATTTGTCCTTTCAATTACGGCAAGAAAACTGTAAGATTTGGGTTTTACTCCCTTAAGGAAGATCATTAATTTACACATATATTTGGCAACTTATCTCAAAGTAAAACTTCTACTTAGATGCTCCACCTAAGTTATTT
This sequence comes from Bos indicus x Bos taurus, assembly GCF_003369695.1. NCBI lineage: Eukaryota > Metazoa > Chordata > Mammalia > Artiodactyla > Bovidae > Bos > Bos indicus x Bos taurus. The sequence continues at coordinate 17,502,705 of NC_040084.1, read as the reverse complement.
AATTTGTATCTGAAGAGCTAAATTTAAAATATGAAGGTTAAAGCAACTTACTGTTTTCAAACAAATCTAGATTGAAAGTAATTGAAAATGCAAACAGTAAACAAAAGAAATCTGGAATGGGTAAGTTAATGCAGACAAACTTCATGACAAGAAAATATTACCAGAGAAGTAGAGGAATACTTCATAATGATTTTAAAAGGTCATTCATCATGAAGATTAACAATCCTAAATCTGTAGCAAACAAAAGCAGTAACCAAACTTCCAAATATATGAAGCAAAAATTATAAGAAGGATAGGCAAATCCACAATCATTTGCAAAGATTTTAACACACTTATTTCAGTAACTGACATGATAACTAGACCTTGAATAAAACGATTATATACAAGATTGAAAAACTACTACCAACCATCTTGAACTCACTGGCATTTATAGAACATCATGACTTATAAATGCAGATGTATGCATATTCTTTTCAAGTTCTCATGGGACATTCGACAAGACAAATCATATGCTGAGATAAAATAATTCTCATTAGATTTTGTAACTATAAGAAAAATAATTAGAAATGTTCTAGAAAATCACCTTTGTTGGATAAATAATATATTTCTAAATAAAATAGGGGTCAAAGAAAAATCATAAATGTAATTAGACTACTTTGAAATCATATTTCAAACTGAATGATAATGAAACACAACATATTAAAGTTTGAAGAAGGAAGCTAAAATAGCTTGTAAAGGAAATTCTATTTTAAATACTTATTTTTATAAAAGAAAAAGAGTTTAAATTCAGTGACCAATTTTCCCACCTTAGAAAATTAGAAAAATAATAGCAAGTTAAAACCAGAGGAAGTAGAAGGAAGGACATCATAAATATATAATCAGAATGCAGTTAAACAGAAAACAAACAATTAAAAATTTAAGAAGCAAAATTTAGTCTTAAATATTAATAAAATTGATAATAGTCCAGAAAGAATTATCAAGAAAAGAGAAATAACACCAGTCATACTATGATCAGGAATAACAGAAGTGATTTCACTACAGTGTATCCTTCAGCTAATAAGAAATAAGGCAAAATTATGAATGATTTATTTTAATATTTGAGAACTTATGATGATATAAATATATTTCTTGAAAAAAATATACTGACCAACACTGACAAAAGACAAAGAACTCTGGCTAGCCCTACATCTCACACACGCACTCATACAAAATTTCATTCCCATATGGTTTCACCATATGACTTCCCTGGTGGCTCAGACAGTTAAGCGTCTGTCTACAATGTGGGAGACCCAGGTTCGATCCCTGGGTCGGGAAGATCCCCTGGAGAAGGAAATGGCAATCCACTCCAGCACTATTGCCTGGAAAATCCCATGGACAGAGGAGCTTGGTAGGCTACAGGCCATGGGGTCGCAAAGAGTCAGACATGACTGAGCGACTTTACTTAATTATGATTTCACTAGTAGATTCTATTTAGCAATGAAAGAAGAAATTGTACCAAGTTTCCTGTACAATTGTACCTGTACAAAGGCTTTCAAAAACTAATGGAGGGAGGGGAGGAGCCAAGATGGCGGAGGAGTAGGACGGGGAGAGCACTTTCTCCCCAACAAATTCATCAAAAGAGCATTTAAACGTCGAGTAAATTCCACAAAACAACTTCTGAATGCCGGCAGAGGACATCAGGCACCCAGAAAAGCAATCCAACTCTTTGAAAGGAGCGCGACTGAACAAAGAGAAGAAATACAGCTCCACCCACCAGAACACCGACACAAGCTTCCCTAACCAGGAAACCTTGACAAGCCACCTGTACAAACCCACACACAGCGAGGAAAAGCCACAATAAAGAGAACTCCACAAACTGCCAGAATACAGAAAGGACACCCCAAACTCAGCAATTTAAACAAGATGAAGAGACAGAAGAATAGCCAGCAGATAAAGGAACAGGATAAATGCCCACCAAACCAAACAAAAGAGGAAGAGATAGGGAATCTACCTGATAAAGAATTCCGAATAATGATAGTGAAATTGATCCAAAATCTTGAAATTAAAATGGAATCACAGATAAATAGTGTGGAGACAAGGATTGAGAAGATGCAAGAAAGGTTTAACAAGGACCTAGAAGAAATAAAAAAGAGTCAATATATAATGAATAATGCAATAAATGAAATTAAAAACACTCTGGAGGCAACAAATAGTAGAATAACAGAGGCAGAAGATAGGATTAGTGAATTAGAAGATAGAATGGTAGAAATAAATGAATCAGAGAGAATAAAAGAAAAACGAATTAAAAGAAATGAGGACAATCTCAGAGACCTCCAGGACAATATTAAAAACTACAACATTCGAATCATAGGGGTTCCAGAAGAAGAAGACAAAAAGAAAGACCATGAGAAAACACTTGAGGAGATAATAGTTGAAAACTTCCCTAAACTGGGGAAGGAAATAATCACCCAAGTCCAAGAAACCCAGAGAATCCCAAACAGGATAAACCCAAGGCGAAACACCCCAAGACACATATTAATCAAATTAACAAAGATCAAACACAAAGAACAAATATTAAAAGCAGCAAGGGAAAAACAACAAATAACACACAAGGGAATTCCCATAAGGATAACAGCTGATCTTTCAATAGAAACTCTTCAAGCCAGGAGGGAATGGCAAGACATACTTAAAATGATGAAAGAAAATAACCTACAGCCCAGATTATTGTACCCAGCAAGGATTTCATTCAAGTATGAAGGAGAAATCAAAAGCTTCTCAGACAAGCAAAAGCTGAGAGAATTCTGCACCACCAAACCAGCTCTCCAACAAATACTAAAGGATATTCTCTAGACAGGAAACACAAAAATGGTGTATAAATTCGAACCCAAAACAATAAAGTAAATGGCAACGGGATCATACTTATCAGTAATTACCTTAAACATAAATGGGTTGAATGCCCCAACCAAAAGACAAAGACTGGCTGAATGGATACAAAAACAAGACCCCTACATATGTTGTCTACAGGAGACCCACCTCAAAACAGGGGACACATACAGACTGAAAGTGAAGGGCTGGAAAAAGATTTTCCATGCAAATAGGGACCAAAAGAAAGCAGGAGTAGCAATACTCATATCAGATAAAATAGACTTTAAAACAAAGGCTGCGAAAAGAGACAAAGAAGGTCACTACATAATGATCAAAGGATCAATCCAAGAAGAAGATATAACAATTATAAATATATATGCACCCAACACAGGAGCACCACAGTATGTAAAACAAATGCTAACAAGTATGAAAGGAGAAATTAACAATAACACAATAATAGTGGGAGACTTTAATACCCCACTCACACCTATGGATAGATCAACTAAACAGAAAATTAACAAGGAAACACAAACTTTAAACGATACAATAGACCAGTTAGACCTAATTGATATCTATAGGACATTTCATCCCAAAACAATGAATTTCACCTTTTTCTCAAGCGCACATGGAACCTTCTCCAGGATAGATCACATCCTGGGCCATAAAGCTAGCCTTGGTAAATTCAAAAAAATAGAAATCATTCCAAGCATCTTTTCTGACCACAATGCAGTAAGATTAGATCTCAATTACAGGAGAAAAACTATTAAAAATTCCAACATATGGAGGCTGAACAACACGCTGCTGAATAACCAACAAATCACAGAAGAAATCAAAAAAGAAATCAAAATTTGCATAGAAACGAATGAAAATGAAAACACAACAACCCAAAACCTGTGGGACACGGTAAAAGCAGTCCTAAGGGGAAAGTTCATAGCAATACAGGCACACCTCAAGAAACAAGAAAAAAGTCAAATAAATAACCTAACTCTACACCTAAAGCAACTAGAAAAGGAAGAAATGAAGAACCCCAGGGTTAGTAGAAGGAAAGAAATCTTAAAAATTGGGGCAGAAATAAATGCAAAAGAAACAAAAGAGACCATAGCAAAAATCAACAAAGCCAAAAGCTGGTTCTTTGAAAGGATAAATAAAATTGACATACCATTAGCCAGACTCATCAAGAAACAAAGGGAGAAAAATCAAATCAATAAAATTAGAAACGAAAATGGAGAGATCACAACAGACAACACAGAAATACAAAGGATCATAAGAGACTATTATCAACAATTATATGCCAATAAAATGGACAACAAGGAAGAAATGGACAAATTCTTAGAAAAGTACAACTTTCCAAAACTCGACCAGAAAGAAATAGAAAACCTTAACAGACCCATCACAAGCACGGAAATTGAAACTGTAATCAAAAATCTTCCAGCAAACAAAAGCCCAGGTCCAGACGGCTTCACAGCTGAATTCTACCAAAAATTTAGAGAAGAGCTAACACCTATCCTGCTCAAACTCTTCCAGAAAATTGCAGAGGAAGGTCAACTTCCAAACTCATTCTATGAGGCCACCATCACCTTAATACCAAAACCTGACAAAGATCCCACAAAAAAAGAAAACTACAGGCCAATATCACTGATGAACATAGATGCAAAAATCCTAAACAAAATTCTAGCAATCAGAATCCAACAACACATTAAAAAGATCATACACCATGACCAAGTGGGCTTTATCCCAGGGATGCAAGGATTCTTCAATATCCGCAAATCAATCAATGTAATACACCACATTAACAAATTGAAAAATAAAAACTATATGATTATCTCAATAGATGCAGAGAAAGCCTTTGACAAAATTCAACACCCATTTATGATAAAAACTCTCCAGAAAGCAGGAATAGAAGGAACATACCTCAACATAATAAAAGCTATATATGACAAACCCACAGCAAACATTATCCTCAATGGTGAAAAATTGAAAGCATTTCCTCTAAAGTCAGGAACAAGACAAGGGTGCCCACTTTCACCATTACTATTCAACATAGTTTTGGAAGTTTTGGCCACAGCAATCAGAGCAGAAAAAGAAATAAAAGGAATCCAAATTGGAAAAGAAGAAGTAAAACTCTCACTATTTGCAGATGACATGATCCTCTACATAGAAAACCCTAAAGACTCCACCAGAAAATTACTAGAACTAATCAATGATTATAGTAAAGTTGCAGGATATAAAATCAACACACAGAAATCCCTTGCATTCCTATACACTAATAATGAGAAAACAGAAAGAGAAATTAAGGAAACAATTCCATTCACCATTGCAATGAAAAGAATAAAATACTTAGGAATATATCTACCTAAAGAAACTAAAGACCTATATATAGAAAACTATAAAACACTGGTGAAAGAAATCAAAGAGGACACTAATAGATGGAGAAATATACCATGTTCATGGATTGGAAGAATCAATATAGTGAAAATGAGTATACTACCCAAAGCAATTTATAGATTCAATGCAATCCCTATCAAGCTACCAACAGTATTCTTCACAGAGCTAGAACAAATAATTTCACAATTTGTATGGAAATACAAAAAACCTCGAATAGCCAAAGCGATCTTGAGAAAGAAAAATGGAATTGGAGGAATCAACCTACCTGACTTCAGGCTCTACTACAAAGCCACAGTTATCAAGACAGTATGGTACTGGCACAAAGACAGAAATATAGATCAATGGAACAAAATAGAAAGCCCAGAGATAAATCCACGCACATATGGACACCTTATCTTTGACAAAGGAGGCAAGAATATACAATGGATTAAAGACAATCTCTTTAACAAGTGGTGCTGGGAAATCTGGTCAACCACTTGTAAAAGAATGAAACTAGAACACTTTCTAACACCATATACAAAAATAAACTCAAAATGGATTAAAGATCTCAACCTAAAACCAGAAACTATAAAACTCCTAGAGGAGAACATAGGCAAAACACTCTCTGACATACATCACAGCAGGATCCTCTATGACCCATCTCCCAGAATATTGGAAATAAAAGCAAAAATAAACAAATGGGACCTAATTAACCTTAAAAGCTTCTGCACATCAAAGGAAACTATTAGCAAGGTGAAAAGACAGCCTTCAGAATGGGAGAAAATAATAGCAAATGAAGCAACCGACAAACAACTAATCTCAAAAATATACAAGCAACTCCTACAGCTCAACTCCAGAAAAATAAATGACCCAATCAAAAAATGGGCCAAAGATCTAAATAGACATTTCTCCAAAGACGACATACAGATAGCTAACAAACACATGAAAAGATGCTCAACATCACTCATTATCAGAGAAATGCAAATCAAAACCACTATGAGGTACCATTTCACACCAGTCAGAATGGCTGCAATCCAAAAGTCTACAAATAATAAATGCTGGAGAGGGTGTGGAGAAAAGGGAACCCTCTTACACTGTTGGTGGGAATGCAAACTAGTACAGCCACTATGGAGAACAGTGTGGAGATTCCTTAAAAAACTGGAAATAGAACTGCCTTATGATCCAGCAATCCCACTGCTGGGCATACACACTGAGGAAACCAGAAGGGAAAGAGACACGTGTACCCCAATGTTCATCGCAGCACTGTTTATAATAGCCAGGACATGGAAGCAACCTAGATGTCCATCAGCAGATGAATGGATAAGAAAGCATTGGTACATATACACAATGGAGTATTACTCAGCCATTAAAAAGAATACATTTGAATCAGTTCTAATGAGGTGGATGAAACTGGAGCCTATTATACAGAGTGAAGTAAGCCAGAAGGAAAAACACCAATACAGTATACTAACGCATATATATGGAATTTAGAAAGATCGTAACGATATCCCTGTATACGAGACAGCAAAAGAGACACTGACGTATAGAACAGTCTTATGGACTCTGTGGGAGAGGGAGAGGGTGGGAAGATTTGGGAGAATGGCATTGAAACGTGTAAAATATCATGTATGAAACGAGATGCCAGTCCAGGTTCAATGCACGATACTGGATGCTTGGGGCTGGTGCACTGGGACGACCCAGAGGGATGGTATGGGGAGGAAGGAGGGAGGAGGGTTCAGGATGGGGAACACATGTATACCTGTGGTGGATTCATTTTGATATTTGGCAAAATTAATACAATTATGTAAAGTTTAAAAATAAAATAAAATTAATTAAAAAATTAAAAAAAAATTAAAACAAAAAACAAAAAAACTAATGGAGGGAGCATAAAACAAACTTTATAAACTCCTTTTGTGAAAAACAGAAGAAAGAGAAAATACCACACCTTGTTTTATAATTTGATATATATATTGGTATAACACTGATACTTAAATTACAAAATATTATAGGGGAAAAAGAAACACTGCAAAACAATACATGTAATAAAAACAGATTCAAAAATCCTTTGCACAATATTAGCACATCAAAACACATCATTTTATAAAAGAGGAATCATGATCACCAAGGAAAGTTTTTCCAAGATTGCTTTAACATTCAAAATTAAACTCATACAGAGTGAAGCAAATCAGAAAGAGAAAAATATATTGTATGTTATCACATATATATGCAATTTAGAAAAATGTAACTGATGAACCTGTTTGCAGGGCAGGAACAGAGATGCAGACATAGAGAACGGACTTGTGCACAAGGCAGGGGAAGGAGACTTTGGGAATAATTGAGATAGTAGCATTGACATGTAAACAGTGCCACCTGTAAAACAGACAGCTAGTGAGAAGCTGCTATGCAACACAGGAAGCTGCTTTGTAATGGTAGAGGGATGGGATGGTAGGGTGGGAGGGAGGCTCAAAAGGGAGGGGAATGTATGTATATTTATAGCTGATTCATGCTGTTGTAGAGCAGAAATTAACACAACATTGTAAAACAATGATCCTTCAACTTAAAAAATAAAAAAAATTAAGTTAAAAGATCACATAACTCAACATATTAGCAAAATAAATTATTTTAAAAACAAAATATAATCATTTTAATAGTTTTATAAGAAATGTTTAAAAAATTCAAACTGGTTCATAATTGAAAAAAAACTTCATAAATGCAAACAACAAAAGAATACAAGTGAATTTATTCACTGTGATAAAGTTATACAAAAATCCACAGGAAATATTATACTTAATGATGAAACACTGAATGCCTTATCATTAAGACTGGAAATATAACTAGGATATACATTCTTCTCAATTCTATTAAATACTTTACTGGATATAACAGGAAGTGAAAGTCACTCAGCTGTGTCCAACTCTTTTGCAACCCCATGTACTATACAGTTCATGGAATTCTCCAGGCCAGAATATTGGAGTTGGTAGTCTTTACCTTCTCCAGGGGATCTTCCCAACCCAGGGATCAAACCCAGGTCTCCCGCATTGCAGGCAGATTCTTTCCCACCTGAGCCACAAGGGAAGCCCAAGAATACTGGAGTGGGTAATCTATCCCTTCTCCAGGGGACCTTTCCGACCCAGGAATCCAACCAGGGTCTCCTGCATTGCAGGCAGATTCTTTACCAACTGAGCTATCAGGGAAGCCCAACAGGAAGTGAAATACAGAAATGAAAAGATATGTAGATTGGAAAAACAGAAGTAAAACTCTGCGTGTGTGTGCTCAGTCACTTCAGTCCTGTCCGACTCTTAGCAACCCCATGGACTGTAGCCCGCCAAGCTCCTCTGTCCATGGGATTCTCCAGGCAAGAATACTGGAGTGGGTTGCCATGCCCTGCCTCCAGGGGATCTTCCCAAACCAGAGACTGAACCAGTGTCTCCTGCATCTCCTGCATCACAGGCGGATTCTTTACCTCTGAGCCACTAGGGAAGCCCAGTAAAAGTCTACTCATTACTATATAGCACAAATGTCTAAAGGAAACCCCTAGGACTCTGAGAACAATTGATAGAATTTATGAATCAATTTAGCTAGGTCTCAGGATACAAGGTCAATATGCAAAAATCAATTAAAGTTTTAGAATAATGATGATGATGAATAAATTTAACAGCAGATATGAAAGACCTCCACCTTGAAAAGTATAAAACATTCAGTTCAGTAAAACTGAAGACCTAAATAAATCAAGATATACAATGTCCATGGACTAGAAGACTTAATATTATTAAGATCTTGAAAGTGAAAGTGAAGTCGCTCAGCTGTGTCAGACTCTTTGCGACCCCATGGACTACAGCCTACCAGGCTCCTCTGTCCATGGGGTTTTCCAGGCAATAGTACTGGAGTGGATTGCCATTTCCTTCTCCAATTCTCCTAAAATTGACCCAATTAAACAATCCTGAATCAAAATTCTGATCAACTTCACTGTATAACTTGATAAATTAATTTGAAATTTTATACTGAAACTTAAAAAAAACTAGAATAGCAAACATAATCTTGAAAAAGAATAGTTCCCTTGTAGCTCAGCTGGTAAAGAATCTGCCTGCCATGCAGGAGACCTGGGTTCTATCCCTGGGTTGGGAAGAGCCCCTGGAGAAGGGAAAGGCTACCCACTCCAGTAATCTGGCCTGGAGAATTCCATATACAGTCCATGGGTTCACAAAGAGTTGGACAGGACTGAGCCACTTTCACTTTCACATTAAACAAATCAAACTGCTTAGCTGCAACACAATATACAGCCAAAGCAATCAAGACCATGTGGTATTAGAATAATGATATACAAATATAGCAATGGAACACAACAGTGAGTTAAAACTTGATCCAAACTTTTAGACTCAATTCATTTTTGACCAAGAAACCATGGCAACTGGGAAAGTAGAATCTTGTCAACACACAATCCTAGAACAGTTCATTAAATATATGGGAAATGAACATTTCCATCTATTCAGATCTTACAGAATAATCACATCTAATTGAATCACAGACCTAAACATACAAACAAAAACTAGAAGGAAACAGAATGAATTAGGAAATGAGAAAGATTATTGATATTGGTCATAAAAAGTATTGATCATTAAAGAAACACTGATAATATAGACATCATCAAAATTAAATCTGCTATTCATCAAAAAACATCATTAAGAAAATAAAGAGAAAAACTACAAACTGGAAAGAAATATCCACTATATATTTACCTGACAAAGGACTTGGATACAACTCTATGAAGAACAGATAAAAATCATTAAGGAAAAAATAACTACTAAAAATGGCCAAAAGCTATAAACATATGTCATTAAAGAAGCTATAAAAATAGTCAAGATATGAAAAGATACTCAAAGTTATTAGAGAAACACAAACTAAATCACAATGAGACACCACTTCACATCCACAAGAGCTAAAATTAAGAAGTGTATGAATAAGTGAAACTCTCACACATGGCTGGCAGAAATGTAAAATGGCCTGACCATTTTTGGAAAAAGTTTCACAGTTTCTCAAAAAATTGAATGTATAATCTTTCTATAACCCAGGAAATCCACCCTTATTTACCCAAGAAATAATATAAAGATACGTGACAAAAGAAGTGTAAAAGAATGTTCATAGCCACTTTATTTGTAACAACCCAAAACTAGAAATAGCCCATGTGTCATCAGTTAACAGGATGTAATAAACAAATTCTGGCATATCCACACAATGAAATACTAGTTAGCAAGGGATGAACCGCAGATGCACTCAACACCATGGACGAATCTCAAAACACTATACTGTGTGAATAATACAAACACACACAGAAGTACACAAACTCTAAGCTTCCATTTAAATGAAGTTCTAAAAAAAGCATTGAAAAATATGATTAATGTTTTCTCTATGAGATGGAGGAGATTACCTGGAAAGAAGAATGAAGGGATTTTCCAAGGTGACAGTAACATTCTGTATTTCATGGGGCTGATATACCAGAGAAGGCAATGGCACCCCACTCCAGTACTCTTGCCTAGAAAATCCCATGGACGGAGGAGCCTGGTAGGCTGCAGTCCATGGGGTCGCTGAGGGTCGGACACAACTGAGTGACTTCACTTTCACTTTTCACTTTCATGCATTGGAGAAGGAAAGGGCAACCCATTCCAATGTTCTTGCCTGGAGAATCCCAGGGACGGGGGAGCCTGGTGGGCTGCTGTCTATGGGGTCGCACAGAGTTGGACACAACTGAAGTGACTTAGCAGCAGATATACATGGGTGTGTTAAGTCATCAGAGCCACTAATGATATACTTCATGTTTTCCATTTCCTTGTATTTAAATTTCATTCCATCAAATAGGGGGTTTCTGGCAAAACTAGAGCTGAAACGACCAGATTTACACTCCACCTTAAACAAGTAGACAGAAAAACATATAAACAATAAATAAATACATAAAAGTTTCCAAACACTGGACAGAAAGCATGTAGGGTTCTAATTTCCTAGAACAGAAAACAGAACAGAAACAAGGTGAACCTTGCTAGGCACCAGCTTCTTGCCTGAAGGCAGTTTCCAGGCCACAGTGCAAGGAGGGGAAGCCAAACAGAGCCTGAATATCTCAGAAAGCTGAGCAGACTGAGGTCAGATTCAGAAGCCAGGGATACAGGAATTGTCAGGGCAGAGTCCCAGAAAGAAGGGACTGGCACGGAAGGATGGCTCTGGAAATCTGCAGGAGTCCCTCAAAATGTTAGCTACTTATTTGTGCATGTATGAGAGCAAACTGGGGCTCTTCCCAGGTGGCTCGGTGGTAAAGAACCTGCCTGCCAATGCAGGTTCCATCCCTGGGTCGGGAAGATCCCCTGGAGGAGGAAACGGAATCCACTCCAGTATTCTTGCCTGGAAGATTCCATGGACAGAGCAGGCTGCAGTCCATGGGGTCGCAAAGAGTCGGGTACAAATGCGGGATTGAACACACATGCACGCACAAAAGCAAACTATCTCAAGTCCAGTGGTTCCAATGATTTTCCATTAAGAACGTAACAAAGGCAAATCCTTCAAAAGAAGCACATGAGAAGAGATTCAGTTCAATTCAGTCGCTTAGTGGTGTCCGACTCTCTGTGATCCCATGAACCTCAGCACGCCAGGCCTCCCTGTCCATCACCAACTTCTGAAGTCTACCCAAACCCAAGTCCATTGAGTCGGTGATGCCATCCAATCATCTCTTCCTCTGTCATTCCCTTCTCTTGCCCACAATCTTTCCCGGCATCAGGGTCTTTTCAAATGAGTCAGCTCTTCCCATTAGGTGGCCAAAGGATTGGAGTTTCAGCTTCAACATCAGGCCTTCCAATGAATATTCAGGACTGATTTCCTTTAGGATGGACTAGTTGGATCTCCTTGCAGTTCAAGGGACTCTCAAGAGTCTTCTCCAACACCACAGTTCAAAAGCATCAATTCTTCGATGCTCAGCTTTCTTTATAGTCCAACTCTCACATCCATACCTGACCACTGGAAAAACCACAGCCTTCACTAGACGGACCTTTGTTGACAAAGTTATGTCTCTGCTTTTCAATATGCTGTCTAGGTTGGTCATAGCTTTCCTTCCAAGGAGAAAGCATCTTTTAATTTCATGGCTGCAGTCACTATCTGCAGTGATTTTGGAGCCTGAAAAAACATAGCCAGCCACTGTTGCCACTGTTTCCCCATCTATTTGCCATGAAGTGATGGGACCAGATCCCATGATCTTAGTTTTCTGAATGTTGGGCTTTAAGCCAACTTTTTCACTCTCCTCTTTCACTTTCATCAAGAGGTTCTTTAGTTCTTCACTTTCTGCCATAAGGATGGTGTCATCTGCATACCTGAGATTATTGATAACTCTCCCAGCAATCTTGATTCCAGCTTGTGCTTCCTCCAAGCCAGCGTTTCTCATGATGTACTCTGCATAAAATTTAAATAAGCAGGGTGACAATATACAGCCTTGATGTACTCCTTTTCCTATTTGGAACCAGTCTGTTGTTCCGTGTCCAGTTCTAACTGTTGCTTCCTGACCTGCATACGATTAGACAAAAAATAATCAACCACCTGCAGCACTCCACTTTGACCATGTGTAGCCATCACTGTGGGCAAAACATCTGAGAAAGGAAGGCCAAGAAGAGGCAATAAATAAAAAGACAACCCATGCAAATGCTAAGAACACAAAGTCCAAAAAATTACAGAACTGGTGTTTCCTTCTCCTTTATCCTGTGTTTCAGAAGTTCTTACAGTTGAAGCTGCCATGGAATCACCTGGAATGCTTGTAAAACACAAACTCCCTAGACTCCATCCCTGGCATTTCTGATTTAATAAGTGTGGAGTTGGCCTGATAATCTATTTCTTACATGTTCCCAGGTAATAGTGATGCTGCTGGTGTGAGGACTACACTTGCAGCATGATTACATACTCCATCCCTGGAATAATACCACATTTAAAAGTCTGTAGATACTAAGCCATGATCTATTCCAAAACTGTTAGGATTTTCAGCCCCAAAACAAGAATAAAACAACAATAAAAAGTACTCATATTTTAGTTAGCTTCATAGTTTATCTCACAATAACCTTGAAAATATTTCTACCTTCCACTCCTCTCCACCATGTTTTTCTTTTTAACAGATTAGGAATCTGGAATTCAGAGATATTTTTAAGAACCCATCCTTAATCTACAGACCATCTGATACCAAAGCATGTGCTCCTCTCCATATGTCATGCTGTTACCCTCTCGAATCCCCAAGTGCCATGCCTCTTATGGGGGCTTTGGCGGTTGACACTCACCCACCTTGAGGCTGCACCTAATACTTCACTTTATGAAAAAGTCCAAATTCCACTTTGCACTGGAACAATACAAATTTGACTAAACTATTGAGAATGGCAGGAGAGATTCTGTCACATCTCACAAAATCACAACTTCATAAAAACTTACTTTAGGTAGATCTTTACTGCTCCTATCCCAAGAACTGATATTAGCCAACATAATAAGTGCTTCCTACGTGTCTCATGTGTGTGTGTGCGCACTCAGTCGCTCACTTGTGTCTGACTCCTTGTGACCTCAAGCACTGTAGCTCGCCAGGCTCCTCTGCCCATGGAATTTTCCAAGCAAGAATACTGGAATGAATTGGCATTTCCTCCTCCAGGGGATCTTTATGACCCAGGGGTCAAATTCACATCTCTGGCATCTCCTGCATTGGCAGGCATTCTTTAACCACTGTATGTGTTTCTTAGCAACTTTTAAATATACACTACAGTAATTTTAACCATAGTCACCCATGTTGTATATTATATCCCAATCAACTGTTACATTAATATAAACCTCAGAATACTTCTCATAGCATTTTCTAGGGTAAGTGGATTAAAGTAATGCAAAAGTCTTAAGCATAAACACAAACAATCTGCCATTCTATAGACAATGAACTTCATATTTTTATTTACAAAGACTAAGCATGTGGTCAGGGTTCTGTGTTGTATATGGAAACTTGGTGACAGCAGTTCAGTACCACAAACATACCGTGAGTGTATACAACACTCAAGGCCAAAACTGTATTAGAAGCTGACCAAAGATGAATTATATGTATTGTTTTTTAAAAGCTCATAATGTTTATTCTTTTTGTGGGGGTGGTGTCCAGAAAAGAGAGAAAAACATAAATCAGTCTGATAGAGACTTAATCAGAGTACAAAAATGATACCCACGGGATCATCATAACCTTTAGGCTCCCCACCCGAAAGTCCTAAGAAAGAGAATGTCTGCAGTACTGAAGCCAACATCCCATTACATTGTTGCTTTATGACAAAGCATGCCAAGGTCATTTGGAAATCCTACTGAGGGCGTCACTGGGGTTTTTTTATCCTCTTCTGAAATACAGTGGTAGTTTAAATTTTATTAGTAATGTAAGTCATCATAACAATTGTAATCATTGCAGAACAAACTGAAGCTATACCTTATGACTGGTGATGACTTTTTAAAAAGGAGATAAAACAAGTAACTGAGACATGACAGATAAATTCAAACACATCTAGAGATAAACTAATGGTTTTTATGAGGATCTCTCCTTACAAGACCATACACTTGTGAACGGTTCCAAGAAAGACAAGATTTCAGGAATTTTGGATACTAACCATTAAATCAACGCAGATCAAATTTATCAGAAAAAGATGATGACAAGTAAGTATAAAAGCTTGAGAAGGCAACAAGAACAATCATTAAGAATGAAACACATCAAGTTCACTCCACTGAAATTATATCCAAAGCCTCTTCTTTCATTACAGCTACCAATGGCCCATCTGAATTACTTACAGTTACTATGAGCTTTCTGTACAGAAAAGAATATGCACATGTATGAGTGAACACTTTACTATAAACAAAAATTTACTGTTAATAAACAGACTAATAATTCTGTAAATATTGATGTTTTACCATGGCTTCCCTTCTCTAAGCTCTCATTTTATGAAATGATTACTGAGTTTGGACAGAAAATTTATACACACAACAATTATGGTATAATGGTGGGCTCTGGTTTCTTTATTTTTAATTGGAGGATAATTGCTTTACAACATTGTATTGGTTTCTGTGAATCAGCCATAAGTATACCCATGTCCCCTCCCTCCTGAACCCCTCTCCCCTCCTCCACCGTACTCACCCCTCTTAGGTCATCACAGAGCACCATGCTGAGCTCCCTGTGTTAGACAGCAACCTCCACTAGCTATCTGTTTTACATATGGTAATGCATATGTTTCAATCTACTCTATCAATTCGCCCCACCCTCTCCCTCCTCTGCTGTGTCCACAAGTTTGTTCTCCATGTCTGCATCTCTCTATTTCCACCCTGCAAATAAATTCATCAGTACCATTTTTCTAGATTCTACATATATATGTGTGTGTGCTAATTTACGATATGTGTTTTCCTCTTTCTTACTCCATGCTGTATAACAGGCTCTAGTGATGTTCATCCACCTCACTAGAACTGACTCAAATCCATTCCTTTTTGTGGGTAAATAATATTCCATTATATATATATATATATATCACAACTTCTTTATCCATTCATCTGTCCATGAACATATAGGTTGCTTTTGTGTCCTTGTTATAAATAGTGTTGCAATGAACACTGGGGTTACATGTGCCTCTATGAATTATGTATTTCTCAGGGTATATGCCCAGTAGTGGGATTGTTGGGTCATATGGTAGTTTTATTTCTAGCTTAAGAAATCACCATACTGTTCTCCCTAGTAGCTGTGGGCTCTGTTTTGAGTAGACTGGTATTGATAACAGATATGTCAAACTGCATTGAGACAATTTGACTTCCAATGTTTAAAAAAGAAATCACGTTTTCCATCTTTATATTTAAGGAGTACCTTTACATTAAATTTTATTCCCTTAATATGAAAGAATTCTTAAACCAGACACATGGTGTAAGTGATAGAGGGCAAAATAACAAATTTTACTATATCAACAGTTTAAGTCTGTTCAGAATAAGACACCACAAAAAAACAAATGGTAACCCACAGTCTAGCGAACATATTTTCAACACATATAGTCAACAAAGGATGAATATTCACAATCTATAAAAAAAAAAGTCTATAAATGAGTAAAGAAAAGATTACGCATTAGAAAAATAGGCAAAAGAATGAATAAGCAAGTCACAGTAAAGGTGAGAAAATGGTCTGTAAACATATGAAAGATGTACATATATATATATATATATATATGACGAGACATATTCAAAACTGTTCACAACTTCATTGTTTCTGATGAAAATTACAACTTAAATATATGCTAATAGAAAAACACCTAAATAAATTGAAATAAACTGACACAATCAAATATTACTAAGGGATAAAAAACAAATGAACTGAAGCTATACACATGAAAATGAAGGAATTTCATAGTTAAAAGAATAAAACAGAATTAAAAATTCATATTACTTGATGTAATTTATATAAAGAGTACTATACATTGTTAGATATATAACCACATATAGGAAAAATACAAAGAAATGCATCGGGTAATATATTCCAAATTTAGAACTGATTATTCCTGCAGGGGAAGAAGGGGTGAAATCAGAAAAAGGAAGGGTTTTTCCTGCCTTGCAAAGATCTAGTTTTTTAAGCTGGACTTAAAAAACTAGCATTTGTTGCATTATTCTTTATGCTTTTTGTATGTCTAAAAATGTTACAGCATATATGTATTTTAAAGATTTTGTTTTCTATTGCAATGACTGAATATCTGACATATGATTTACAAAGAAGGGTTCAGGGACTTCCCTGTGGTCCCGTGGCTAAGTCTCCATGCTCTCAAAGCAGGGGACCTAGGTTCAATCCCTGGTCTGGGAACTAGACTCCACATGTTCCACCTAAAAAGACTCTGCATGCTGCAACAATGACCGAAGATGCTGCAGCTAAGACCCAGCACAGCCAAATAAATAAACAACTATTTTTAAATAACTAAAAATAAATACAAACAGAGGTCAATGGTGAAGTTTTCAAATTCATGAAAAGAATTAACATAGTCAAGGCCAACCCAACTGCTAAAGGAAGTATTTACTGCGGGTGTCACCATGAAACATGGAGAGCGGTCTTTATATACCGTCTCTCAGTTTTTCCTACACACCTCTAATGACCTCTGCTTCTTCCACATCCCTCTGAACTCTGTTTCACATCTATACAGAAGACATCATTAATAAGCTAATATTGTCTGCTTCCACTTTTAGGAGGCACAATCAATAAGTTCTATCAACTGTCAGAAATGAACTATATGCAACATTGAACATAGGCACATATTTGAACTGGTTTTTTTTTTAAATGTAAAAAACCCACTTAAAGATAAACAAGGCTAGAATTTTACTTGGGTGCAATTCATAAAATTATCAGAACCTGAACACTAAAGGATACAATGTGTGTGGCCAAAAGTGCTACGGAGCACTTAGGGGATAAACCCCCTCTTCCAGGAAGCCTTCTTTAATCACTTCAGCCAACAGTCATTTTCTCTTTTCCCAACAGTTGCTGGAGTACTCCTCACCTGAACCCCTGATTCTGACTCTTAATAACTATCTGCTTGCTTTTTTTCTCTCTGGTGGGGATCACGGGTTATCTCACCTTCCAGTTTTTTCACTCCTTCACCAACACTCCCAAAAGGGTCCAAATAAATTTTCTCAAATGAATTAGAGAGCAGAGGGACTAAGGGCCAGATGTCAGAATAGAGGGCCTGCAGTCTGAATCAGCTCTGCCCTTTGCCAGCTGGATGACAGAGTAATGGCTGCTGCTACTGCTGCTAAATCGCTTCAGTCGTGTCCGACTCTGTGTGACCCCATAGACGGCAGCCCACCAGGCTCCCCCGTCCCTGGGATTCTCCAGGCAAGAACACTGGAGTGGGTATGCTGCTGCTGCTGCTGCTGCTGCTGCTGCTGCTAAGTCACTTCAGTCTTGTCCGACTCTGTGTGACCCCATAGACGGCAGCCCACCAGGCTCCCATTCGTGTGGAGGGGAAAAATGAGTCCTGCAACCACATGATTCCTAACTTTGTGTTCTTCTACCCAGTTTTTAAGTTTGCCCATTACAGTGATCAACGTCTTCCTTGACATCCAATTAGTAAGTCTGACTCCAAATGCAGTTCTGGTGTAAGTAGAAAAACAATTATTCAATTCTGTCCCCAAATGTTCCTTCCCTAGACAAGGTATTTGTTTACTTAACAAGAGCTTCTACTATGATCGCTGTTATTAATTAAAGTTTATACTGACCTTGTATCCATGATGAAATTACTTTAATTTCAATATATTTTGTAAAATCATAAACACAGTTTTCATGCATCTACTGCAAATGTTGTATTCTTCTAGAACATATCTCCCTTCTCATTTAAAACAGAATGTAAACAAACTCATTCATTGGGTCATTATTCTCCCATCCCAAGGGTATTTGCAATGGTTTGGTATTTAGCAATGACAGATTTGCAGCACTGAAAGCTCCTCAGTGATTAAATACACTGAAGAGCAAATTGAAAATTAGTTTCAATAAGCAGCTGTGGGATTTTTCGGGCACTTCAAATAAACCTGATTCTGCAGCTTTAAATTCAGGACAGTGTGCCCCAGCACTAACTGCTGACAGCATTATTTGATCTGGGGAGACGTGCAAACATTCAACAACAAACAAGCATGTGTCAATAATTCATAGGTCTAGAGTCAACTCTCTAGCAGAAGGAGAGTGGATTTTTTTTTTCCTGCAACTCAAGACTTTTTTTTTTTTTGCTTTGAGTTAATTCCTCCCTCTTCAGTCTGCCAGGAGTCAGATCAGCTGCTACAATCAGGTGTTCTGCTAACTTAGGTCACTTTAGTCCAGGCCGACCAGGCTTCAACATACAAGTCTCTGAACCACAAGAGACAGGCAGTCTGGAAACGTGGCACTTCGTGCCCTCCTAATAACCATGACTTCACCACCTCCTTCATGTCGATGAATGAGGTTTTCTCATCCCAGCCCTGAGAACTTGATTTAGGCAGAAAACATGTTTCTAGACTGTTAATCCAGAGGATCAAGCTGAGACATCAGCACCCTTCAGATGTCTGAATGCATCTGCATTTCTGCCACTCTTGCCCTGTTAATTCCCCTTCATCCAGTAACTCCAGAACCATACTAACACACAACCAGCTAACAAATGGGGGCTGTGATCACTCTAAAGAGAGATCTTGTAGCTGTGAGATACACCATCAGAAATGGGAATGATGGAACAGCTACAGTGAGCATATAAACAGGAAATTCAATGACTTGCTGCTACTTTAAAAAAAAATTTGAATGCATTTGCCTACCAAAGTCTGACCTTGAGTCATCTGAAATTGAAGCCCACGATAAATTACATTTTCTTCATTTTCAGTAACATTTTAAGTTGTAAATGTTAATATTTCACTCCAGGAGTCCAGCTCAGATAACTGCTCTGTGAGAAAATACCCTTAAAGCACAAGGAAATCAACTGACAAATGAATTTATGAAACTGAAATATTAAAAGAGCAATTAATAAATTTGGCAGCTGTACTTTTCTTCTGTTAAAAAAAAAAAAAACACAGTAGCACCTCACTGGGCTTTTTGATGGTGAAACCACATCAGAAACATAAACGTAATGGTAATTCATTCATTTATTCACCAAGTATTTTTTATGACCTGCTCTGTCCAGAGAATATAGCGGTGATGAAAACAGATGCATTCTGGAGCTCACATTTCTTATTTCTTACATTCTCCTGGGGGGAGGGCGGTGGCGGGGGAAGCAGGGAGAGTCACAGAATAAATACATGTAAAATGATGTACACTGAATTGTCATAGACAGCTGAGAAAACTACTGTAGGTACGATGGCAAGAGAAGATAGGGGATCAGCTGCCATTTAAAATATAAAGGTCAAGAAAGGCATCAATGAGCAGATGACATGACTGAGCAAAGATGCAGCGGAAGATGAGGGAGCAAGTTGTGCTGAAACAGGCAGAAGGGAGGGTGAAAGAGGAGGCCAAGGACAGGCTGGGGCTGGGGTGCACAGAGCACTCTCCCCAGAACAACGTGATGTGACCCCCATAACAAAGCGGGATTTTAGGGCGCGTATCACGCCAGTGTTTCATAAGGGTGTTGACCCTCAGCTATGTCACCACCTGCCCATCACACAGGGAGCGGCAGTGCTGACACCCTCCTCCAGGGGCTCCAGCTCCGTCCAGAAGGTTTTCAACTGCACCCAGTTTTTCCACTGCTTCCAGTGCTGTTATCGCAACTTATTAGAAACAACCCGTTAAACCTGGATGTCAGAAAGGTGACTGTAAGGGTGAGGGCTCGGAAGGCAGCACATGGAACTGAAGAGAGAAGCCTCCAGGAAGCACAGAATTTGAAGGGCTGCCTTCAGGAAGAGGAGACACTGGCGTTCTGCATGCCCCAGAAGGCAGAACTGGGCCCAATAACTCGAAATCACAGGGAGACAACTCTCCAGCAACTGGATGAATGAAATCCGGTGACAGGAGCTAGCCAACAACGGGATGGGCTGGCTTGTGAAGTTATGAAGTGCCAATTACAGGAGTTATTCAGGTAGAGGCTGAGCGGCCATCTACTGTCTGAGATGAAGACAGATTTTAGCATTGATGTGCAGGCTATACGTACGGATGGACAAACGGCTGTTCCAATTCCATGATTACCCAAGCACCCGGGCAGGGCAGTATGGCAATCAGAAGTTCCAGAGGTCAGACAGCTGGGTTAGAACCCAGTCTCCACTATTTATACACGCTCTGCACACTATACAAGCCTCGGTTTGCTTATCTGAAAAATGACGCAAATTACGTAAGTCACCTCACGGTGCCTTAAAGGAGAAAATCCATGTTAAAGGACTTAACACAGGGCCTGGCACACAAAGGTCAGTCAGTTCAGCTAATACAGACATGTGTGTTTGGGAGCATGTGTATAAAATATGAATAGATATAAATAATGTGTGCACATTTGTTTTTCTGTTTTTACTCTTACACTCAGTGGTGAGAAGAGTTCAATATCCAAAGCTGAATTGCTATAGAATATTAAATGACAAGAGGATGATACTAACGATGATAGTTTTAAAAAATATTTAAACAGCCAGCTTCTTAGCCTGATCCTTTCATATTATATCTCTTTTAATCACCAGGAAATATGCAGAAAAGTTCATCTTTTAAATATATGAAGTGCCAATTTAAAACTTATGAAAGGAAATATCAACATTTTCTTAAATGAAACAATTATTAAAAACTCAGTACTTCAGCATAAGAAAGAACGCCTAACAATCTACACCTGTATTTAATGTGCATTTATATGCAAATTCTTGAGTGTCTGTGTATACACAAACACACCCACTCTTAAACATCTACTTCAAAATTATAAACTAGAAAGCCCATGGTTACTTTTAAATTACCTTTTAATAAGCAAAATGATTTCATATATTTCTTATAAGGGTCAAGCATTTTATGCATATGTGTGTGTGCTAATAGAAAATAAAGGAGAAATAACCATAGAATATGGCATCTTTAGGCTAAAATCTGGAGATGTTTCTGGATGGCAGAGAGTGAGTTATGCAATTTTAGATTAATTTCCATCATTCTTTTCTCATTCGGGATAAACTAACATTTATTATTCATTGAGAAAACATTCAAGAATGGATATGATTGATAAAAAAAAGAGTGTGTTTTAGGAAAAACTCAGGCAATATTTTATTTCTGCGGCAGGGTGCTCAATACTTTTAGAAAGTCATGGTATGATACATTACAGACAGAAAACATATTTCCAATAACAGTATTTGTTTGAGACAACAGGATATGTATGGATGCATATCCATCATTATATTGATCCTCCCAATCGCCCTGTGACATAGCTGCTATTAATACCCTGCTCTATCAGTATGCACACAGGGGCTCAGGGAGTAAACTGCTCAAAGCCTCAAAGGAGGAAATGAAGATACAATCCCATTCTAAAAACTTGCATCTTTCTGTATCATCTGCCATGCGATCACATTAAATTAGCATATCTGGGCACAGATAATCTATTTCAATAAGTACATTTCAATACATAGATATCATACATATCAATACACAGATACATACATACATACATACATATCATACATACATACATACAATACATACATATCAATACATACATATCAATACACAGATAATCTATTTCAATAAGTACCAAAACTCTGTTGGATATATCTCATGGACTCTCAAGGGCGTACTGTCAGAAGGGATGATCCAGCCTGTCACCAAAGACAGCATCAGGAATCCAGCCCAGTCTCAACAGATAACACCATACTGAAAATGGGATTCCCTAACCATCAGTTCTTAGCCAGTCCTGCCAGACACTCTATAATGTCTGCTTCTATTAATCCCAGGTCCACCCTGAAAGCAAAAATAATATAAAGTTCACTTTCCCAAATCACCCTCCAAGGATTTGAAGTAAGCAATCACTGTCTCCCTTTATAAAATCCCCCAGACCCATTTCTCATAACATCTGAACAGTAAGCCTCTTTTCACTCTGGCGGCCTCTCCTGGTTGCATGTGATTTGTCAAAATCTCTCTTCGGTGACACTCAGCACTAAACCTCCAATCCCACGATGAATACGATCAATTACAATCCTTGAACCTTTCTCTTCATGTCACCAGATGGTATTAAGTTGCTGAACTGTCAGGTATCAGTGATGACTCAGATGGAATAATGGAAAAACAATTAAAATCTTTTTTTTCCCAAAATTTCTTTTAAGCTAGATCTCTACTTGCACAACTGATTTCTGCTGAGAACCAAACACTTGACTTCTCAGGTTTGCAATCTAGTCCTGGAGGAACAGAGCACACACTCTCATGATGGCGGGCCTCCTCCGTGACCCATGGTGTGTCCGCCCTGACAGCAACACCCTTCCCTGAGCCCTGCCTGCAAACTCCCCACTCGCCCTTCACTGCCTCTTTCCGCTGCCTGGTCTCAAGTCTTCTGAATTCACCCCTCCTGCCTTCCTCACCCAGGCACCACCCCCTGCTCCTTCGTCTGCATTTCCACAGCACTGGGAAACACACAGATCCCAAGGCAGGATCAACAGCCATTTGGGGTCTTGCTCCTCTACTAGACAAGAGAGTGAGCGCACCATATTTGTGGACTTTGCCCTCATCGGCTACTATTTCCAGCGCTGGGCTTGGGAAGATCAAGCCATGCCCTACGTGAATAACTACAGAAAAGGTTAGAAGTGAAACAGCTCACGGAAACAAGGCTAAACCCGGAGGAGTTACGGAACTGAAGGCCTACTTAGATATATATGGACAAAGGAAAAGGTATCAGCGGCAGGAAGGCCTTGAGCCCGACCTCAGCGTGAAGCCTTGAAAGGAGACATCAACATCTCTTGAACACCTCCGCCACGAGCCACTGTGCACTCACTGTACAGCCAGCGCCTCGTGTAAGACCTCATTTAATAACTCTGTGACTGGGCAAACAAGCTCCCAGGGTACAGCACAGGGAACTACAGTTCCTGTCAATATCCTTATCAATATCCTTATCAATCCTTATCAGTACCCTGTGATAAACCAAAAGGGAAAAGAACACAAAAAAGAATGTGTACATAACCGAACTCCGTTGCTATATAGCAGAAATTAACACAACATTGTAAGTCAACTACACTTCAACAAAATTTGAAAAAATGATTATGTGTTGTAGAATTTAGTATCATTTTTTGAAGTTAAGGAAACAAGTTCAGAAGGTAGCTTTCTCAAGGCTATCCGGTTAACAAGTGATGGAACTGGGACTTTTTAACTGTCATCTCTCCGCACGTTCTTTCTGCGATACAGTTCTGAAGCCTGGCCGTCGGAACTGAATGGAACCTGGCCAGGAGTGGACCTCCCTGAATTGCCGTGTGGTCACCTTGTGTCTACTTTGACATTCATCTCAGGCTTTCACCACAGCAGCGGGCATGTGCGCGTGCGCACACACACACCCCCCCACACACACAATGGCAGGCCACTATCTCCACAAGCACTGCTAGATAAGGGATTTTTCACCCCCAAAGACGGCCTAGTGAGACAGGCATGCGCAGTACTGCATAGTAATCAACTCTGAAAAACTCCCATCAGAAATAATTTCAAATACGTGTTCAAGAGGCAAGGACAGCATAGGGAACAGGAGAGCAGGTTTGGGAGGCAGGCTTCCCTGTGTGACCTTAGACAGGTTACTCAACCTCTTTGTGCCTCAGTTTGCTAATCTGTAAAATGGGACTCAAAGAATACTCAACTTCTAAACTAAGGAGACAAAGTGAGTCAAGGCACATGACCCCTACGTACTCTGTCAGGCACACAGTAAACAACGCAACACTTGGTCCACTTGAGGCTTGTATGGGTCAATGAGTCAACGCCACCCCGCTGTCTCCAAAGTCTGTGCCTCTCTCTGCACAGCAAAAACCCAGTAAGAACTCAGGGAAAGAGACACTTGTGGGCTCATGTGAACAGGAGGAACAGAACTCCGCAGCCAGCCTGGAAGATCGGAAGGATGAGAAGGACTCAGGTAAAAGAGGGACAAAATTTGATGGGGTGGACAGTACGGGCAGCCAGTAGATAATAGCATGCCTCTTTGTGGGAGAGGGCATGGATTTCTGACTGAAGAATACGGTATTTGGGGAATGAAAGGGAAATAATATAGAATAGGGAAGTTGGGATCTTGAAGGTCAATTAGAGGAGACTGAACTCACTGCTGTGGATGGCTGGAAACAGGCATGGTCTTCGGAGTGGATGAGTGCAACACTCCAAGTAATGTTTTAGGAAGAGAATTTTGCTAGGCAGGAAGGAGTTAGGGATTGCTGACACCAAAGAGGGAAGGACTGAAAGGAGAGCCAGGCCAGGTGCTAACATGTACACACAGAATACGAGATGCCCTCAAAGATGTCCGTAACACGGTGGGGCTTCCTGCCTGATTGGAAAGAGGGAAAGTAAGGGGATACTTGCGTATGATTCCCATATTAGGCCAGCGATGTGACGGACCCCAATCAGAAAATCATACTAAAATTACTGGAAAGTAGAAAACATGCAAAATAACACTGATAAAATATTTATTCAGAACACTGTAACTATTCTCGGAAGTTTGTTTCCTTAATTCTTTACTGAAGTTTCACTTGTTATCAATGAGTGATGAAAAGGAGGTAAGCACATTAATAATGAAAGAAGCCAGCTTACTGCCAAGTAGTTTGAATCAGTGCCCTTCTCGGTGATCTTACGCTGTAGTCATATTTTTGGAGTACGCTGGGAAACTGGGAATTTGTCCATTATTTATCACGAAAGATTTTTACATCAGCAACCTAGTGAGAAATGTACCTTTGGGGTCTTTAAGCCGAAACACTGCTTTATTTGCTATATGTAACGATGCTACAGTTATTTGCCTGTATGCATGCAGTACATTCTAAATCACAATTTTGGTGTTGGGAAACTGACCTTGATGAAAAGAATTTATTGGTAATATATGTAATTTTAAAAACTCTATTCATTATATAGATGAAATAGTGCTTAGTTATTATCAGATAAATAGATGGATAATCTGTTTATTTTGATAATTTGATAACAGATGATTTTTTTTTTAGTTAGAAAACAAGACAATCTTATAAGAGTGGATGCTTTAGGAACCATATTTATAAAAGAAACAGCTTTTTAGAAAGCAGCAATATTGGGAAATATGTAAGCTTTTGTGCACTGGCATAAAAAGGCAGATTATCATGAGAAACTTATATTCTGCCCACAAACACACAACACATTTATCAGTTGTGCCAGGCACTGGAAATGAGGATGCCCTGGTGGCTCAGACAGTAAAGCATCTTGCTTACAATGCGGGAGACCTGGGTTCAATCTCTGGGTCAGGAAGATCCTCTGGAGAAGAAAATGGCAACCCACTCCAGTACTTTTGCCTGGAAAATCCCATGAACAGAGGAGCATGATGGGCTACAGTCCACTGGATTGCAAAGAGTCCGACATGGCTGAGCGACTTCACTTTCACTTTCACTTTCCCTCAGAAGCTTTCTTTCTGGGGGAGGCCAATAAATAAGAAAATAAATGAAACATCAACTAGTCAGGAAGCAACAGTTAGAAATGGACATGGAACAACAGACTGGTTCCAAATAGGAAAAGGGGTACATAAAGGCTGTATATTGTCACCCTGCTTATTTAACTTATACGCAGAGTACATAATGAGAAACGCTGGGCTGGAGGAAGCACAAGGTGGAATCAAGATTGTCAGGAGAATTATCAATAACCTCAGATATGCAGATGACACGACCCTTATGGTAGAAAGTGAAGAAGAATTAAAGAGCCTCTTGATGAAAGTGAAAGAGGAGAGTGAAAAAGCTGGCTTAAAGCTCAACATTCAGAAAATGAAGATCATGGCATTTGGTCCCATTCAGTTCATTTCAGTTCAGTTCAGTCGCTCAGTCGTGTCCAACTCTTTGCGACCCCATGAATCGCAGCACGCCAGGCCTCCCTGTCCATCACCAACTCCCGGAGTTCACTCAGACCCACATCCATTGAGTCAGTCATGCCATCCAGCCATCTCATCCTCTGTCTTCCCCTTCTCCTCCTGCCCCCAATCCCTCCCAGCATCACAGTCTTTTGAATGAGTCAACTCTTCACATGAGGTGGCCAAAGTATTGGAGTTTCAGCTTCAGCATCATTCCTTCCAAAGAAATCCCAGGGCTGATCTCCTTCAGAATGGACTGGTTGGGTCTCCTTGCAGTCCAAGGGACTCTCAAGAGTCTTCTCCAACACCACAGTTCAAAAGCATCAATTCTTCGGCACTCAGCCTTCTTCACAGTCCAACTCTCACATCCATACATGACTACTGGAAAAACCATAGCCTTGACTAGACGGACCTTTGTTGGCAAAGTAACGTCTCTGCTTTTGAATATGCTATCTAGGTTGGTCATAATTTTCCTTCCAAGGAGTGAGCGTCTTTTAATTTCATGGCTGCAGTCACCATCTGCAGTGATTTTGGAGCCCAAAAAAATAAAGTCTGACACTGTTTCCACTGTTTCCCCATCTATTTCCCATGAAGTGATGGGACGGGATGCCATGATCTTCGTTTTCTGAATGTTGAGCTTTAAGCCAACTTTTTCACTCTCCACTTTCACTTTCATCAAGAGGCTTTTGAGTTTCTCTTCACTTTCTGTCATAAGGGTGGTGTCATCTGCATATCTGAGGTTATTGAGATTTCTCCTGACAATCTTGATTCCAGCTTGTGTTTCTTCCAGTCCAGCGTTTCTCATGATGTACTCTGCATATAAGTTGAAGAAACAGGGTGACAATATACAGCCTTGACGTACTCCTTTTCCTATTTGGAACCAGTCTGTTGTTCCATGTCCAGTTCTAACTGTTGCTTCCTGACCTGCATACAAATTTCTCAAGAGGCAGGTCAGGTGGTCTGGTATTCCTATCTCTTTCAGAATTTTCCACAGTTTATTGTGATCTACACAGTCAAAGGCTTTGGCATAGTCAATAAAGCAGAAATAGATGCTTTTCTGGAACTCTCTTGCTTTTTCTATGATCCAGTGGATGTTGGCAATTTGATCTCCGGTTCCTCTGCCTTTTCTAAAACCAGCTTGAACATCAGGAAGTTCACGGTTCACATATTGCCGAAGCCTGGCCTAGAGAATTTTGAGCATTACTTTCTAGCATGTGAGATGAGTGCAATTGTGCAGTAGTTTGAGCATTCTTTGGCATTGCCTTTCTTTGGGATTGGAATGAAAACTGACCTTTTCCAGTCCTGTGGCCACTTCTGAGTTTTCCAAATTTGCTGGCATATTTAGTGCAACACTTTCACAGCATCATCTTTCAGGATTTGAAATAGCTCGACTGGAATTCCATCACCTCCACTAGCTTTGTTCGTAGTGATGCTTTCTAAGGCCCACTTGACTTCACATTCCAGGATGTCTGGCTCTAGGTCAGTGCTCACATCATTGTGATTATCTGGGTCATGAAGATCTTTTTTGTATAGTTCTTCTGTGTATTCTTGCCATCTCTTCTTAATATCTTCTGCTTCTGTTAGGTCCATACCATTTCTGTCCTTTATTGAGCCCATCCCATTACTTCATGGCAAATAGATGGGGCAACAGTGGAAACATTGCCAGACTTTATTTGTTTGTGCTCCAACATCACTGCAGATGGTGACTGCAGCCATGAAATTAAAAGACGCTTACTCCTTGGAAGGAAAGTTATGACCAACCTAGACAGCATATTCAAAAGCAGAGACATTAGTTTGTCAACAAAGGTCCATCTAGTCAAGGCTATGGTTTTTCCAGTGGTCATGTATGGATGTAAGAGTTGGACTATAAAGAAAGCTGAACGCCTAAGGATTGATTCTTTTGAACTGTGGTGCTGGAGGAGACTCCTGAGAATCCCTTGGACTGCAAGGAAATCCAACTAGTCCATCCTAAAGGAGATCAGTCCTGAATGTTCATTGGAAGGACTGATGCTGAACTGAAACTCCAATACTTTGGCCATCTGATGCAAAGAGCTGACTCACTGGAAAAGCCCCTGATGCTGGGAAAGATTGAAGGTGAGAGGAGAAGGGGAAGACAGAGGATGAGATGGTTGGATGGCATCACTGACTCAATGAACATTGCGTTTGGGTAAATTCTGGGAGTTGGTGATGAACAAGGAGGCCTGATATGCTGCAGTCCATGGGGTTGCAAAGAGTCGGACATGACTGAGCAACTGAACTGAATTGAACTTAATGCATGAATAGCAACTTTGGATAAAGTATAAAAGCAGTTTAGAAGAGAAAGAAAGTAGCTTTCTCTTACCATTGTTCCAGAGATAAAAAGAAATGGGTCATAATCTCCTACTCTAAACCCATTTGTGGGGATTTGTAAAGAATCATAAGTATGTTTTTTTTTGTTTTTTAATCCTGTGAGAAAAAAGCTATTCATGAAAGTAGAAGGAAGGTGTGGGTAAAGCGACCGTGAGCAAGCAGTCTCTGAAATACATTTCCTAGCAATTATTAGAGATTAAGAAAGTCACATCTCTCTTTCCAACAATCAAAATTACTTTCTAATGAGTTGTTTTCATTCTACTATTCATCCAGATTAAACCAAAGCACACATTAAATACAAAAAGATTTATTTTCCAGAGTTCTGCCAGGGTGAAAGCAATCTAATCAAAAACGAAATGGGGAATGAGCTCAGTGAATAAATCAGAAGGAAGAATTAAAGAAGCTGACAGATATTTTGGAGGCCTGTTAGAAAATAAATTGGATTTTCATTATAAAAATTGACTTAAATAAATTATACACTTAAGAACCCACTTCAGAACATTTCCTTAAAGTCAATTTGATTATCAGCCCCAAAATATTGCATTTCAATATATTTTGTTATATTTCCAAAATACAAGAGGTATAGGAAGGACATATACAAAGTAAATGCCCAGAAAATAAAAAGAAAGAAAGAAATACTAAGAAATCTTTGATTCTGATATCTGATGTTCAGATTTGAAACCTAAACAAAAAGTTAGGCAAAATATTTTACATAGTGCCACCAAAATAACTAGAGGATAATTAAAGTAAATTTTATATTTGAGGAAAAGCAAAAGAAAACTTGATAGCAGACACAGCCCTCTAAAGATCTACAATTTATAAATTACTTTACTCCCTTGATGGATAATCTGTAAGTACAGATAAATCTAATAACAGGGACAATATTAAACCTTCATCTAAGACAGCTGTTCATACAACAAGTGAAAGTTGTGTCCGACTCTTTGTGACCCCAGGGACTATACAGTCCATGGAATTCTCCAGGCCAGAATACTGGAGTGGGTAGCTGTTCCCTTCTCCAAGGGATCTTACCAACCCAGGGATGGAACCCAGGTCTCCTGCATTGCAGGCAGATTCTTTACCAGCTGAGCCACCAGGGAAGCCCTGTTCATATGACATGTGACACTTTATCAGCAGAAATGGGGAGCATGAATGTGTGTGGTGGTGGAAGCGGGGGCGGGGGGCAGGTGGATTTATTGTCTATATTTCCAAGCAAGGAATGATGAAGTACAGACCTTCTCATAATCTCTGGAGGGAGTAAGCCTTCTAGGTAAAATTATCATGTTCATACACTCAACAGGTAACACCGGAGAAAAGAGATTCTGTCCTAGGCACGCCACGTTTAAACAGATAAAGCTGGTAAAGGAACTCAGAAACCTGCTGTCTGAGGGACAGAGGAGTAAAATGTAAACTGGGCTTGTTCCATGAAACCCCAAGGAAGCAGACAAGGATGGGAGGGGAAGTTGTGGATACATATTCTGTCAGATGTGTTAAAGACTGAGAGAGAGCTTTAGGAGGAGTGAGTTCCCTGTTGTGGGAGGTATTCAAGCACAGAGAGAGATGACAGGCATGGGGCAGAATGCACCCAAACTTTGAAAATTAACTGGATCAGGACCATTTTCACCCTGAGATCTTGTGATTGTAAGAAACAGAAACCACAGCCACTGACATCGGGAGACTTAAAAGTCATTCAGTGACAGTGATATACAATAGATGCCTTTGAAAAAGTGTTGAGGACACGGTACCCATGAGGGTCCAGGCAGAAAGCTTTTGGTACCTCAATCTGGGTAATGTGAAGGAGCGCTTAATAAAGAGCTACTTCCAAAGGTGTGGGCAGCCTAAGGGGGAAACACAATGTGCAGGGGACCAGAAACAACAGCAGAGGCCAAGGGCATCCTCCACTTCCCTTGGATCTAAAGGGAGGAGAGGAGGGGGCAGTTACCAGGACTGGGAGAGAGACCCGCAGAGCACAGGCCCACCCGGCAGGAGCTGGGACCTTCCATCCTCCAGCATCGTCCTCATGACTGTAGGCGGAGCAGGGGCTGGTGTGGGACCTGCAGGGTGGTGGGGCAGAGAGATCTGGGAGGCCAAACGAAGACTTCCAGCACAAATGCCAGCAAAGCCATGGAAAACAGGGCAAATGGGAAAGTCCTAGATGAGGGAAGAGGCTGGACTGCCTTCTCTCTACATCCTTTCCAAATAGAGCAACATGCCTTTTCAGTGGACACAGTGAAAATGAGAGTCACAGACCCAAGTTTTTTTTTACCATCCTTGTGTATATAGTGCTGTTTCCTTCTGATTCTCCAGGCATTCTCCGGGATTTGTTTTCTGAACTAAGCAGTCAGCTGCAAGGCAATTGCTCTACCCAAAACAGAAGTGCCATAGAAGACAAGAGCTTCCCAGGTGGCATTAGTGGTAAAGAACCCGCCTGCCAGGAGGGGTAACAGAAGAGGTTTTGAGCCCTGGGTCAGGAAGTTCCCCTGGAGGAAAGCATGGCCAACCCACTCCAGTATTCTTGCCTGGAGAATCCCCATGGACAGAGGAGCCTGGAGGGCTACAGTCCATAGGGTCGCAAAAAGTCAATCAGAACAGCACAGCACAGGACCTGAAAATCTGAATATAGAACCATCTAGCCTATGTTAGTTAGGCGACCCTTCATTCACCAGATACATTTAACGATCTCCTACTGGACAGGTGCGGTGCTGGACCTGGGGACTCAACGGCCAACAAGAGAAGTCCATCAGCTGACTGTCAATCATTCCAATCTACAACACCCTCTGTTCAGTAAAGGAACCTCAGAAGTGCTATGGATGAGAACTGCAAACTATGACCCACAAGCCAAACCTGTGTGGCCTTGCTTCCATCAGCCATCTTTTATTGAAATACCCATGTCCATTAGCCTATGTGTGGTCTATCGCTGCTTTAGTGCTACAGCCTCAGAGTTGCTACAGGAGGACTGCAAAGCCTGATATATTACTAACTGGTCCTGTACAGAAGTTTGCCAACACTCGCTCTAAATAAAACCTAATGCTTTAATAATAAATATATTAAAGGAAACATATTGTCACTCATCAAACATCTCTGGGTGTCCTAGCTACAAACCAAGTCATGAGGGAAGTTGGCTTTGTGCCAAGTCGCATTTCTACTGTCGTAAGTTTTGTTTCTGTATTTTTTTCTTCTTTCATTATAAAGGCAGATAAAAAAGTGTCACATGGCTAATGCCTTCTATTAACAGCTAACTCTGTTCAGAGGATGTTCACATTCTCTCATATTGTATCTAGTCTTTGGATCGATCAGAGTTCTTCCATATCATGGAAGGCCCATTTTTCCAACGATCCTTTTCGCTGAATCACACCAAACAAGTTTTGACAGGGGTGATTTTAGGCTATCTTTTAAATTGAACAATAAAATTGATTGTAAAAGCACTTAGCCAACACTCAAGTACTATATAAATGCAAAATCATAGCAGCAATAGTACCTTCACTTCCCTGCAGAGAGAAACAGGAGTGGATCCTTATTCCCCAATCACTTGACCCACAGAGCATTAAAATTTTAAATGTTAAAAAAAAAAAAAAAAAAAACTAGCTTTCATTGGCTGTTACCATGATTTCCTAATATGAAGTGACAGGATCTGTGCCGGTTGTGGTTCCTCTGAAGGATGTTAAGAGGCTCAGTGGTGGCTGTGGCTGACCATTGATTTGCCACTCCCCAAGCCCTTTTCATCCCCTAAATGGGAATCAATGTAGCATGAATAAAATTAATCGGCCATTTAGTTCATATTTAGTCACTATAACGAAGCAATAGCTGGCTTGAGAACGATCTTTGCCAAGCCTTGTTTCCTGAAAGTTTTACCATCCACTAACCACAATGCACATTTCAAGTGTCGAGAGAAAGGAGACTTGAGTCCACCAGTGAACTCAGAACCAAGAATGAGATGATAACAGGAGGCAGCATGGAGAAGGCCTGGCTGATCTGGTAATAAGAGAGGTTTCTGTTAAGTACCAGCTTAGACATTCTATCATTGAAAACACCTTCCTTGATATCCTTAGATCAAGTCATTTCCCTCCAGTACATAGCTCTTAACACACCATACTCCTGTATCACACTTGCAGGTGGGTCATTCCTTACTTCCTTGGTCCTTTGATGGCAATGATCCTCAGTGAGTTCCACTGAGCTCCTGACCTGCCTGTGCAGGGCAGAAATTGCTACAGCGAACCTACAATAAGCACTAAAATATATATATATATATATATATATATATATATATATATATGTATTAGCTGGCTGACCTGATGAATGAATAGATAGGTAAGCAAGCTGGATTCTAGGCACTCCGATAGCTTGTAAGAATACCCTGATCATTCTATGATATGCTCCTCAAAACTAATGGCCCATGTCTTCCTGTCCTGAGCTAGGCTCTAGGAAAATGCACAAACTGCATACCAGCTCCTGGTATCCTCACCACCAAACTACCTCCTCTCTGCTCTTTCACTCTCTTCTTCTGTCCTAACTTCTTTTGATATATAATCATAAACAAGTTGCTCCCAGCTGCAAAAAAGAAAAAAACAAAACAGTATCCCATCACCTCCACCTCACCTAGCTGTTCTTACAAAGGCTGAAAAAGACAAACCTGATGCCTACTTGCAAATTCTCTTGCCATTACTCTGCAGACCTCACTCTAAAAACCATGCCTCTATTCTTAAAATGCTCTGCTCTCTGACTTTAGTGCCACTATTCCCCTGATTCTTCTTCTATACCATACCCTGTCAATTCTATAATCGAATATATCTAAAAACTGATCTTCTTCCTCAAACCATTAACACCTCTTGTCTTTATGGTTGCATCAGTCTTCTGCCAGACTTCTCGGCTCCCTCCAATCCATTCTGCACAGGGAAGTCATAGGTTCACCTCAATAATGCTCCAAAGTAACTTCACTGGTTCTATTACATTGTGACTCTGGCCCTCACCTTCAAGTGCCTTTGTATTGCAGAGTTTAACCTACATATGACAAATATAGGCCCCATGAAAGAGCTATTCTGTCTGATCTTCACCACAATATCCAGTGGACTCCTGACATCTTTATATATGTTAAAACATATTCAAGGTAATGTTTTCTAAATCTTGACAAGGCCTCCAAAATACTGGTTTTGGAAGGCTGGTTCCAAATACTGGTTTTCCCACCATTACTCATGAAAAAAGAGCAAAAATCTTATTCAGAGTCATCAATTTGTGTTCCTGACCATCATTGCCGGTTTCTCTCTTAATTTTGTCATTTGGGGTCCATATTCCTGCTCTGAAAGTCATCCAGATTACGCATGTTCCAAATTATACAGGCTCTTTATTGCACTTGATCTAAAGACTTACTTCTAAAGCAGTAAGTCTTCCCCAATATGAACAAGTAGGATACTTGCTAACACAATTTTCTGCCAAGTGACTGAGTCTCACTATAGCCACATGAAACACTGTAAATCTCTTGATTTTAAGTAGAAAAAAGGCAGTTGCAAACAATCCCAAGAAAGTGATCAATGTGTATGTAATTAGAGACAAATATTGCTCTTGAAAAATATGCCCTGCTCAGGAACACGGTCCAGGTTATGAGTTTTTCTACATTATGAGCATTTTATGAATATTAAATAACAGTACATGTCTTTATAATCTATGGCTCCTGATGACCACAAGTCCAAAATGTGTTTCTGAACTTCCAGCCTATGAAGCTATACAAAGCCTTTCATGATTCAGTACAAACCACTGGTCCCATCTTACTGGCTGCCACTTTTATTAGACATTCAACTCACACTAAAACACTGTCTCCTCCACATATGCTTGCCTTCCTGCCTTTACTCTTATCATCCTTTTCATTTGCAATGTATTCCCCACTTCTACCCCTATTTCCTAAATATCTGGTACCTACGGCCACTGTCAGGGTACCACCTCCTCCAGGGAGCCATCTGCCCCGCAGCATTTTATTTGAATCTCCTAATGCAATCCCACCCTGCCCCTGAATGTTTCCTACCTAACTCTACATCTATCTCTATCCTAGGCCTGGGAGGTCTTTCAAGGAGGAGACCATGTGTGTGCCATCTCTGACATCTACAGCACCTTACATCAGTTCAGTTCAGTTCAGTCACTCAGTCGTGTTCAACTTTTTGCGACCCCATGAATTGCAGCGCGCCAGGCCTCCCTGTCCATCACCAACTCCCGGAGTCCACCCAAACCCATGTCCATTGAGTCAGTGATGCCATCCAACCATCTCATCCTCTGTTGTCCCCTTCGCCTCCTGCCCTCAATCTTTCCCAGCATCAAGGTCTTTTCAAATGAGTCAGCTCTTCCCATCAGGTGGCCAAAGTATTAGAGTTTCAGCTTCAACATCAGCCCTTCCAATGAATACCCAGGAGTGATCTCCTTTAGGATGGACTGTGGTTCCTTCAAAATAATGGGGGCTCAATAAAAGATGTGTTGGGGACCTGGTGGTCCCTGGTGTGGCTAAGACTCCACACTTCAACAGAGGGGGGTGGATATCCACCCCTGGTCAGGGAACTAGTTCCTACAAACCCCAAGATCCCCAGGCCTCAAGGAAGATTCCACGTGCTGCAACTAAGAACCAGGCAGCCAAATAAATATTTTTTAAAAAATAAATTAAAAAATGTGCACAAGGCAGTGATTTACCAACCTCAGCAATGGCCTCCAAACAAAGGCATTTCCTCCCCCCAGGAGGGAACCATTTTTATCTTTTGTTTTGGGGAGGGGCGGTTGGTGGGGGGTTGGCCGTCAAGCCAGGGTTGAACACGCCTGGAGGTTAGAACACACCCGGGACGCCCACACATTTGGAGGCACAGGCCGGAGTCTAACGCCAAAAGCTCCAGCGCCGCCGCGATGCACTGCATGGAGTAGAGAGACACGTGCAGAGCTCCGCGTGGGGCGGCCCATGGCGCGGATACGAGTCTCCGAACGAGGCCACGCGCCAGGCACGCGAGGAGGCGGAGACAGGGCACCCGGTGCACTGCGCCTCCCCACCTACCTTCGGGGACCCCGCACAGCACGGAGGGCTCCACCCGCGGGAAGCCGGTGCAGGCGGGGACTGGAACTCTGCGACGTCGCCGGCGGCCCAAGGCCGACCGCCCAGGGAAGGTCGCCGGGCGCCGGCTTCCGTCCGCGCTCGGGCCGCGCGCGGGGAGGACCGGGCCGCGCGCCCCACAAGGCCCCGCGGCGCGCTCGGCCTGCCGCGCCGGGGCCGCGGGGCGCGGGGTCGGCCCGGGTCGGGAGCGCGCTTCCCGCCGCCTGGGTGGGAGCGGGTCGGCCCGGCGGCCCCTGCGAGGGTCCGCGCCGCGCAGGCAAAAGCTAAGGCGAGGCCGCGCGCCTCCCCGAGGACTGCGCCCCCTCAGCTTTGAGCCGGAAGGGGAAATCGAGGCCTCGGAGGAGAACAAGCCCTCGGGGAGACTTCTGGAAGGAGATACGGTGATTCCAGCGGGGGAAGGGGAGCGACTTGGACAGAATGAAATCGAAAACGACTTTTCTTTTCCCAGAAACGAAATTAAACTTGTGTTTCTTCCAAGAAATTGTGGTCATTACAGAATGATGTTGCTCTCTGTTCACCTTTCGCGTCATATGTATTGTCTATTGGGGGAGGGGTCGGGGGTAGGAGCCTTACATCTTACAAAAAATGCTTCCATCATTTCCAATCCCAGTTCGATTCCAAGCATCCTGAGGACAGATTCTCGGCAGGTTTCTTTGGTGTTACACGCAGTGCTTGATCGCTATTGGGTAGAAATCTCAGCATATATTTATGGTATAAAATAGCGAGCATGTCTACGTGGACATCTGTATGTCTGAATTTAACTAAATGCACGAACCTTTCTTATTAAGATAATACATCTGCATCCAATCCGTTATTGTACATTTCTTTAAAACGTTAAGCATCGTTGTTCTAGCCTTCTGCCCCTTAACGACAATCAATGCTGTAAAGTCCATTATAATTTGTTTAATATGTTCTTTATTAATCCTAAAGAGGATTTCAGGTAGGCGAAGACAGAATTATCTTGAACTACAAATTAATGAACCCTCGATTACTATTTACTGTATTTGCTGTTCTTTTGGAGACATGCAAATCCAACCATAGTGCTTTGATCACAGACATAATCTAGGGTCACAGATCATGCAAATTTGTCCCTGATGGTGCAAGTGCGAAACGCTTTTCAGTTCCACTCATTCATTTATTGTGCAAATTGGACTGAACTCCTATTATGTGCCAGACACTAAGCGAGGCATGATCATTGCTGTTTGCAACTGTGCAGTCTGGTAATTAAAACAAATGGGTAAACAATCAAGATACAATGCAAGCACTGAAATTCTATTGGAAAACTGCAGAGTCAGTTTTAAAATTTTATCCTTTCTCACCAAACCATGGGTAAGTATCTATTAACCCATTAATCTGACAAACATTTACCGTTTTTTTAAAGCTTCTGAACATGGAGTGGTTATGGATTTTACAAAAAAGTATAGTAGAAAATAACTTCCATGAGAATTGTACAAGTTTTCATACCGCTTTTTGTCTTACTCATCTCTGCTGCTGCTGCTAAGTCGCTTCAGTCGTGTCCGACTCTGTGCGACCCCATAGATGGCAGCCCACCAGGCTCCCCCGTCCCTGGGATTCCCCAGGCAAGAACACTGGAGTGGATTGCTATTTCTAGTGCTAGTATATAATACGTATGTAATAAGTCATTATTAAATGTTTGGCGAATAAAAAATAAATGTATCTTAAAACATTTAATTTGTGCTTTTTGGAGACTTTTCTTGGAGAAGGCAATGGCACCCCACTCCAGTACTCTTGCCTGGAAAATCCCATGGACGGAGGAACCTGGTAGGCTTCAGACCATGGGGTCTCGAAGAGTCGGACACGACTGAGCGACTTCACTTTCACTTTTCCCTTTCATGCTTTGGAGAAGGAAATGGCAACCCACTCCAGTGTTCTTGCCTGGAGAATCCCAGGGACGGGGGAGCCTGGTGGGCCGCCGTCTATGAGGTCGCACAGAGTCGGACACGTCTGAAGCGACTTAGCAGCAGCAGTAGAGACTTTTCTATAAATATTGTGATCTGGCTGTGTGTACCAGAGCCCAAACAACTTTTCTAAACAAGTTTATAAAGACCAAAGAAAGGTAAAAATGTACAAAAATGCACCTGCAGTATCTTAGCTCTCATTGTTCATTGCACTTAAATGTAGCGTATTTGAAGGGGGCTTGAGTAGAACGTCAGAAAATCATGCTTCTCTCATGTAAGGTTTCAAGATAACAAATTCATTGATTGCCAAACTGTACATAAAAGAGGAAATTGTTAATGGCAGCTACAAATTTTCAAGGTCCAAATAAAAATACAAAGGAAAAATGGTTTACCTCTGTGCAAAATATGAAACTTTACATGGAGGAGAATATTAAGTTACTACCAGCCAGTTTAATATAAATTAAAATAAGTAACTGGATAAAATAAGTACAAAAGATGTAATCAAGGAACAATGCTAATTTTTAAAAACGGGTTCATGTTTCTTATTTTTCATGATACGCTATTTTTTTTTTTTTTTCTTGGCCACACTGGGAGGCCTGTGGAACTTCCTTGACCAGGGATCAAACCTATGCCCCTTGCAGTGAAAGTGTGTAGTGGGAACCGTTAACCACTGGACCACCAGGGAAGTCCAACAATGCTGAATTTTAAATAGCTGTTTTAACCACAAAGAACAGAAAGTAGAATATCTGATAAAATGCCAAATGAGAATGTAAATCATATTTTTAATATATGATTTAAAAATGTTATTTGATTTCATAAAGATTTGCATTATTTTAAAATATACAATTGTGGAAATGGTAGTAAACTGTTCTGTGAAGAAATAGATAAACTTCAATAATTCCTAGACCAACACCCATTTGTTGTTGTTTATTTGCTCAGTTGTGTCCAACTCTTTGCAACAACCCCATGGACTGCAGCACACCAGGCTCCCCTGTCCTTCACCATCTCCCAGAGTTTGCTCAAACTCATATCCATTGAATAGGTGATGCCATAAAATCATCTCTCTCATCCTCTGTCATCCCCTTCTTCATCTATCTTCAATCTTTCCCAGCTTCAGAGTCTTTTCTAATGAGTCAGCTGTTCACATCAGGTGGCCAAAGTGTTGGAGCTTCAGTTTCAGCATCAGTCCTTTCAATTCAGGATTGATTTCCTTTAGAATTGACTTGTTTGATCTCTTTGTAGTCCAAGGGACTCTCAAGAGTCTTCTCCCAACACCACAGTTTGCACCCTTTTACACAGGAAAAAATTAAGCTCCGGGTTCAATTTAGTAGTTCAAGAAACATATATTGTGTCCAAAGCACAAATAAGAAAATCCTTATTCTCGGTGATCCTGCCATGCGGCAAGGGAGCAAATTTTACCATCAAGACTAGCAAACACTGAACATACTGTTCTAGGTAATCATGGATTGTCTAATTTAAGTCATCCTCACAAAATTTTTAGAGGGACAGTACTGTTTTCCAGACTTATTTTTACAATGAGGAAACTGAAATTAAAATTTATATTGGTTAACTCATCCAAAGATATTTAGTTAGTAGATGGTCTTACACAAAAATTCATAAACTTCATCCCTTCACTCTAACACATCCAGGAAGCCAGCTAAGACTCTGTTTAGCTGCTGTCCTTTAATTCTATCCCCTGTACAGAGTATTTCATCCACTAGTATTTTAATATTTTCAGCAGTATCTGAGGCAGTGAACTGTGCAGTGCTTTTAACCATTCATCAGACTTCTTGGACTTCAGTCTCTTGGTTAGACCTGATCACTTTCACATCTATTTTAATTTCATATTGGTATTTGTCATCACTCACTCTTCTGTGCCCCATATTTTATTTAAATGGATCTAAGAGCATGCAATGGCACCCCACTCCAGTACTCTTGCCTGGAAAATCCCATGGACGGAGGAGCCTGGTAGGCTGCAGTCCATGGGGTCGCTAAGAGTCTGACATGACTGAGCAACTTCACTTTCACTTTTCACTTTTATGCTTTGGAGAAGGAAATGGCAACCCACTCCAGTGTTCTTGCCTGGAGAATCCCAGGGACAGGGGAGCCTGGTGGGCTGCCGTCTATGGGGTCGCACAGAGTCGGACACGACTGTAGCGACTTAGCAGCAGCAGCAGCAAGAGCATAACATAATTTTCAGCAGATTACGATCTCATGGTTATTAAAATTAACATTATTCCACAAAATTCTACATACTACTATCTTTAATAGTTCAACTGCTGTTAACATAAAATTAGTAATTTGTATTGTCATGTATATAATTATTAGTTATAGTCCAGATTGGCATCTTGCAACTTTTCCCTCATCTTTGTCAATATGATTGGTATCTTTGCTTTAAGAAGAATAAAACCTTGGGACTTCCCTGGAGGGTCAGGGGCTAGGACTCTGTACTCCCAATGCAGGAGGCCTGGGTTTGATTCCTGGTCAGAGATCTAGATCCCACAAGCCTCAACTAAGAGTTCTCATGCTGCAACTACAAATCCCACATGCCACAGTGAAGACTGAAGATGCTATATGCCCCAAGTAAGACCTGATACAGCCAAACAAATAAATATTTGAAAAAAGAAGAGTAAAACCCATAAAAGTTTCCAACTGTTTAAGACTACTCACAGTGAAAAGTGTTAGTCAAAGTGTTGGTTGCTCAGTCATGTCCGACTCTTGCACCCCCATGTTAGCCCTCCAGGATCCTCTGTCCATGGAATTCTCCAGGCAAGAATACTGGAGTGGGAAGCCATTCCTTTCTCCAGAAGATCTTCCCAACCCAGGGATCAACCTGGATTTCCTGCATTGCAGGCAGATTCTTTACCATTGAGCCACCAGGGAAGACCTTAAGAACATTAAACTATGTCAAATTCAGGAAAAAAATTAAAAGTTTTTTAAAAAGCATTTTATTTTGTATTTTAGAGTTTAGAATTCTAGAAAAGAGGAAAAATTGAGAACATTTTCAGATAATCTCACTATTGCTTTCTTTAACATAAAGAAGAGAGGATATATCTCTTTTTAATATACCTAAAATTACATATTATAAAAATAATTATTCCAAAAATTAGAAAATGTTACTGTTGCCTAAATGATTATATTTGAAAAGAATTTTTAAAGTATAAGACATCATGAGAAACGCCAGGCAGAATTAAGCACAAGCTGGAATCAAGATTGCTGGGAGAAATATCAATAAACTCAGATATGCAGATGACACCACCCTTATGACAGAAAGTGAAGAACTAAAGAGCCTCTTGATGAAAGTGAAAGAGGAGAGTGAAAAATTTGGCTTAAAGCTCAACATTCAGAAAACAAAGATCATGGCATCCAGTCCCATCACTTCATGGCAAATAGATGGAGAAATAATGGAAACTGTGGCAGACTTTATTTTTGGGGGCTCCAAAATCACTGCAGATGGTGACGGCAGCCATGAAATTAAAAGACACTTACACATTGGAAGAAAAGTTATGCCCAACGTAGGCAGCATATTAGAAAGCAGAGACATTACTTTGCCAACAAAGGCCCATCTAGTTAAGGCTATGGTTTTTCTAGTAGTCATGTATGGATGTGAGGGTTGGACTATAAAGAAAGCTGAGTGCCAAAGAATTGATGATTTTGAACTGTGGTGTTGGAAAAGACTCCTGAGAGTCCCTTGGACTGCAAGGAGATCCAACCAGTCCATCCTAAAGGAAATCAGTCCTGAATATTCATTGGAAGGAGCTATGTTGAAGCTGAAACTTCAATCCTTTGGCCACCTGATGGGAAGAGCTGACTCATTTGAAAAGACCCTGATGCTGGGAAAGATTGAAGGAGGAAGGAGAAGGGGACAACAGAGTATGAGGTGGTTGGATGGCATCACTGACTCAATGGACATCAGTCTGAGTAAACTCCAGGAGTTGGTGATGGACAGGGAGGCCTGGTGTGCTGCAGTCCATTGGATCGCAAAGAGCTGGACACAACTGAGCGACTGAACTGAACTAACTGAAGACATTTTTATTTTGAGTTCACAGAGAATCTTTGGCTTTAAAAGAAACACTGAAAAACAAAGCAAAAATCTGTTTGTAAAATGAGTGATTCTTTTTCCTATGAATACTATTTCCTAATTTATGTGATTGTAAACTCAATTTGTTTCTCCCAGCAGTCTTGATTCCAGCTTGTGCTTCATCTAGCCCAGCGTTTTGCATGATGTACTGTGCATTAAGTTAAATAAGCAGGGTGACAATATACAGCCTTGACGTACTCCTCTCCCGATATGGAACCAATCTATTGTTCCATGTGCAGTTCTAACTGTTGCTTCACGACCTGCATACATATTTCTCAGGAGGCAGGTCAGGTGATCTGGTATTCCCATCACTTTCAGAATTTTCCACAGTTTGTTGAGATCCACACAGTCAAAGGCTTTGGCATAGTCAATAAAGCAGAAGTATATATATTTTCTGGAACTCTCTTGTTTTTTCAATAAGCCAATAGATGTTTGCAATTTGATCTCTGGTTCCTCTGCCTTTTCTAAATCCAGCTTGAACATCTGGAAGTTCAAGGTTCACATACTGTTGTAGCCTGGCTTGGAGAATTTTAAGCATTACTTTTACCAACTTAGAAAACATATTGAAAAGTAGAGACATTACTTTGCTGACAAAGGTCTGTCTAGTCAAAGCGGTGGTTTTTCCCATAGCCATGTATGGATGTGAGAGTTGGACTATAAAGGAAGCTGAGTGCCAAAGAATTGATGCTTTTGAACCGTGGTGTTGGAAAAGTCTCTTGAGAGTCCCTTGGACTGCAAGAATATCCAACAAGTCCATCCTAAAGGAAATCAGTCCTGAATATTCATTGGAAGAAGGACCGATGCTGAAGCTGAAACTCCAATACTTTGGGCACTTGATGTGAAGAACTGACTCATTGGAAAACACCCTGATTTGGGGAAAGATTGAAGGCAGAAGGAGAAGGGGATGACAGATGAGATGGTTGGATGGCATCACTGACTCGATGGACATGAGTTTGAGTATGCTCCAGGAGTTGGTGATGGATAGGGAAGCCTGGCATGCTGCAGTTCATGGGGTCACAAAGATTTGAACATAGCTTACTGACTGAACTGTACTGAAACTCAATTTTTAGCATTCTTCATTTTCTCCAAGGAGCATATTAGTGAGTTTTTGTGCTTTTTTTAGATTGAAAAATTTCAATTTTATCACTTGAATTAATGAAAAGATATACAAAATAAATTAGACTAATCCAGCAGAATTCTAAACACCACAGAAAGCCATTTTAGGTCTGTTAGGAAATAAAGTTACTCTATTGTGTTATCAAGTGTAAAAGAAGCTTGGGCTAATCTTGGAAATCACTTAGGTATGTTAACAATTTGGAAAAGCCATTTTAGAGGCACTATATATAGAAAGCTTTCTGGGAAGTGAAAGAGAGCTTGCTGAAGTGCAGACTTCTCAGTTCCTATGGATTTATTGTGATTTTCT
Organism: Bos indicus x Bos taurus; assembly: GCF_003369695.1. Classification (NCBI taxonomy): domain Eukaryota; kingdom Metazoa; phylum Chordata; class Mammalia; order Artiodactyla; family Bovidae; genus Bos; species Bos indicus x Bos taurus. Next base: position 17,459,195 of record NC_040084.1, on the reverse strand, counting down.
GAAAGGCTAGGTAACAAATGCTAACAAAGAACAGTAAGGCATAATAGATACTATGAAAAAAGATGTATTTCACTTTTAAAGCATTAATTTTATATAAAAGAAATATAGGAATTAGGCAGAAATATCAAGGAATACTCAAAATGAATGCTGGTAAGCTCAACCATTAAAAATGCAAACAAAATTAATTTAGTAATGGTTAGCATTTTAAAGTGACAATATTTTGATCTTATTTAATAACAGGAGTATTAATCTGTGTCAAACACTCTGGATAAAATATTATGTTAAAGAAAGGAGCAGTGAGATTATCTGAAAAAAATTGTATTCAATTTTTTGAGAGAGCAATTTTCCAGAGCAGTGGAAAATCTACCAGTTGAAGAGTGTAGTGTCTAACTACAGTTGCAATAGTAAGAAATGGAAATTTTACATTTCAAGATGAATATAAAAGTAGTATGTGTTATCCATACTTTCCTTTCAGTAGTTTCTGGGTGTCTCCTATATACTTCCAATTATAGCAGTGAGAGTAAATAATTCCCCTAATTTGGTCTTAACACTCAACTGCTGTCACATTAATTGCTACCTTTGTGTAGCTGCTGCCTAGCAATACATTACTAGACAAAACAGATATTTAAGAATCTAAATTCGGATATTAACTTAGCAAGTTTTTCATTTCTCATTAATTTACTTTTCTAAGGTGAAAAAATTTTAATTCTGTTATTGGTTTAGTTCTTTATTATAATCTGGGCACATTTCATCTTAGAGGAGTCTCCAGAACTTTTACCCAACAATGTTCGAAAGATGGTTCCACGATATTTTAACATTTCTAGCTATCAATTATTTTCTATATCCCTAAATAAGACACTTTTGCCACCCTTACCACCAACACTCCTTACCACCATGTGAAGAGATAACTTGAAGATGGCTGTCTGCACACCAGAAAGAGCACTCTTCTCAAACCACTAAGCTGGCCCTTTGCTTTTGGATTTCTCAGCCTTCAAAACTGTGAGAAATAAATTTCTATGCTTAAAAAAAAAAAAAGAAAAAGAAATGGAAACTGCTTGAGTATGAAAGACAAGTATTAAAAATACTGAGAAGAGAAAAACTCATCCCTTATATTGTTTTATCTAGCAATACATCTGATTTATCCTTAATTGAGATGAATTTCTCTCTCTCTCTCTTTTTTTCTTTTTTACATTAATAGGAGGCATAGAGTGTAGAGATTATGGGCATGACTATGAACTAAGACTGCCTGGTTTCAGTTTTTAGTTTTCATTCTTAGCAAGTGACCTAAGGCTTCCCCAATAGCTCAGCAGTAGAGAATCCATCTGCAATGCAGGAGATGCAGGAGTCATGGGTTCAATTCCTGGATTAGGAAGACCCCTGGAGGAGGGAATGTCAACCCGCTCCAGTATTCTTGCCAGTGACTCAAGATAAATTGCTTGAATTTAAGATTTTAACTTCTTAATTTATAAAATGGAGATGATAACAATTGCCCTTGTATTAAATGATATAATTTATACAAACAGTTCAGTCTGTCAACTGGAAAAAAATGCACAACCTCAAAGTTGGGAACTGTGTTCCATTCAGTAGACAAAACTGAGGACTTAAGCCTGGGACACAGCATCTCAGATAGCTCTGAGAGACTGCTCTGAAGAGGCAAGGGGGAAACCAGGATATATACAAGTTTTTGCAATAAAGATCAGATAGACAGAACATCAAAAAATTACTGTCACTTAAAGAAATCCAGGGATCTCAAGTTAAGGAATTTAGCACTTTTCTATGCATAGGAAGATACAAGAGTCCAGGCTCACTGATATCATTCCTTTGATCTGCACCTCAGCGCTATGGGGCCAGTATCTTGTGCTTTCTCATCCCAAGTCTCCTCGGGTGCTTCAGGACTGGGGCTGCAGCAGCAGCTGACTGGTAGATGGAGGGCATCTTGCCTCCATCCTAAGTTCCATTAAGGCTTTCTGTCAGGGTGGTTGTAATGTGATGATCTGATGGCTGCAACATTCTTTGTTTACTGAAATGGCAGGCAATATTTTCATTCACAAGTCCTTAGCACACACCATGTTTTACATAAATATTAGCTATTATTATTACCTGAATTTTGACCCCCTTGCATACTGATTTTTTTAGCAACCCCAAATATAAACAAAAATAGATTATTATAGTTCATTTTGCTGTGTTTCTCTGACCATCAGCCAGTAAGTATAGTATCTACTATCCATAACAAAACCCTCAATTCCTTTTATCCTCAGTAACAAGAATTCATAAGTAAATTTGGATCTCCTAATAGAACACAAATTTTTCAGTGAATTTTCCCAACCACTTTCCTATGCATTGAGCCTCTCAGAATCCCGTAGAAGAACACTATCTTTGAGAACATCTTTTAAAATAAGATTTGTTATAGAAAGGTGTAATAGAGATTTAAAAGGTATTCCAACCAGCCAAAATAAACTTCTTCATAGTGTCCTCAAAATGTAAGTTTTAAAAAGCTGTGTAAATATAATCTAAAATCCAGTATTTAATCAAAGAGAAGTTTACATAACCAACAGTATCAAATTTTTTTTTTTAATGACATGCAGCCCAAGAGAAGAGAAAGAAAAGAATCTAAACAGTCATGATGTGTTGAAGACAAATTTTATACATTAGTTTCCGTTTCAACTTCTGTTTGTTAAAGTACTTTTTTGGGTGCAAACCTCAGCCAAGTCTGTTTAATCTGCAATTCTGAAATATGCACACAATAGCAAGTAACTGCAATATCTATTGTTTATTGATGCCTGACCCTTTGCTCGGGACTTTGCATGCCTTTTCTCATGTAGAGCTGACGACTCTAGGAGATAAGTATTCCTAGTTTTGTTTCCCTCCGTTAACAAATCACAGAAGGTAACATTCCAGAAGTCACTCATGAACTTTAAGCAACAAAACCAAGGCTCCAACACATTTCAGACACTGCTTTATCCTCTGAAGTAAGTGGCTCAGCTGTTAAAGAATCCACCCTCAATGCGGGAGACCTGGGTTCGATCCCTGGGTTGGGAAGACCCCCTGGAGAAGGGAAAGGCTACCCACTCCAGTATTCTGGCCTAGAGAATTCCATGGACTGTATAGTCCATGGGGTCCCAAAGAGTTGGACACGACTGAGCGACTTTCACAGAATAAAACACAATCACTTTCACCCTCAGGTTTGTTTCTTCTAACTAAAGCAAATGCCCCTCTAGCTCCCCCAACACATACCAACACGCATACACACATACACAGCTCATACATACTCTGAGATTTGTTGACTTTGGTCTGTGTCCAAAGACTTAATTCAGGCCAGACTTTCTGATGGACCATCCTCAAGGCCAAGTGAAACACAGTTGTATCTCCCGACAAACTGAGACGAACTGTGCCCTAAAACCATATCCTTGTGTATTCTACTAGTTAGCCAGCAAATGATCTTGTATAAAGGGTTTTTTATTTGATTCTAATGGTATTGCCTTATTGCATCACAAATGGCAGCAGAGGTTTTCATCTTCACTTACATTATACAAAGCGATGAACTTATGTTATTCCTATTGCTAACTTGGAGCCAGAAACATGCACTTTTTATTCTCACTGTTTGTGGGGTCTGTGGTATTCTGAAAAAGACAGTGGGTTTAGAGTCAGAGCACCTGGGATTTAATCTGTATTCTGCCATTTATCTCACTGTGGCCCTAGGAAAATCTCTTTACCTCTCTCTAAAATAAAGGATTTGGGCAAGATGACCTCAGAAATTCCTCTCAGCTCTGAAATTGTAATTGTGCCCAGACCATAATATTAGTTTTCAAATTCTGAAATTGTCATCTTATCCTTCTGCATAATCTCGACATTTCCCACTATTTTTCTAGAAGAAAGAATTTCCACACTCCTTGTTTTTTTAAAAAAAAGTCACATATGACCCTATTAAGAAAAAACATTGATAAATATATAGTATTGATTGTATATATGCAGGTGTAATAAGTTGTATCCGACTCTTTTTGACCCCATGTACTGTATCTTACCAGGCTCTTCTGTCCATGGAATTTTCCATGCAAGAATACTGGAGTAAGTTTCTATTTCCTACTCCAGGGGATCTTCCCAACCCAGGGATCTAACTGAAGTCTCCTGTGTCTCCTGGATTGGCAAGTGGATTCTTTACCATGGAGCCACTTGGGAAGCCCTGGACCAATGTGTATCTTGAAGGAAATATACATGGTACATTAAGACAGAGCAACAGCAGAATAAATCTACTTAAATGGGGAAATATTGTATATTATAATTTAATATTATAGATAATTTTAAAATAATTTTAATTAGTTACTAGTCTTCAAGTGTTTGGTATATGGCTTACTCAGGCTGCCTTATCTGCTTCTGGAATATATAACTTGAAACTGCTGTGCCACGGGGCATTGGAAAGACTGAAAACCCTGTATTCATTTCTTGGTGACCCAGGCTGGTTAGACTCCTATGAGGTGTTATGCACAAATACTGGGCAAACAATGCAGAAATTGCTTTTAAGGATTTTGGAGTCTAGGGGAACACAGTTAACAAGCATCACAGTGCAGCATGGTTTTAATGATAGCCAACACTGGATGCCATGGGAAATATGGGAACAGACACCAGACTTACGGGGAGAGAATTAGGAGTGGCTTTTTAGAAGAGCTAAATGTCAAATGTGAATTCTGATAAGAATGAAGCTATGCCAATGGAGGATAAACACTCTTTTGGGGAAAAAGTGTCCAGTCCCAAATTCCAAGTCCAGTGGGGTCTGGTGTATGTGACTGTGTATCAAATTATATCTATGAAAAGTGTGAAAATATTATTCAGTTGTGTCCAATTCTTTGTGACCCCATGGACTACAGCCCACCAGACTCCTCTGTCCATGGAATTCTCCAGGCAAGAATACTGGAGTGGGTTGCTATTTCCTTCTCCAAAGGATCTCCCAAACCCAGTAATCAACCCAAGTCTCCTGCATTGCAGGCAGATTCTTTACCATCTGAGCCACCAGGGAAGACCTAACTGTTAACCCTGTGAAACAAAAACACTTTCCAGTTCATATCACTGATATATAATATCAAAATAAACTAAGCTGTGCTGGTAAATTAATAATACCTGAATATTCTTCTCCTTACCTACTACTTAACTCCCCGCTGGAAAAGTCATCTCCAGTTGTTTATTGTGAAAAGATCTTTAGCCTTTTGTAAGCTCTTCAGAAATTACAGTTTTCTTATTTGTTCTAATTCTTACCTGTCCTTTCAAATTGTACTCCTCATACTGAAAATCAGTAGCTTTTGTTCACAAATAATAATTCATTTTAAGAGTTCAAACTGAAGATCTGATGCTGTCTCTTGAGATAACTAAGGCTCTTTGTCCTCAATGATTTCACTATTTGACAATCTTTTAGAAATGTTTTCCTATTGAGGATTGCTTTTTATGCTATCTAATGCCTCAACCAGATAAACAAATTTTAAAATCCCAGCTGGAGGTGAGTGTTTGCCTTCCTGGTAGACTCATCAGAGGCTTATTGTCTTCATTCTTTCTTACTCTAGCTTAAATCCATCCTCAAGCAAATCCTCTCCTTTTGTTCGTCTCCTGGTTTGCTGTGGCATATTAAGGGAACAGATGCAGCAACAGTGTTCAAATTTATTTGGGAGAGCTAAAACTTCATGTATAAATTGTTCTATGCTAACACTTCATAGAGTTGCCATGTCTTTGTGCGTTAAGAAAAGAAGCCTCTGCCATCCATAATTGTTTCTTCCAGTTCTGAAAGACATGGGGTACCAGCCTTGGCTGTGATCTCTGACATACATCTTTATTCCAGCATCTCTAGAGATGAAAGGAATAAAACATGGAAAATGTTCATTGAAATCTCTATGCGTCTCAGAATTAAAGAGGAGTAAGAATACTCTAGAAACTACTTCAAACATCAGTTCAGTTCAGCACAGACAATGTTCATTGATATCTCTATGCATGTATCTCAGAATTAAGGAGGAATAAGAATATTCTGGAAACTACTTTAAACAGAAGTTCAGCCCAACTCTTTGCTACTCCATGCACTGCAGCATGCCCGGCTTTCCTGTCCATCACCAACTGCTAGAGCTTACTCAAACTCATGTCCATCGATTTGGTGATGTCATCCAACCACCTCATCATCTGTTATCCCCTTCTCCTCCTGCCTTCAATCTTTTCTAGCATCAGAGTCTTTTCCAGTGAGTCAGTTCTTCACATCAGGTGGCCAAAGTATTGAAGTTTCAGCTTCCACATCAGTATTTCCAGTGAATATTCGGGACTGATTTCCTTTAGAATGGACTGGATGGATGTCCTTGCAGTCCAAGGGACTCAAGAGACTTCTCCAACACCACAGTTCAAAAGCATCACTTCTTCAGTGCTCAACTTTCTTTATAGTCCAACTCTCACATCCACACATGACTACTGGAAAAACCATAGCCTTGACTAGACAGACTTTTGTTGGCAAGTAATGTCTCTGCTTTTGAATATGCTATCTAGGTTGGTCATAGCTTTTCTTCCAAGGAGCAAGCGTCTTTTATTTTCACAGCTGCAGTCACCATTTGCAGTGATTTTGGAGCCCCCCAAAATAAAGTCTCTTAGTATTTCCATTGTTTCCCTATCTATTTGCTATTAAGTTATGATAGTTTTAGATGATCTTAGTTTTCTGAATGTTTAGTTTTAAGCCAACTTTTTCACTTTCCTCTTTTACTTTCATCAAGAGGCTCTTTAGTTCTTCTTTGCTTTCTGCCATAAGGATGGTGGCAATGGCACCCCACTCCAGTACTTTTGCCTAGAAAATCCCATGGACGTAGGAGCCTGGTAGGCTGCTGTGTATGGTGTCGCACAGAGTCGAACACGACTGAGCGACTTCACTTTCACTTTTCACTTTCATGCATTGGAGAAGGAAATGGCAACCCACTCCAGTGTTCTTGCCTGGAGAATCCCAGGGACGGGAAGCCTGGTGGGCTGCCATCTATGGGTCGCACAGAGTTGGACACAACTGAAGCGGCTTAGCAGCAGATAAGGGTGGTGTCATCTGCATATCTGAGGTTATTGATATTTCTCTTGGCAATCTTGATTCCAGCTTGTGCTTCATCCAGCCTGGCATTTCTTGTGATGTACTCTGCATATAAGTTAAATAATCAGGGTAACAATATATAGCCTTGACATACTCTTTTCCCGATTTAGAAACAGTCTGTTGTTCCATGTCTAGATCTAACTGTCACTTCTTGACCTTCATACATATTTATCAGGAGGTAGGTCAGGTGATGTGGTATTCCCATCTCTCTAAGAATTTCCTACAGTTTGCTGTGATCTACTCAGTCAAGGCTTTGGTGTAGCCAGTAAAGCAGAAGTAGATGTTTTTCTGGAATTCTCTTTTTTTTTTTTTTGATAATCCAATGGATGTTGGCAATGTGATCTCTGGATCCTCTGGCTTTTCTAAAACCAGCTTGAACATCTGGAATTTAATGGTTCACATACTGTTGAAGCCTGGCTTGGAGAATTTTGAGCATTACTTTACTAGCGTGTAAGATGAGTGCAATTGTGCAGTAACTTGAGCATTTTTTGGCATTGCCTTTCTTTGGGACTGGAATGAAAGCTGACTTTTTCCAGTCCTGTGGCCACTGCTAAGTTTTCCAAATGTTTTGGCATATTGAGTGCAGCACTTTCACAGCATCGTGTTTTAGGATTTGAAATAGCTTCACTGGAATTCCATCACCTCCACTAGCTTTGTTCATTGTGATGGTTCTAAGGCCCACTTGACTTCACATTCCAGGATGTCTGGCTCTAGGTGAGTGATCACACTTTAAACATCAAATCTATGCAAATATTATTATGTCAATTTGTTGCTTCAAAAAGGAGTACTATTTTTCAAAACATCTAATTTCTATTTGAAATATTCTGAAGAAGCAAAATGGAGTGATTCCTGCTAGAGAGTAATAAAGGCACTCAGGTGTTTTATAAAAATGGAGAAATAGCAGTGCAGATTGAAGAGCTTGGTAAGAGAAAGTTATGATATTAACAAGTCTTTTATTCTTATGTTAATTCTTGTCCAAATGTATTTAAAATATGCTTAATAGGAGAGAAATGTTTCAAGAGAACAGTAAGGGAATTATGGAAAATTCTTCTTCAAATTGGATCCTGCTTTAGGCTTAAGGCACATAACCCTTCTCTCCAATTAAGTGGTCATTTCCCTAAATGAAGTAAGAATTTCAAAGGTACTGGAGACTTTCAGGCCTGGTTAAAAGTGCAAATTCTAGAATCAGACAATTTCAACTCAAATGCCAGCTTTGCCACTTGATGATTGTGTCACCTTAAAAACTTAACTTTTCCAAGTATCTGTATAGCACAGATAACTCAGCTTAGGGCTGTGATGACCTAGGGGTGTGGGATGAGGAATGGAGTGGGAGGGAGGCTTAAGAGGGACAGGATATACGCACACTTACAGCTGATTCACAGCTATAAGCAGAAACCAACAGAATGTCATAAAGCAATTATCCTCCAACTGTTGTACAGCAGAAACCAACACAACATTCTAAAGCAATTGTCTTCCAATTAATTTTTTTTTTAAAAACTTAACTTTCCCAACTCAGTTTTCATAATCTATAAAATGAAGATGGCAATAGGTTTATCATGTAAATTAAAAGATAATAATTCACTTGAAGCACATAGAGTCTGGCACACAGAAAATGTCCCATATGTTAACTATTATTAACAGAAAAGGGCATATTAATACCTTTACTATGCTCAAGACTGCCTGTTGCTGCTGCTGCTACTGCTAAGTCGCTTCAGTCGTGTCCGACTCTGTGGGACCCCATGGACTGCAGCCTACCAGGCTTCTCCGTCCATGGGATTCTCCAGGCAAGAACACTGGAGTGGGTTGCCATTTCCTTCTCCAATGCATGAAAGTGGAAAGTGAAAATGAAGTCACTCAGTTGTGTCCGGCTCTTAGCAACCCCATGGACTGCAGCCCACCAGGCTCCTCCATCCATGGGATTTTCCAGACTGCCTGCAGAGTGTCTGTTAGAGCTGTGAGTGGCATATAGTATGTATCAGGGCAAATGTATGTGAACCAGCAGAGATGGTAGATAACAACATCCCTATTCTCAAACCATCTGTGATATTCAGCTTTTTTCCCCCTGGGCAATCCATTTGATTGTGATTTTTGCTTATTACGTCCACAAGCCCAACTTATTTTAGAAGTTTGGATTTAAAATATTATTTCTAAATTTAGACCAGAACAACAGAAGAAAAATTAGGTATAAATGTTATGTACTTCAAAAATTATCACCAAAGGCATATTATAACTATGAACAGAAAAATTGCTGTATTAAAAATTCATAGCTCAACACATTAAGGTTTTATATTGTCCCAGTAGCTTGTCAATTTATTGAGTCAATCTCAAATTACAAAGATTGTTAGATAACTAGTCATTTTTAATATCAAAAATTGATAAGCTATAATTCACTCATTTGTAAATTAAGACAAATTATAAATAGTCAAAGAAAATATTTCTACTAAAATGTAAAAAGAGAAGACAATATATGTGTTTTAGGGTAGTGCCATGCGACATGGTAGGTGGTTAGTAAATGTTTGCTAAATTGAACTGAAATATACAAAATGAGGTTCAGAATAACCAAAGTAGATTGAAGAACAAAGATTTAAGGGTGAGAGGCAGTTTAGCAGAAGTTTAAAACTGGACCTATAACCCTGGTCCTGTGGAGAGCATTGAGTTTCTAATTAAATTTCTAACTTTGCAAAGAAAGTCAGATGCATTCAGCATGTGTTATTTTAACTTTTAAACAATTAACAGTGTTACTTTTAATCCTGAGTTTTAACCAGTCCAGGTTTCCATTTTGCCTCATCTGTAAAACAGGATAACAACGATGTTCTGTGCTTCTGCAACCCCTGAATCAGGAGCACCTGATGGGGTTTGTTAACAAACACATCCCAGGGCCCAGATCAGGCCTCCTGAATTGAAATCTCAGGCTGGGCCTGGGAAGCTATCTTTTAAGAAGCTCCCCATGTGGTTCTTAGGCAGTCTAAGCTCTGAGAGTCACTGGTCCTCGGAGTTTCTGTGAATGATGGAGTGAAGGAAGAAGCTAAAGCATTCTTTCCTCTTGGAACAGAATTCAGAGACCTAAATACTTTGTTGAAAATTAAAGAATAAAACAATAGGGACTTCTCTGGCAGTCCAGTGGTGAGGATTCCACCCTTCCACCACAGAAAGCTCAGGTTCAACAGCTGGTCAGGGAACTAAGACCCCAGGTGCCTCATGGTGTAGTAAAAAATAAGTGAATAATAAAATAAAAATGAATAAAACTTAAAAAATTATAAAAATACCGCCATAGAATGTAAATAAAAATAAATAATAGTTTATAAACTATTGATTACTGCCTCCAGAATCAAGTAAAAAGTAACGAGAAAGAATATTTTTTCATAGGATAAGTATATTGCAGGTGTAGAAGTTTATGGCTATTCCTTAAAATTCAGGTCTCTAATTACCCTACATCCACGAATTTCCTACTGTGTTTGTATTTTTGGTTTTCAAGTTCATACAGAGTACATGCTCTGTGGCCAGGTATTGTTATAAGCTTGTTACAAATTCTAACAAATTTAATCATCAAACAGCAGATATGCTGCTTGTTTTGGTATAATATGAGTTTCCATTTCCAGCATATGTTCATACTGGCTTATCAAAAGGAAGAATAATAGAAAATGTGCTTGTCTCACACAGTAGTCTGTGTTCAACATAGGACTGTGAGCACAAAAATGCATTTCTGTTTGAATCAAAGCTTTTGGGTACTTGGCTGCCTTGTCACAGTAAAAGTGAAAAGACTTGCACACAAAATGATTCATTACATGCAAAAAAGAAATCCAAAGATACAAGGGAAAAATAATTCAGAAAAAATTTATTTCAGAATTCATTTTCTAGGAGAAATTTAAAAAATTGCTGAGATGCTTAGATAATTTAATGCTCCTGAATGTTCAATAACAAATGCTTTGAATAATGATCATATCTGAATTTTTTCTTTTCTTTTCAGAATAGAATAAGCTATTCACTGACTCAGTTCCAGGAAAAATAAAGGAGAGTCACTTTTGCTCAATGCAGAAAAAGCTCTGAATAAAGTTACAAAAATGTAGCATCCTTTTAGGGAATCTGACTACTTCTGAGCAGTAGCAGAGGAGACCCTTGAAAGTGAAAAGAAATACTTTATAGTTTTAAATTAAATCAAAAGATCTTTCTGTTGGTAAGTGTTTCCTGTCTCCTTGTAATAGAAATATATTTGATTTTTCAGAGCTTTCAGTGTCTATGCCTATTATCTTTGTCCAAAAGACAGGCTTGGGTGTAGTGTTCTAACAGATGTCTTAATTGAAATCTGAAAATCAGGTGGATGTTTTCCCATCCTTTATTCCTTTTTTCCCCTCGCTAGTTCTATTGCTTCACAAATCATTTGACTGTTTTGATTCTCACTTTATAATCATCTTTATTCATTGATTCAACAAATTATAAACTTAATATATGACAATACGTTGGATAGAGTAGGTAAAAAAAATATGCAAGTTTCATTCCTTTGAAAAGTTGATCCTTCAATACCCTCACACCTTCCACATTGCTTTAAATAAATTGGGTTGAGGCAGTCAGGCTCCAGAAACATGATACCATATTCTAGCCCATGCTGCTTTTATTCCCAGCACTAATACAGTATATAACTATGCCTTAGAGTTTCATATACCATGTCCATGCATTGAAATTCACTGCTTATCCAAATACCACCCTTATTTTGTGCACAGAAAATGTCTCTGCAAAGCAATCAGTACTCCTTACTTACAATCTCTGAACTACCTGGAAAATGGCAAACTGCAATCCAATGTGTATTTCTTTGGAATTTTGACATGTAATCAATATATTGACAAAGTTTTTAGCCATCTAAGCACATGATTATAAACACCTTCTATCTATGTTACCAGTCTGTCACTTCAGCTTATTTTCCACCAGTAAAAATAATGCTATTTTAAAATTAACAATAGTAGCATTTAAGGTTGGTTGTAGGAAGTTTAGGCTTTTAAGGGCTTCCCAGGTGGCTCAGTGGTAAAGAATCCATCTGCCAATGCAGTAGACACTGGAGATATGAGCTTGGTCCCTGGGTCAGGAATATACCCTGGAAAGGAAATGGCTTCTCATACCTGTATTCTTGTCTGGGAAATCCCATGGACAGAGGAGCCTGGAGGTCTCCAGTCCATGGGGTCACAGTGAGTCAGACATGACTGAGCATATGCAGGAGCTCACACACACATGCACACACTCACGCAGGAAGGTAATTCATTCTTTAATATATTTGGGGGCAATATCTTTATTAGAAAAATAAAATTTTGAAAACAGGCAGTGCCTAAATTCTATAGATAGTCATATATGTTTTAAATATCTGTTAAGTTACATAGCTTCCTTGGAATATAAACAAGGAAGAGTAAAAAATCTGTTATTACATGTTGGTTTGAAGGTTTGTAGTTCTGTAGCTCGGTAGCTTTTCATAGTATTTCCACCTCAAAACATAGAGACTGATTATTTGTAGCATGGATAAATAAGATGAATTATCCTGAACAATGTCTAGAAAGCTAAGTATTGTTGCATCATTTTAAAAAACTGATAGTTTTTTACATTCTGTGATAGGAAATGACTATAACTTTTATAAGACTATACCCTTCATTCCTGCTATTATTAATAGAGTCAGTGTTTACTCTCTAATCCTTAGCTAGGAAGCAAATCTATTCCAACGGCTTTACCTTTGAGTCCCCCCAGGTGGCGCTAGTGATAATGAACCTGCCTGCCAATGCAGGAGACTTGGGTTTGCTCCCTGGGTGGGGAAGATCCCCTGGAGGAGGGCATGGCAACCCACTCCAATTCTTGCTTGGAGAATCCCCAAGGACAGCAGAGCCTGGCGAGCTACAGTCCATAGCGTCGCACAGAGTCAGACACGACTGAAGCAACTGACCACAAAGCATGTAAGCACAGGCGGATGACCCGTGTTCCAGGTCCCCTGCCCCTGACAATCAGGAGGCCGGCCTGCTGTTCTGACAGTGACACTCCCACCTCTACTAACCATTCTCCCTTCATGCTATCTCATGTCTGGAAATTCTTTTACAACCTGCATATGGACCACGATAAACAAGGTGTTTGTAACTACCGTGGATTTCGGAATTGCTTGAGTCAGCAGTTGAACAGTGTCTTTTAGGGAACAAGATTCTTTCCATCTCTCACTTCTCCCTTTCCTAATGCCAGCTTCAGGCAGAGTTCCTGGTTATAAGACTGCTCTCAGAAACAGTCAGTGTCATACAGTTTCTTATTCAAGGTCAGTGAAGGAGAGTGTTGACTTCCTCCACTTAGGAATTCTGCTCAGTACTTTGTGGTGACCTAAATGGAAAGAAAATCTTAAAAAGAGGGGATATATGTATACGCGTAACTGATTCACTTTGCTGTACAGCAGAAACTAACACAACATTGTAAAGCAATAAAAATTGGTTTAAAAATTTTGTATATAGTCTGCCCAAATACCTTTTTGTATTTTAATAAGAAATCAGACACTGGATACACCAGCAGGGTTTGGTACATTAAAAAAAAAAATTATTTGGTCATGAGAAACCTACCTATGCATGGATTCTTCATTTAATTTTCACAACAATCCTATTAAATAGGCACTATTCTCATTGCCATCTTGCAAACGCCTACCCTGAGGGGCCGACACTAAAGCAATGCGTTTTCTCTGGGAATTAATGTCACAAAATTCAGTACAACGGTAGTACCAGTACATGCTTAACTACGTGACAAGATGAAATAAGGGTTTTGAGGTCCACCCTAGATTTCAAAGGATTCTTTCCAGAAAACATTCCTATGGGGAAGCACATTCTTGTGTTCAAAATGTTAGAGGAACCGCTGACTGAAACCTCTTGCTCTGGCCAGGCACCATAGTAACCACTTGTATGAGTTATCTTAAACAGGAGGTCCTGTAAGGAATGTGGAAGTAACAAGCTATACTTACTAACCAGAAGAATTCAAGAAAGGTCAAAATGAGATGCCAGTCCATATGTCCTACTCAACTCCCAGAGTCCTCCTCGCTGGAATCCATCTTGGCTGAGTGATGCATACACTATTAGGAAGTACCGGAGTCAGAGTGACTGGCCAGCAACAATCCGGAAACCAACCCAATTACATAAAACCCGAGACTGCAAGCCGTAAAGCAGGGCATTTCTCCTGTGTTCCCTTACCCTGCCGCTCTCCACCCAGGCGCCCCTTCCCAATGAAATCTCTTGCTTTGTCAGCATGTGTGTCTCCTCGGACAATTCTTAGACAAGTGCCCATCTCAGGCCCTGGAAGGGGTCCCCCTTCCTGCAACAAAAAGACTAACTAAAAAAAGCCAAAAAAATTAGAATACACTACTCAGTTAAAAGTTGAGAGAGCCTGCTTCAAAACTGAGTGCTAGGCTAGAGAGAGGAAAGAAAAAAATGTGATGCCAGAGGTGTAAAACCAAATGTTAAACTGCAATTTCCTTAAAAGCAAAGAAAATACTTGGACTTCAGGAAATTATCTGGGTTGTTGCTGATTGTATTTTGATGAAATAGATTAAGTGATGAAAATTATTTGGGAGAGTTTTCGAGTCTGCTTAATTTCAAATGTGCCTCAGTAGTGTTGAAATAAATTTCTAGGCTTAAAATGGAGCCGTTCCAGCCGAGGTGTCTCATCAGCCTGCTGAAACTTAGATAACCTCCGAGTCACTGTCAATTCTCTACTTGACCAGAAACACAAGGTAGCCGTACAACTGATCCCCAGATGCCAAGCCAACTCTGGGCTCTAAGTTTATTTCCTTGCTCCTTCTTACACCAAACAAGGATGTCTGTGTAGCCCCAGCCAATCAGATTCTTTCGATTTGTTGCTTCTTTTTCTTTGTTTATCCTATAAGAGTTTCTTGCCTTCTACCCCATTCAGCAGGTCTCTGAAAAGAGACTGTACAGTTCAGTTCAGTTCAGTCGCTCAGTCGTGTCCGACTCTTTGCGACCCCATGAATTGCAGCAAGCCAGGCCTCCCTGCCCATCACCAACTCCCAGAGTTCACTCAGACTCACATCCATCAAGTCAGTGATGCCATCCAGCCATCTCATCCTCTGTTGTCCCCTTCTCCTCCTGCCCCCAATCCCTCCCAGCATTAGAGTCTTTTCCAATGAGTCAGCTCTTCGCATGAGGTGGCCAAAGTCCTGGGGTTTCAGCTTTAGCATCATTCCTTCCAAAGAAATCCCAGGGCTGATCTCCTTCAGAATGGACTGATTGGATCTCTTTGCAGTCCAGTTCATGAAGTGTTAAATAAAGTTAGTTTGTATCACCTAATTTATCTTCCTTTATTTTAACAGTAGGAATAAGTAAGTAGACATGAAGAGTCTAAAGGGGATACATATGAATGAAAAACAAAACCAGCAAATAAACTGATCACAAAAACTGAATAGTGGGAGTACAATTAAAAACAAGAATGAAAAGGGGTTCCCTGGTGGCTCAGTCTTAAAGAATTTGCCTGCAGGTTCCATCCCTAGGTCAGCAAGATGTCCCCAGGAGGAAGGCACGGCAACCCACTCCAGTGTTCTTGCCTCAAGAATCCCATGGACTGAGGAGCCTGGGGAGCTACAGTCTTTAGGGTCACAAAGAGTCAGCCATGACTGAAGTGACTTAGCACGCAAGAATGAAAAAAATGCAATAATTATGCAATCTGAAAGACTGAATGCGAATGAATTAAATGATGACTTTAATGGGAAAATTATTTTTATATACATATTTTAACCACCCTGAAGTGTGATAGCATACATGGCATGAAGGAAAATTTTTCAAAACTCAAAATGGTCACATTAAAATATGTGTGAAAATTTTCCCAGCAATTGCTTCATTGAGAAAGGGATAAATTTCAGAAGTTTCCTGAGGGAAAAGTAAATTTAGCCAAGTTAGATGAAAGAAAAATGATCAAAGGTTGCCCCCAATTTGCTTGCTTAAAGGCAGTAACAAT
This sequence comes from Bos indicus x Bos taurus, assembly GCF_003369695.1. Lineage (NCBI taxonomy): Eukaryota > Metazoa > Chordata > Mammalia > Artiodactyla > Bovidae > Bos > Bos indicus x Bos taurus. The sequence goes on along the minus strand of NC_040084.1, from coordinate 17,443,144 downwards.
AGTGGGTGGGAAGGATGAGATGAAAAACTGAGTAGAATCTTGTTTTTCATTTTTTCTTTATGGACAGTGGGAACTGCAACCTGGAAGAACAGCTGAAAGGAGCAGTCAAATCTATAAGGGTAGGATTCATGTGGGCCATGTACAACTGTGATTAGAAGAAATCGAAGGGTAGAAAATTGTAAGCTTGAGTTAAAAAAAAATTGATTTAAAAATTTCAACTTAGAATATCAGCTGTCTCAAAATAAATATCAAGATTACATAATGGAAGAATAGTATACACGATAAACCAAAAAAGAGAAAAAAGGATGAAGATTGTTGGAAAGAGTTTTAAAATTGTGTTATAATTGAAACCAGAATATTTGAAATCAGAATAGTTGGGATCACTATTTGTTAAACTTGCTACTAATGATCTTTTTATAACAACAAAATCTTAAGTAGACTATGTAAAAGTTTCTGTCACTGTAAACAGCTGCCATTAAAAAAATAACAACACTTCTTTTTCTGATAAAACCTTCTTTGAAAAAAATTATTCTTGTTTGTTTGCCAGCATAGTAGACTCTTTTTTATGTTTAGAACAGTCAAATTACATAAGTTATCAATGTTTTATGCAGAAGGTATTTCTTAATTGATGGCTTCTAGTTTATGTTAAATCTTGTCTTCTTAAGTAAAATTTCCAAAAAGCAGATATTCTATTATTTCAGATTGAAAGCAAACTACTAAATTCTTTAAAAAATATTTTTACAGGGGAATAGAAAGTCTGATTTGTGATGTTTTATGAATTCTGCCCTTTTTGGTCAACTTTATTAAATTGATGGAGGAAAAAATACTCTGACAACCCCTCTGGCAATGATTATGGATTTGATATGCTATATTAGTTGAATATTCCAATACTCCACACAAGTTATTAACAGTAGTCCAGAATGTAATATCCCTGAAGTACTGCTTCAGTGATTTTTCTCACATAAAAATTTTATGAACTTCAAAGTAAAACTGATACATTATTCACACTTTCTTTCCTCTTAATGTAAGAATTTAGGGAGAAAATCGGGAACCACAATTTTGGATGTAGTATTTCAGTAGATAAAATTTGCAAAATCTGGCAATATTCTAATTATGATAATCAGTTATTTGTTTATAATGGTAATAATTATGTCATTAAAAATAAGTCTATACTTTCACATTTTCCTCATTTGCATCTCACAAATCATTTTCTTATGTGTTTTTCACGTAGGAAGCTGAAGTGCCAAATGATTTGTTGAAGGTCATTCATATATCTTCAAATTGAACATATTATGTTGTTTGCAAAAGGACCACCTAAAGATTATAATTAAAAACATTCCTCAATGGAAGTGGAAATCCCTAGTTTAATTATATACCCATATCCATATTTCCTCCTGGACAAAAAATTTAGTCATCTCACCAAAGTGGCTCACTCTGATAGCAAGAGAAGGGAAAACCAGTTTCAATTGTAATTTTAATGGCAAGCTCCTAAGAAGTTCCATGTGTAATGGTGTTTCCTAAATTAATGGAAGGTGCCAAATTCAGACTTAAATGAAAGAAAGGAGGGAAAACCATTATACCATTCAGATCAAATCCCTTATGACTATACAGTGGAAGTTGAGAAATAGATTCAAAGGATTAGATTTGATAGACAGAGTTCCTGAAGAACTATGGATGGAGGTTTGTGACATTGTACAGGAGGCAGTGATCAAGATAATTCCCAAGAAAAAAGACAAAACAGTTGTCTGAGGAGGCCTTACAAATAACTGAGAAGAGAAGCAAAAGGCAATGGAGAAAAGGAAAGATATACCCAATTGAATGCAGAGTTCAAAAGAACAGAAAGAAGACATAAGAAAGCCTTCCTCAGTGATCAATACAAAGAAATAGAGGAAAACAATAGAATGGGAAAGACTAGAGATCTCTTCAAGAAAATTAGAGATACCAAGGGAATATTTCATGCAAAGATGGGCTCAATAAAGGACAGAAATGATATGGACTTAACAGAAGCTGAAGATATTAAGAAGAGGTGGCAGGAATACACAGAAAAACTATTCAAAAAAGATCTTCACAACCCAGATAATCACGATGGTGTGATCACTCACCTAGAGCCAGACATCCTGGAATGTGAAGTCAAATGGGCCTTTGAAAGCATCACTACAAACAAAGCTAGTGGAGGTGATGGAATCCCAGTTGAGCTATTTCAAATCCTGAAAGATGATACTGTGAAAGCACTGCACTTAATATGCCAGCAAATTTGGAAAACTCAGCAGTGGCCACAGGACTGGAAAAGGTCAGTTTTCATTCCAATCCCAAAGAAAGGCAATGCCACAGAATGTTCAAACTGCAGCACAATTGCACTCATCTCACATGCTAGCAAAGTAATGCTCAAAATTCTCCAAGCCAGGCTTCTACCGTATGTGAATTGTGAAAATGCAGATGTTCAAGCTGGCTTTAGAAAAGGCAGAGGAACCAGAGATCAGATTGGTGACATACGCTGAATCATAGAAAAAGCAAGAGAGTTCCAGAAAAACATCTACTTCTGCTTTATTGATTACACCATAACCTTTGACTGTGTAGATCACAATAAACTGTAGAAAATTCTTAGAGATAGAAATACCAGACCACCTTACCTGCCTCCTGAGAAATCTGTGTGCAGGTCAGGAAGCAACAGTTAGAACTTGACATGAAACGATGGGCTGGTTCCAAATCGGGAAAGGAGTATTGTCAAGGCTGCATATTGTCATCCTGCTTATTTAACTTATATGCAGAGTACATCAGGTGAAATGCTGGGCTGGATGAAGCACAAGCTGGAATCAAGATTGCCCGGAGAAATATCAATAACCTCAGATATGCAGATGACCCCACCTTTATGGCAGAAAGTGAAGAGGAACTAAAGAGCCTCTTGATGAAAATGAAAGAGGAGAGTGAGAAAGTTGGCTTAAAACTCAATATTCAGAAAACATCACTTCATGGCAAATAGATGGACAAACAAAGGAAACAGTGAGAGACTTTATTTACTTGGGCTCCAGAATCACTGCAGGTGGTGACTGCAGCCATAAAAATAAAAGACACTTGCTCCTTGGAAGAAAAGCCATGACCAACCTGGACAGCATATTAAAAAGCAGAGACATTACTTTGCCAACATAGGTCCATAGCTTTGAAGCTATGGTTTTTCCAGTAGTCAGGTATGGATGTGAGAGTTGGACTATAAAGGCAGTTGAGCACCGATGTTTGATGCTTTTGAACTGTGGTGTTGGAGAAGACTCTTGAGAGTCCCTTGGACTGCAAGGTGATCCAGCCAGTCTACCCTAAAGGAAATCAGTCCTGAATATTCATTGGAAGGACTGATGTTGAAGCTGAAGCTCCAATACTTGGCCACATGATGCAAAGAACTGACTCATTGGAAAAGACCCTGATGCTGGGAAAGATTGAAGCCAGGAGGAAAGGGGATGACAGGGGATGAGATGGTTGATGGCATCACTGACTTGATGGATATCAGTTTGAGCAAGCTCTCAGAGTTGGTGATGGACAGGGAAGCCTGGTGTGCAGTCCATGGGGTTGCAAAGAGATGAACATGACTGAGTGACTGAACTGAAGTGAAGTGAAATGAGAGTTTCATTACATAGTGCCTATCAATTTCAGAATATTCTGTCTTGCCATTCTGACATGTGGTGGGGGAATAACTTATCCCTTTGTACAGAATTTTTTCTTTAATCAGAGCTAATGTTTTAACATTAAGTCTTGGAAAATGTTAGGACATACACATTTGCTTTGTTTCTCAAAATAATAGTTATATGTTTCATATTTTCACTTTTCATTTTTAATGTTAATATAATTGTCATTCAACAGATTATTTTTAATGCAGTGATTCTCCATCTTAAGAAATAATCAAATACGTAGACAATGACATATCTGTATATGTTCATCATAGCATGTATAACAATGTAAAAAATCCTACATGTATTAGACTAGAAATAAATTCTAAGAGCCCATGTCACAAAATATTATTGCACTATTAAAGATAATTTCAAATCTTTTTGTGATATGGAAAAATTCTTAGACTGCAATATTGTAGGTGAAAACCAGGGCTCCAAAGGGAATCTATTAATACAACATAACCTAAACCACCATAAAAAAGTATGTGCATAGAATAAAGTACTAGAAACTCTCCAATGATAATAGTAGGGTTTTTTTGTTTGTTTGTTTGTTTGAGTGGTAAGAATTGTGAATGATCATCACTTTATTCTCAGTCCTTATTGGATTTTCAAATTGTAATTGAGTGGGTATGCATTTCATTTATAACCAGAAACAAACTACTTCTAAAAAATGACTATTGCTCTTGATGTAACTTTTAAAAAAGTAAATTAGTTTCTTTTCTACTACCATTCATATTCAACACCAGTCATTCCTGTGACTACCCACAATTTTAGTTCCTTCTGAATGTGGAAATGAGAGGCAATATCAAAGAAATCCATAATTATTGTTATTTCCGATAAGATCATTTCATACTTTAATGCTTCTTTAGCACTTTCAAAAAGCATGGGTCTTCATAAAGTCCAAGAAACGTGGTATGAATGATATACTAAAGGAAAGAAATGTGTTTAGTATTAAGAGAATAAGAATTCATGCTTTCCTGCCTGAGTTCCTTAAGTAGTTTAGTTTACACTGTGAGTTTTATTTCAAGGCAGGAGTTTCTATTTTAAAATTCACATAAAATGTAAGAGATTTGAAGTTTGGGAAGAAAGTCAGTTACTAGAACAAAATGATACAAGATTGCATACAAGTGATTGAGTAAAAACTTTTATTCCTCCCTGCAAAAATACATTTTATGTTAATGTGGATGTGCTGTGAATGTCAATTTGATATTCCTCCATTGCTATATTAGTTTCTTGATGCTGCTTGATAAACTGTCACAAGCTTAGTGACTTAACTCAACAGAAATTAATTTTCTCACAATCCTGAAGGCTGGAAGATTGAAATCTACTTGTCTTCAGGGCCATGCTCTTTCTGAAGGCTCTGGGGGGTATCCTACCTTCAGTTCAGTTGTTCAGTCATGTCTTATTCTTTGCAACTCTGTGCACTGCAGCACTCCAGGCTTCCCTGTCCATCGCCAGGTCCTGGAGCTTGCTCAAACTCATGTCCATTGAGTCAGTTATGCCATCCAATCATCTCATCCTCTGTCATCCCCTTCTCCTCCCACCTTCAATCTTTCCCAGTATCAGGGTCTTTTCCAAGGAGTCAGTTCTTCATGACAAGTGGCCAAAGTATCAGAGCTTCAGCTTCAACATCAGTCTTTCTAATGAATATTTAGGGTTGATTTCCTTTAGGTTTGACTAGTTTGATCTCCTTCTGGCCAAGGGACTCTCAAGGATTCAAAAGCATCAATTCTTCAGCACTCAGCTTTATTTATTGTCCGACTCTCACATCCAAACATGACTACTGGAAAAATCACTGCTTTGACTAGATGGACTTTTATCGGCAAAGTAATGTCTCCGCTTGTTAATATGCTGTCTAGGTTGGTCATAGCTTTTCTTCCAAGGAGCAAGCATCTTTTATTTTCATGGCGGCAGCCACCATCTGCAGTGATTTTGGAGCCCAAGAAAATACAGCCTCTCACTGCTTCCATTGTTTGTCCATCTATTTGCCATGAAGTGATGGTACTGGGTGCCATGATCTTAGTTTTTTACTTGTTGAGTTTTAGGCCTACGTTGCCTCTCCCTAGTCTTTGGTGGTTGAGAGAAATTCCTGGGCAACCTTTGAGTTCCTGGCTTACAGCTTCATCACTCCAATTTTTGCCTCTTATATTCCCTCTCTGTGTCCAAAATTTCCCCTTCTAATACCCACTCTAATCTAGTATGTGTTCAGTCACTTAATCATGTCAAACTCATTGTAGCCCCATGGACTATATGTAGCCCACCAGGCTCCTTCTGTCCATGAAAATTTCCAGGCAAGAATATTAGAGTCATCTTAAACTGATTACATCTGCAAAGACCGTATTGCCCAATAAAGGCACGCTGATTTGTATTAGTATCAGTGAATATGACTTCAACATTATCTTTCTGGGGACACAAATCAAAAAAGTATTCCCTCTCTTTTTTGTCCTTCTGTTCCTTCATTCCCCTTCCTTCATCCTTTCCTCCCTTTCTTCCACAATGAAACACTTTCTTCTCTTGCTGTCCTTGAATCTACAGTCTCCGCTCAAACTACTGCACAATTGCACTCATCTCACACACTAGTAAAGTAATGCTCAAAATTCTCCAAGCCAGGCTTCACCAATATGTAAACCATGAACTTCCAGATGTTCAAGCTGGTTTTAGAAAAGGCATAGGAACCAGAGATCAAATAGCCGACATCTGCTGGATCATCGAAAAAGCAAGAGAGTTCCAGAAAAACATCTATTTCTGCTTTATTTACTATGCCAAAGCCTTTGACTGTGTAGATCACAATGAACTGTGGAAAATTCTGAAAGAGATGGGAATACCAGACCACCTGACCTGCCTCTTGAGAAACCGGTGTGCAGGTCGGGAAGTAACAGTTAGAACTAGACATGGAACAACAGACTGGTTCCAAATAGGAAAAGGATTACATCAAGGCTGTATATTGTCACCCTGCTTATTTAACTTTTATGCAGAGTACATCATGAGAAACACTGGGCTGGAGGAAGCACAAGCTGGAATCAAGATTGCTGGGAGAAACATCAATAATTTCAGATATGCAGATGATACCACCCTTATGGCAGAAAGTGAAGAGGAACTAAAGAGCCTCTTGATGAAAGTGAAAGAGGAGAGTGAAAAAGTTACTTAAAGCTCAACATTCAGAAAACTAAGATCATGGCACATGGTCCCATTACTTCATGGCAGATAGATGGGGAAACAGTGGAAACAGTGGCTGACTTTATTTTTCTGGGCTCCAAAATCACTGCAGATGGTGATTGCAGCCATGAAATTAAAAGACGCTTACTCCTTGGAAGGAAAGTTATGATCAACCTAGACAGCATATTCAAAAGCAGAGACATTACTTTGTCAACAAATGTTCATCTAGTCAAGGCTATGGTTTTTCCAGTGGTCATGTATGGATGTGAGAGTTGGACTATAAAGAAAGCTAAGTGCAGAAGAATTGATGCTTTTGAACTGTGGTGTTGGAGAAGACTCTTGAGAGTCCCTTGGACTGCAAGGAAATCCAACCAGTCCATCCTAAAGGAGATCAGTCCTAGGTGTTCATTGGACGGACTGATGTTGAAGCTGAAACTCCAATCCTTTGGCCACCTGATGCGAAGAGCTGACTCATTTGAAAAGATCCTGATGCTAGGAAAGATTGAGGGCAGGAGGAGAAGGGGACGACAGAGGATGAGATGGTTGGATGGCATCACCAACTCAATGGACAGGGGTTTGGGTGGACTCCGGGTGTTGGTGATGGACAAGGAGGTCTGGCGTGCTGCAGCTCATGGGGTTGCAAATGGTCAGACATGACTAAGCGACTGAACTGAACTGAACTATAGTCTCCCAGCTTCACGTATAGCTCAATAATTGCTTCCTATCAGTCTCTTGCTGGAGCCTCCTCAAAATTTGATGGTCACTTTACCTGAGCCTACTCTTCCTGACCTTTAGAAACCTTAGATTCTCCCTAGATGATCTTATTCCATTTCCAGGCTCCAGTTAAGTATAGTTCAGTCACTCAGTCATGTCCAACTCTTGTCAACCCCATGGACTGCAGCACATCAGGCTTCCCTGTCCATCACCAACTCTGAGAACTTGCTCAAACTGATGTCCATCAAGTCAGTGATGCCATCTAACCATCTCATCATCTGTCATCCCCTTCTCCTTCTGCCTTCAATCTTTCCCAGCATCAGGGACTTTTCCAATGAGTCAGTTCTTCACATCAGGTGGCCAAATATTGGAGTTTCAGCTTCAGCATTAGTCCTTCCAATGAATATTCAGGTTTGATTTCCTTTAGGATTGACTGGCTGGATCACCTTGCAGTCCAAGGGACTCGCAAGAGTCTTCTCCAATACCATGGTTCAAAAGCATCAATTCTTTGGTGCTCAGCTTCCTTTACAGTCCAACTCTCACATCCATGCATGACTACTGGAAAAACCATAGCTTTGACTAGATGGACCATTGTTGGCAAAGTAATGTCTCTACTTTTTAATATGCTGTCTAGTTTGGCCATAGCTTTTCTTCCAAGGAGCAAGCATCTTTCAATTTCATGGCTGCAGTCACCATCCTTAGTGATTTTGGAGCCCAAGAAAATAAAGTCTGTCAGTCTTTCCATTGTTTTCCCATCTATTTGCCATGAAGGGATGGGATCATATGCCATGATCTTAGTTTTCTGAATGTTGAGTTTTAAGCCAACTTTTTCAACTCTCCTCTTTCACTTTCATCAAGAGACTCTTAAGTTCTTCTCCACTTTCTGCCATAAGGGTGGTGTCATCTGAGGTTATTGGTATTTTTCCTCCAGTCTTGATTCCAGCGTGTGCTTCATTCAGCCCAGCACTTCACATGATGTACTCTGCATATAAGTTAAATAAGTGGGGTGACAATATACATCCATAACATACTCCTTTCCCAATTTGGAACCAGTCTGTTATTTCATGTCCAGTTCTAACTCTTGCTTCTTGACCTGCCTACTGATTTCTCAGGAGGCAGATAAGGTGATCTGGTATTCCCATGTCTTGAAGAATTTTCCATTGTTGTGATCCACACAGTCAAAGGCTTTGGCATAGTCAAACAGCAGAAGTAGATGCTTTTCTGGAACTCTCTTGCTTTTTCTTCGATCCAGCAGATGTTGGCAATTTGATCTCTGGTTCTATTGCTGTCGGGTTCCAGGCTCCAAATACCATTATTAAACCTTGTATTTTAGAATTGCTTGGAACTGGACTTCAAACCATTTAACTGTGCATTACTATGCACTCATTTCCTGGACAATGTTGTTAATCTCAAGCTTTCAAACATTATCTATCAGCAAAAGATTCTCCGACTTGCCCATGTCCACTCTGTTTTCTGAGTTTCAATTTCTTTTCCATCTGCCCATCAAGCATCTCTCGTTAGTTTCTTATCTCAAAATGAGCATGTTCAAAATTCATCCTAGAGGAGGGCTCTACATCGCATTGCTGAGAAGTTTCCTCCTTTAATGTTTTCCATCTCAGGAATGGTTTTCACTCAGCTGCTGGCAGTAGGAATTGATCTGACTTAGTTCAGACTTTAACCCCATTTTTCCTGGTTTGCTGCTAAGTCTTAGTGGAGAAGAAAAAACCCCAAGGAGCCTAAAATCCGGGGCCAGAGAACCAGGAGAGTGGAGAATCATGGAAGGGAAGGGAGCGTGTCTTAAGAAGAGATACGTCAGCTGTTTTAAATGGTACAACATTTCCTACAATGAAAAATAATTTTTTAAAATATTTCCTTTAAAAGGAAAAATGTGAAATTTAGCTGGGCTTTTAATGGAGATATAATAAAATGGATTGAGTCATAAAGTGAAAGTGAAAGTTGCTCAGTCTTATCTGACTCTTTGCAGCCCCATGCACTGTAGCCCACCAGGCTCCTCTGTCCATGGAATTCTGCAGACCAGAATACTGAAGTGTGTTGCCATGCCCTCCTCCAGGGGATCTTCCCAACCCAGGGAATCTTCCCAACCCAGGGATCCAACACAGGTCTCTCGCACTGCAGGAAAATTCTTTATCGTCTGTGCCACCAGGCAAGCCCCTGAGGCATAAATGGAGGGCCAAGAAGTGAAGAGGAATGATATCTAAGATCAACTCTTGGAGAAACTTGGCTTGAAGGCAAGTTGAAAGATAGGGTGATGGCTTTCTAAGAGGTGTGGGGTGCAGGGGTACATTTGTTGTTTATTCCTATTGGTTTTAATTTAGAAGCAAGAATATTTAAATGTTCATAGGAAAGGATCAGTAGAGCTATCAGAGGTGGATAGAAGGAGGCAGGATACTTGATGGGACAAAAATCCTAAGAATGCCGATTGGGGTAGAATAAAAAAGTTTATGACAAGTTTGACTTCAGGGAGAAAGGTTTGCACTTCTGAGATTGAAACAGAAGACTCCTTCCCCTGAAATAGTTGCGGGTACAGATAAATCTGTGGATGAAATGATGGGAAGGGGAGAAAATTTCTGATGTCTTCTGTTTCTGTTGGGGATTGTGAGAGAAGGTCACCCACTGAAAGTGGCTGGTAAGGGGTGGGGCATGATGTTTGCTGTGAGTGAAGAAGAAGGAAGATACTTTACTTAGATTTTGGAAGAGTAAACTGATCAGAGAAGCATGGTAGGGTATCTGGCAGCTGGGGGGCCAAACTGCAGCTGATAATCATGAATTCAGAGTAATTGCAACATGTACGTTTTTAAATATATTGGTGTGACCTAGATGCTCATATATCATGTGTGTGTTTTAAGGGGGTAGGAGAAATGGCCTTGCAGAGGTGGTATAATAGCCTTGACAACAGGCACTGTTTTGCCATAAGGCCAAAGATACCAGAAGAGTTGGGCCAGGGTACCAGCTTTGGATGGCAGTGACTCTTGCACACTCAGTGTGTGTTCACGACCTCAACTTGTTCTCCGCTTTCCCAGCTTGTTCACCTTCTTCCAAACGACACAGTTCTCTGTTTAAACTAATTTAACCTGAGTCCCATTATGTAACACCGAGAGGCTTTGCCTGTCTCTACTTCATTCCCTTATGGGCGGATTCATAATTAATTCTCACACGGCAATTTCAACCTTCCTCTTTACCACATTCTTGCAATATAGATTGCCAAATGAGATCGATCATGTCTCTACTTTAACAGAATCAGTTTATGATGTAGATAATTCATTAACATGATTAAGAAATGTCATAGTTTCTTAGTTGTCCCCTAATTTTACAATCATTTGTCATTTTCAGCTTGGAACCATTTAATGAGATGAAAGGTAATAAAGATAAAATTTACAAGTGATTAATGAAGACTAAGTTTAATTGTTTTCCTTAACATGTATCAGCAACTTCTAGAAAAATAATGTATGAAAAACTTACTGTCCATTGGCTCAGTTTACAGAAGTAAATATACAGTACTGTTAACTACAGAACAAATCACATCCTGCTAATTAGCCTGGTTTATACAAAGAAAACACACAGTGCTTTTAACTGTAGCTATAATAGTTTAAAAATGGAGTGTGACTATATAGCATTTCATCCCTTGAGTTTTTCCATACTGCAGGACTAAAACACTTTCAAAAATGCACTTTAAAACGTTTAGTCGTCATAAAAAGATACTAAAAATCACTAACCTGGTCAGAGACAGATTTCTGGAAGTCTTTTGTGGAGGCCTAAAGAGTATTTCTATTTCTATTAGTCGTATAATCTTACTCCGCTCCTGAAATCATTTCAGATATTTTTATGCTCCAATTATTTCTTTCCTGGATACATTGTTAAAAGACTGTTAAGCAGAAATCATCCTTTACATACTCTCTTCTAGAGGCAACAGAGACCTGATTTCTGATCTTTTATAAGGCCATTGCCAAGCCAAGCCAGAAGTAGTCAGTGTGCCACACCATTGCCACCAGTGACCTCAGTATCACATGTTTGCGTCTGCTACCTTAAGGACAACAAAATTATAGCTGTAATAATGGCAATGATGCTGCTTTTCATTAAGTACCTGGGAACCAAGAACTTTGCTTCCATTGTTTCATTTAATTCTACTTAACCCTCAAAGCGAAATTTTTTGGAATTCAAGGGCAAGAGAAGCCTGGTAGCACAACTCCTAAAGACTTCTGAGTAAGTGTTCATCATTCTAGTTCCATACCCGGGAGTTCTTGAAGCTGCCTGGACCAGGCTCTGTTAGCCTGGGGAGGCTGCTAGAAAATGATGGGACGTTCAGTCAAGCCTGACTAAATATCACATATATAATTCCTGGGTAGATGAGGGGCATCTAGCTCAGGTAAAAAGGTTTTCAGCATGTCTCCAAGCAAGGCAATTCATAGGATGACCCCAATTTCATATATGGAAGGCTATACTTGTAAGATGGAGAAGGCAATGGCACCCCACTCCAGTACTCTTGCCTGGAAAATCCCATGGTCGGAGGAACCTGGTAGGCTGCAGACCATGGGGTTGCGAAGAGTTGGACACGACTGAGCGACTTCACTTTCACTTTTCCCTTTCATGCATTGGAGAAGGAAATGGCAACCCACTCCAGTGTTCTTGCCTGGAGAATCCCAGGGACGGGGGAACCTGGTGGGCCGCCGTCTATGGGGTCGCACAGAGTCGGACACAACTAAAGCGACTTAGCAGCAGCAGCAGCATACTTGTAAGAAAACCCTGAACACTCAGCCTCCAGCAGCTGTGTTTCTTTACGTCCTCACTGCATTATCCACCCCATATATGCATCCTCCCCCCAGTTGGAGCAGCACGACTCTGTTTCCCATCCTACCTCCAGGGCGAAGATCTCCCTCTGCCTTGAATGCTGTTTATCTGCCAGGTATCTTCACCATACCACTACCTTCTGGATCTTTTAGATGAGGAGATTCTATTTGATGTGTCCAAGTGTTTTCTCTAATTGGATATTTTCATTAATCTGAGCCTACTCTTAGCATGTGTATACAGAATGGTTACACAGAATTATCCCTCTGTTCATTGATTAAAGAAAAAAAAAAAAACCTGAAAGGCAACATGATTGAATCAACTGACACGGGCATCTAGCACTCAGACAGAGGTCTTGTGGTTTAAATTATATCATCCTATATGTCACCGTGACATCTGTGTGACATGACGTTGGCTATGGGCACCTACTTTCTCACTGTTGAGGGATCATGAGCGAATCACTCTAAGTATACTTTGCAACTTAAAGTAACATTCATAGCCCAAAAGGAGTGGTTCTCAACCAGGGAAAATCTGGTCTCCTGGAGCACACTTGGCAATACTTTTAGGGAATATACTTTAGGGGGTGCTTCTGGAAACCAGTGGCTAAAAACCAGGAATGCTGCTAAATATCCTATAGTGCACAAGACAGTTTCTTCAAAGAATCATCTGATCTAAAATAACAATAATGCCACATTTGAGAAACCCTGCCCTAAAGTTTTTGGTGTTCTGTAAAAATACAATATTTTGAATATTTGTGAGGAGTACTATTTGTGAAGTAGATGTGCTTTATCTCTGGTAGCTCCTCATCTCCGCATGTGGACAGCTCTGCTGGAAGTGCTGTTTTTTCCTCATTTACTGATCTCTCCAGGATGATAGGATGATGCTCACTTAACAGTATTTATGTTCATGTATTGGGTGTTTATTGTTTAGTATTTATTGTTACAAATATTTTTAAAGTGACCATGACAAATATGTTTTTCAAACCTCTCTAAAACTGTAAGTGGGGAAAAAATTCTAATTCAGGAGTTTTTAGTTTACAATCTATGGATCGTCCTCTGTTCCAAACACATAACAATAATGGATAGCACATGAAAGAAAACAGCAACAATTCATTACTGTGTTTAAAATAAAATTAATACTTTTATAGATAAGAAATGAGAGGAATCCCACAGAGATAAATGGACTGTTTTCTTATTGCTACAGAGTGAAGCAGAATAGAAGAATTCTAGCTTTATAGAAAAAAAAGAAGATTAAAAAGGCTTCTGCCCCAATAATAATGAAGAAGAACCTAAAAAATGTGGGCAAAGGACTGGAATAAATATTTCTCCAAATAAGATATATGAGTGGCCAATAAGTGAATAAAAAGATGTTCACCATCATTAATCTTTAGGAAAACTCAAATTAAAACTGTAGTTAGATACCACCTCACATCCATTAGGATAGCTATTACAAAAATAAAAGCAAAATAACAAGTATTGGCAAAGATATGGAGGGATTGCAGCCTTTGTGCATGAAGAATATGTAATGTGGAATGTAAAATTGAAAAGCAGAATGATAGGAGTGTAAGGTAGTACAGCCACTGTATAAAACAATAAGGTGACTCCTGAAAGAAATGAAACATAGAATTACCATATGATGCAGCAACTCTTCTGCTGGTTTTATAGCCTCCAAAATTGAAATCGGACTTAGGAGGTTGTAAATCCAAGTTCATAGCGGCATTATTCACAATAGTCAAAAGATGAAAGCAACCGAAGTGTCCATCAACAGACAAATGGACAAAATAAACAAAATGTAGTATATACAATGGAATATTATTTTACCTTAAAAAGGAAGAAAATTCTAATATGTGCTTCAACATGGATGAATCTTGAATACTTGTAAGACTTGAATAAGACGGTCACGAAAGGACAAATATATGATTCCATTTGTATGTGTTATGTAGAGTAGTCAAATTCATCAATGCAAAAAGTAGGATGAGGGATGCCTGGGGCAAGGGAAAGGAGGGAATGGGGAGTTATTGCCTAATGAGAACAGGGATATAGTTTGGAAAAGTGAAAAATCTCTGGTGATGAACGGTGGTGATGATTACACTACAATGTAAGTATCTTTAATGCCACTGAACAGTACATATACAAATCATTAAAATAGCACATTTTATGCTATGTGTTAATACACTTGCCATGCAAAAATGCTGCCAGTCCAAAGCTGGAAACAACCAAAATGTCTATCAACAATTGGTTGGATAAATAAATTATGGAAAATTCATATAATGGAATGCAACACAGCTATAATACAACAGCATGAATAGATTCAGACATAATACTGAGTTAAAGAAGCCAAAGAGTACATTATACTTTCATTTATGTTAAGTATAACTTCATGAAAAACTAGTCTATGGTCATAGAAATCAGAATAAAGCTTACCTTTGTGGAGGACTTTGACTGAGAAGGGGCAGTAGGGGAATTCCTCAGGCTGGAAGTCAGCTGCCTCTTGCTCTGCATGGTAGTTGGCAGGGTGTCTACACGTGTGTGCTTTATTGTATATGTTATTCCTAAATTTTAGTAGGGAAAAAACTCACCATGCAAGGCTGAACACCTAAGTCTGTCTCATTTTCTGAAAAGAGTTAGGTAACATTCCTTTAGTTTGAAAAAAGGTTGGAAAGATCTACATTTGACTTTGCCTGATACTATGGATTTGCTGGTATGAGAAGGTGGGAATGTAGCCAGTATACAAAGGTATAAGAGGAAACTGATGCTACTTGAGGCCAGTCTATTTCACTAACTCGGTGATATATAAGTGAAACTCCCAGTGTTAGTGGAGTGATTGCCCTGCAATATCTATCTATCTAACCATCCATCCATCCATCTCTCTCTCTATATATATATAGATTGGTTTAGTCACTAGGTTGTGTCTGACTCTTTGCCACCCCAGGGACTATAGCCCGTCAGGCACCTCTGCCCCTGGAATATTCCAGATAAGGATACTGGAGTGCAGTGGCATTTCGTACTCTAGGGGAATCTTCTTCCCTACCCAGCGATCAAGCGCGCGTCTCTTGTGTCTCCTGCATCGGCAGGCAGAATCTCTACCACTAGTGTCACCTGGGAAGCCCCCCCTGACACACACATATACACACATATTCTTTTCATTTGTGATTTATCACAGGATACGGAATATAGTTCCCTCTGCTATACAGTAGGACCTTGCTGTTTATCCATTCTACATATAATAATTTGCATCTGGTAATCCTGAACTCCCAATCCATCCCTCTGTGCTGTCATCCATAAGGCTGTTCCCTGTATCTGAGTCTGTTTTGTAGATGTGTCATATCTTAGATTTCATATAAAAATAATATCATGTGGTATTTGTTTTTCTCTTTCTGACTTACTTAGTAAGATAATCTCTTTGCTGCTGTTTAGTCCCTGAGCCGTGTTGGACTCTGCAACCCCATGGACTGTAGCCTGCCAGGCTCCTCTGTCCATGGGGTTTTCCAGGCAAGAATACTGGAGTGGGTTGCCATTCTTTTCCCAGGGGGTCATTCCAACCCAGGGATCTAACTTGCATCTCCCATGTCTCCTATATTAGCAGGTGGATTCTTCACCATCTGAGCCACCAGGGAAGCCATCATTACCAACAGTAAAAAAAAAAGCTAGAGTCTAAAAAAGATAAACAGTCTCTCTTACCAAAAAGAGGTTTTTTTTTTTTTTTCCTAGGTGTAATATGTATGACTTTACTGTTAAATATATCTTCTTTAAAATTTATTGTGTAAGTAAAACTTAAAAACACTTAAAATTTTCATTTCCAGAGATAGAAAACATATTAATTAGAATTTTAACTGACAGTGATTTTGGTTATCATTTTCTTCCAAGCAAATACAAAATGACTGCAAATTTACATGCTCAGTATATTCAGCCTTCTCTTTGTGTTCTTTATTTTCTTAAGCACAATTGTCTAGGGCAAAAATTTTGCTCACGTCTTCTCAATTCATAAAATCTTCCCTTAGCATTAACTATGGCAACGAATAAATCATTTACATATAATATCTGATTTACAAATGCCTTCAAACTTTTAATTTAAATTGGAATTTCATTAGGTAGTTGATTTCCGTTTTCAGATGGTGTCAACATATGGATCAAATAAAGAACATTTAGTGATTAGTGGAGCTATTAATAAGGTATTATTCACCACTCAGTGATTAGACACAGTCTTCTCAAGAATATGTTGGCACAAAACATTGTAGACTTCAAAAGGCTGTTTAGATTAAGAGATATTTCAAGCTAGGAGCATTTGACGAGTTCACCCTTGTTGCAGAATTGGTTGTGACATGGTTCTGAATTTGCTACTAATAAGATAAGTAAACTGCATTGATGGGGGAGTCCAGAGACAGAAAGTCTACTTCTCAGGATTCATTCCTTTGTAAATAACAGAGAGCTAACTCAAAGAAGTTAAATCAAAACCAAAACCTGGGCTTCTCTGGTGGCTTGTGGTGAAGAATCTGTCTGCCAATGCAGAAGACCCAGGTTTGATCCCTGATCAGGAAGGATCCCACACGATGTGGGGCAGCTGGGTTGTACGCCATATCTATTGAGCCTGTACTCTAGGGTCCATGCTTCGCAATGGGAGAAGTCACTGTGAGGAGAAGCCCGCACACCACAACCAGAGAGTATAGTCCTTGCTCACCTTGCAGCAACGGAAGATCCAGTACAGCCTAAAATAAATAAATAATAATTTTTTAAAAATCCCCAAATCTATTTTCTGACAAAACTAAAAGAAATCCAGAGTTCCAGGAGCTCATATTATCTTCTCTCTCAATTTTTTTTTCTGATTTTCATGTCTATTGTTAAATTGAAGTATAGTTAATTCACAATGCCATGATAGTTTTAGGTGTACAGCAAAGCAATTCAGCTATCTATATGTATTTACCTATTCTTTTTCAGGTTCTCTTCCCTTATAGGTTATAGTCTATTTTACAGTTTAGGTATGATCAGAACAACTTTCATCTCTATGTCTCCTATAATGTGATGAGAAGAAAGCTTGATTATATTGGGCAGATCCTATATTACACCTCTGCACAGGTAATTCAGAAGAATAACAGGCATGTGCTAGAAGAGTGAAATAGAATCATGTAGAAGGTAGACACACTCAGTTGTTTGTGTTCCTGAGTGGTTAGGGCCCTGCATCTGTCTCCTATGGGCTCCCCAGGTGCTACAGTGGTGGAGAATCCACCTATCAATGCAGGAGACACAAGAGACATGGGTTTGATCCCTGGGTTGGGGATTTCTATGGACAGAGGATTCTGGCAGGCTACAGTCCAGGTGGTCACAAAGAGCTGGACATGAGTGAGTATAAACACACACACACCTCCACACATCTGTCTCCTGCAGGCTGACTACACAGATTTTACTAAAACCTTTGCTGTAGGCTACTTATAGACACCCCCCCCCCATCTTAATTTTTATGTTCTATATACAAACAAAGTGTTTTCTTTTTCTAAAACCGAAGCCTACTGCTCTCTTAGTCCTTACGGGTCTATGTAGCGCTCTCACATACATCCCAAGTTCTCTAATTGGTAGAGAATATTATGAGAAGAGAATCACAGTTCTACCAAAGCCAGAATCTTAGCCTCATAGACCATGGAGGTTTTCAACTACACTGCCTTGAAAGTCTAGACAAATCATAAAAGGAAAGTAACAATGCCTTTTTTCTTAATATATTATCAGCATCCTGCTTCATTATGGAATGTATGTGGAGAGTAGCTAGAAATATCTTATAATTAATTTTTTATAGCATTTGCATGATACTTCAGAAACAAAATCAAATATTTGTCCTATATCTGGTATATACTGAAAATTTGTTGTTGCTCAGTTGCTGAGTCATGGCCCACTCTTTGTGATCCTATGGACTGCAGCATACCAGGCTTCCCTGTCCTTCACTATCTCCTGGAGTTTGCTCAGATTCATGCCAATTTAGTAGGGGACACTATCTAACCATGTCATTCTCTGCTGCCCTCTTCTCTTTTCGTCTTCAATCTTTCCCAGCATCAGGGTCTTTTCCAATAAGCTGGAAAATTTATGGCAGGCTTTTTATAGAAGTTAATTATTTTTGTAACCAAGGAAGTTCCAAGAGTCTAAAAATTTTAGTGGTAACTCAGATGATTATCAAATTTGAGTAGAAGATCATTTAAAAGTTGAAAAGTTTTATATATGCATATTTAATGAGAGAAAAGTAAAGTTATTACCATGAGTAAATACCTTTAGTTACAGTGACTTTCTAAACAAAAGAAAGTTGCTGACATAATAAATTGTGGATTTGTATATGATCCAAGTATTTAGTCTGACTGTCTTCGCTGTATGACTTGGGCAAGCCATTTAACTTCTAGGGTCCTCATTTTTCCATGGGATACTTGGATTGTATCATCTTTGTGGATCTCTGGAGCTCTTAAATTCTAATATCCTAAAAATGAGAGTGTCTCTTATTTAACCTGCAACTAGACAGAATTGGATTTAAATAGTTTTGATCAGATAGAGTATATCATGTTTAAAAACAAAAATGAAGAAATGTGAAAAATGAGAAAAGCTTCTCCTGAACTTTTGGTAACTTTCATCATCTTGAGCTTGCACCCCAGTGGAGGGAACAACTATAGATTTAATAGTTCGCAGACAAATTTCATGCTTGCTAGCTCTGCCCCTCATCTTGGTATCCAAAATTTTAAACTATATGATTTATGAACATAGTTTGAGTTCTCATGTGCAGCTGAAACCAAACTAATGTCTAGAGAAGTAACGGCATTCTTTATCTTTGAGAGTTTCAGCCAAGGTTTTTTCTTAACATTGTTTATGGTATAGAATTGAATCGTAAGTAGTGTACATACAACTGTGTTGTGTGTTGTGCTTAGTCTCTCAGTCATGGGTGGCTCTTTGTGACCGCATGGACTGTAGCCTGCCAGGCTCCTCTGTCCATGGGATTTCCCAGGCAAGAATACTGGAGAGGGTTGCACTTCCTTCTCCAGGGGGACCTTCCAACACACACCTCTTGCGTTTCCAGCGTGGCAGACTGATTCTTTACCACTGCATCACCTAGGAAGCCTGATATGTGGATACATACAGCTGATTCACTTTGTTGTACAACAAAAACTAACACAACATTGTAAAGCAAATTATACCTCAATTTTTTAAAAATGAGAACTGAACCAAACACAAAATTCAAGAGATTTCTCCTTTTCCAAAGGATTGATCAAATCTAGATTGACAGTTCCTAGGACTTGCCTGTAACAAAATGACCTTTTCTCTGTTTCCTTTTAAGATGAAGCCTCATTTCTCAAATGTTTCCATAGATTCATGTAAGGCAAAATCACAGCACAAGTAATAACAGCAATTGATGTGATTTAGCATTGTTGATGTCAATTTATCTCCAAACGGATAAAATATGTCAGAAAAATCAAGTGAGAAAGAGAATTGCCATTATCAACTCATATTCTGGGCTCTGATTCTGGAATATTTTCTTTCTAAGGGATACTAAAGTCAAATGATAATTTACCCATAGAAATCTTTCAGGACTAAAAGCTTTATAGAATAGTACCAACACTATTAATTTTTTTAGACTTTACCATATTCTTCTACAAAGTATTATGGACAATTGCTACACAGCTGGTTGATTTAAGACTGGCTCTGTACCTTCATGCAATTTCTCCAGGGGCAAATTACATACTAAGCTATAGTTCTAGGCAGGAAATTAACACAACATTTACATATTTTATGTATTAATACTCAGTAAATTTTGGAATGCATTTGAGGCACATTTGATACACTGTAAATGATTTGATTTTGTGATTACTTTCCATCATTTTAAATAATGCAAAGGACAAGAGATGAAGTGTAGTATTGAACTTTCTATACCTGCACTATTTGACAACATGAATATTTTTTTGTGGAGATCAGTCAGGAGAGCTGATCAGTCAGGTTGCAATGTAATTTTCAATAATTGTGCTACTTGTGTTAAATTTGCCTTTCAATTATTACTGCATTTAAAGATTTTTGATTTTCACAATGATATGAAAATAATCAGAATGCTATCCATAGTCTTTATAAAATTGCCACAAACTTTAAAAATCAGATAGGATTAATAATCCAAAGTGACATAAATGTAAAGAAATTTCGAGTATACTTTGTTAAATGATTACCACAGGTAATTAACACATCCATCACCTCACATAGTTGCCATCTTTCCTCCCACCATGGTAGATATTAGCACTATCCTAGGTTAAATCCTCAGAGAAGGCAATGGCACCCCACTCCAGTACTCTTGCCTGGAAACTCCCATGGACGGAGGAGCCTGGTGGGCTTCAGTCCATGGGGTCGCTAGGAGTCGGACACAACTGAGTGACTTCACTTTCACTTTTCACTTTCATGCATTGAAGAAGGAAATGGCAATCCACTCCAGTGTTCCTGCCTGGAGAATCCCAGGAACTGTGGAGCCTAGTGGGCTGCCGTCTATGGGGTTGCACAGAGTTGGACACAACTGAAGCGACTTAGCAGCAGCAGCAACAGGTTAAACCCAAATTATCTCCTGTTTTGGTCATTACAGAGACTTGCCCAACTGGTCCTCTTGCCTCTAATATCTACAAGATATCTTATTTATCTTTGCATCTCTTTGTAAACAACATCTAGTTTACATTATCCATTCTTTCATTCCCAGGATATTTATTGAGCACTTGTGGTGTGGCACACACAATTTTAGGTGCTTGTAGTTAAATAGCAAGCAGGTTATAGGGCTAAAAAGTCACATGGGAATTGGACAAATGTTTGTCATTCAGTTGTATTTGTCTGCTTTTGTGTAAGTCAGCCAGAACACTGTCTCTCCATAGGCCTGGCTCTGTGCAAGCTCTCCTTCTCTTTATCCTATACTTCACTTGCTATACTCCCTTATCAGTGATTCTGATTTAAAACTAGAATAACTATTGCTGATCTTGTAATTCAGAGAGATTTCTTAGAAATGGAATAAACTCCTGATCTAAAACTCTTCTAACAAAAGAAAATTCCACTGACCAAGGTGGAATATGATAATCATAAATTATAATGTGTATGTTCCACAGAAGGCAAGGATTTTCATTTGTTTTGTTGACCTCCATATTCTGTGAATTTAAAATAGTGACTAGAATATAGTAATTGCTCAATAAAAAGCTGTTCACCCTATACCCCAATAGAAAATAAAAAGTTTAAATTAAAAATAAAAACATAAGGACAAAAAGTTGTTCATCAATTAGTAGAATAATCATTTCATATCCAAGAAAAATTTTATCAATGAAATATTACTTAGAATGGTTTTCTGTCTGGAAATAATATTAGTCTTGGGAACAAAAACATACAACACAGAATGTAAAAGAAGCTGAAAAACTCAAGGTGATTTTACAATGAAAAAATTTCCAGGGATGGGAGGTGGACCACTTGGGCTCCAAGTGTTTTGCCATTAACTTGCAATAATATGACCTTTGACCATTTTAAACTTTGTGAACCTCAGTTCTCTCTTCTGTGAATTAGGGGTGTTAAAGGATATCTCTAAACTCTCTTCCAGTGTGTTAAATCTATAGGATTCTTTAAAAAGAATGTTATCTCACTGGAATTTCATAAAACCTTATTTGATTCATTTTTAGACTACTTCCATCAGTTGCTGGTCATTTTTTAAAAATATATTCTAAATGTATTAATGTCTCAGACTGGGATGATGATGGTGAATGGGCAGGCAGCAATACAAACAATGCTATCAACTTACAGGAAAAATTGTTTCCAACAGATGAGGCTTTATCAGAAATGAAATAAAAAGCTAGGAGATCGGAAAGTAGGAAACACAATAGGATGATGAATTTTTTATCTTTGTCTTCTCTGATGTCTTTGAATTTAGGTTGTGAATTGCAGGAAGAGGATTAAATTGACATAGATTGTTCTAGGAAGACTGAATTTCTTTCCTGAAAAATTTATCATAGAATTTCACATTTCTGTGGGTGTGTGTGCTCAGTCATGTTCAACTTTTTGGGACCCCATGGGCTGTACCCCACCAGGCTCCTTTGTCCATGGGATTTTCCAGGCAAGAATATTGGAACAGCTTGCCATTTCTTACTCTAGATCTTCCTGACCCAGGGATGGAATTTGCATCTCTTGTGTGTCCTGCATTGGCAGGCAGACTCTATACCTCTGCCCCACCTGGGAAGCCCTTCATGTTTTTACCTGATATTAAATTTATATCAATATTTTTAATAGTGATATGCCTTAGATCTATTACTTATATTGGATTTAGATAGTTTCTAATAAATTTGCATAATTGGGTAAAACAATATATTTGATTAAATAAAATTGAAAGACACTATCAATATCTATCATTGATGGTTATTGATAGTTTCTTTCTATGCCAAGCCTTTTGAGAATTAACAGTTAGGTAAAACATTATAACACATAATTCACTTTATCAAGGATTGCCATGGGACATGCTGCTCTTGTTATTTATCCAAATATACAGCTTGGGGTTTTCAGTGGGAACTAGAATTCTTGGACAAAAGCAAATATAACCAGAGTCTGAATCAGGCAGATAACTTAAACAGAAAGCAGTTTTTTCAGATGGACCTTTCTTTTGCCCTCATCGAGAGTCAGTTACTGATGCCTGGCTTTTCCCAGGATTCATGACATGAAATCTTTATCTTAAAGAAATATTTATTAAAATAGAAAATATTTAATGTGTATTTTTATTATGTGATGCCTATAGAATAGCACCAGGGATTTTGTTATATCTGCCCATAGTTTATCTAAATGTAAGTTTTTAGAGGACCTGATTCTGTAAATACATAAGAATATCACAATGACTTCTGTTTGGGCTAATTAACACTAGCCTAGAATTACTACTATACTTCGGACTAATTAATGAAAGGAGTGGAAAGACTTGTATAATCCTGCTAAGTCTTTTTAAAAAACTAAATACATTTCATGCCAGTCAGAATGGCTGTGATCCAAAAGTCTACAAGCAATAAATGCTGGAAAGGGTGTGGAGAAAAGGAAACCCTCTTACGCTATTGGTGGGAATGCAAACTAGTAGAGCCACTATGGAGAACAGTGTGGAGATTCCTTAAAAAACTGGAAATAGAACTGCCTTATGACCCAGCAATCCCACTGCTGGGCATACACACCGAGGAAACCAGAAGGGAAAGAGACACATGTACTCCAATGTTCATCGCAGCACTGTTTATAATAGCTAGGACATGGAAGCAACCTAGATGTCCATCAACAGATGAATGGACAAGAAAGCTGTGGTACAGATACACAATGGAGTATTACTCAGCCATTAAAAAGAATACATTTGAATCAGTTCTAATGAGGTGGATGAAACTGGAGCCTATTATACAGAGTGAAGTAAGCCAGAAAGAAAAACACCAATACAGTATACTAATGCATATATATGGAATTTAGAAAGATGGTAACCATAACCCCTATGCGAGACAGCAAAAGAGACACAGATGTATAGAACAGTCTTTTGGACTCTGTGGGAGGGAGAGAGGGTTGGAGAGGGAGAGGGAGAGGGATGATTTGGGAGAATGGCATTGAAACATGTATAATATATGGGTTCAGGATGGGGAACACATGTATACCTGTGGCAGATTTATTTTGATATATGGCAAAACCAATACAATATTGTAAAGGTAAATAAAATAAAATTTAAAATAAAATAAAATAAAAAAAGTGAAAAAAAATAAACAGTATCCTGAAAAAAAAAAGAAATGAATCTCCAGTCCAGGTTTGATGCAGGTTACAGGATGCTTGGGGCTGGTGCACTGGGATGACCCAGAGGGATGGTACGGGGAGGGAGGAGGGAGGGGGGTTCAGGATGGGGAACACGTGTATACCCGTGGTGGATTCATGTTGATGTGTGGCAAAACCAATACAATATTGTAAAGTAATTAGCTTCCAATTAAAATAAATAAATTTAAATTAAATAATTTTAAAAAACTGAATGAAAAGTTTATATACACAAAAGCTTGACCTCTTAGAAATTTCACAGCACTATTTTTTTTGAGAAAAACATGTAATTTGTAAGTAACATCTATAGTAAAAACTAATTCTAAAACACAAGTTTAAATAATTCAAATTTCAGCATCTCATCATGAAGCTGTCTGCAGTGAATTTCCCAAACATCTCTGAATCTAGTCATTGGTGTCCAAATACTCAATTATGATGTAAGTATAAAGTACTAATATTGCATATTGATTTCTTAAGACATCTTCCTGATTATAGACTCATGTCATTTTCAAGGAAATCATAGAGCATTATGTCATCAAAATTTATATTAATATTTTGTATTTTTTTATACATATTCTTCAACTCCAGTCCTCTTGACACAAAATTACCTCATTTAATTCTAGTATTTTCTTCTCTGTTTATGCAGTTTCTCAAAGAATTCATCCAGTCCCAAGTCCTCAAATCTAACCTCTAAGCTAGTTATCATCAAATTCATTCAGTTATCAATCCCATCAATTGATATTTATTGAATGTCTTCTGATCTGTGAGGGACTGTGCTGAATACAGTGGTGAGATTCTCTCTCCTCCTGGACTTTCTTTGCTCTTGTTTTTTTCATTCATTCTTTCATTCAACAAATATTTAATGGGCTGCTATTTTGTTTCAGGGAAAATACTAAATGGGAAGAATGATAATTTCTTGGAAAAGGGAGACAGATGATTTCAAATTCATGAAGTAAGTGCTATTAAGATAAAGGTTTTTTACACAGGAAGTTGTGGAAGATTGATGGGCATGGGTGCTCAAGAAAATGTTCTGCATTCTCTAGGGTCTGGTGTAGGACATACTCAAGCCAGTTGTCGTGGTTTGGGTTTCTCTAGACATTGACTCTGAGACAAGCATTCAAGTGCAAGTGTTTTATTTGGGACAGTTGACGAGGAGCAGATAATTAAGACAGGGAGGAGAAGGAAGTCGATATAAAGTGTGTGTGACCAAACCAGGTACTATCATAGGCAGCCTAGACTCAGTCCCTCTCAGGAACTGTGAGGACAAATTGTGATGTGCAAGTTGGAGTGACCCACCTCCCTCCTCTCTCTCCTCCAGTGTGAGGAAGCTGGTTTTTATCCATTGACCTCCTGCACATCCTTGTTTGCTTCTGAGGACCCTGCCTCTGTCATTTCCTTGTGCATGGTTGAATGTGCACCTCTGGATAAATAAAACTTTAGATCTGTAAGTGCAGATAAGCATTAAGCAGCCTTCACTGTGTGTAAATGAATGCTGCAGACATAGGCACTGGGTGGCGGCATCATCTCTCACGTTAGGTATTTGAACAGAAGGAGTTAACGCAGGAAATTAAAGACTAACTTTTCGGAACTGCCAAAAGGACAAACAGGAAAAGGCGAGGAGATGTCAAATCTAGCAAATACAAGAAGCCACTTGGACCCCTAGGACTAGAGGAACACAGGGAAGATTGTCTGAGCCCGGGAGCCAGCGTTGTGTTGCAGACATTGGAACCACTGAGGGAACGTGGCAGCTGCTGGAGATGTTGACTGAAGAGGAAGAGAACAGGATACTCTGATTTTGTCCCTGCTCTTGTTCTCCAGCATCTAGCCAGTACTTTCCATTGACTAAACCCACCTAAGAAGATGTAGTCAAAGAAGTGTGGCAGTGTGGCTGAGGGATTGAGCCCTGTAATACACAGTAGAACAGAGAAGGGCAGGGGGCAGACCCGAGAGCCAGCAGGCAAGTAACCGGCAGAGGTTTCTTTAGGATGTTGCCTAAGCAGAGTTTTCAGGATTTCCCCCTCCTCATTTTATTTTGCACCTTTTGCCTCCGACTCATCTCTATTGCTTTGAGGGCAGTCTCTTTCTTAATCCCCAAATAACCATGTATTCAAGTTGTTTTCCCCATCTACAACCTTCCTTTCTGCATTCTAACCGTCTTTCGAAGTCCAGGTTGTGTCCTTCCCCACACATTCCAACTAGCAATGACAATGGTCCCTTCTCTGAGATGTGTGTGTGTGTGTGTGTGTCTGTGTGTGTGTGTGTGTGTGTGTGTGAGAGAGAGAGAGAGAGAGAGAGAGAGAGAGAGAGACACTATTCCATGCTTCCGGCATTGGCTCCTATTTAATGTTTTACTTGCCCCTTCCCATGTCCCCGGAAGGTAGAGACCTGTAAAAATTAAGATGACAGTATACTGTTTGATGGGACTTCAGGTGGCTCAGTGGTAAAGAGTCTGCCTGCAATGCAGGAGCAGCAGGAGACACAGGTTCAATCCCTGGGTTGGGAAGAACCCCTGGAGGAGGAAATGGCAACCCACTCCATTATTCTTGCCTGGAGAATCCCACAGACAGAGGAACTTGCTGGGCTACAGTCTACAGAGTCTCAATGAGTTGGGCACGGCAAAAGTGACTTAGCAGCAGCAGCAGCATACTGTTTGTTAGGAAAGCAAAGATAGCACCGCTGACCATTTTCTCCTGGAAACAAGGATCATCTAGGCTGATATGACAGTTTCTCTGTCATCAGCGAGCTGTAACCCTAATCCTAAGTATATTACTTCTGTTTTGTGATCCAAGTTAGCTGCTATGGACCTAAATATTGTGCCTCCATTCTGGTTAGTGGGATGTAGACCAGGGGAAAGAAGATATCTGTCAGATCCCTTCAAGGCTGTTACACATCAGATCCACCTACTGCCACATAGTTACCTGGTCACACCTGGATGCCAGAGAGTCTGGAATATTGCTTATTGCACATAGTCCAGTTATATTTTGGTGGATCCTTTAAGAAGCAATGCCAAGATGGGCTGAGCCATGCAGAAGCTTGGGGAATGCCCACCACGAAGGCTAAAGAAGAGAGAGTGCTGGAGAAGGCAGGGAAAGCTTTCAGTCAGAATTGGTGTAGGCCTGTCATCTGTGAAAGGGAAGGCACTGGATACAGAGGTCTCAGCCAGAGACCTCTGCAAAGACTTCCAGGCAAAGAGGTGCTATGCTGGGCAGGAACTGCCTAGCTTCAGTGCCCCCACCACGCTAGCTTCTCTTAGCTGGTTGCCTCAGGAATGGAGACATGCAGGCACATCGCCATGTGGTTATGACAGGTAACCTGCTTCTATTGCTGTAGAATCTTCACAGGACCTTCCCCACACTTCTTTCCTACTCTGTTGGCCTCCAATGCGTTATTACCTACACTGGGGCCGAATATTATATACATTGATTCTGAGTGATTTTCTCACCTTAACTATCACTTGGTAGATTTCTCACTTTTCTTCATGATCTGAGCAAAGTCACACCTACTCACATGACGACTTTTAGAAACAACAAAATTATGACTTCCAATGTTTCGTTGAAACCTAATAAACATTTTCTAAGAGATGAGATTTTGTCAGTTTTTAATGGACTTTACTGGGGCTTCCCAGATGGAGCTAGTGGTAAAGAAGCTGCCTGCCCATGCAGGAGACATAAGAGACGTGGGTTCAATCCCTGGGTCAGGAAGATCCTATGGAGGTGGGCAAGGCAACCCACTCCAGTATTCTTGCCTGGAGAATCCCATGGACAGAGGAGCCTGGTGGGCTACAGTCCATAGGGTCATTACCGAAGTGGCTCAGCACACACGCAGTGTGACAGATGAGGAATAATTTACCTCAATTGACCAAAACATGGAGGCATGATCAGGCAGGTCCCAGGTCTCCTAACTTTCCAGTGTAGCCTGTGCTTTGCTTGGCCTCTGCACTTCTAAAGAGGCGCCTTTTGTATAGGTTTCTTTAAATGTTGAACTTATCACTTTATTTTTATTTGGCCACAGCACATGGCATGGGGGATCTTATTTCCCTGACCAGGAATTGAACCCACACCCCCTGCATTGGAAGCACAGAGTCTTAACCACTGAACCACCAGGGACGTCCCTGTGTAGGTTTTTATCACCAAACTTTCCTAACTGGAGAGGGAAATTGCAACCCAGTCCAGTATTCTTGCCTGGAGAATTCTATGGACAGAGGAGCCTGGCAGGTTACACTCCATGGGGTCTCAGAGTCAGACACGACTGAACAACTAACACCCACACTTGCTAACTAATAAATTCTGTTTGGAGGTCCTATCCTACAAAAGAAACTGAAAAGAAACAAAATGATTTGGGATTTGAAAGGTCAGGCCAAAGAGGCTATTTTCCTGGAAAATGAGAGGCTTTGTTATACCCATTAAGCATCATAATTGGGGACTGATGGTCATAATGCCTTGTGCTCTGGTGAACCTAATCAACAGAATCTGTAAAATATCAGTCCATTCACTGTTTACCCTAGGAGGTGCTTTTGGAGAAATGCTAGGCTTTCATATTAATTGGAACAAATTGCACATAATGAGTTTCTCTAAATGGTCTGATGCCCAATACAGTCAAATCTTCGCAGTCCAGATCGGGAGCATCACTCTCTTGGGTATAAAGATACAAACAGCTTCGTCTTCTCCAAGTTGTCCAGCTGAGGTGTACGAGGATTGCCGTATGCATCACAAGTGATAGGAGTTTGCTACTTTTTCTCCCATTATTGTTAAACAGAAAATAAACCACAAGGCTAAACACTTGGCCCAGGATTACTTACATCTTCATTTTCTCACCTTTGAGAATTGAGGTGCATTTTCAACAAGTTTACAGCCTCTTAAGACGTTAACACAGCCTGTTGGTTGCAGTCATGTTCCTCCAGGTGCAATGCTCTCAGACCACTAATAGTGCATTAAATCTCTCTCTGGTCCTGCCAGCCTCCATGATCAAGGCTATTGCAGGGGAGCTATTTGAAGAGGTGGCACTGATTCTCAGTGTCAATAACAAGGAGACAAGGCTGAGGGCTGCATTCAATACTGACACCGTGCCCTGTTTTGCAACAAAAGCCTACAACTTTTTTCTGTTTTGGACCCTGATGTCTTGTAATCATAGAAGGATCTTCAAAAAGAGAAGGTAACTGGTCCAATTAGGTAACAATCAGTGCATTATATAAACTCCAGCAACAAGATAAAAAACAATTGGATCAGGGACGTGCTACTTTGTTCTGACTTTTCTGCTCTGTTTCCCAATTACACTTAGAAAAAAGTGCCCAGGTTATTATAGTATCTTTTATCAATAGCAAGAGTTTAACTGCAAGTTATAGAATATTCAGAAAGAGTGACTCAGTCCATAAGAAAATTATTATCTTATATAGTAGGAAGTTTGGAAATAGGGGGATACAGGATTTATATAGGGTTTCAATGACATCATCAAGACTTAAGGATCTTTCTATTTTTCCAATACTATGCTAATGGTCATTATTGTTGGTCAGATACCATGTTGGTTGGTTATTAATTTAGACAAACACAAATCCCTGATTCACAGTGGATTAAATGCCAGCTTACAACTTTGTGAAAAATAATGAAGCTAACATTTTCTGACATCCTAGGGATGGAAGAAACTCTTCAAGAAGTCACACAAATTTATGAAAATCATAAAAATATTATTATAACTGCATAAAATTAAAATATTCTATATTTAACATCTTGAAATTACCTGTAATGGAAAAAATCTGAAAAATGTATATGTACATAATTGAATTATTTGTTGTACACATGAAACTAACACAATACTGTAAATCAACCATACTTCAATAAGAAGAATTAAAGTATTCTGCTAGTAAAATTAGTTTAAAGCTATATGCTACAAACTAAAAATTATTTATAATATGAATAGCTAACATAGGAATAAATTCATATATATATATTAAGTATAATGTCTGTGAGCTAGTAAGAAAAATACAAACTTTACAATAGGAAATGAATAAAAGATGTGATCAGGCATTTTAAAGCAGAGGCAAAAAAATGGTGCTTAATCATACAAAAAGATATTCAATTTATTTAGTAATTAGATAATTTAGTAATTAAAACTATAGCTGCTATGATATTAATATTTTGTTCCCTCTCAAATTCCTATGTTGGAGCCAAAACTCCCAATGTGAGAGTATTTAGAGAAGAAAGCTTTGGGAGGTAACTAAGGTTAGGTTAGCTTATGAGAATGGGCTTTCATGATGGCGTTAGTGGTCTTCTAAGAGGAGGAAGAGAGAGAGAGATTCTTTCTCTTGCCGTGTGAGTACATGGTGAGAAGTTGGCCATTGCTAAACCAGGTAGAGCTCTTATCAGAAACTGACTGTGCCAGCACTCTGATCTCTAGACTTCAGGATTGTGAGAAAATAAATTTCTGTTTTAAGCAGCTGTTGAGCTATACCCCACAGGCCTAAAAGTCCTGTACTTGCCCAGCTTCAATACTGAAGAAGGGCTCAGAGTTAGCAACAGAGACATCAGTGGTTAAATGGATGGGGTGATCTTATGCATCTGAATCAAGGTCTTGGAGGGACATCTCACAATGGGCAGCAGATGGCAGGCAGGACATGGTGGGTGTTGGCTCATCGGTTACCAGGGAAACCAGCAGAAGGCCCCACCCCTCATGGCTCCTTTGATAAGCAGAATGGAGCATCTTGATCTAAAGTTAGAACAGTCACTAACTAGGGAGGAGACAAGTATATAGGAAGGTCAGTCATGTGAGTAGGATGTAGGTGAAGCAGGCACTCCTATGGGGGATGTACAGAAAGGAAAAAAAAACAGCCACCTTGAGTGGCCTGACAAGAGAGCTGCCAAGTGTATGGTAATGTATTACAGCAGCTCAAGTTAGACAAGGATAAAGTATACATCAGATTGGCAGTTTTCAAAAATCAGATCATATCATGTGTGTTAGCCAATTTGTAGACTGAAAGAACTCTCATCTGCTTCTAGTTTTGGGAAAACAGTGTGGTATCTCTAAGAAAAACTGCACATGCAAATATCCTACATTTTACTCATAGAAACAAATCTATCCAAGGAAACACTTCCAAATGTGCACTAAGAGACAAGCACACAAATATATAAAATAGCACTGTCCACAGTGGCCAAAAAAACTAGGAAGAGCCTGAATTTTTCTCAACAGCAAAACTGGTAAACATATTGTGATACATTGATACATAAGAACAACATACTGCAGTGAAAATAAAGTATAACTGATCAGTCAACAGAATGAATATCAAAAAAGATAATATGAAATTTTACAATTCTTACAAAGAATTCTTACAATAAAAAACAGGGGAAACATAGTTTTATTTTAGTCACCATTGTGGAGGCAAAATTTACAATGTTGCATATATTTTAAGTGTAAAATCTCATAGGTATTGTCATATGCATACATCTATGAATCATCACCACAGTGAAGACAGAGAACATATTCATCACTCTCCAAAATTTCCTTCTGTCCCTTTGTAATTCCTCCTTCTCACCTCCTTCTGTGCCACGTCCCCACATTCCTGTCACCAGGGATCTGCTTTGTATTTCTATCTACTAGCTTGCCTTTTCATACAAATGAAATAACACGGTGTGACTAATTTTTATGTCTATTTTCTTTCACTTGGAATAATTATTTTGAAATGATTGTGCAGTTGTGTCTGACTCTTTGTGAACCCATGGGCTATAGCCCGCCAGGCTCCTCTGTCCATGGAATTCTCCAGGCAAGAATGCTAATGTAGATAGCCATTCCATTCTCCAGGAGATTTTCCCAACCCAGGGATTGAATTTACACCTCTTGTGTCTCCTCCACATATATATACACACACATAATCATATATATATATATATATATATATATATATATATATATATATATTCAGTTCACTTAAGTCGCTCAGTTGTGTCCAACTCTTTGCAAACCCATGGACTGCAGCATGCCAGGACTTCAACACAACATCCATGTTGTTTATTCCTATTTTGCTAACTAGTATTCCATTATAAGGATACACCACAATTTATTTTATTCATTTACCTGTTAACTGCCATTTTGATTGTTCCAGGATTTGATCATTGCAAATAAAGTTGCTCTGAAAATTTCTGTAAAGTATTTGTAAGCACATGTATTCCCTTTTGAAGGCCTGGCATGCTGCAATTCATGGGGTTGCAAAGAGTCAGACACGACTGAGCAACTGAACTGAACTGAACTGAAAATAGCTGACTATATGCTAAGTATATGCTTAACAATTAAAGAAACTTCCAAATTATTTTCCAAAAAAGATTGTACCATTTTATATTTCTCCCTGGAGTAGGAAATGGCAACCCACTCCAGTATTCTTGCCAGGAAAATTCCACAGATAGAAGAGCCTGGCGGGCTGGAGTCCATAGGGTCGCAAAGAGTCAGACACAACTGAGTGCCTGAGCACACACACATTTTATTAATGTATTTCTATCAGAAGAATATGAGCATTCTAGTTTTTCACATCTCCCCAAAATCTGCTGTAAATAGCTGTTGATGTTGTTGGAAATGGCGGGATTTCATTTCCTTTATGGTTAAATAATATTTTATATATATATATATATACACATATATGCAGATGATACCACTCTAATGGTAGAAAGTGAAGAGGAACTAAAAAGCCTCTAGATGAGGGTGAAGGAGGAGAGTGAAAGTGGCTTAAGACTAAATATTAAAAATACTACGATCATGGCATCCGGCTCCATTACTGCATGGCAAATAGAAGAGGAAAAGGCAGAAGCAGTGACAAATTTCCTCTTCTTGGGCTCCAAAACCACTGAGGATGGTGACTGCAGCCATGAAATCAGAAGACACCACAGCTGCTTCTTGGCAGGAAAGTGATGACAAACCTAGACAGAGATTTGAAAAGCAGAGCCATTACTCTGCTGACAAAGGTCCATGTAGTCTGTGCTATGGTCTTCCCAGTGGTCAGGTATGGTTGTGAACACTAGACTATAAAGAAGGCAGAATGCCCAAGAATTGATATCTTTGAACTAGGATGCTGGAGAAGACTCCACATGGGGAAACAGTGGAAACAGTGACAGATTTTATTTATTTGAGCTCCAAAATCACTGCAGATGGTGACTGCAGCCATGAAATTCAAAGACACTTATTCCTTGGAAGGAAAGTTGTGACCAACCTAGACAGCTTATTAAAAAGCAGAGACATTACTTTGCCAACAAAGGTCCATTTAGTCAGAGCGGTGGTTTTTCCAGCAGTCATGTATGGATGTGAGAGGTGGTCTATGAAGAAAGCTGAGTGCAGAAGAATTGCTGCTTTTGAACTGTGGTGATGGAGAAGACTCTTGAGAGTCCCTTGGACAGCAAGGAGATCCAACCAGTCCATCTTAAAGGAAATCAGTCCTGAATAGTCATTGGAAGGACTGATGCTGAAGCAGAAATTCCAATACTTTGGCCACCTAAGTGAAGAACTGACTCATTTGGAAAGACCCTGATGCTGGGAAAGATTGAGGGCAGGAGGAAAAGGGGTTAGGAAAGAGGATGAGATGGCTGGGTGGCAGCACCAACTCAATAGACATGTGTTTGAGTAAACTCCAGGAGCTGGTGATGGACAGGGAAGCCTGGTGTGCTGCAGTCTGTGGGGTCACAAAAAGTTGGACACAACTGATATTCAGTTCAGTTAGGTCACTTCTGGCTCAGAGGTTAAAGCGTCTGCCTGGAATGCCGGAGACCCGGGTTCGATCCCTGGGTCGGAAAGATCCCCTGGAGAAGGAAATGGCAACCCACTCCAGTACTCTTGCCTGGAGAATCCCATGGAGGGAGGAGCCTGGTAGGCTATAGTCCATGAGGTCGCAAAGAGTCGGACATGACTGAGCGACTTTCACATGTGTATATATATATATGGGGAGACATAAGAGGTGTGAATTTAATCCCTGTGTTGGGAAGATCTCCTGGAGAATGGAATGGCTATCTACACTATCATTCTTTCCTGGAGAATCCCACGGACAGAGGAGGCTGGAGGGCTACAGCCAATGGGTTTGCAAAGGGTCAGACACAACTGCAGTGACTGAGCATGCATGCATGTCTTTTTAATCCTTTCATGCATTGGTAAACATGCAGATTTCTTCCATATCTTAGCTATTGTAAACAATGCAGCAATGAACAGAGAGATGCATTTATCTTTTTTAATTAATGTTTTTCTTCAGGGATAGAACTGTCAGATCATATGGTAGTTTATTTTATTGTAGTTTTAATTTGCATTACCTAATTTTTATAGTGACTGATGATATTGAGTATTTTTTCATATGATTAGTTGCCATCTGTATACCTTTTCTGGTGAAATATCTGTTTGAATCTTTTGCTCACTTTTGAGTTGGGTGTTTTTTTCCTCTTATTGTTGAGTTATAAGAGTTCTTTACATATTTTGGATACAAGTTCTTTATCAGATATAAATTTAGTAAATATTTTTTCCTCACCTGTAGGCTTGTCTTTTTATTTTTTTGACTATCTTTGAAGGAGTTGAAGGTTTTAATTTTGATAAAGCCCAATTTATCAATTAGTTGTCATGGATGATGCTTTTGGTATTATATGTGAGAAGCCTTTGTCAAACTTCAGGTCACAAAGACTTCCTCTTATGTTTTATTCTTTAAGTTTTATAGTTTTACTGTTAGGTTTATGAACCATTTTAGATTTTTTAATATGATATGTGGTATGAATCCAAGCCATTTCTTTTGGCATCTGGACATCCAATTGTTACAGCACTATTTTTTGAAAAGATTGCCCTTTTTCCACTAAATTACTTTTGCTGCTGTTGTTCAGTTGCTCAGTCATGTCTGACTCTTTGTGACCCCATGGACTGCAGCACACCAGACTTCCCTGTCCTTCAATATCTCCCGGAGCTTGCTCAAACTCATGCCCATTGAGTTGGTGATGCCATCCAACCATCTTGTCCTCTGTCATCCTCTTCTTCTCCTGCCCTCAATTTTCCCCAATATCATCTTTTTGCAGTGAGTAGGCTCTTCGCATTAGGTGGCCAAAGTATTGGAGCTTCAGCATCAGCATCAATCCTTCCAATGAATATTCAGGATTGATTTCCTTTAGGATGGACTGGTTGTATCTCCTTGCAGTCCAAGGGATTCTCAAGAGTCTTCTCCAGCACCACAGTTCAAAAGCATCAGTTCTTCAGTGCTCAGTCTTCTTTATGGTCCAACTCTCACATCCATATAGGACTACTGGAATCTTTGTCAAAAAAATTGGTCCTCCCTACTTATATGAGTTTATTTCAGGATTGTCCAATTGGTATACTATTTCTTAGCCTCAAGCTCACCCTTATATACTCTGCTGTGTGATGCTGGGGCCAAGACTACAAATATTTCTGCTTTGCTGACTTCCTGTCTGTTAGGCTGACATTAGAGGGCACAAGACGGAGACTGGGAGGCCAAAGGGAAAAATAGAAGCTTACTGTTGTGTACTCTTTTCTTGTCAGCATCTCTAGAAAATAGTTCTTTCTCCAGGTAATATATTCCATTTTATTTTTCCTCTCACACTTTCAGACTAGTCTCAGAGTTTCCAGCACTTAGGCAGTGCCTCCTTCTTCAATATCTAAATCCAGCTCTCCTCCCAATCACTTAAGTTCTGATAACTTAAACACTTCTCTTTGTTCCTCTAAGACCTGGGGCTGGAGGCTGCTTTTTGTGTTTTCTTTCACTGTTACCCGACTGTTCTCATGTTGCTTGTAGTCTTCCAGTATCTTCCAGTTAACCAATTCTCTGTATCAAATGCACTATCTTTATTCATTTTCCTGTTTATTTATTTATTTTACTTTATAATATTGTATTGGTTTTGCCATACACTGACTTGATTCTGCCACAGGTGTACATGTGTCCCCCATCCTGAACCCCCCTCCCTCCTCCTTCTGTATCCCATCCCTCAGGGTCATCCCAGTGCACCAGCCCTGAGCACCCTGCCTCATGGACCAAACCTGGACTGGTGATTTGTTTCACATATGATAATTTACATGTTTCAGTGCCATTCTCCCATATCATCCCACCCTGGCCTTCTCCCACAGAATCCAAAAGACTGTTCTATACACTTGTGTCTCTTTTGCTGCCTCGCATACAGGGTTATCATTACCATTTTTCTAAATTCCATATATATGTGTTAGTATACTGTATTGGTGTTTTTCTTTCTGGCTTACTTCACTCTGTATAATAGGCTCCAGTTTCATCCACCTCATTAGAACTGATTCAAATGTATTCTTCTTAATGGCTGAGTAATATTCCATTGTGTATATGTACCACAGCTTTCTTATCCATTCATCTGCTGATGGACATCTAGGTTGCTTCCATGTCCTGGTTATTATAAATAGTGCTGCGATGAACATTGGGGTACATATGTCTCTTTCAATTCTGGTTTCCTCGGTGTGTATACCCAGCAGTGGGATTGCTGGGTCATATGGCAGTTCTATTTCCAGGTTTTTAAGGAATCTCCACACTGTTCTCCATAGTGGCTGTACTAGTTTGCCTTCCCACCAACAGTGTAAGAGGGTTTCCTTTTCTCCACACCCTCTCCAGCACTTATTGCTTGTAGACTTTTGCATAGCAGCCATTCTGACTGGCGTGAAATGGTACCTCATTGTGGTTTTGATTTATATTTCTCTGGTAATGAGTGATGTTGAGTATCTTTTCATGTGTTTGTTAGCCATCTGTATGTCTTCTTTGGAGAAATGTCTGTTTAGTTCTTTGGCCCACTTTTTGATTGGGTCTTTTATATTTCTGGAAATGAGCTGCAGGAGTTGCTTGTATATTTTTGAGATTAATTCTTTGTCCATTGCTTCATTTGCTATTATTTTCCCCCATTCTGAAGGCTATCTTTTCACCTTGCTTATAGTTTCCTTTGTTGTGCAGGAGCTTTTAATTTTAATTAGGTCCCATTTGTTTATTTTTGCTTTTATTTCCAATATTGTGGAAGGTGGGTCATAGAAGATTCTGCTGTGGTTTATGTCGGAGAGTGTTTTGTCTATGTTTTCCTCTAGGAGTTTAATAGTTTTTGGTCTTACATTTAGATCTTTAATCCATCTTGAGTTTATTTTTGTGTATGGTGTTAGAAAATGTTCTAGTTTCCTTCTTTTTCAAGTGGTTGATCAGTTTTCCAGGCACCATTTGTTAAAGAGATTGTCTTTTCTCCATTGTATATTCTTGCCTCTATGTCAAAGATAAAGTGTCAATAAATGTGTGGATTTATCTCTGGGCTTTTTATATTGTTCCACTGATCTATATTTCTGTCTTTGTTACAATACCATACTGTCTTGATGACTGTGGCTTTGTAGTAGAGCTTGAAGTCAAGCAGGTTGATTCCTCCAGTTCCATTCTTCTTTCTCAAGATTGCTTTGGCTATTTGAGTTTTTTTTGTATTTCCATACAAATTGTGAAATTATTTGTTCTAGTTCTCTGAAAAATACCGTTGGTAGCTTGATAGGGATTACATTGAATCTATAGATTGCTTTGGGTAGTATGCTCATTTTCACTATATTGATTCTTCTGATTCATGAACACAGTATATTTCTCCATCTATTTGTGTCCTCTTTGATTTCTTTCACCATTGTTTTATAGTTTTCTATATATAGGTCTTTTGTTTCTTTGGGTAGATATATTCCTAAGTATTTTATTCTTTTCATTCCAGTGGTGAATGGAATTGTTTCCTTAATTTCTCTTTCTGTTTTCTCATTGTTAGTGTATAGGAATGCAAGGGATTTCTGTGTGTTGATTTTGTATCCTGCTGCTGCTGCTGCTGCTAAGTTGCTTCAGTCATGTCTGACTCTGTGCAACCCCATAGACGGCAGCTCACCAGGCTCCCATGTCTGGGATTCTCCAGGCAAGAACACTGGACTGGGTTAACATTTCCTTTGTATCCTGAAACTTTACTATATTCATTGATTAGCTCTAGTAATTTTCTGGTGGAATCTTTAGGGTTTTCTATGTAGAGGATCATGTCATCTGCAAGCAGTGAGAGATTTACTTCTTCTTTTCCAAGCTGGATTTCTTTTATTTATTTTTCTGCCCTTATTGC
The DNA here is from genome assembly GCF_003369695.1 of Bos indicus x Bos taurus. Lineage (NCBI taxonomy): Eukaryota > Metazoa > Chordata > Mammalia > Artiodactyla > Bovidae > Bos > Bos indicus x Bos taurus. The sequence continues at coordinate 17,404,969 of NC_040084.1, read as the reverse complement.
TGTGGCCAAATTTTCCAAAACTCTGTTGAATAGTAGTGGTGAGAGTGGGCACCCTTGTCTTGTTCCTGACTTTAGGGGAAATGCTTTCAATTTTTCACCATTGAGAATAATGTTTGCTGACGGTTTGTCATATATAGCTTTCATTACGTTGAGGTATGTTTCTTCTATTCCTGCTTTCTGGAGGGTTTTTTTTATCATAAATGGATGTTGAATTTTGTCAAAGGCTTTCTATGCATCTATTTAGAAAATCATATGGTTTAAGAGACTATTATCAGCTGCTGCTGCTACGTCACTTCAGTCGTGTCCAACTCTGTGTGACCCCATAGACGGCAGCCCACCAGGCTCCCCTGTCCCTGGGATTCTCCAGGCAAGAACACCGGAGTGGGTTGCCATTTCCTTCTCCAATGCATGAAAGTGAAAAGTGAAAGTGAAGTCGCTCAGTTGTGTCCGACTCTGTGCAACACCATACACAGCAGCCCACCAGGCTCCTCCATCCATGGGATTTTCCAGGCAAGAGTACTGGAGTGGGGTGCCATTTCCTTCTCTGCTATTATCAGCAACTATATGCAAATAAAATGGAAAACTTGGAAGAAATGGACAAATTCTTAGAAATGTACAACTTTCCAAAATTGAACCAGGAAGAAATAGAAAATCTTAACAGACCCATCACAAGCATGGAAATTGAAACTGTAATCAGAAATCTTTCAACAAACAAAAGCCCAGGACCAAACAGCTTCGTAGCTGAATTCTACCAAAAATTTAGACAAGAACTAATGCCTATCCTACTCAAACTCTTTCAGAAAATTGCAGAGGAAGGTAAACTTCCAAACTCATTCTATGAGGCACCATCACCCTAAAACCTAAACCTGACAAATATGCCACAAAAAAGAAAACTACAGGTCAATATCACTGATGAACATACATGCAAAAATCCTTAAAAAAAATTACAGCAAAGAGAATCCATCAACATATTAAAAAGATTATACATCATGACCAAGTGGGCTTTATCCCAGGGATGCAAGGATTCTTCAATATCCACAAATCAATCAATGTAATGCACCACATTAACAAATTGAAAAACAAATGCACTATCTTTAAAATAGTTGGAGTGGTTTTGGTTTTGCTGACTTGACTCAGTGTTTCATTCACATTCATTTTATTTTTCTGGAAAATATGACAGTTTGAAAGGGGAAAAGATATCTGAAGTCCACCACACAACTTTTCTTACTTTGTTTTTTTTAATCAGGTGATTTGTTATAATAAAAGCAAGTCTTAGGCTAAATTCCACTACACACTCCAACTCCCTTTTTGACCAGCAGGAATAAAAAGCGTCACCAGTTTTGTAAGTCAGTGAATGGTGATTGCAGCCATGAAATTAAAAGATGCTTACTCCTTGGAAGGAAAGTTATGACCAACTTAGATAACATATTAAAAAGCAGAGACATTACTTTGCCAACAAAGGTCCATCTAGTCAAGGCTATGGTTTTTCCAGTGGTCATGTATGGATGTGAGAGTTGGACTGTGAAGAAAGCTGAGCACTGAAGAATTGATGCTTTTGAACTGTCATGTTGGGAGAAGACTCTTGCGAGTCCCTTGGACTGCAAGGAGATCCAGCCAGTCCATTCTAAAGGAGATCAGTCCTGGGTGTTCATTGGAAGTACTGATGCTGAAGCTGAAACGCCAATATTTTGGCCATCTCATGAGAAGAATTGACTCGTTGGAAAAGACCCTGATGCTGGGAGGGATTAGGGGTAGGAGGAGAAGGGGACGACAGAGAATGAGATGGCTGGATGGCATCACCGACTCGATGTACATTAGTTTGGATAAACTCCGGGAGTTGGTGATGGACAGGGAGGCCTGGCTTGCGATTCATGGGGTCGCAGAGTCAGACATGACTGAGTGACTGAACTGAACTGAACTGAAGTCCCAATTTCTATACTTTTAAGCAGTTGGCAAGAACTTTGTAAGGCAAAATTCATGGAGGCAGATACGGCATATTATAATGTCAAAGTTCAGCTAACCTTCTGGTCAGTCCAGATGAGAGGATCTTCCAAAACTACTTTCACACAGTTCTGAAGCCTAAATTATGGAATAAGCTTTATTTATTTATTTTTTTAAACTCATAAAGTATTTGGGTTTTATTCTAAACATGATGGAAATTTATTGTAGACATTTACACAGAGTTTTTGCTTTGGTTTATGTTTTTGAAAACATCTCTGGCTGCCAGGAGGTGAGTGGATTTAAAGCCTTTCAGGGTTATGCAGTTTTTCTATTTCTGGCCACCCTGTGTGCTTCCTGCCCACCTCTGCTAGCCAGCTTCCTCTCCAGTTGACACATGGTGTGCAAGTGGCTGCCCTGGCCCCAGCTGTCCCATGTCATTCCCTCTCGACTCCCATAGTTAGGAAGGGAGTTTGATGGCCTTATTCTGTCTTTGAGCCACTTTGGAGATGCCTGTGGATATGATTTCATGGGGTGGTTTTAGGAGGAAATAAGTTCATGCCTTTAAAGTGCTGAGGACAGTACCTGGCACACTTAGTAAGTGTTCAATAAATGTCACTTGTGATCAGTCACGAGCTATTGGAGAATGAGCAAAATGAAGAAACAAGCACTGGGGCACAAAATGGTTCACAGATAGTAAGCAGCCTGAGAGTCCCAGAGAATGAGGGGGGACCTGGCCTCCGGAGGTATCCAGGAATGATGTGTGTTGACAGTAGCTGTGGAGGCAGTGAGTCCCACTGCTTCTTAGCAAATGACAGCTCGTGGAATTAAATCGCTTCATGGCTAGTGTCCTGGAGATTCACAGACTCCAGAACACCTGTGCAGAACTTGCTGGCCATCGTTCAGTTGCTAAGTCGTGTCCGATTCTTTGCGATCCCATGGATTGCAGCACACCAGGCTTCCCTGTCCTTCACTATCTCCCAGAGTTTGCTTAAACTCATGTCCATTGAGTTGGGGATATTCTCTAACCATTTCACCCTCTGCCACCCTTTTAACCTTTTGACTTCAGTCTTTCCAAGCATCAGGGTCTTTTCCAATGAATCGGCTCTTTGCATCAGGTGGCCAAAGTATCGGAGCTGCAGCATCACCCCTTCCAATGAATATTCAGGGTTGATTTCCTTTAAGATTGACTGGTTTGATCTCCTTACAGTCCAAGGGACTCGCAAGAGTCTTCTCCAGCACCACAATTTGAAGGCATCAGTTCTTCAGTGCTCAGCCTTCTTTATGGTCCAACTCTCACATCTGTACATGACTACTGGAAAAATCATAGCTTTGACTATACAGACCTTTGTCGGCAAAATGATGTCTCTGCTTTTTAGTATGCTGTCTGGGTTTGTCATGGCTTTCCAAGGAGCAGGGATCTTTTAATTTCATGGTTGCTGTCACTGTCCACAGTGATTTCATAACAGGTAACAACAAAGACCAAATGGGATGAAAAGGACAAGTACAGAGGTTCTGGCACCAGTGAGGTCCTTGTCCTGCTGTGTCCTCTCAGGAAAGGTCTTTCCCTTCTCTTAACCCCAGTTTTCTCATCCCCAAAATTCACGTGATCTCTCAGCAGACACTATGTAAGCCTCAGTTACTGTGTTGTGGCCGACTCTTGTGGGGCTGGGAATATATAAGACCCTATTCCGCCCTCACAGAATATGTAGTGAATTCAGGATTCAGATCATGTATTTGTTTTCTGTTGTGGTTTAATTAGTCACCACAGATCTTGCAGCTTTAGAAACACACTTTTTTCCTTTCTGACTGTGTCATGGATCAGAAGTCTGGATACATGTTAGCAGGTTCTCTGCCTGGGGTCTCAGGCCTGAACTCCAGGTGTTGACTGGACTGTAGCCTTACCTGGGAGTCAGGGTGCACTTCTAAGCTCATTCAGGTTTTGGCAGAACTCAGCTCTAGGACCAAGGTCCCCATTTCCTTGCTGGCTGTTAGTTGGGATCCTTCTGGGCTCCTAGAGATCACCCTTAGGTCTTAGCTGTGTGGAGCAGCTTACTTCTTTGAAGCCAGTAGGAGAATCTCCCCAGTCTGTTATGTGACATGATCACAGCCGTACTAGTCTATCATATAGAATAGTACCAGGTTCTGCTCACACTCGAGGGAGGGGTGATCCAGGACCCTACACCAGGAGCTGGGGCAAGAGTCTTGGGGCCAACTGAGAATTCAGGCTGCCACAGGCAGGGAACAGGTTTGACAACAGACAGGTGCTATGAGAACCCATGGGAGGAGCCCCTGTCCTGGCTGGGACAGAGAATGGAAGAAATGGCGAATACCCTCAAGAGGGGTTCTGCCTACATTGAGCTGGAGGCTGAGTCGACTGACAGTAGAAGGCTTATAGGGAGAGAAGGAGCCCCCTGTGAGGAAGGAGAGGACACCAGGCCCGCTGGGATGCACAGTTAGGGCTTAAGTGCTAGGGTGAGGAAGGAGAAAGCAAATGATGTCAGCCAGGTAGGCAGGGCTTGGGGAAACCAGGGTAGGTGGCCAGCCCTTCCAGCTCAAACCTGCCAGGCTGCCAGTGAGGCTGCATGAGGGACTGACCTAGACCCATGTCCCAAGTCACCCCTACCCTTCCTCACCAGCCTGGTTACACACGCCCTCTCCCACCAAGCACAACAGCAGGTCACCCACCAGAACAGTCCACTCTTTGTGTTTATTTTTCCTTCTTCTCTGTGCCATTTAAAATGAAGACAAAACCTAATCCTTGATCCTTGTGTTGAACAATGGTCAGGCTTGGTCTTCTGTTCTCCAGGCAGCATAAGTATATCTCAGTCCCCCCAGAGGAGGCACATGAAGCTCAGATACTATGATCTGCCCAGGTGAGTGAGTTCCAAGCGATTCCAGTTTCCCATCTTTCAGAGCATCCTGGTTTTCCTTGGTCACATTCACACCTTCTATTTGTATATTCAGTTTATCGCCAAGATATTCTCCATCAAGATCAGTAGCCAATGGCCACCTGTGAACTCAGGAGAAAAATGTGAGACTCTCTGGGGAAGCCCTGGGACATAATGATGTTCAGTTAGTGCTTGCTGGATCCAGAGACTCTGACCACAGAATCTGCACAGGGTAGGTATTTAGGAAAGGGAAAATGAAGTAGGGGGATAAAGGAGAGAAAGACTTGGGTTCAAAGTCAAGTTGCACTACAGACTAACCATATGAATTTAGACAGTTTATTTAGGCTGTTTGAGCCTCACTCTACTTACCTATACCCCACTCTAGTACTCTTGCCTGCAAAATCCCATGGACGGAGGAGCCTGGCAGGCCGCAGTCCATGGGGTCGCCAAGAGTCAGACACGACTGAGCGACTTCACTTTCACTTTCATGCATTGGAGAAGGAAATGGCAACCCACTCCAGTGTTCTTGCTTGGAGAATCCCAGGGACAGGGAAGCCTGGCGGGCTGCCGTCCATGGGGTTGCACAGAGTCAGACACGACTGAAGCGACTTAGCAGCTTAGCAGCAGCAGCTACTTACCTTAATTCACACAGAGGTTGTTAAGGAGGTGCTAGAATTTGAATCAAAATCTAGCTGACATCTGAAACCCACGTTGTTCTGCTCTGTGCTGCTATCTCCTCCTAAGATATTGAAATCAGCTTGGCTGATGGGCTTATACAGTTTTATCTTCATGTAGTTCATGACTATATGCTTTTTTTTTCCTCTTGCTTTTTTAATCCCAAGGGTTTATTTTTCAGTCCAGTGTCAGTAAAGTTTAGGATAGTCAGTTATCTACCAAATGCATTCTAAGAAGTTTCAGATCCCGAGAATCTAGTATCAAAGATATACCTGTCTTTGTTTTCATTCATTTAACAAAAATGTTCTTAGTAAGTGTCCTCTAATTTCAAGGGATGATTGATGATATCTGAAAGGAGACAGTGGGGCACCACAAAGATGCAGGGGTTCTCTTGTGAATATTTGATGGATTTGATTATTGATTTATTACAACACATTCAATAGTCTTCAGAGATAGCATCTTCTGGAATGCAGGAGTGTCTGTCAGTCAGTAGGGAAGTGTTTCTCCCTTGGTTCTCAGGTACCAAGACTATCTGGTCAATGAGGCCGGACACTGTCATGAAATGATTGACGGCTTGCTCAGAAGAGACTCATAAACAGATCCCTGGGTAAGTAATGCTGCTGTGGTTCCAAAGGAAAGAAGTCAAGGCTGTGGTAGCATCTTTATCACTTCTTCTGTATTCCACACAGCTGAGTATCTGCTCCATGATGGGCATGTGAATACAATAGTAAGCCAGGCACAATCTATTTTTGTGTCATGTAGAATTATATAGTTAACTGCTGGTCTTGGAGCCTCTCCTGGAGAAGCAAGGGGTGGCTGCAGGTCACCATGGGGACGGAGACACATATTGGGGAGCATTCAGCCACAGGGCCCTGCGACGGCTGATATCTTGCCTCGCTAGCCCTGAGACCTGGCTTCAGCCAACAACCACAAGCCAAATAAGCTTTAGTTCTAAGGTCTGCGGGCTGACTAGACTCGTATAGCATTTCCATGCCATGTTTAAAAGGCCAATCTCCACATCTTGAACAACATGTTTCACAAAATATTATTTTTAACAAGCACTCTGGTACTTTTTAGAGATAATAGTAGTGAAGACAGTTACAGTAAGTACTCTGAAATGTGGGCACCTGATTAGAATCTTTTAAATTCTTATTTTTCATACATGGATTTAGGGTATTTTGAGTGATGACTAACTACCCCTGGAGTGTAAAAAAGAATACATACACCTGCCCACATAATATTTCTTGATAATGGAATGCTACATTGTAAATTATAGTCAGCATAACACAGAGCCTGGTTCATATCCTGGAAGAGGAGAATTCTTTCCCTAGCTCTTTGCTTTTCTTTCCATACATATTACTGGGGTTCTAGTACCTTAACCAATGATATGTGCCTCAAACCTTAATCTGTTAAGTAGATTTATAAATATTTTATGTTAGGTTCCTAAAATGTAACATTACTGAATTACACAAAGAAGATTAAAATTTTATTTGTGACTCTCTTGTTTATGTAAAAGTTTTCTTATTTCCCCCAGGACAATTCTGCTTGATTTCCATTGTCTTAGTGCTTTATTGATAACAACTCTTTTCATGTCATTCTGACTAGTAATCAGGTCTGGAAAACATAATATTTGATAATTCTAGTAAATAGAGTAATAAAATGAATCATGTCCATTTTCACTGTCAACATGCTAAATTAGCTGTGTGAACACATACAATGCAATACTTTGTAGTTTTCTAACAATGTTCTGTATTAAGGTTGGCTGGTGGATTGTTATTTAAATCATTTTCCAGAATTGCTGTAGATTTTGTTACCTTCTCTTCCTAACCCTCTACATGGATGTATGAGTTACATGTATGAATTTAAAGTATTTTTTCTCTGCATATTGGAATCTAATTAAAATGAAAAATGAGAATTCAATGAGAAAAATATTTTAGAGAAAAGTGAAATATCCATTTGTTCTTAGATTATAGATGAGAATTTTCAACCAGGAAATGTAAATTGCTAAGGAGTGATTTAGTGTAACTTACTGCATTAGTCTTAATTATACAAAATGAGGAATCATATTTACATAGAAATTTGAAAGTCTACTGCAGTGCTATTGAAAGCACTAGTATACAACTAAAACCTCTGGCTTTTAACTGACTTGATCAAAGCCATTTAAAGGAATACGAAATAAAGTGTAAAGAACCAGAGAATCACTTAAAAGTTCAAACAGGAAAGAAGTGTGTATGTTCTAAGCACTTTGAAACTACAATAATTAGTCTTAAGTTAACAGCTGAGCCAAAAACTGAAACTGAACCCGAGACATGATGACTGATCTGACTTCTGTGAAAAAAAATCATACTCATAAAAAGCTTTTACAATGAAAAATTTCTGCAATATTTGCATACAAGAGAGACTGGAAATCTTTCCAGTGTGCATTAGCTTTAGATGTAGAGCTCTTGAATTTCTTAAAGGTGCTTGAGAGAAAATTCTTTGTAGAAGCTCTAAAAAGGATTTGAAAATAACCCCAAGAGATGGAGTTATATGTTCTTGGGATCCGATTGAAGACCATACCTTATAAATCCAGACTTGTCAGGATAATGGATCTGGAAATATTAAGTCTAACACAACTTTCAGTTCTTACTCTCTGTTCTTTCTTCATGAGGCAGATGAAGAATAATCTACAATCCATTTCCTTTTATCTTATTTATAAATGTAACAGGCCATTCTGCTTATCTTGCCTCATCTGGCCAGCCTTGTGGATGGTAGGTTTTTGTCTAATTCTCAGCTCTGGCCCAGTAAAGTTCATGGATGACAAAAGGTTTTGATTTCCCCTATTCACTGAAGAACTATTTACTGTAAAATAGCCCTATAATTGAAATTTAAAGAGCTTTACTTTGTCTAGCCTTATGAAGATAAAGCTTAAAGAAGTGATTTAATTTGATTCTGAACGATATTCAATAACAGTAGTTTTTAGTTCCATTAAAGGTCAGGGCAAAAGGTATGGAAAAAGAACAAGATAAATGTGGGGTAGATATTAGAAACTTTTGCATTCTGATTTGGAATTAATTAGGGTTTATTTGCCAGATATTTGCTCTTCTGACAGTATTTAAGGAAAGGATATACATGAATCATTTCCCTGGGAAGGTTGGAGGGTAATCTTTGCTGGACCAGAGTAGTGCTATGCTTAGTTGCTCAGTCATGTCCAACTCTTTGCAACCCCATGGAATGTAGCACCAGGTTCCTCTGTCCATGGGGATTTTCCAGGCAAGAATACTAGATGGGTTGCCATGTCCTCCTCCAGGGGATCTTTCCGGCTAAGAGATTGAACCTTGGTCTCTCTCATCACAGGTGGATTCTTTACCATCTGAGCCACCAGGGAAGCCCATGAATACTGGAGTGGGTAGTCTATCTCTTCTCCAGGTGATCTTCCTGACCCAGGTATCGAACCAGGATCTTCTGAATGGCAGGTGTATTCCATACCAGCTGAGTTACCAGGGAAGCCCAGATCAGGGAAGCAGTGGCTAAATAATACATAAAGATATTCTTCCGAATTTGAGTATGTCTTTCATCTCTATCTGGGCTTCCTTGGTGGCTCAGATGGTAGAGAATCTGCCTGCAATGCAGGAAACCCGGGTTCAATCACTGGGTCTGGATAATCCCCTGGAGAAGAGAATGGTGACCCACTCCATTGTTCTTGCTTGGAGAATTCAATTGACAGAGGAGCCTGGTGAGCTCCAGTCCATGGCACAGCAAAGAGTTAGACTGTCTATCTATCTTGTATTGTCAAAATTTATCGTTTGTATTTTTTATAATTATAAGTAGACTTAGTAAGTCTAAATGTAATAAAACTTACCTAGCAATCAGTAAGAACATATTTAAGAAATCTAATGCTTCAAATTATATGTTTGAAGCTTCATACTAGCCTGAATTTTTAGATGCTGTATGGATGAGGGCGTGAGTGAATATATGTGTTTTGAAAGCACATCAAGAAAATCCTGTTTCATTTAGCTAAGTAGCAACAAAATCTAACAAAAACAATAATGTCCTTTTTTATGCTGGTGAGGAAACTTAGAGGGGTTCAGGGAATGTAAATAATGTAAGGAAATTATTCTTTCAAACTTGAATCACTAATTTATCTATTTGGTGAATCCCTCAGTGGGTCAGACTTTAATCTGGAAGGTGATAATGACTCATTTCTCCAACAGTTTAAATCTTTACTGTTTGGCAGAAACTAATAAAAGATCTTTTGCCATTATAAGGATGTTTGATGTGGCCATTAAAAACTCAGCTCCCTCAGTGCCTGACTATAGCAAATACTCTTCCAAGTATTAAAAGTAGGCACATTTATTTAGTTTTGTCTATTGAGTCTCATATTTAACTTAAAATTTCATTGCTGATATTTTTCCTTCAGTTGTAAGCGCAAAAACATTTCAAGTGCTACATTACCACATTCAGTTGAGTTATTGTGCTAGAATATCAGCAGTATGCTAGCTACTATGGCCATAGTAGTAATTGTAATTGTTCAAAAATACTTGGTTATTAGAGCTCCTTTATCATAAAAAAAAAAAGATAATTTTTGTTGTTTTATTTCAAATAGCCTTACTGGCATCCTGCTTCAGTATAGTCTATGAATGATGTTATTAAAATGCAAATTCCAGATGGTGCAGTGGTAAAGAGTTCACCTGCCAATACAGGAGACCCAAAAGATGCAGGTTTGAACCCTGAGTTGGGAAGATCCCCTGGAGTAGGAAAAAGCAACCCGCTCCAGTATTCTTGCCTGGAAAATTCCATGGACAGAGGAGCCTGGCGGGCTACAGTTCATGGGGTCGCAAAGAGTCGGACACAACTGAGCACAATCGCAACCCAGCATGTAATCTAATAATAGGGTACAAATGAACATATATTATATATTTTTGTAATAAATCTAGAAGTAAATGGGTTTTCCTGACTTCTCTGAGCTGTTCTAGAAAATGAATCAAACCCAGGTTGACTTTTAGCCAGCCTGTCAGAAGCACAGGTAACAAGATGGACTTGGGACCAGCACCTTAAGTGGAAGAAGGTTTTGTGGGACTGAGCCCTTTACTGTAGAATCTGACTCTACTCTAGAGTAAGCAACGTCAGAATTGAGTGGATTCTGGGACTCCCTGGGGTATCTGAGAATTGCTGTTGGTGTGGGAAAACCTACATACACACACACACATGCACACACACACAGTACCCAATTTCATACACACTTTGGAACTGGCTCCAGGAGCTCTTTTACAAGGCTGATGGAGCCATTTCAGATCCTCTGAGGAATCCAGAAAGATATGGAACATGATGTGTAAACTGGTCTAGGTGAAACCTCAAAGCATATTTTATTTAAAAACGCGAGACCACATAAATATCTATATCTACACTGATGTGCCCCTATTTTGTATATAATTTAAATGTGGTATCACTCCCTAAACTTAAATATACGAAGTCATTCCATCAGTCCTTAAGCAGGTATTAATCAGATCAGATCAGTCACTCAGTCGTGTCCAACTCTTTGCGACCCCATGAATCGCAGCACACCAGGCCTCCCTGTCCATCACCAACTCCTGGAGCTCACTGAGACTCACGTCCATCGAGTCAGTGATGACATCCAGCCATCTCATCCTCTGTCGTCCCCTTCTCCTCCTGCCCCCAATCCCTCCCAGCATCACAGTCTTTTCCAATGAGTCAACTCTTCGCATGAGGTGGCCAAAGTACTGGAGTTTCAGCTTCAGCATCATTCCTTCCAAAGAAACCCCAGGGCTGATCTCCTTCAGAATGGACTGGTTGGATCTCCTTGCAGTCCAAGGGACTCTCAAGAGTCTTCTCCGACACCACAGTTCAAAAGCATCAATTCTTCAGCACTCAGCCTTCTTCACAGTCCAACTCTCACATCCATACATGACCACTGGAAAAACCATAGCCTTGACTAGACAAACCTTTGTTGGCAAAGTAATGTCTCTGCTTTTGAATATGCTATCTAGGTTGGTCATAACTTTCCTTCCAAGGAGTAAGCATCTTTTAATTTCATGGCTGCAGTCACTAATAGAATATACTTATTTTAAGAAAGATGATGGGAGTCACTGGCAAAGTTACTCTTAAACAAAGTTACTACAGAACTTTTGACACTAACTATGAGCTTTTTAAGATCCCCAAAGTTAGTGTGACCTTAGAGCTTCAACAGGGAACCTTTATCAATTCATCTTCAATAAACTTTCTCTCCTGTAGCTGTATACAGTCTCTTCATATGGAAGGAAAGCTCTGCTGCTGCTGTTGCTGCTACATCGCTTCAGTCGTGTCCGACTCTGTGTGACCCCATAGACGGCAGCCCACCAGGCTCCCCTGTCCCTGGGATTTTCCAGGCAAGAGTACTGGAGTGGGTTGCCACTGCCTTCTCTGAAGGAAAGCTCTACTCAGCTCATTTTCACACTAAGAGAGAAGCAGTTGAGGTAAAAACAGTAATCTTATCCCAAGGGCAGGACTAGTCTATTGATTACAATAGAGAAATGAAATCATTAGCAGAATTTTTTGTCTGGTTTGATCTATGACATTAGTATTGAAAGCTTAAAAAAATTACATTGAAATATACTACTAGTGCACTTGCACTGAAAACAGAAAATAAAAGAAAATCTCTGTTTACAAATAAGGACAGTGTTAGTCTAGATTTAAGTGTATAATTCGAATACATAGAGTTTGCCACCACTTGCTTCTCACTGCAGACTTCTGTTTGTTTGACAGAGGTATGAGCAATCTGCAGTTTTACATGGATAATTAAAGTTTCTAATGTTCTATTAATATTATCTAAAGCTGTGATTGCCCAATCAATCAATTATTTTTAGGTGAAAAAAAGTCAGCTTCCATTTCCAAATGAAAGAGAAGCTAAATTTGCTCTATAAAGTAAAAGAGGTGGAAAAAGTAAAAATTAAAAAAAATAAAAGTACTGATGGGTTTGGTCCCTTAAACTGAATTACCTTCAGAATTAAAGATTAGAAAAGAATTTACATGGTATTCCATTTGCCTAGAATTCCCTTCTAGGAATCTGTAGATGGTAAAATCTGATCAAATTGTAAGGTGCAGATTAAAAACAAATTCTTCCATGAAATTTCCCTAGCATCTACTAGCTAGAAAAAGTACACAATCTAAAAGTTGAGAATTATGTTTCATCTGATGGACAAACTGAGCACTTCAGCCTGGAGGACAACCTCTCGGATCGCTCTGAGGGACTGCTCCCAAGAGGTAAGGAAGGAGCCAGGATATATACAACTTTTGCAACTAAAAAACTGGTAATCAGAACATCAAAATATTACTGCTCAATGTTCTGTAATAACCTAAATGGGAAAATAATTTGAAAATAATAGATACATGTACATGTAATAAACAAGAAAACCAGACATTTCAAGCTAAAGAATTTTGTACTTTTCTATGTATGGGAAGATGCAAGAATCTGGCTCATTGAAATCAGTCCTTGCATATGCACCTTAACTATGTCGGGCCAGTATCCTGTTTTTCTCCACCCTGAATATCCTCATGGTGCATAGGTGAGGGTAGCTACAATGGTTGCTGGCTTCAATGTGTCCTTTGTTTATTGATGGGGCAGACAACATTGTCAATCACACAGTCAGTTAGATACTTTCCTTTGTGCTCATAAATCCAGATTGGACTCAGATGGAGTTGAGATATATCAGATAGTATTTCGTAAAGTGTGAGGCATGGATACGGATGGAAGAGCAGGTTAGATTAAACATTTCAAGCTGTGTATTAGTTTCACAGGGCTACCCTAAAATACTATGAACTTGGTGGATCAGAACAACAGAAATGGGTTCTGTCACAGTTTAGGGCCTAGATTTTCAAAATCAAGGTGTCCCCAGAGCCACATTCCCTCTGAGATTCTGGATGAATCCTTCCTTGAGTCTTCCCAGCTTCTGGTGGTGCTGGCAATCCTTAGCATCTCTTGGCTTGTAGCCTCATCACTCCTATCTCTGCCTCTGTCTGTTGTCACATGGCCTGCTCCCTGCTCACCTGTCTCTTCACAAAACAACCTTCCCCTGTCTCTTCACATCATATCTTAAAAGGACACCAGTTATTTGGGAATAAAATTTCACCCTACCCAGTGTGTGCTATGTACGTGCTAAGTCCTTCAGTTGTGTTTGATGGCCTCTATCCCGTCAGGCTCCTCTGTCCATGGGATTCTCCAGGCAAGAATACTGGAGTGGGTTTCCATGCCCTCCTGCATGAGATCTTCTTGACCTAGGAATTGAACCCATGTCTCTTATATATCCTGCACTGGCAGGTGGGCTAGTATCACCCGGGAAGCCCCTATACAGGAGGATCTCAGCTTTACAAATTATATCTGCAATAACTTTATTTCTAAATAAGGTCAAACTCTGAGGTACTTCAACATATCTTTTGGCGGACACAATTCAACCCATAACAAGGAAAAATGAAGGTGTATGTTTTGTTGGGGACCCTGGGTCAAAGCTATTTGTAAGGCCTCCCCAGACAGCGATTTTGCTTTTTTGCATTTCTTTTCTATGGGAATGGTCTTGATCCCTGTCTCCTGTACAATGTCACGAACCTCATTCCATAGTTCATCAGGCACTCTATCTATCAGATCTAGGCCCTTAAACCTATTTCTCACTTCCACTGTATAATCATAAGGGGTTTGATTTAGGTCATACCTGAATGGTCTAGTGGTTTTCCCTACTTTCTTCAATTTAAGTCTGAATTTGGCAATAAGAAGTTCACGGTCTGAGCCACAGTCAGCTCTTGGTCTTGTTTTTGCTGACTGTATAGAGCTTCTCCATCTTTGGCTGCAAAGAATATAATCAATCTGATTTTGGTGTTGACCATCTGGTGATGTCCATGTATAGAGTCTTCTCTTGTGTTGTTGGAAGAGGGTGTTTATTATGACCAGTGCATTTTCTTGGCAAAACTCTATTAGTCTTTGCCCTGCTTCATTCTGTATTCCAAGGCCAAATTTGCCTGTTACTCCAGGTGTTTCTTGACTTCCTACTTTTGCATTCCAATCCCCTATAATGAAAAGGACATCTTTTTTTGGGTGTTAGTTCTAAAAGGTCTTGTAGGTCTTCACAGAACCGTTCAACTTCAGCTTCTTCAGCATTACTGGTTGGGGCATAGACTTGGATTACCGTGATATTGAATGGTTTGCCTTGGAAATGAACAGAGATCATTCTGTCATTTTTGAGATTGCATCCAAGTACTGCGTTTCAGACTCTTTTGTTGACCATGATGGCCACTCCACTCCTTCTGAGGGATTCCTGCCCGCAGTAGTAGATATAATGGTCATCTGAGTTAAATTCACCCATTCCAGTCCATCTTAGTTCGCTGATTCCTAGAATGTCGACATTCTCTCTTGCCATTTCTTGTTTGACCACTTCCAATTTGCCCTGATTCATGGACCTGACATTCCAGGTTCCTATGCAATATTGCTCTTTATAGCATCAGACCTTGCTTTTATCACCAGTCACATCCACAGTTGGGTATTGTTTTTGCTTTGGCTCCATCCCTTCATTCTTTATGGAGTTATTTCTCCACTGATCTCCAGTAGCATATTGGGCACCTACTGACCTGGGGAGTTTCTCTTTCAGTATCCTATCATTTTGCCTTTTCATACTGTTCATGGGGTTCTCAAGGCAAGAATATTGAAGTGGTTTGCCATTCCCTTCTCCAGTGGACCACATTCTGTCAAATCTCTCTACCATGACCCGCCCGTCTTGGATTGCCCCACTGGCATGGCTTAGTTTCATTGAGTTAGACAAGGCTGTGGTCCTAGTGTGATTAGATTAACTAGTTTTCTGTGAGTATGGTTTCAGTGTGTTTGCCCTCTGATACCCTCTTGCAACACCTACCGTCTTACTTGGGTTTCTCTTACCTTGGGCGTGGGGTATCTCTTCACTGCTGCTCCAGCAAAGTGCAGCCATTGCTCCTTACCTTGGGTGAGGGGTATCTCCTCACTGTCGCCCTTCCTGACCTTCAATGTGGGATAGCTCCTCTGAAAAAAGTTGGCTTAAAGCTCAACATTCAGAAAACGAAGATCATGGCATCTGGTCCCACCACTTCATGGGAAATAGATGGGGAAACAGTGGAAACAGTGTCAGACGTTATTTTTCTGGGCTCCAAAATCACTACAGATGGTGACTGCAGCCATGAAATTGAAAGACGCTTACTCCTTAGAAGGAAAGTTATGACCAACCTAGATAGCATATTGAAAAGCAGAGACATTACTTTGCCAACAAAGGTTCGTCTAGTCAAGGCTATGGTTTTTCCAGTGGTCATGTATGGATGTGAGAGTTGAACTGTGAAGAAAGCTGAGTGCTGAAGAATTGATGCTTTTGAACTGTGGTATTGGAGAAGACTCTTGAGAGTACCTTGGACTGCAAGGAGAGCCAACCAGTCCATTCTGAAGGAGATCAGCCCTGGGATTTCTTTGGAAGGAATGATGCTGAAGCTGAAACTCCAGTACTTTGGCCACCTCATGCGAAGAGTTGACTCATTGGAAAAGACTGTGATGCTGGGAGGGATGGGGGGCAGGAGGAGAAGGGGACGACAGAGGATGAGATGGCTGGATGGCATCACTGACTCGATGGCCATGAGTCTGAGTGAACTCTGGGAGTTGGTGATAGACAGGGAGGCCTGGTGTGCTGTGATTCATGGGGTTGCAAAGAGTCGGACATGACTGAGCGACTGATCTTTTCTCTGGTTCAAAACTTGGATCGGTTGCTGTCCATCTCACATATTGGCCCTTTAGCTTAGCTCTTGGATTTGTTTCTGAGCTCTGTGAGGAGAAGACCTGTAAGTAGACACAGGAGGGGAAATTCACATAAGAATGGATATCTGTGCATCATAGGGATGGACCTGAGAGTCTAGGGAAACCAAGATGGCTTAGGATCTCAGACCAGGTTACAAAGAGAAGGCAGCTGGATAGAGAGAATAACACTGAAATCTGCAGTTGGCCTCTTGTAGTATTCAGCTGAACACTAATAAGTTGATATGTATTAGGAAACTATCTAAGGCTGGAGAAAGAATCACGTGGATTACAGATAACAATGCACTGGACAAATGGTACAGGTCATCCTTCTGTCAAGGAAAATGGTGACCCATGCGAATACAGATCTGCACAAAGGAACAAGGGGCTCTGAAAACGATGATTCCAGCAGTCAATATATAAAGACTTTACAATTACTGTTCAAATCTTTTTAAAATATAATTGCTTAAACAAGAATATTCAAAATGAGTGGAGTTTTCTGCTAGAGAAAGCAGTTATTAAGGACACTTTGCTTTTCTTTAAAGTTTTTATTGGAATTTGTTGGTTTACACTGTTGTGTTAGTTTTAGGTATACAGCAAAGTGGATCAGTTTTAAATATACATATATCCACTCCTTTTTAAGATTCTTTTCCCATAAAGGACATTACAGAGTAGAGTTCTCTGCACTATTGCTTGTAACAGGGTAGTTCTGAGAAACTGGAGGGCTTATGGATGATAAAAGTAGATGTCTTTATAGTAAGAGGGGCTATTGACATTGACACTGACATCGCTCAGTCCTGTCCGACTCTTTGCAACCCCATGGACTGTAGCCTACAAGGCTCCTCAGTCCATGGAATTTTCCAGGCAAAAGTACTGGAGTGGGTTGCCATTAAGTTTGCTCCTGACAAAGTAGGACTGTGGTCTCTGTCAAAGGGTTCTGAATCTTCCACTTCAACCTTGAAACATGTCCTGAGAGCTCTTTTAAACTCCTTCCTTGGACAGCTTTGGAAAACTGGGAATACTTCACTAATGTAAAGTAGCTTTTAGCTGTTCTCCCATAAGAGATCTTGGAGAACGATGTTTATAAAGGACATTTTCTTAGGTGTCCTTATGGTGAACTCAATGACTTATGACTTATGAATGCTTATTCAAATAAATTTGATAGAGATATATAGCCTCAGAAAAGAATAGATAAGAAATCAGGAAAATGGAATTTCAAATCTATTTGAAATCTAATGACTGACATAAAAATGGTATCAAGTTTTTCATTCAAGCAAATGTTTATTTTATGAAATCAATAACGTTTAAAAATCTTTTTAAAAAAAGAGGAGGAAAGAGTAGGAGGAAAAAGACGAAATCAAACTAAAATCACAAAACAGAGTTTTAAGAGAGTAAGAGAGTTTTCATAATAGTACCCCCTGAGTATTGTTTCAATCATATATTCAATTTATGAGCTTGCTTTTCAATTAGAAACCTTTTCAATGAGAAATCAAACTATTTCTATTTCTTTCCTTATTTCTTGATTTGCCCTGAGAGTGTAGAGGACAATTTCACAACAGTTCTGTAAGAAAAGCAGTTTTAGAAATGTTCAACTTTTATTTCTGAGATTAATTTGGAGTTTATCAGTTTCAAGATCATACGAGTAGTACTGTATCCTGTATCATGGGCATGTGAATTGCTGCAAGAGTGTGGTAGCGATTGAGGCTGGGTGGATAATCAGAGTCAATGCACATAATCAGAGTCAGTGCCCAGAGGCATGTGAACACTTGATTGTGCGGTTTCACAGTTCACTCTTCGGCATTGGCACCAATGTGCCAAATGACCTGGAAGTAAAATCATAAGTGTACTGCACCTTTCTGCAGCAGTGCTTTTACTCAAAATCTGGTGGGATGAAGTGTTACATACAAAAAGTTTAAAAGGTTAATATTATAACAAATATGGTTCTTCTGTGGAGCATGATATTTTTGGTAACATTAAGGTGTAAGTACCGTGGATCTGGCAGCAGATGGTAAGGACGTGTCATGGTAGCTGTTTGCTCTTTTCTCCTTTTTACAATATTTTTGAGAAAGGTAATTTGAAAGTCTAGATTGAAGGGAAATGATCAAAATTTGTTTCTTTTTTATAAGAAGAGGATAATATTTGTTGTACTGCTTAGCTTCAAGGGCATTATCGTGTTGAAAAATTTTAGCTGTGAGAGAACTGAGAGAAAAGGACAGATGGAGGTGCTAGGAATTGAACCCAGGGCCTTGTGCATGCAAAGCACATGCTCTACCACTGAGCTACACCCCCTATTTCTATAAGAGGTTGTTAAGCAGCACTTTGTAAGCAATAACAGGATTCTTGAACTATAAGGGAAAACAAAGCAGCAAACATGGTAAGATCAGAAGAAAAATATTCTGGAGGATAATGAACAATCTTCAGGTTCAGGGAACAACGCCAGTGTTTTCTATTAGATTCCTCTGTTGTCACCTAGGACTTCCCTGGTGGCTCAGATGCTAAAGCGTCTGTCTACAATGCAGGAGACCCAGGTTCAATCCCTAGGTTGGGAAGATCCCCTGGAGAAGGAAATGGCAATCCACTCCAGTACTATTGCCTGGAAATCCAACTGCTTCTCTTGCTATAGGCTTCCGAGGTGTTAGACTCCTACCCAGGTGTTTTGGTTACTTTTCAGAGTTTAAATATTAATTCTCTCTTGAGTATCTTCCTTTGGTTTCTTAGAGCTTCTCCTTCAACTACTACTTTCTGTCCAAGAGACAGACAGTTTCCCATTTCAACTGCTGAGCCTCACCTACCAAGCTCACCTGCTAGCTAACAATAAACAAATGAAAAAACACCCAGCTAAACACTACTGTCTCAATCACTTCTGGAAAACATGCTCCAATCGCAGACTTGTCAAATCTTTGCTTCTATCATGGTCTTCAAATTAGACTTTATCTCATGAGCTGTTTTATGTCTGTACAACTTTTATCCTCCTGCTATATCATAGCAACAAATGACCAAATTTACAAAGCAAATAGTTTAAAAAGAATCCTCTGTTTCCTGCATTGGCAGGTAGATTCTTTACTAGAATATATACTTGGGAATATACAACTTGAGAAGTTGGGATATACTTGGAAAACTATATCACTTGGGAAGCCCCTATTCTCTCCTGTTCTTTTTTTCCAAACTGTCCTTTCCCCTCCCCTATGCTTGGGGGATTTTCTGATTTTTGTCACCATAGTATGGTTTTGCCTTTTTAAAACTTCACAGAAATAGAACCATTAGAACATGTACTCCTTCATGCCTGGCTTCTTTGGTGTATTAAAGATTCTTACCCATTGTTGGGTTTATCAGTAATCCATTTCTTTTTTATTATTTAGAAATATTCTACTGAATCATAATCTATTTGTCCATTCACCTCTTGTGAGTAATTGAGTTTCTTTTATAGTCTTTGGATACTAAGTATGATGCTGTTATGAACATTCTTGTACAATGTTCATAGAGACAAATCTTTTCACTGGAACTGAGTAAATAACTAGTAATGGACTGTCTGAATCAAAAGGCAGGTGTATGTTGAATTTTATAAAGAAGGCCCAGTAGTTTTCCAAACTGTTTTACATTTCTACACAACAATATGTGAAAGACCTATTATTCCATATCCTTGTCAATACTTAGAACTGTCATTTACACATATTTTAGAATTGCACATATTTAAGATGTAAAATTGATGTTCTGACGCATGTTAACTATGATATTATCACCACGATCAAGATAATGAGCATATTCTTCATCCCACAGTTTCCTTGTGCCCTTTTGTAAGCCCACCTTGCCCCTCTCCTTCCCCTCCCAACACTTGAAATTATTGATCTGCATTCTGTCACTAAGCATTAGTGTGCATCTTATAGACTTTTGAACTGTAGGATCATACAGTAGTTATTGTTTTTTGTTTGGCTTTTTTCACACAACATAATTGTTCTGAGATTGGCCTATATAGTTGCTTGTACCAATATTTTCTTCCTTCTGCTTGAGGAGAACTATCCCATTGTATATACTACATATAAAACACCTCTGTAAGTCCATTCACCACTATTTCCCTTATAAATGAAACTAGCATGAGTATTCACACATAATTCTTCCTAGGATGAGCACTTTACTTTTTTTCTGTGTAAATATGTGGAAGTGGAATGACAGAGTAATATGATGTTTTATCTCTAAATTTTAAATAACAGTTTCTTACATTCCAAAGCAATTTTCCCATTTTACATTCCCACCAGAATCTTTTTCGAAATTCAATTGACAGCATATGGTTTGAGTCTATTTCTGGATACTCTATTATAGTCCACGGATCTAACTTCCCTTATTTAAGTGAGTACCACATGTTTTTAATTACTATAGTTTTAAAATAAGCCTTTTAAAAGGAATGTATAAAAGATATATGTATACCTATGGATGATTCATATTGAGATTTGACAGAAAACAACAAAATTCTGCAAAGCAATTATCCTTCAATTAAAAGATAAATTAAAAAATAAGCCTTAAATTTATGTAGTTTAAGTTCTTCAACTTCATTCTTCTTCACAATTGTTTTGGCTACTAAAGATCCGTTGCATTTCTGTGTGAATTTACAACAGGATTGGCAATGTATACAAGAAGCCTGATTATATGTTAACTAGTTTAGTTCAGTTAAGACTCTCAGTCGTGTCCGACTCTTTACGATGCCACTGACTGCAGCATGCCAGGCTTCCCTGTCCATCACCAACTCTGAGAGCTTGCTCAACTCATTTTCATCGAGTTGGTGATGCCATCCAACCATGTCATTCTCTGTCGTCCCCTTCTCCTCCTGCCTTCAATCATTCCCAGCATCAGAGTCTTTTCCAAGGAGTCACTTCTTCGCATCAGGTGGCCGAAGTATTGGAGTTTCAGCTTCAGCATCAGTCCTTTCAATAAATATTCAGGTCTGATTTCCTTTAGGATTGAAAGATTTGAACTCCTTGCAGTCCAAGGGACTCTTAAGTGTCTTCTCCAACACCACAGTTCAAAAGCATCAATTCTTCGGTGCTCAGCTTCCTTTACAGTCCAACTCTCACATCCACACATAACTACTGGAAAAACCATAGCTTTGACTAGACGGACCTTTGTTGGCAAAGTAATGTCTCTGCCTTTTAATATGCTTTCTAGGTTGGTCATAACTTTTCTTCCAAGGAGCAAGCGTCTTTTAATTTCCTGGCTGCAGTTACCATCTGCAGTGATTTTGGAGCCCCCAAATAAAGTCTGTCATTGTTTCCATTGTTTGTCCATATATTTGCCATGAAGTGATGGGACCAGATGCCATGATCTGAGTTTTCTGAATGTTGAGTTTTAAGCCAGATTTTTCATTCTCCTCTTTCACTTTCATCAAGAGACTCTTTAGTTCTCTTCACTTTCTGTCATAAGGGTGGTGTCATCTGAGGTTACTGATATTTCTCCTGGCAATCTTGATTCCAGCTTGTACTTCATCCAGCCCAGCATTTCGTATGATGTACTCTGCATGTAAATTAAATAAGCAAGGTGACAATATACAGCCTTGGTGTACTCCTTTCTCAGTTTGGAACCAGTCTGTTGTTCCATGTCCAGTTCTAACTGTTGCTTCCTGAACTGCATACAGATTTCTTAAGAGGCAGGTCAGGTGGTCTGGTATTCCCATCTCTTTCAGAATTTTCCAGTTTGTTGTGATCCACACAGTCAAAGGCTTTAGTGTAGTCAATGAAGCAGATGTTTTTCTGGAACTCTTATGCTTTTTCAATGACCCAATGGATGTTGGCAATTTGATCTCTGGTTTCTCTGCCTTTTCTAAATTCAGTTTGAACTTCTGGAAGTTGATGTTTCACATACTGTTGACACCTGGCTTGGAGAATTTTGAGCATTACTTGACTAGTGTGTGAGATGAGTGCAATTGTGCAGTAGTTTGAGCATTCTTTTGCATTTCCTTTCTTTGGGATTGGAATGAAAACTGCCCTTTTCCAGTCCTCTGGCCACTGCTGAGTTTTCCAAATTTGCTGACATATTGAGTGCAGCACTTTCACAGCATCATCTTCCAGGATTTGGAATAGCTCAACTGGAATTCCATTACCTCCACTAGCTTTGTTCATAGTGATGCTTCCTAAGGCCCACTTGACTTCACATTCCAGGATGTCAGGCACTAGGTGTGTGATCACATCATCATGATTATCTGGGTCATGAAGATCTTTTTGTACAGTTCTTCTGTGTGTTCTTGCCACTTCTTCTTATATCTTCTGCTTCCTTTAGGTCCTTACCATTTCTGTCCTTTATTGTTAACTAAGATTATGTTTAATCTGAGCTTCCTGGTGGCTCAGCAGTAAAGTATCTACCTGCAGTGCAGAAGATGAGAGTTCAGTCCCTGGGTCAGGAAGATTCCCTGGAGAAGGGAATGGCTACCCACTCCAGTATTCTTGCCTGGAGAAGTCCGTGGACAGAGGAGCCTGGTGGGCTACGATGCATGTGATTACAAAGAGTTGGACACAACTGAGCAGACTAACACTTTCACTTCACTTTCAACGGCATGATATAAAGCATCTTTCATGTGATTGTTTGCCATCTGTGTATATTCTTTGGTGTAGTGTAAGCTTTCTTGCCCATTTTAAAGTCAGATGTGTTCTTATAGTTGAGTTTTAAGACTGCACACGTTAGGTAACAATCTTTTAGCAGACGTGTCTTTTTAAACATTTTCTCCTATTCAGTCTCTAATTTGTCTTATTCACTTGATAACAATTTTGAACTTTGTATTTTTTTTTAGTTTTGAGAGGCAATTGATCTTATGTCCTTATGGCTTAAAATTTGAGACATTTGGATATTTTCTAGGATTTTTTATCATGTCATCTATAAACAGATAGATTTACTGCATACTTTTTCTTTCCTCCTTTCCTCCTTTCTGTCCTTCCTTTCCTCCTCTCTTCCTTCTTTTCTTTATTTTTCTTCTTTCCTTCCTCTCTCCAACCATCCTTCATTCCTTCTTTTATTTTCCTTTCTTGCTTTCTTTCTTTTCTTCTTCACTGGCTAACACTGCCATACAATTTCTAATACAAATTATGAGCACAAATACATATTCTTGCCTTGAGCTTATCTTAGGTGGAAAACAGTTTTCTGTGTTAAGTATGATATTATCTGTAGGTTTATGGTAAATATCCTTTACCATGTTAAGGGAGGTCTTTTTTATTTTTAGTTTTTGGAGAATTTTTATAGATGAATGTTGGATATTATCAAATTCTCTTCCCTCACAAACTTAGATGGTAATATTTTTCTGCTAATGTGGCAAATTACATTGATTGAATATTGATAAACTAAACTTTCATTTTTGAGTCAAACCCCACTTATAATACTATCCTTTTCTTATATTTCTGTATTTGTTTTATGAACATTTTGTTAACAATTTTTATAGTTAGATTTTTGATTATTGAATATGGCTATAGTTTTTTTTTTCCCCTACAATGTCTTTGTCTAATTTGGTGTCAGGATTATGCTAGCATCATAGAATGAGTTGGATAGTACTGCTCTTGTTCAATGTTTTCAACAGTTTATATAGAATTAGTAATTCTTCCTTAAATCATTGGTATAATTCACAAGTGAAACCAAATGAATCTGCAGTTTTCTTGCAGGTCATGTTCTTAATGGTAATTTAATTTATTTACAGATATGGGACTTTTAAAGTTATCTATTTCTTTATGAGTTAGCTCTGTAGCTTTCAAGGAATTAGTAAATTTCATTAACTCATCTAATTTATTGACATAAAACATTTCATAAAGTTTGTTATTATGTTTTTAACCAAAGGAGAATCTGCATTGTCATCCTGATGATTACTGATATTTGTATCTGTCCTCTCTCTCCTGATCAGTCTTGTTAGAAGTCAATCAACTACATTGGACTCCTTAAGAAACTAGCTTTTGGTTTCATCAAATTTCTCTGTTTTTTTTTTTTTTAATTCCATTCTAATTTTTATTATTTCTACTGTTTTGCTGGCTTTGGATATAATTTATACATACTTTCCAATGATGAAATGACTCTCTTTTAATCAGTTTTAACATTATAAATCTTTTTTTTTTATTATTTTACTTTGAACTTCTGTGTGCCTTGATATGGGGGTGGATTTATTCTGGGATACATATAACTGACTTTTCCTCTCTACAATCTGATAACCTCTGCATTTTAATTGAAGGATTTAGATAGTTTATGAATTTGATATTGTTTGGTCTCTAAGTCATGTCTGACTCTTTGCCACCCCATGAACAATAGCACACCAGGCTTCCCTGTCCTTTGCTATCTCCTGGAGCTTGTTCAAACTCATGTCCATTGAGTCAGTGATGCCATCCAACCATCTCATCCTCTGTTGCCCTCTTCTCCTCCTACCCTCAATCTTTCCCAGCAACAGGGTCTTTTCCAACGAGTTGGCTCTTTGAATCAGGTGGCCAAAGTATTAGAGCTTCAGCTTCAGCATCAGGATTGATTTCCTTTCAGATTGACTAGTTTGATCTACATGCTGTTCAAGAGACTCTCAAGAGTCTTCCCCAGCACCACAGTTTGAAACCATTAGTTCTTCAGTGCTCAGCCTTCTTTATGGTCCAACTCTTACATCCATACCTGACTATTGTAAAAACCATAGCTTTGACTGTATGCAACTTTGTCAGCAAAGTTATGTCTCTGCTTTTTAATACACTGTAAGAACAGAAATTAATTCCAGAAGTTAATCAGAAGTTAATTCAGGCTCTGGCAGTGAAGAGCACATAGCAGTGTGGGGTCCAGGGATCTGGATTCACACAGCACCAGAGAACCATAAACATGGCCCTAGAGAATTAGTGACAGACACCAGGTATTTGCTGACTGTCCTTCTGCAGGTGGTCCATTTGGTTGGTGGCTAGTGAATGGCCCAGGGCCTACAGTGCTAATTGTCACCAGAACAACATCAGGGGATAGAGGGTGAATTTGCTCCTGAGAGGAACAAAGCAGAAATATTGGGGACTTTAAAGTTTTAACCTAAACAAAAGAACAAGCCACAGCAGAGAATAATGGCTTGCCACATCCAAGGAGTGGTGGCTGTGTGGGTGCAGGAGGGCCGAGAGGAACTACTCCACATTCAAGGTCAGAAGGGGCGGCCGTGAGGAGATACCCCTCGTCCAAGGTAAGGAGCAGTGGCTGCGCTTTGCTGGAGCAGCCATGAAGAGATACCCCACGTGCAAGGTAAGAGAAACCCAAGTAAGACGGTAGGCATTGTGAGAGGGCATCAGAGGGCAGACACACTGAAACCATAATCACAGAAAACTAGTCAATCTGATCACAAGGACCACAGCCTTGTCTAACTCAGTGAAACGAAGCCATGCCGTGTGGGGCCGCCCAAGATGGGCGGGTCATGGGGGAGAGGTCTGACAGAATGTAGTCCACTGGATAAGGGAATGGCAAACCACTTCAGCATTCTTGCCTTGAGAACCCCATGAACAGTATGAAAAGGCAAGAACATTGGACACTGAACGATGAACTCCCCAGGTGGGTAGGTGCCCAATATGCTACTGGAGATCAGTGGAGAAATAACTCCAGAAAGAATGAAGGGATGGAGCCAAAGCAAAAACAATACACAGTTGTGGATGTGACTGGTGATAGAAGCAAGGTCCAATGCTGTAAAGAGCAATACTGCATAGGAACCTGGAATGTCAGGTCCATGAATCAAGGCAAATTGGAAGTAGTCAAACAGGAGATGGCAAGAGTGAACGTCAACATTCTAGGAATCAGTGAACTAAATGGACCAGAAGGGAGAGACACGTGTACCCCAATGTTCATCGCAGCACTGTTTATAATAGCCAGGACATGGAAACAACCTAGATGTCCATCAGCAGATGAATGGATAAGAAAGCAGTGGTACATATACACAATGGAGTATTACTCAGCCATTAAAAAGAATACATTTGAATCAGTTCTAACGAGGTGGATGAAACTGGAACCTATTATACAGAGTGAAGTAAGCCAGAAAGAAAAACACCAATACAGTATACTAATGCATATATATGGAATTTAGAAAGATGGTAACAGTAACCCTGTACGAGACAGCAAAAGAGACACTGATGTATAGATCAGTCTTATGGACTCTGTGGGAGAGGGAGAGGGTGGGGAGATTTGGGAGAATGGCATTGAAACATGTATAATATCATGTATGAAACGAGTTGCCAGTCCAGGTTCAATGCACAATACTGGATGCTTGGGGCTGGTGCACTGGGACGAGGGAGGTATGGGGAGGGTATGGGGAGGGAGGAGAGAGGAGGGTTCAGGATGGGGAACACAGGTATACCTGTGGTGGATTCATTTCGATATTTGGCAAAACTAATACAATATTGTAAAGTTTAAAAATAAAATTAAATTAAAAAAATAAAATAAGAATTAAAAAAATAAATAAAATGGACTGGAATGGGTGAATTTAACTCAGATGACCATTATATCTATGACTGTGGGCAGGAATCCCTTAGAAGAAATGAAGTAGCCATCATGGTCAACAAAAGAGTCCAAAATGCAGTACTTGGATGCAATCTCAAAAATGACAGAATATTCTCTTTTCATTTCCAAGGCAAACCATTCAATATCACAGTAATCCGAGCCTATGCTCCAACCAGTAATGCCGAAGAAGCTGAAGTTGAACGGTACTATTAAGACCTAAAAGACTTTTTAGAACTAACACCCAAAAAAGATGTCCTTTTCATTATAGGGAACTGGAATGCAAAAGTAGGAAGTCAAGAAACACCTGGGGTATCAGGCAAATTTGGCCTTGGAATACAGAATGAAGCAGGGCAAAGGCTAATAGGGTTTTGCCAAGAGAATGCACTGGTCATAGCAAACACCCTCTTCCAAAAACACAAGAGAAGACTCTACACATGGACATCACCAGATGGTCAACACCAAAATCAGATTGATTATGTTCTTTGCAGCCAGAGATGGAGAAGCTCTACAGAGTCAGAAAAAAAAAAAAAAAAGACTGGGAGCTGACTGTGGCTCAAATCATGAACTCCTTATTGCCAAATTCAGACTTAAATTGAAAAGTAGGGAAAACCACTAGACCATTCAGGTATGACCCAAATCAAATCCCTTATGATTATACAGTGGAAGTGAAAAATAGATTTAAGGGACTAGATCTGATAGATAGAGTGCCTGATGAAGTATGGAATGAGGTTCATGACATTGTACAGGAGACAGGGATCAAGACCATCCCCATGGAAAAGAAATGCAAAAGAACAAAATGGCTGTCTGGGGAGGCCTTACAAATAGCTGTGAAATGAAGAGAAGTGAAAAGCAAAGGAGAAAAGGAAAGATACACCCATTTGAATGCAGAGATCCAAAGAATAGCAAGGAGAGATAAGAAAGTCTTCCTCATCAATCAATGCAAAGAAATAGAGGAAAACAATAGAATGAGAAAGACTAGAGATATCATCAAGAATATTAGAGATATTTCATTCCTTCTTCAGGCTATCTTCCTGACCCAAGGATTGAACTTGTGTCTCCTTCTTGGCAGGCAGATTCTTTACCACTGAGACATCTGGGAAGCTCATATATATGTATCAGTTCAGTTCAGTTCAGTTGATCAGTTGTGTCCGACTCTTTGCAACCCCATGAATTGCAGCACGCCAGGCCTCCCTGTCCATCAACAACTCCCAGAGTTGACTCAGACTCACGTTCATCGAGTCAGGGATGTCATCCAGCCATCTTGCTATCAAATTGCCAACTTCCATTGGATCACAGAAAAAGCAAGGTAATTCCAGAAAAACATCTACTTCTGCTTCATTAACTATACTGAAGTCTTTAACTGTGTGGATCACAACAAACTGGAAAATTTTTGAAGAAATGGGAATACCAGACGACCTTACCTTCTTGCTGTCTGAGAAATCTGTATGCAGGTCAAGAAGTAACAGTTAGAACTGGACATGGAACAACAGACTGGTTCCAAATTGGGAAAGGAGTATGTCAAAAGTATGTATTGTCACCCTGCTTATTTAACTTATATGCAGAATATACCATGGGAAATGCTGGGCTGGATGAAGCACAAACTGGAATTAAGACTGCTGGGAGAAATATCAGTAACCTCAGATATGTAGATGACACCACTCTTACGGCAGACAGTGAAGAGGAACTAAAGGGTCTATTGATGAAGGTGAAAGAGGAGAGTGAAAAGTTGATTTAAAACTCAACATTCAAAAACGAAGATCATGGCATCTGGTCCCATCACTTCATGGCTTATAGATGGGGAAACAATGGAAACAATGACAGACTTCATTTTCTTGGGCTCCCAAATCATGGTGGACAGTGACTGCAGCCATGAAATTAAAAAGTGCTTACTCTTTGAAAGAAAAGCTGTGACAAATTGAGAAACCGTATTAAAAAAACAGAGACATTTCTTTGCCGATAAAGGTCCGTCTAGTCAAAGCTGTGGTTTTTCCAGTAGTCATGTGTAGATGTGAGACCTGGACCATAAAGAAGACTGAGCACTGAAAAATTGATGCTTTTGAACTTTGGTTTTGGAGAAGACCCTTGAGAGTCCCTTGGACTGCAAGGAGATCAAACAAGTGAATCCTAAAGGAAATCAAACCTGAATATTCATTGGAAGGACTGATACTGAAGCTGCAATACTTTGGCCACCTGACGTGAAGAGCCGACTCATTTGAAAAGACCCTGATGCTGGGAAATATTGAAGGCAGGAGGAAAAGTAGATTACAGAGCATGAGATGGTTGGATGGCATCACCAACTCAATGAACCTAAGTTTGAGCAAGCTGTAGGAGATGGTGCAGGGCTAGGAATCCTGGCGTGCTGCAATCATGGGGTCACAAAGAGTTGAACATGACTGAATGACTGACTGGCAACAACTATAAAATACATATAATGAAATATTACTTAGCCATAAAAATGAATAATACCTTGTCATTTGCTACAATAAGGATGGATCTAGAATGTATCATGCTAAATAAATGTATCAGAGAACAAAGACCGTATTATTAACATCTCAGTATATGTGGAATCTGAAAAGCAAAAAAAAAAAAAAAAAAAAGGAATAAGGAATAAGGAAACAAAATGGAAACAGAGAAAGAAAGGAAGCTTGACAGATGGGACTGGGGTAGGGAGTGGTGAATGAAATAGATGAAGGGGATTAACAGATACATATATCCAGGCATAAAGTAAATAAGTCACAGGATGTAACATACAGCATGAGTATAGTCAATAGTATTGTAATAACTTTGTATGGGAACTGATGACTTACCATGATAATCTGATAATCAATTCATAATGTGTTTAAATGTTTAATCACTATGCTGTACACATGAAATGAACATACATTGTACACTAACTGCATTGCAATTTTAAAGAGTGTGAGATAGCTACCATACCCCTTTAATATGTGAAATCTGAACCCCAAATGTTGTCTCCTTAGTTGATGCAATAGGTAGTGATACTTCTGCTAAGCTCTTTGAGATTTTCGTTTGTTTTCTTCTTGGGCTAAGTTCAGTTTCCTTCTTACATGCACATTTCAAAAATCAGGCAAATATTTAAGAAAATATTTACACAGATTTTGGGCTCTCCTCTCAGTAGATCTTGCTTTCTGTGTTTTTTCCCTTCAATTTCCTGCACCTCTGGCAGCTCAAAATACTTTAACGTATGTTTTCTTGGGCCAATAAGACTGCTGTTGTTGGCTGAAGTTTATCTGTCTCATGCTATATTAACTGAGGGGGTCTCTTTAAGGATAAATAATGCAGGTCAAGCTTGAATACTCACATGATTTTCTTCTTTCAACTGTGGATTCCCCTCAGTTTTCCATTTTTGACCAGCTACCATGAAATGAGGAAGTCTGAAGGCCAAAGCCATCTAATAATCTATGAATATTATGAAAGGAAGGAATTTCCAATAGAATGAGAGACAAAGTTTTACTTCAGTATCTGTCACATTGTGTTTGAGGTGAAATATCTGGATATTTATCAGTGCTGACTATGAATTACGGAGAAGGCAATGGCACCCCACTCCAGTACTCCTGCCTGGAAAATCACATGGATGGAGGAGCCTGGTAGGCTGTAGTCCATGGGGTTGCACAGAGTTGGACACGACTGAAGTGACTTAGCAGCAGCAGACTATGAATTAAGTGATGTTAAGGAAAGAAAGCATGCATTCCTTTTGCTTTGTTCTGTCTCTCAAAATACTCTGAATTCTACTTACAAGAAGTTAGAATTTCCCCAGCATCTACCAGTAAACAAAATAGAAAGTAAAGTGACAATAAAGATACAAAAATAATTATATTTTCATTTAAGGAATACTCTTTATCTTTTTTGTAAGCAAAAGCAGTAGATTCCAAGCATGTTTAATTTAAATGATCTTCTTTTTAGATATTGGTTTCTTTATGAATGGCTGCTACAGTCTGTTGCTTTCAAGGCAAATAGCCTAAACACAAATGCATAAGCCTTTATGTCCTGTTCATAGCATATGGTATTTACTTAGTCTTGTTTTTCTTTCTTTCCTTTCTTTTTCCCCCCTCACATAGTCACAGAGATACAGTATAAGACAGGGTTTGAATATGCAAAGGAAAATATTAATTTTATTGAAGAGAAATTCAAGGGCTTTTATGGGTCTCCTGTTGATGTCTGAGCCTGAAAAAGAAACCAGATAATATGTAGGACACAATGTGAGAAAATGGGGAATATGTAGGACAGCATGTGAGACACCATTTCTGTGTCTCTGTCAGGACAGGGGACTACAAAATAAATGATATTGGGGTGAGTTCAATGCCGTTCTCAGTCAACTGTTTCCAAAGGGAAAATTTTTAAAAGAAAAAAATATACAAAGAAATCAAAAGAGCAAAATAATCTCCTTCTAGAAAACTCTTGTCAAAGAAAATATACCTCTAACTATATTCCTTTAATCAATTACTGAAAAAGAACAATCTGTGTGCCAACAAAGATTTAATACAGAATACAGCCACAAATACTGCCTACTGTATAAACAAGTATACCTTCCAATGAGGGTTTTCAGAGAACCTCACTTTCTGCCCCCTCTGAAGGACAGCAGATAAGAAGGAAAGGTTATGCTCTCCTTTTGAAGGAATATCTGCTCTCTTGCTACAGTAGGAAGGACTATTAAAATAAATTTATCTCATAGGGAGATATGAGAACCAAGTTTAATCAAATATTTGCATTTAAACATTTTCCTCTCTCTCTTTTAAGGATGATTTTTGGAGACCAGAGAAAGGGAAACTTCTTTAAAAAAAAAACATTTTTTTATAAACAAGTTAGCATTTTGTTCAACACATTTTATTATAACTCACATTTGTTTAGTACGAGGTTAGCCATCTTAGTGGGCTTCCCAAGTGGTGTTAGTAGTAAAGAAGCCACCTGCCAATACAGGAGATATGAGGCGCAGTTTTGATCCCTGGGTCAGGAAGATCCCCTGGAGGAGGGCATGGCAATCTACTTTGGTATTCTTATTTGGAGGAGCCCATGGACAGAGGAGCCTGGCAGGCTACGGTGCATAGCACAGAGTTGGACACGACAGATGTAACCTAGCATGCATGCATGCGTGCAGCCATCTTAGTGGCCATAAAGATAAATAAAGCACAATCATTCCCCTCAAGCTAAATGTGGTACCAGCTATAATGCAAGCCATATTATTTTAGGTGCGATAAATATCTTTATAAGATTCTGTGCATATGTTGTAGAAGGAGAGCTTAATTTTGGTTAGGAATCTAGAAGAAAATTCATCAAGGATGCAGCTTTTGGGATGAAACTGGATGGGATGTTAGATTTGGTTCACAGGACAAGAAGGGAAAGATCAAGTTATAGGGGCAGAAGGATGACAGGTGTATTCAGAAAGCAGCAAGAGAACAGGTCTTGCTAAGAAGCAGGCGCATAAGTTACAGGAGACTTCCACTAGATGCTTTAGTAGTGCTCACCTCGAAATTGCTTTTAGCATGATGTCCCAGTCCCCAAACAGATTCAGCTCCTCAACACATTGACTGAAACATGAAATTAAGTGAAGATTTATAAGGGGAGGTGAGGAAGAGGGTTTCCCATCATGCAAATCAGAGAATGAGTCAAATATCCCAATGATGATTCTGTGTTTCACAACAGTTCTTCTCCACTTATTGCTACTACCTCATCTCTGCCACACTCTTACTCCTTTTGGATCAAGTTTCCAACAAGCCATACAGTTTCTTCATTATTCTAGGCCCTTGGTGACTTATTTTTCCACTTGAATTTCCTGTAGCTAAGCTAAACTATGGGACCCCATTATGCTCAGGTTGGCATGACCATTGCAGAAAGAGTACAGCACGGCGACTTTATTTAATGGATACAAGGATGGGTCAGCTTTATTTATTTTATTTACGTGTTGCTTTGCTTATTTAATAATCTGCCCAACAGCAGATTGGCCAGGTTTTTCCTGATTCTATTCATCCTGTAACTCTGGCTGTTACAGGACACGTGGTGGCCCTCAGGAGTTGTGTATTCTTATGAAATGCATGTGTATCCAAGTGTGTCTAATGATTTGCTGTGAAGTTAGATAAATTATGGGGCTTCCCAGGTGGCACAGTGATTAACAATCTGCCTGCCAATGCAAGAGATTCAAGAGACTCGGGTTCGATCCCTGGTTTGGGAAGCTCCCCTGGAGGAAGAAATGGCAGCACACTCCAGTATTCTGACCTGGAAAATCTTATGGACAGAGGATCCTGGCAGGCTGTAGTCCATGGGGTTGCAAAGAGTCAGACACAACTGAGCATGCACGCACTCTACATATATTATATATAATAAATTATATCACGTTATCTCATATATCATGAAAATACCAGGACATGTGATGTCCTGCATTGGAGAAAGCATGTATTTCTCTATAGAAGAGTCATGGATTCCGAGGGTCATTGATACCATGCCATTGGTCTTGAACACTATCATCAAAGGCTTGATGTGCTAACATTTGTATAGAATATTCATCCATTACTAAGCATCACTTCCCTTCCTTCCAGCAGTTTGTTCCCAACTAAAGCATAAAATGTCACATTATCGATGTGGCATTATCAAGTTTCATCATGATTGACCTGATGTCACACTGTTTTGTAACAGAACTGGTTGATGTCAATCAAAGTCTCTTACAGAAACCCATTATAAACCGAGGGAACCATTTGTGCCAGCAAAGAACCATCTGGTACACTCTTCACTTTGAGGATGATCCTTGTGCTTATTTAAAACTCATTAAAGTCTAAATCTGAATTTTTGCTATATCAATGCCTTTGCTTGATTCTTGAAATGTTCAGCATTTTAGTAGTTCTTTGAGATAGGTAAAAATGTTGGGGATTTTTCTTTACATAGTATTCATTTTTTTTTTAAATGTAGGAGTTTTAGTTGAGTAGGCAACATACAAGAAAGACAAAAGCCCAAGAGACCTCCATAACTCTCTCTCGGAAAAGGGAAAACTGTTCTTGATGAGAATGAAAGAGAGAGAGACAGAGGAGAGACATAGAGAGAGACAAAGAGGGAGACACTGAGATACGGAGTCAGAGACAAAGAGATCCTTTGACTAAATTACAAAAAAGGAAAAAGAGAATACCCAGAAAAAGTGAAGCAAAGATTCCCGCTGATGCTCAGTGATTCTCACCGAGTGCTCAGCTGTGGTCTAGGTTGGGAAAACTGACCCCTGTCCTACTGTGCTGCTTTCTGCCTGACATGTCCTGGAGTTTCTACACAAATCCTCTTCTCCGGGTTCCTCAAGGCTGCCATTTCCACTGCTGTCGCTCTATCTTAAAGTGACCTTTATGTGTCTCTTAGAAGTCAGCTCTCACAGAAAGTACAGAGAGCAGGGGGTAGAGATTGGGGTGAATGTGATAGAAGATGGGGGTGTCTGTCCACTGATGCTTTTTCCCACTCCCTCACTAGACAAGAGGTATTTGTTTGAATGGTTTGATTGTAGGAGAAAATCCTGTTTATTTCCATGAAAATAACAAGGAACAACTTCTCTTTTTCTCTCTTGGCCACTCTTTGGGGCTTCCCTGGTAGCTCAGCTGGTTAAGAATCCACCTGCCATGCAGAAGATCCTAGTTTGATTCCTGGGTGGGAAAGATCTCCTGGAGAAGGGATAGGCTACCCACTCCAATATTCTTGGGCTTCCCTGGTGGCTCAGTTGGTAAAGAATCCACCTAAAATGTGGGAGACCTGGGTTTGATCCCTGGGTTGGGAAGATCCTCTGGAGAAGGGAACAGCTGCCCACTCCAGTATTCTGGCCTGGAGAATTCCATGAACTGTATAGTCCATGGGGTCAGTATCTTGAGTGTTTTCCCTGACTGAAATCCTTCTGCTTCCATGGATATAGACTGATTCTCCTTTCTCCTAATGGTACATTCTTGCATCCTAAAGAAATGTTTCAGGATTGGTTTTGTACTATCTTTGCTTTTTCTGTCTCTTTTTGTTAAATCTAACCAATTTCATAACTTCAGTAATGACTCCTACCCAGGTGGTGCTAGTGGTAAAGAACCAGCCTGCCAATGCAGGAGACATAAGAGAAATGGATTCAATCCTTGGGTGAGGATGAGCCCCTGGAGAAGGGCATGGCAACCCACTCCAGTATTCTTGCCTGGAGAATCCTATGGACATAGGGCTACAGTCCACATGGTTGCAGAGTCAGACATGGCTGAAACAACTTAGCGTGCATACAGATACCTAAAAGATTTGCTTAAGCCTTGAGTATGATCCTTTATGAAGCTTCCCAGATGGTGTAGTGGTAAGGAATTCGTCTGCCTGTGTGGGAGGCACAAGTTATGGGTTCGATCCCTGGGTCCAGAAGATCCTCTTAAGTAGGAAATGGCAACCCTCTTCAGTATTCTTGCCTGGAAAATTCCATGGAAGAGGAGCCTGGTGGGCTACAGTCCATGGGGTCACAGAGAGTCAGACACAATGGAGTGCGCGTGCACACACACACACACACACACACATGCTCCTTTATGTAGAAATGAATGCTCATAATTTCTAATTTTCCAGTGCTCATTATGTAGGGCATAGTGATAAACTGGGGCATATTAAGAGTTATAGAGTGACCAATAAAAATAATAAATCTCAATTTTAGCTTCTTGATCCCGATTGTTGTAGAATTTTGTCTTCTTTTCATCTTACTTATTTTTTCAATGAAACACGGTGTGCTAAAAGCTAGAGATGAAAAATATTCATCAAAATATCACATATTCTGTGGCTGTTCCTACAGTTAAAGCATGCTGCTGCTGCTGATAAGTCGCTTCAGTCGTGTCCGACTCTGTGCGACCCCATAGACGGCAGCCTACCAGGCTCCCCTGTCCCTGGGATTCTCCAGGCAAGAACATTGGAGTGGGTTGCCATTTCCTTCTCCAATGCATGAAAATAAAAAGTGAAAGTGAAGTTGCTCAGTCGTGTCTGACTCTTCGCAACCCCATGGACTGCAGCCTTCCAGGCTCCTCCGTCCATGGGATTTTCCAGGAAAGAGTACTGGAGTGGGGAGCCATTAACACTTATTTAAGATTTTAAAAGTACAATTACTAGAGTAGGGAATTCCCTTGTGGTCCAGTGCTTAGAACTTGGTACTCTCACTGACGGGGCCCTGGCCCTGGCTGGGGAACTAAGATCCCACAGCTGTGTTGTGTGCCAAAATTTTTTTCAATAAATAAATAAAAGAACTTTGAGTAAATGTGAGGCTTCAACTTAATATTTCAGGTTTTTCTTTTTTTAATGTACACTATAAATCAAATCTTTGTGGCACCTCACTCAATATTTCATCAAAGATTTAATCACAGGTTTGATAAAAATTATAATACTTTGAAAAGCAGAGAACAAATGACATGGTTTGTATCTCTCCCAGTTCCCCCCATTTTATAGACAGGAAAACAATATGACACAAAACTTCAAGCTCACAGAGGTGAATGCATGTCTGACTCTTTTTGACCCCATGGACTATAGCCCACCTTCTTTTTCAGTGTTACACAGCCAGTAATGATGACTGTAGGACCAGAATCCCAGGAATCGAATCCCCCAATAGTTGTTTGTTTCATTATACAAAACACCCTTTTCTGAGTGTTTTCTCAAAGATTTTATCAACATCTATGGCTCCCCTCTGCTCATATGATTCTGATCTTCTCAACTACTTTCCAAGAGTTCTTTGAAGGAGAATAGGTAAACTCGAAGAGAGGGGGCGGAAATGGGAAGCCTGAGAAAATTTATCCCCAGGTTAAAATGCTTCATAAGAGTTATTTCTCTTGAGAACCATTTCCAGCACCTTTTCCTATAAATACAGCTGCATTTGATCCCTCTGTTACTTTGAAAACTATGTTTCTTAATATTTGTGCAAGTGTGTGCTAAGTAGCTTCAGTAGTGTCTGACTCTATGGGACCCTATGGACTGTAGTCTGCCAGGCTCCTCTGTCCATGGAATTTTCCTGGCAAGAATACTGGAGTGAGTTGCCATTTCCTTCTCCAGGGTATTTTCCCAACCCAGAAATCGAACCTGTATCTCCTGTGTCTCCTGCATTGGCTGGCAGGTTCTTTACCACTGGCCACCTGGTAAGCCCTTTTAATATTAAAAAATATATATTTAATAATTATTTTTCTTTATATTTGCTACCTGGCTTTATTTATATTTACATAACTTATCACATTTTTAACTTTAAAATTATGTGAGTAATGTCATTTAGCAACAAATTCACTCAACATAGTTAGATGTGCACTACCCGGACATGTTAATGATAAAGCCTACGTGATTTCCATATGTGTCTTTTAATTGTTTCTTGTTTTTCTTTCCAAGAGCTCTGTTGCTTTAAAATCATTGTGGTCCTTTTTCTTATTAAAATTTTATTTTTTCTCTCCTTCCTTGAGTTATCATTAATCCCACCTTCCTCGTTGCATGTTAACTAGCCTACTTTGCTTTTAAAAGATCTTGACACAATTCCATCCAAGTATCTCATATGACAATAGATCTCACAGTCTTTAATAGGCAAAGTATCCCAAGTCTTCTTAGAATGTTCTTTTCCTTTCTTCTACATTTCCAACATTTCTTTCTCTTTTTTAATGACAAATACTGTGGGTTTTTCCACACCCCATGTTTACTTAGCAGAAAAAAGAAGGACTGAAAATAGTCCTTAGAAGTTCCTCTAGTTCAGTCTTTTATTTAGAGGCAGCACTGCTTCTACACTATGGGCATTAAAACAACTCACGTCCTGTCTGACTCCTGTCCTGTTAAGAGAGCCATGCTTCTCAGATACACGGCCACCGGGACAGCTGCAGGCCAGCGTAGCCCTTCCTCTCTGACATCAAGCAACGACTCCCGATCTTGACTGCTGATACCCAGCAAGGTTCCCAAGAGTAGAGAGAGGGTTCAGTCTAGTTCTCACATTGGGGATTAATGACCCTATGGTGCCTGTGTGATCAGACCTTCTCTGCATGATGTTTTGGCTCTTTGGTTTTGGAAGATCCTGGGAAAAGTACAGAGGAGGAGGAAGTTTATACCATGTCTTCCTCCACGATCTTTAATAGCAAGTGCAGAGGCAGCTGTACCTGGGTGTTCCCCCACATACCTTTAGAAAATGGTCTCTTCATCCTTTCTGTTTGATATCATTTCAGATGTTGGTTCTTAACTTAGGTGATATAAAAATGGATCCTAAGGAAGATGGCGAACTAAAAA
This sequence comes from Bos indicus x Bos taurus, assembly GCF_003369695.1. Taxonomy (NCBI): domain Eukaryota; kingdom Metazoa; phylum Chordata; class Mammalia; order Artiodactyla; family Bovidae; genus Bos; species Bos indicus x Bos taurus. Next base: position 17,367,034 of record NC_040084.1, on the reverse strand, counting down.
GGAATTGTTTATTTGGGGCCAATTCTCTGTTTTTTTTTTTTTAACGTTTTACTTCTTTGTTACTCTTTCTGTACTGAAGAGAGAATAAATGACACTTCAGAGCTGTTAAGGAGTGTGAGAAAAAGAGATACTAAAGTCTCTCAGTGACTTAACCCATTTATTGAGTTCCTATTGTGTAATTTGCCCCTTTAGGCTCTGAAGATCAATTACTTAGATTAATGAGTGACTGTACTGTTCTTTCCCTGGAATGTTGTAATAGCAGCTAGTGATCTGATAAGATCTACACACTTCCACTTGGAAGGATGCTGAAGAAGACAAGAGGTCAGCTTAGGCACAGGATAATAATTGGTTATTAACTTAAAAGGCTAAAGCATTCATCATGTTTAATTACCATTTTATACTTGAACTTGCTAATTATTGTATTGTACTGTAATGTACATTTAATTGGGAAAAAATGTATATTTTTTCCCAATTAAAAAAAAAAGGCTTGGTTTTGGTTATTTCTTTTCAAGTAGTAACTGCTAGTCTAATTTTACACAACCAAAAGATTGCTTGTCTATCAACTTGCCATTGCTAACAATGGATTCAAACACAAACTGCCTGAACACCTCTCTAACAACATATCTGAATATTTTTGAACTGCAAATTGGTGTAGGATTTTAAATGATTTCATCAGGAGCTTCAGCACTGAGAAATCTTCTCAGTCAAACCAGGGCATGTCTGAACTATGAGAAGTTGGAATCACAGAGGAGTGAAAGGAATAGGGTATCATTTAGTGGATGTCCATTCGGAGGTAAATTGCAAGACATTAAGTGAGCCTTGGGCAACCTTAAGTGTTAAGAATTTTGAGAATAATTCAACATTAAGGTGAAAGAGAGAAAACAGAGACTTCAGGGCTGTTAAGGAGTGTGAGAAAAAGAGAAACTAAAGTCATTCAGTGAGTTAACTCATTTATTGAGATCCTATTGTCTTCTGGAAGAGTGTCATTTGCTCCCTTACCCAGTCTTGGCAGACAAGCAAAATGTAATGGAGGCCCTTAATGTTGAGCAAAACAGAAGATAAAAGGTAATCTAATGGGAATAAATTTTCAACTCAGTTTACAACATGTAGATTAAGTAATAAAGGGATGTGGTAACTGGGATATGTGTGTAAGATTATATCTTTAAAAAACTTGAAAAATATTTATTCATTTGGCTGCACAGGTCTTAGTTGCAGCATATGGGATCTTTAGTTGCAGCATGTGGGATCTAGTTCCCTGGCCAGGGTTTGAACCCAGGTCCCCTGCATTGCGAGCCCAGAGTCTTAGCCACTGAGCCATCAGGAAAGTCCCTCTTAAAAAACTTTTGATAAACAAAAAATTAGATTTTAGTAAGGAAAGAGGCAGATTGTATGAAGTAATGTTTGCTTACAAAGATATTTTCACGAGTCACTGTTAGTGTGTTTATGATTTTGATTTGAAAAAAAAGCAGATAAAAATATATATCTAGTTTTCTTAGTCATATATGTATTGTTTTACTATGACACAATATCACCACCTGAGGATAATGTGCCTTCGAGCCCAGATCAGTGATGATCTTTGCCAATGAGGAGTGAAGAGGTTATTTTCTAAAAGCTGAATACATTTTTGTACACATAAGGTCTCACTTTCTGATTAAGCAGTGGGAAAAAGGACAGTTGACATCAACCCCTTTTTTCTGATCTACTTTAGAAATGGGCAAAATTCCCAGTTGATGTTTCATGGATTGAGTTGACTTTAGCCAGTTAATAATTATATAGACCAGCTCCTCCCAATCTTTTCTCACAACTTGTGTGGGATGATGAGGTATGAGAATGTCATGACCAGAGGTCAAATGCACAGTGTCTCCAATCCTGGGAACAAACCTTGGATACCCCAAGGGTTAGAGGATCAATGTGTCATCATCTATGTATTACAATCTTTTCAAGAATAAGAATATCAAAGAGTTCTTACTGAGATCATGGCACACCTAGGCGAAGTTAGATTTTTTCCAATGGACTTTCCCCTGACTTAACCATTTGAAGCCGGACTATATAACCCAGGTAATAAGCATAGAACATGTTTTCTTGATGCCAAATGATGACAAAGTTTTGGAAAGATAACTTGCTTCCCCTGGAATGCAGAAAGTGACATGATTATCCAGTTGTTCCTGAGGCTATCATAAACCATTTTTTAAAAAATTATTGGAGTATAATTGATTTACAATGCTGTGTCAGTTTTAGGTGTACAGAAAAATAAGCCAGACTGAGAAAGACAATACCATACGATATCACTCATATGTGGAATCTAACTAAAAATGATATAAATGAATTTATTAATCCATTTTTAAAAAGCTCTTGAAGACTTTTTAATGATCTCAATATTTGGCCAGAGTATCATAGAGAACTAACAAAGAATCTAGATTTGATGCTTTATTTTGTTGAGTATAAATATTACAAGGCACATTTTACTTCAGTAGTTCCCTAGAAAAAAATCACTCTTGGACAGTTGTTATCAGACTGACTTTCAAAAAAGTAGCACAGAAATCAGAGAGGAAAGAACAAATGTTATAAGCAATTTTGGGGAACAGGTGGCATCTCTAGGGGTGGCCTAGTACTAATTTGAGGGGAAATATTTTCATATTAATATTTCAAATGGCAAGAAATAACTGCTAGAGGTAACATGACAGCCTGGTACATATTAATACTAATGACTCAGACTGTTCTCTGAAAGAGGCTTATTGAGTGCTGACTGTGTGAGTAAATCCAAGCAAGCAGAAATATACATAAATACTTTTCTCTTACTTAAGCTAAAAATAACCGAATGGCACAAAGCCTGATACATGAACTGTAATTTCATTGAACACTAGTTTTATCTGGCCCTTAGTAAACCCTGGAAGATGATAAAGAGGGGCAAAGAGAAGAAACAAAGTGAGGAAAGAAAATTTTGAGTTTCAACTTGTCCTTAGTTATAACCCCATTGATAATTCTAATAATAAATAATATCAGAGTAAGCTATTTAAACTGTGGAAAATTCTGAAAGAGATGGGAATACCAGACCACCTGACCTGCCTCTTGAGAAACCTATATGCAGGTCAGGAAACAACAGTTAGAACAGGACATGGAACAATAGACTGTTCCAAATAGGAAAAGGAGTACATCAAAGCTGCATATTGTCACCCTGCTTATTTAACTTATATGCAGAGTACATCATGAGAAATGCTGGGCTGGAAGAAGCACAGGCTGGACTCAAGATTGCTGGGAGAAATATCAATAAGCTCAGATATGCAGATGACACCACCCTCATGGCAGAAAGTGAAGAGGAACTAAAAAGCCTCTTGATGAAAGTGAAAGTGGAGAGTGAAAAAGTTGGTTTAAAGCTCAACATTCAGAAAACAAAGATCATGGCATCTGGTCCCATCACTTCATGGGAAATAGATGGGGAAACAGTGGAAACAGTGTCAGACTTTATTTTTTTGGTCTCCAAAATCACTGCAGATAGTGACTGCAGCCATGAAATTAAAAGACGCTTACTCCTTGGAAGGAAAGTTATGACCAACCTAGATAGCATATTCAAAAGCAGAGACATTACTTTGCCAATAAAGGTTCATCTAGTCAAGGCTCTGGTTTTTCCAGTGGTCATGTATGGATGTGAGAGTTGGACTGTGAAGAAGGCTGAGCGTCGAAGAATTGATGCTTTTGAACTGTGGTGTTGGAGAAGACTCTTGAGAGTCCCTTGGACTGCAAGGAGATCCAACCAGTCCATTCTGAAGATCAGCCCTGGGATTTCTTTGGAGGAAATGATGCTGAAGCTGAAACTCCAGTACTTTGGCCACCTGATGCGAAGAGTTGACTCATTGGAAAAGACTCTGATTCTGGGAGGGATTAAGGGCAGGAGGAGAAGGGGATGACAGAGGATGAGATGGCTGGATGGCATCACTGACTCGATGGACTTGAGTCTGAGTGAATTCTGTGAGATGGTAATGGACAGGGAGGCCTGGCGTGCTGCGATTCATGGGGTCGCAAAGAGTTGGACACGACTGAGTGACTGAACTGAACTGAAACTATTTCAGGTTGAAATCAGATATGTTGTGTACATTAAGAAAAGAGCTTTGATAACATGGGAATTATGCTTTGCTAGTAGAAGTAATAATTCAATCACCAAATAAAAGGTAGGTCATTTTATTTTCAGCAGATCTTCTGTATAGTAAACAAAGAGTCAGTAAATATTTTTTGTTTATGTTTAACGAAGAAATTGCTGATTGGTTCTATTATTTATGTTAGAAAGTAAAGCTAACAAATTAACTTTCTTGCCTCTGGGAGATTTTATAAACATCAAGTGAATTCATAATTGATTTGATTTTACGTAAGAAGTTCTTGCCTTTGGGGTTAAAAGAAAAAAAATTAAATTCCCCTGTCATGTACCAAGGTATAGATTTATAAAAGTTAATTGATCCTGTGAGGATAGGAGGACTAGATTACTTTATGGTTACCAATTTTATACTTTTATTGTGCCTTTTAATGTTACTGCACAGTATAGTGGGATGAAAATTGCTTTTCTGTCAGAAAACTGCATTTGAGTCTCAGCTTTATCCCTTTTTGACCTGACCTGACCTGACCTGAACCCAGCTGTCAACCACCCTGCTAGATACACAGATGATTAAGATGTGCTCCCTGACAGCCAGTGTTGTTATTTAGTCGGTAAGTCGTGTTTGACTCTTTTATGACCTCATGGACTGTAGCCTGGCAGACTCCTCTGTCCATGGGATTTCCCAGGCAAGAATACTGGAGTCGGTTGCCATTTCCTTCTCCAGGGGATTTTGCCGACCCAAGGATCGAATCTATGTCTCCTGCTTGAGCAGGTGGATTCTTTACCACTGAGCCAATGCTCAAAATTCTCCAAGCCAGGCTTCAACAGTACAAGAACCATGAAATTCCAGATGTTCAAGCTGGATTCAGAAAAGACAGAGAAACCAGAGATCAAATTGCTAACATCCGTTGGATCATCAAAAAAGCAAGGGAACACCAGAAAAAGATCTGCTTTATTGATTATGTCAAAGCCTTTGATTGTGTAGATCCCAACAAACTGTGGAAAATTCTTCAAGAAATGGGAATACCAGACCACCTTACCTGCCTCCTGAGAAACGTGTATGCAGATTAAGAAGCAACAGTTAGAACTGGACATGGAACAACAGACTGTTTCCAAATTGGGAAAGGAGTATGTCAAGGCTGTATATTGTCACCTTGCTTATTTAACTTATACACAGAGTACTTCATGTGCCATGCCAGGCTGGATGAAGCACAAACTGGAATCAAGATTGGGAGAGAAATATCAATAACCTCAGATATGCAGATTATACCACCCTTATGGCAGAAAGCAAAGAAGAGCTAAACAGCCTCTTGATGAAAGTAAAAGAGGAGAGTGAAAAAGTTGGCTTAAAACTCAACATTCAGAAAACTAAAATCATGGCATCTGGTCCCATGACTTCATGGCAAATAGATGGAGAAACAGTGGAAACAGTGACAGACTATTTTTTGGAGCTCTAAAATCACTACAGATGGTGACTGCAGCCATGAAATTAAAAGATGCTTGCTCCTTGGAAGAAAAGTTATGACAAACCTAGACAGCATTTTAAAATGCAGAGACATTACTTTGCCAGCAAAGGTCCATCTAGTCAAGGCTGTGGTTTTTTCCAGTAGTCATATATGGATGTGAGAGTTGGACTACAAAGAAAGTTGAGTGCCGAAGAATTAATGCTTTTGAACTGTGGTGTTGGTGAAGACTCTTGAGAGTCCCTTGGACTCCAAGGAGATACAACCAGTCCATCCTAAAGGAGATCAGTCCTGGGTATTCATTGGGAGGACTGATATTGAAGCTGAAACTCCAGTACTTTGGCCACCTAATGTGAAAAACTGACTCATTTGAAAAGACCCTGATGCTGGGAAGGATTGAGGGTAGAAGGAGAAGGGGACAACAGTGGGTGAGATGGTTGGATGGCATCATCGACTTGACTGACATGAGTTTGAGCAAGCTCTGGGAGTTGGTGATGGACAGGGAAGCCTGGCGTGCTGCAGTCCGTGGGGTGGCAAAGAGTCGGACACAAATGAGTGACTGAACTGAACTGAGCCCCTAGGGAAGCCATATTCCTCTTTGACTACAGCTTTGATGAGGTTGGCTCACACATATTTTACACCTCCATCACCTCAATAGCTTGAGATTACAGGAATAGTATTATAAATATCTATAAACACACTGACAGACAAAATATAAGAACACTACTTGACAAAAAGAAAATAAATGGGATCGGTTAGATGGAAAAACAAGTAAAACATGAAGTTTCCCAAAGACTTGTATGATGCAGGAATGGATTATCTCTAAGTTTATTTCAAAGTCAGAGATAATAGAAGTGATGAGTGGGAAGAAGTCAGGGGCAAATGTTGAGAAATTAAATATGAAATAGCAAACAGGCTTTGATTGTTGTGTGCCTCACCTTCAGTCTCTAAGCAGCAAGCAACAGAAAGCTGCTGCTGCTGCTGCTGCTGCTAAGTCACTTCAGTCGTGTCCGACTCTGTGCGACCCCATAGATGGCAGCCCACCAGGCTCCTCTGTCCCTGGGATTCTCCAGGCAAGAACACTGGACTGGGTTGCCATTTCCTTCTCCAATGCATGAAAGTGAAAAGTGAAAGTGAAGTCACTCAGTCATGTCCGACTCTCAGCGACCCCATGGACTGCAGCCCACCAGGCTCCTCCATCCATGGGACTGTCCAGGCAAGAGTACTGGAGTGGGGTGCCATTGCCTTCTCCCAATAGAAAGCTGAGCCCATGCAAATCAGAGACCTGTGTACAGAACTAGAAATGCTGAACAGTGACCAAAGGCAATTAACAATCTTCAGGAGCCAAATAGAACCTGCAAAACAAGAAAAAAAATTGCTTCAGTTGTGTCCAGCTTTTTGAGACTCTCTGTCCACCAGATTCTCCAGGCAAGGATACTGGAGTGAGTTGCCATGCCCTCCTTCATGGATCTTCCAGACCCAGGGATGGAACCTACATCTCCTGTGTTTCCTGCATTGCTGGCAGATTCTTTACCCACTGAGCGACCTGGGAAGCCCCACACATAGGAATACTGAAATACAAAGATGATTAAGAGGGAAGATATGGCCAAGATGGAGAGTAGGAAGACCCAGAGCTCACCTCCTCCCACATACACACCAAAACAGCAACTATCTACAGACAACTGTTGATGAGAACAACTTAAAGATTAGCACAACTGAAGATATAAAGAAAAAAGCACAATGACGTGAGTGGGTGGAGGCAAAGATGGAACCATGTACAACCCCTGAGTCCTTGTCTACTGAAGTAAAATACTGGCTCAAGCTTTCTTGATTGGGGAATGTGAAGATGTAGAGACAAAGAATAGCTGTTGGGCTGGAGAACTGGTAACAATTTCGACTACAATTCTGCCACAGAGCAGAATCACCAAGCTCAGAGTTCCCTGAAAGATATAGAGACCTGACACATTCCTTAATTGTTTTTGTAGGAAGCAGACCCCCTACAGATGAAAACTGCTGACCGTAAGAACTGGTTGAAACCAGAAGAGGGATGAGTTTTGAAATCTCACCTTGAAGCCAACCAATATGAGAACTGTCCATGAGCTGATCATGCCCTGGGCTTGAAACTATAAAACTCCTCACGAGTTCCTCCAGGGTGGCTCACGTAGTCCTGAGGGCATTAGCCCATGGTGCCCACATGTGTCTGGCAGAGCAGTAATTTTCTACTTTACCTCAAACTCTGTCTCTGCCTTTGTATTCAGCACCAGTGAACAGATGCCGAGTTTCAGCAGCAAAGACATGGTATAGTCAAGACCCATACCCCTGGATGAGTGACCCACAAATGGGAGAATAATTACAATTGCAGAGGTTTTCCTCAAGGAGTGAGGGGTTAAACCCATACTGGGCTCCCTAGGTGGGGGTGCTATATGAGGAAGTCAAGCCCCTGGAATGTCTGGATTCGAAGACCAGCAGGGCTTGCATGCTGGAGAGTCAGCAAGCTGTAGGAAATCTCACACACCCCGTGACTCAGGCAGAGGTGAGAATTTGAAAGGAGCCTGCATCAGACCCATTTGCTGATCTTGGAGAGCCTCCTGGAAAAGCAGGAGGAGTCTGCGATACTTTCTGGGGACATAAACTCTGATGCCATCCATTTCCGGGGCTCATTCTACCACAAGGACCCTACTGCTAGCAGGTGCCATCTGGGACTCCTCCCTCCAGCCTCTTAGTGTCTAGGGCCTTATTCTTCCACCTGCCTATCGGCAATCACGCCAGAATGAATCTTTTAGGACTAGCAGCTAGCTGCACGGGGACAGTCTGCCTCCCAGTGGGTGCAAGACTCAAACCCACTTGCCAGGGGATCAGCACCAGCACCCAAATGACCTGCAGCCAGTCACCTCAGGGCCAGGCCCTGCCCACCAAGAGGCTACACCAGGCCTGGGACACCTAAAGACCCCAAGCAGCCATGCTAGGACCCAGCCTTGCTCCCCAGCAGGTCAGCAGTAGTCCTGGGACCCCTGGGCTCAGCAGCAAACTGTGGCAGGATCCAGTCCTGCCCACAGCGGGCCTCCAGCCTCCTCACCAGGCAGGGCCTGACGGAGGACTGGGCTGGGGTCAGGCCCACGTGCCAAGACACTAAGAGTCATCAGCCCATTACAACCAGAGGACCCATGCTGCTCACACACAGCTCAGCAAAAGGACCCAAGCAGCTGACTGCATCCCTGCCATATAGAGTTCTGATGATCAGAAGGGAGTGTGCTGCCAGGCCACATAAGGCATCTCCAATATCTCCTGGAGGCTGCTTCTCCAGAATTGGAAAAAGTAAGTCCTCCCTAACAAATAGAAGTAAAAACACAGTATAAGGCAAAATGAGGTAACGGAGGAATATGTTCCATTGGAGGAACAAGTTAGAACCTCAGAAAAAGAACTAAGTGAAGTGGAGATAAGAAATCCTTTATCCTGAAAAAGGGTTCAAGGTAATGATCCAAGGTACTCAATATACTTGGGAGGAGAATGGATGAATACAGTGAAAATTTTAGGAAAGAATTAGAAAATATAAAAGAACCAAACAACTGATGAATACAATAATTAAAGTGAAAAATACACTACAAGCAATCAACAGGAGACTAAATGATGTAGAGGAATGGATCACTGACTGGAAGACAGAGTAGTGGAAATCACTCAAGAGGAATAGATAAAAGAAAAAAGAATTTCAAAAGATGAGGCTAGATTAAGAAATCTATAGGTCAACAACATAAGGCATACAAACATTCATCTTATAAGGGTCTTAGAAGGAGGAGAGAGAGAGAAAGGGGCAGAAATTTATTTGAAATGATAATAGCTGAAAACTTTCCTAACCCAGGAAAGGAAACAGACATCCAGGTCCAGGACAGGGTCTCAAGTAAGATGAAAATGAAACCAAAGAGGGCCACACCAAGACATATGGCAATTAAAATGTCAAAAATTAAAGATAAACAAAGAATTGCAAAAGCATCAAGGAGAAAGTTACTACTTAGGTACAAGGGAACACCCCATAAGAAAATCAGCTGACCTTTCAGCAAAAATTTTACAGGCCTGAAGGGAGTGTTATGATATATTCAAAGTGCTGAGAGAAATAACCTACAATCAATGTTTCTCTAACGGCAAAGCCATTACTAAACTTTGAGTGATAAAGAATTATACAGGGAAGCAAAAAGTAAGAGTTTAGCACCTTAAATCAGCTTTATAAGAAACATTAAAGTGACTTCTTTAAGAAAAAAAAAAGATCATAACTATAAACATAAAACTTCTGAAAGGAAAAATCTCATTGGTAAAGCAAACATCTCATTGGTAAATGCCAACATCCATTGGATCATCAAAAAAGCAAGAGAATACCAGAAAAATATCTATCTCTGCTTTATTGATTACACCCAAGCCTTTAACTGTGTAGATCACAACAAACTGGAAAATTCTTCAAGAAATGGAAATATCAGACCACCTGACTTGCCTCCTGAGAAACCTGTATGCAGGTCAGGAAGCAACAGTTAGAATTGGACATGGAACAACAGACTGGTTGCAAATTGGGAAAGGAGTACATCAATGCTGTATACTGCCACACTGCTTATTTAACTTATATGCAGAGTACATCATGTGAAATGCCAGGTTGGATGAAGCACAAGCTGGAGTCAAGATTGCCGGGAGAAATACCAAAAACCTCAGATATGCAGATGACACCACCCTTATGGCACAAAGCAAAGAGGAACTAAAGAGCCTCTTGATGAATGTGAAAGAGGAGAGTGAAAAAGCTGGCTTAAAACTCAAAATTAAAAAAGTGACCGTCTTGGCATCTGGTCCCGTCACTTTGTGGCAAATAAATGGGGAAACAATGGACAGTAAGAGACTTTATTTTCTGGGCTCCAAAATCACTGAAGATGGTGACTGCAGCCATGAAATTAAAAGACGCTTGCTCCTTAAAAGAAAAGCTATGACAAACCTAGACAGCATATTAAAAAAGCAGAGACATTACCTTGCTGACAACAGTCCATCTAGTAAAAGCTATGGTTTTTCCAGTAGTCATGTATGGATGTGAGAATTGGACTATAAAGGAAGCTGAGTGCTGAAGAATTGATGCTTTTGAACTATGGTGTTGGAGAAGACTTTTGAGAGTCCCTTGGACTGAATGGAGATCCAACCAGCCAATCCTAAAGGAAATCAAACCTGAATACTCATTGAAAGGACTGATGCTGAGGCTGAATCCCCAATACTTTGGCAACCTGATGCCAAGAACTGACTCCTTGGAAAAGACCCTGATGCTGGGGAAGATTGAAGGTGGGAGAAGGGATGAATGTCAGATGAGATGGTGGATACCATCACTGACTCAATGGACGTGAGTTTGAGTAAGCTCTGAGAATTGGTGATGGACACGGAGGCCTGCTGTGCTGCAGTCAGTGGGGTTATGAAGAGTCAGACACGACTGAGCGGCTGAACTGAAAGCAAACATGCAGCAATGATGGTAAATCAATCATGTATAAAACTATCAGGAAGGTTAAAAGATAAAGGTAGTAACATCATCCATCTATATAAACAGTAAATATGGGGCTTCCCTGGCACCTCAGCTGGTAAAGAATCTGCCTGCAGTGCAGAAGACCTGGGTTTGATCCCTGGGTTGGGAAGATTCCCTTGAAGAGGGCATGGCAACTCACTCCAGTATTCTTGCCTGGAGAATCCCCTTGGCCAGAGGAGCTTGGCGAGATACAGTCCATGGGGTCACAAAGAGTCAAACATGACTGAGTGACTAAGAACAGCCCAGCACAAACAAGGAATACAAAAAACAGAAAGTGGTGGGATATTAGAAATAAAGGGAAAAGAGAAGACAACATCCTAGGTAAAACTGACCCTAAAACCTTGGATTAAAAATGTTCCAAGGGATGAATAAAATAAATTTTAAGGTAATATATGAAGGTGTATCATGTTGTACATTTCACATTTTAGAACACTATGATTGTAGAAAAGACAAAAATCAGAAGGAAAAAAGTTAACTGAAAAGGAATTAGAATCACATTACTATTTTAGCAACATTATATAGTGGGAGACATTTGAGTAATATTTTCAATATTCTGAGAAAAAATAAATTTGACTGTAGAATCAAATCACAGTGACACTTGTTTTTTAAGTAAGAACTGAGAGCATTTTTTACCATTTTTGAAGAACCGATAGAAAGATGTGTTGCAGTAAAATGAAAAAAAAAAAGAGAATCAAAGATCAAGTATGTAGACATCAATTGGTTCTAGTCATTCATACACAATAATAGTTTAACTATGATTACTAAACATAAGGCTCATTAATATAATGAAAAAATACACATGGAAAATATTTTATATTTGTCTTATACCTTATTTACAACTAAAGGAAAAATAATCTAGCAAATAAAAGATGATCAAATCTAAGATAATTTAATGAAAAAACAAGAATTTATGGAAAAAAGAAATAATAAGGTAGAATAAATAAGGACAAAAACCAATACTAAAACTATATATCAGTGTATTTATTCTGTTATTAAATGTCTCAAATCTTAGATTGTTGAACTAAAAAAATTCACCTAAAAATTGTTAACAAAGAGAATTTTTTTTTAAAAAGGAGAGATGCTCATTTAGCAAATGTTTAAAAACAATAATGAAACATCCAAAGAGTAGAATATTATTATACTATTTAAGACAAAGTGGATTTTAAGGTCAAACATCAAATAAAACAAAGGGAGCCATTTCATCTGAAAAGGTCAAAGTCATAGAAAAGATATAACAATTACGAACTTTGAGGCAACTAAGACATAACTTGGAAATATATATATTAGAAACTTTAAGAAGTACAGAAATATTAAGTCCTCATGGCGTGCTGCAGTCCATGGGGTCACAAAGAGTTAGGCATGACTGAGCAACTTAACAACAACATCTTCAGAATACTTCTTCTAAAAACAATTAGCACAACTAAACTTGCTTAATATAAATGATAAATATATAGACACTTTTGTTTCTACTACATTATTTTTTTAAATCCTTGAAACACTCACCACCTTTGATCATTCCTTAAGTCACAGAGAGAATCTCAATTAAACCTTCCTCCAAAAGAAGTTAAAATAAATTAATAACAAAACAAGTTCAGTTCAGTTCAGTTCAGTCGCTCAGTCATGTCCGACTATTTGCAACCCCATGAATCACAGTACACCAGGCAGGCCTCCCTGTCTATCAGCAACTCCCAGAGTTTACCCAAACTCATGTCCATTGAGTCAGTGATGCCATTTAACCATCTCATCCTCTGTCATCCCCTTCTCCTCCTGCCCCCAATCCCTCCCAGCATCAGGGTCTCTTCACATGAGTCAGCTCTTCATATCAGGTAGCCAAAATATTGGAGTTTCAGCTTCAACATCAGTCCTTCCAATGAACACCCAAGACTGATTTCCTTTAGGATGGACTGGTTGGATCTCTGTGCAGTCCAAGGGACTCTCAAGAATCTTCTCTAACAACACAGTTCAAAAGCATCAATTCTTCAGCTCTCAGCTTTCTTTATAGTCCAACTCTCACATCCATACATGACCACTGGAAAAACCATAGCCTTCCAAGGAGTTAGTATCTTTTAATTTCATGGCTGCAATCACCATCTGCAGTGATTTTGGAGCCCCCCAAAATAAAGTCAGCCACTGTTTCCACTGTTTCCCCATCTATTTCCCATCAAGTGATGGGACCGGATGCCATGATCTTCGTTTTCTGAATGTTGAGCTTTAAGCCAACTTTTTCATTCTCCTCTTTCACTTTCATGAAGAGGCTTTTGAGTTCCTCTTCACTTTCTGTCATAAGGGTGGTGTCATCTGTGTATCTGAGGTTATTGATATTTCTCCTGGCAATCTTGATTCCAGCTTGTGCTTCTTCCAGCCAAGCATTTCTCATGATATACGCTGCAAATACGTTATATACGCAGGGTGACAATATACAGCCTTGACATACTTCTTTTCCTATTTGGAACCAGTCTGTTGTTCCACATCCAGTTCTAACTGTTGCTTCCTGACTTGCATACAGGTTTCTCAAGAGGCAGGTCAGGTGGTCTGGTATTCCGATCTCTTTCAGAATTTTCCACAGCTTATTGTGATCCACACAGTCAAAGGCTTTGGCATAGTCAATAAAGCAGAAATAGAATTTTTTCTGGAACTCTCTTGCTTTTTCTATGGTCCAACAGATGTTGGCAATTTGATCTCTGGTCCCTCTTCCTTTTCTAAAACCAGCTTGATCATGTGGAAGTTCATGGTTCACATATTCCTGAAGCCTGGCTTGGAGAATTTTGAGCATTACTTTACTAGCATGTGAGATGAGTGCAATTGTGTGGTAGTTTGAGCATTCTTTGCCATTGCCTTTCTTTGGGATTGGAATGAAAACTGACCTTTTCCAGTCCTGTGGCCACTGCTGAGTTTTCCAAATTTGCTGGCATATTGAGTGCAGCACTTTCACAGCATCATCTTTTAGCATTTGAAATAGCTCAACTGGAATTCCATCACCTCCACTAGCTTTGTACGTAGTGATGCTTTCTAAGGCCCACTTGACTTCACATTCCATTAAATCTGGCTCTAGGTGTGATCTATCACACCATCATGATTACCTGCGTCATGAAGATCTTTTTTGTACAGTTCTTCTGTGTATTCTTGCCACCTCTTCTTCATATCTTCTGCTTCTGTTAGGTCCATACCATTTCTGTCCTTTATTGAGCCCATCTTTGCATGAAATGTTCCCTTGGCATCTCTAATTTTCTTGAAGAAATCTCTCATCTTTCCTATTCTGTTGTTTTCCTCTATTTCTTTGCATTGATCGCTGAGGAAGGCTTTTTTATCTCTCCTTGCTATTCTTTGGAACTCTGCATTCAAATGGGTATATCTTTCCTTTTCTCCTTTGCTTTTCACTTCTCTTCTTTTCGCAGCTATTTGTAAGGCTTCCTCAGACAGACATTTTGCTTTTTTGCATTTCTTTTTCTAGGGGATGGTCTTCATTCCTGTTCCTGTACAATGCCATGAACCTCTGTCCATAGTTCATCAGGCACTCTGTCTATCAGATCTAGTCCCTTAAATCTATTTCTCACTTCCACTGTATAATCATAAGGGGTTTGATTTAGGTCATACCTGAATGGTCTAGTGGTTTCCCCTACTTTCTTCAATTTAAGTCTGAATTTGGCAATAAGGAGTTCATGGTCTGAGCCACAGTCAGCTCCCAGTCTTGTTTTTGCTGACTGTATTGAGCTTCTCCATCTTTGGCTGCAATGAATATTATCAATCTGATTTCAGTTTGACCATCTGGTGATGTCCATGTATAGAGTCTTCTCTTGTGTTGTTGGAAGAGGGTGTTTGCTATGACCAGTGTGTTCTCTTGGCAAAACTCTGTTTTCCTTTGCCCTGCTTCTTTCTGTATTCCAATGCCAAGTTTGCCTGCTACTCCAGGTATTTCTTGGCTTCCTACTTTTGCATGAAAAGGACATCCTTTTTGGGTGTTAGTTCTAAAAGGTCTTGTAGATCTTCATAGAACCATTCAACTTCAGTTTCTTCAGCGTTACTGGTCAGGGAATAGACTTGGATTACCATGATATTGAATGGTTTGCCTTGGAAACGAACAGAGATCATTCTGTCGTTTTTGAGATTGCATCCAAGTACTGCATTTTGGACTCTTTTGTTGACCATGATGGCTACTCCATTTCTTCTAAGGGATTCCTGCCCACAGTAGTAGATATAATGGTCATCTGAGTTAAATTCATCCATTCCAGTCCATTTCAGTTTGCTGATTCCTGGAATGTCGACGTTCATTCTTGCCATCTCCTATTTGAGCACTTCCAATTTGCCTTGATTCATGGACCTAACATTCCAGGTTCCTATGCAATATTGCTGTTTATATGATTGGATCTTACTTCTATCACCAGTCACATCCATAACTGGTTTTTTGTTTTTGTTTTTTTTTTTTTTGCTTTGGCTCCATCCCTTCATTCTTTCTGGACTTATTTCTCAACTGATCTCCAGTAGCATATTGGACACCTACAGACCTGGGGAGTGTCCTATCTTTTCAGTGTCCTATCTTTTTGCCTTTTCATACTGTTCATGGGTTCTCAAGACAAGAATACAGCAAATTCCTGTTTGCTATCTATTTTACATATGGTAATGTAAGTTTCCATGTTACTCTTTCCATACATCTCACCCTTTCCTCCCCTCTCCCCATGTCCATAAATCTATTCTCTATGTCTGTTTCTTCATTGTTGCCTTGTAAATAAATTCTTCAGTACCATTTTTCTAGATTATGTATGTATGTCTTAGAATATGGTATTTATCTTTCTCTTCCTGACTCACTTCAGAAAGTGAGTATAATATCTATAATAGGTTTTAGGTTCATCAATCTCATTAGAACTGACTCAAATGCATTCCTTTTTATGACTGAGTCATATTCCATTATGTATATATACCACAGCTTCTTTATCCATTCATCTGTCCATGGGCATCTAGATTGCTTCCAAGTTCTAATTATTATAAATAGTGCTGAAATGAACAATGGGATACATGTGTCTCTTTCAGTTTTGGTTTCCTCAGGGTATATGCCTAGGAGTGGATTTGCTGGGTCATATGGTGGTTTGAATCCTAGTTTTCTAAGGAATCTCCATACCATCTCCCATGGTGGCTGTATCAATTTACATTCCTACCAATAGTGCAAGAGTGTTCCCTTTTCTCCACACCCTTTCCAGCATTTATTGTTTGTAGACGTTTTGATGAGAGCCATTCTGACCAGTGTGAGGTGAAATCTCATTGCAGTTTTGATTTGCATTTCTCTAATAATGAGTGATGTTGAGCATCTTTTCAAGTTTGTCAGCCATCTGTTTGTCTTCTTTGGAAAAATGTCTGTTTAGGTCTTTTCCCCACTTTTTGATTGGGTTGTTTGTTTTTCTGGTATTGAGTTATATGAGCTGCTTGTATATTTTGGAAATTAATCCTTTGTCAATTGTTTTATTTGCTATTATTTTCTCCCATTCTGAGGGTTTTCTTTTCACCTTTCTTATAGTTTCCTCTGTTGTGAAAAAGCTTTTAAGTTTAATCAGGTCCCACTTTTTTACTTTTGATTTTATTTCTGTTACTCTAGGAGATGAGTCATCATAGAGAATCTTGCTTTGATTTACATCATCAAGTGTTCTGCACATGTTTTCCTCTAAGAGTTTTATAGTTTCTGGGCTTACATTTAGGTCTTTAATCCATTTAGAGTTTATCTTTGTGTATGGTGTTAGGGAGTGTTCTAATTTCATTCTTTTACATGTAGTTGTCTAGTTTTCCCAGCACCATTTATTGAAGAGGCTGTTTTTGCCCCATTGTATATTCTTGCCTCCTTTGTCAAAAATAAGGTACCCATAGGTACATGGGTTTATTTCTGAGCGTACTGTCTTGTTCCATTTGGAAATATTTCTGTTTTTCTGCCAGTACCATACTGTTTTGAGGACTGTGGCTTTGTAGTATAATCTGAAGTCAGGAAGTTTGATTCATCCTGCTCAATTCTTCTTCTCCAGACTGCTTTGGCTATTCTGGGTCTTTTGTGTATCCATATGAATTGTGAAATTGTTTGTTCTAGTTCTGTGAAGAATGACATTGGTAATTTAATAAGGATCTCATTGACTCTGTAGATTGCATTTGGTAGTGTAGTCATTTCCATAATACTGATTCTTCCTACCCAGCAACATGGAATATCTCTCCAGCTGTTTCTGTCATCTTTGATTTCTTTCAATAATGTTTTGTAATTTTTTGTGTACAGTTCTTCTATCTACTTAGGTATGTTTATTCCTATATATTCAATTATTTTTGTGTCAGTAGTGAATGGAAGTGATTCCTTAATTTCTCTTTCAAATTCTTCATTGTTAGTATATAGAGATGAAAGTGATTACTGTGTACTGATTTTGTATCCTCAACTTTGCTAAATTCACTGATTGGCTCTAGTAATTTTCTGATATGATCTTTAGGGTTTTCTATAACAAACACCCTCTTTCAACAACACAAGAGAAGACTCTATACATGGACATCACCAGATGATCAACACTGAAATCAGATTGATTATATTCTTTGCAGCCAAAGATGGAGAGGCTCTATACAGTCAGCAAAAACAAGACCAGGAGCTGACTGTGGCCCAGACCATGAACTCCTTATTACTAAATTCAGACTTAAATTGAAGAAAGTAGGGAAAACCACTAGACCATTCAGGTATGACCTAAATCAAATGCCTTATGATTATATAGTGAAAGTGAGAAAAAGATTTAAGGGACTAGATCTGATAGACAGAGTGCCTGATGAACTATGGAATGAGGTTCGTGACATTGTACAGGAGACAGGGATCAAGACCATCCCCATGGAAAAGAAATGCAAAAAAGCAAAATGACTGTCTGGGGGGGCCTTACAAATAGCTGTGAAAAGAAGAGAAGCAAAAAGCAAAGGAGAAAAGGAAAGATACAAACATCTCAATGCAAAGTTCCAAAGACTAGCAAGAAGAGATAAGAAAACCTTCTTCAGCAATCAGTGCAAAGAAATAGAGGAAAACAACAGAATAGGAAAGACTCGGGATCTCTTCAAGAAAATCAGAGATACCAAAGGAACATTTCATGCAAAGATGGGCTTGATAAAGGACAGAAATGGTATGAACCTAACAGAAGCAGAAGATATTAAGAAGAGATGGCAAGAATACACAGAAGAACTGTACAAAAAAGATCTTCACAACCCAGATTATCACGATAGTGTGATCACTGACCTAGAGCCAGAATCCTGGAATGTGAAGTCAAGTGGGCCTTAGAAAGCATCACTACGAACAAAGCTAGTGGAGGTGATAGAATTCCAGTTGAGCTATTCCAAATCCTGAAAGATGATGCTGTGAAAGTGCTGCACTCAATATGCCAGCAAATGTGGAAAACTCAGCAGTGGCCACAGGACTGGAAAAGGTCAGTTTTCATTCCAATCCCAAAGAAAGGCAATGCCAAAGAATGCTCAAACTACCACACAATTGCACTCATCTCATATGCTAGTAAAGTAAGGCTCAAAATTCTCCAAGCCAGGCTTCAGCAATATGTGAACCGTGAACTTCCTGGTGTTCAAGCTGGCTTTAGAAAAGGCAGAGGAACCAGAGATCAAATTGCCAACATCTGCTGGATCATGGAAAAAGCAAGAGAGTTCCAGAAAAGCATCTATTTCTGCTTTATTGACTATGCCAAAGCCTTTGACTGTGTGGATCACAATAAACTGTGGAAAATTCTGAGAGAGATGGGAATACCAGACAACTTGATCTGCCTCTTGAGAAATTTGTATGCAGATCAGGAAGCAACAGTTAGAACTGGACATGGAACAACAGACTGGTTCCAAATAGGAAAAGGAGTACGTCAAGGGCTGTATATGCTGCCAAGTCTGCTAAGTCACTTCAGTCGTGTCCGACTCTGTAGGACCCCATAGACGGCAGCCCACCAGGCTCCCCTATCCCTGGGATTCTCCAGGGAAGAACACTGGAGTGGGTTGCCATTTACTTCTCCAAGAGGCTGTATATTGTCACCCTGCTTATTTAACTTATATGCAGAGTACATCATGAGAAACGCTGGGCTGGAAGAAGCACAAGCTGGAATCAAGATTGCTGGGAGAAATATTAATAACCTCAGATATGCAGATGACACCACCTTTATGGTAGAAAGTGAAGAAGAACTAAAAAGCCTCTTGATGAAAGTGAAAGTGGAGAGTGAAAAAGTTGGCTTAAAGCTCAACATTCAGAAAACGAAGATCATGGCATCTGGCCCCATCATTTCATGGGAAATAGATGGGGAAACAGTGGAAACAGTGTCAGATTTTATTTTTCTGGGCTCCAAAATCACTACAGATGGTGACTGCAGCCATGAAATTAAAAGACGCTTACTCCTTGGAAGGAAAGTTATGACCAACCTAGATAGCATATTCAAAAGCAGAGACATTACTTTGCCAACAAAGGTCCATCTAGTCAAGGCTATGGTTTTTCCAGTGGTCATGTATGGATGTGAGAGTTGGACTGTGAAGAAGGCTGAGCGCCAAAGAATTGATGCTTTTGAACTATGGTGTTTGAGAAGACTCTTGAGAGTCCCTTGGACTGCAAGGAGATCCAACCAGTCCATTCTGAAGGAGATCAGCCCTGGGATTTCTTTGGAAGGAATGATGCTAAAGCTGAAACTCCAGTACTCTGGCCACCTCATGCGAAGAGTTGACTCATTGGAAAAGACTGTGATGCTGGGAGGGATTGGGGGCAAGAGGAGAAGGGGACGACAGAGGATGAGATGGCTGGATGGCATCATTGACTCAATGGACGTGAGTCTGAGTTAACTCCAGGAGTTGGTGACGGACAGGGAGGCCTGGGGTGCTGCAGTTCATGGAGTCTCAAAGAGTCGGACACAACTGAGCAACTGATCTAATCTGATCTGATCTGATTATAGTTCTTGGTATTTCTGCATTATCTGTTGTAACCTCTCCTTTTTCATTTATAATTTTGTTGATTTGATTCTTCTCTCTTTTTGTTTTGCTTAATGAGACTGGCTAAAATTTTGTCAATTTTGTTTATTTTCTCAAAGAACCAGGTTTCAGTTTTATTAATCCTTACTATTGTTTCTTTCATTTCTTTTTCATTTATTTCTGCTTGGATCATTATGATTTCTTTCCTTCTACTATTTTTTCTTCTTCTTCTTTTTTAGTTATTTCAGGTGTAAAGTTAGATTGCTATTTGATGTTTTTCTTGTTTCTTGGTATAGGTTGTTTTGCTATAAACTGCCTTCTTAGAACTGCTTTTGCTGTATCCCGTAAGTTTTGTGCTGTTGTGATTTTATTGTCATTTGTTTCTAGAAATTTTTTGATTTCCAATTTTGATTTCTTCAGTAACCTGTTGGTTATTTAGAATCATGTTGTTTAATCTCCATGTTTTGTGTTTTTTACACTTTTTTTTTCTTTTTTTAAAATATGATACTATACATGTTTTAATGCCATTCTCCCAAATCATTCCCCTATCCCCCACAGAGTCCAAAAGACTGTTCTATACATCTGTGTCTCTTTTGTTGTCTCACATACAGGGTTGTCGTTACCATCTTTCTAAATTCCATATATATGCGTTAGTATACTGTATTGGTATTTTTCTTTCTGGCTTACTTCACTCTGTACTATCGGCTCCAGTTTCATCCACCTCATTAGAACTGTTTCAAACATATTCTTTTTAATGGCTGAGTAATACTCCATCGTGTATACGTACCACAGCTTTCTTATCCATTCATCTGCTGATGGACATCTAGGTTGCTTCCATGTCCTGGCTATTATAAACAGTGCTGCGATGAACATTGGGGTACATGTGCCTCTTTCAATTCTGGTTTCCTCGGTGTCTATGCCCAGCAGCGGGATTGCTGGGTTGTATGGCAGTTCTATTTCCATTTTTTAAAGGAATATCCACACTGTTCTCCATAGTGGCTGTACTAGTTTGCATTCCCACCAACAGTGTAAGAGGGTTCCCTTTTCTCCATATCCTCTCCAGCATTTATTGCTTGTAGACTTTTAGATTGCAGCCATTCTGACTGGTGTGAAATGGTAACTCATTGTGGTTTTGATTTGCATTTCTCTGATAATGAATGATGTTGAGCATCTTTTCATGTGTTTGTTAGTCATCTGTATGTCTTCTTTGGAGAAATGTCTATTTAGTTCTTTGGCCCATTTTTTGATTGGGTCGTTTATTTTTCTGGAATTGAGCTGCAGGAGTTGCTTGTATATTTTTGAGATTAGTTGTTTGTCAGTTGCTTCATTTGCTGTTATTTTCTCCCATTCTGAAGGCTGCCTTTTCACCTTTCTTATAGTTTCTTTTGTTGTGCAGAAGCTTTTAATTTTAATTAGATCCCATTTGTTCATTTTTGCTTTTATTTCCAATATTCTGGGAGGTGGGTTATAGAGGATCCTGCTGTGATGTATGTCGGAGTGTGTTTTGCCTATGTTCTCCTCTAGGAGTTGTATAGTTTCTGGTCTTATGTTTAGATCTTTAATCCATTTTGAGTTTATTTTTGTATATGGTGTTAGAAAGTGTTCTAGTTTCATTCTTTTACAAGTGGTTGACCAGTTTTCCCAGCACCACACTAATAGATGGAGAAATATACCATGTTCGTGGATCAGAAGAATCAATATAATGAAAATGAGTATACTACCCAAAGCAACCTATAGATTCAATGCAATCTCTATCAAGCTTCCAACAGTATTTTTCACAGAGCTAGAACAAATATTTTCACAATTTGTATGGAAATACAAAAAAACCTTGAATAGCCAAAACAATCTTGAGAAAGAAGAATGGAACTGGAGGAATCAACCTGCCTGACTTCAGGCTCTACTACAAAGCCACAGTCATCAAAACAGTATGGTACTGGCACAAAGACAGAAATATAGATCAATGGAACAAAATAGAAAGCCCAGAGATAAACCCACACACCTATGGACACCTTATCTTTGACAAAGGAGGCAAGAATATACAATAGAGAAAAGACAATCACTTTTTTTCCTTGTAATTGACATCTGGTCTGATAGCATTGTGGTCGGAGAAGATGCTTGATATGATTTAAGTTTTCTTAAATTTACTGAGATTTGATTTGTTACCCAAGATGTGGTCTATTCGGGAGAATGTTCCATGTACACTTGAGAAGAAGGTGTGTGCTGCATTTGGATGGAATGTCCTGAAGATATCAATGAGATCTGTTTCATCTAATGTATCATTTAAGACTTGTAATTTCTTATTAATTTTCTGCTTTGATGATCTGTCCATTGGTGTGAAGTGAAGTGAAGTCACTCAGTCGTGACTGACTCTTTGCAACCCCATGGACTGTAGCCCACCAGGTTCCTCCATCTATGGAATTTTCTAGGCAAGAGTACTGGAGTGGGTTGCCATTTCCTTCTCTAGGGGATCCTCCTGACCCGTGTATTGAACCTGGGTCTCCTGCATTGAGGGCAGACATGTTACCATCTGAGCCACCATGTTAAAGTCTCTTACTATTATTATGTTACTGTCAATTTCCCCATTTATGTCTGTTAGTGTTTGTCTGAGGTGCTCCTGTGTTGAGTGCACAGATATTTACAATTTGTTATGTCTTCCTCTTGGATTGATCTCTTGATCATTATGTAGTGTCCATCCTTATCTCTTATAATATTCTTTATTTTAAGGTCTATTTTTGTCTGATATGAAGATTGCTACTCCAGCTTTCTTTTGCTTCCCATTTGCATGGAATATATTTTTCAATCCTCTCACTTTCAGTCTATAGTGTCTTGAGGTCTGAAGTGGGTTTCTTATAGACAGCATATATATATGGATCTTGTTTTTGTATCCATTCAGCCAGTGTGTCTTTTGGTTGGAGCATTTAATCCATTTACATTTAAAGTAATTACTGATATATATGTTACTATTGACATTTTCTTAATTGTTTGGGGTTTATTTCATTGATCTTTTTCTTCTCTTGTATTTCTTGACTACATAAGCCCCTTTAACATTTATTGTAAAGCTAGTTTGATGGTACTTAACTTTTGCTTGTCCGAAAAGCTTTTTATTTCTCCATCAATTTAGAATGAGATTCTTTCTGGGTACAGTAATCTTGGTTGTAGATTTTTCCCTCTCAGTACTATAAATATATCCTGTCATTCCTTTCTGGCCTGCAGAGTTTCTGCGGAAAGATCAGCTGTTAAACATGTGGGGTGTCCCTTGTATGTTACTTGATGCTTTCCCCTTGCTGTTTTTAATATCCTTTCTTTGTGTTTAGTCTTTGTTAGTTTGATTAGTATCTGTCTTGGCATGTTTCTTCTTGGATTTATCCTGTATTTGTGCCTCTTGGACTTAACTGACTCTTTCCTTTTCCATGTTGGGGAAATTTCAACTATAATCTCTTCAAAAATTTTCTCATACCCTTCCTTTCTTTCTTCTGGGATCCCTATAATTTGAATGTTGGTGTGTTTGATATTGTCTCAAATGTCTCTGAGACTATACTCAGTTCTTGTCATTATTTTTTACTTTATTCTGCTCTTCAGAAGTTGTTTCTACCATTTTATCTTCCAGTGCACTGATTTGTTCTTCTGCTTCAGGTATTATGCTATTGATTCCTTCTAGAGTATTTTTAATTTCAGTAATTGTGATTTCTGTCTGTATATGTTTATTGTTTATGTCTTCTAGGTTTTTGTTAATTCATTTTGGATTTTCTACATTTTGTTTTCAAGTTTTTTGGTCATCTTTACTATCATTATTCTGAATTCTTTTTCAGGTAGTTTGCCTATTTCCCCTTCATTTATTTGGACTTCTGTGTTTGTAGTTTGTTCCTTCATTTATGTGGTATTTCTGTCTTTTCATTATTTTTTTAAACTTGTGTTGGAGATCTCCTTTGCCTGGGCTTCAAGGTTGAATTCTTTCTTCCTTTTAGTTTCTGCCTTCCTAAGTTTGGTCCAGTGGTTTGTGCAAGCTTTGTATAGAGTGTGATTTGTGCTGAGTTTTTGTTGTTGTTTGTTTGTTTTTCCTCTGATGGGCAAGGCTGAGTGAAGTGGTAATCCTGTCTGCTGATGATTTAGTTTGCATTTTTATTGTGTTTGTTGTTTAGACGAGGTGTCCTGCACAGGGTGCTACTGGTGGTTGGGTGATGCTGGGTCTTGTATTCAAGTGGTTTCCTTTGCGTGAGTTCTCACTATTTGATACTCCCTATGGTTATTTTTCCGGAGAAGGCACTGGCAACCCACTCCAGTACTCTTGCCTGGAAAATCCCATGGATGGAGGAGCCTGGTAGGCTGCAGTCCATAGGGTCGCTAAGAGTCGGACATGACTGAGCAACTTCACTTTCATGCATTGGAGAAGGAAATGGCAACCCACTCCAGTGTTCTTGCCCAGGGACGGGGGAGTCTGGTGTGCTGCCATCTATGGGGTCGCACTGAGTCGGACACTACTGACGTGACTTAGCAGCAGCAGCAGCAGGGTTATTTTTCTGGTAGTCTAGGACCTTGCAGTCAGTGCTCCCACTCCAAAGGCTCAGGACTTGATCTCTCCCATGTGGATGTATATCACTTGGAAAATACCAAGAACAGAAGTTTCAGCCCTGTCCTCCCTGTCCTTCTCCTTGCTAAGGTGATGCCAAGACAACAAGGTCCTACTGTGTAGCACAGGGAACTACATTCAATATCCTTGTCTTTCCAGATGGGTCTTTTATGTGCTCTTTTATACTCTCCACACTATTTCTTATATCACATATCAAAATAAATTAAAACAGGGTTAAAGAACTACAGGTAGCATAAAAGACACAGATTGAAAACTTACAAGGATCTCTAAGATTTGGTTGGCTGGTTAAACCTAGTCTCGTTCTCCTCTCAGCTTAGCTCTTCCACGTTTCTGAGTTTCTCTCAGTTCCTTAAATCATTTCTTTACTCTCCACCCCTTTGTCTTTCTTTTTTCTCCCCTTTACCTAGAATTCCTAACTCCTGCTCATCCTTTAAGCCTCATTTATAAATGGCTTCCTTCTGACATGCAGAAGAAGAAAACATCCTTCTTAGCAATTATTTTAAGACAGCACAGGTTTAATCATGTCCCTGCTTTCACTTCATGCTGTCTTGTAGTTCTGTTTTGTTCTTCTAGGGAACTTGTGTCTTTCATATGCTTTTATTTTTCCTCACTTGTTACTGTCATAACTTTGTGAAGTATTCACTATTTATGAGGTGCCATTCTTTCGTAAAATATGCTGGGTTATTTTTAGTCATGTCTCTATGCTCTGCAAAGTATTTCCTAATGCATCATTTTTCTGAATTTATTAGAAAATTCCCCATTCAAAACAGTCTTAGAAGAGAAGCAAATGAAAATGATTCTCTATGATGAACTATAGGTTTGTGTCAGGGGGTTAACTTTGTTAGTAAGCATGCAATGAGTATGTTATATTACCTGTTATGTGTTTGGATTTTCTTTCTCAAATTTAATGGAAATGTTTTCTGCAGAGCAGGAATTAATGGCTTGTATTTCTGCAGTTCTCATTTTCTCTGAAATTCAGTTTATTTATCTTTAAGATAAGGAGTTTGGATTTCATAATATTTGTACTGACTTATATATCTAAAAATCTAGAATCATTGAGTGTAACAGAAAATTTATGTTGCCCAATTGGACTTTAAACCCAGTTTTAAGAATACAGATTATCTATGAAGATGTATTTGATTGTAACTCATAAATTATGATATTTTCAAAATAATTTATTTGTTCTCACTTTATTTTTTTGTTGAAAAATACTGTAAACATATATGTTATGCATAAAAATACAAGGATTTCTAGTAACAGCAGGTAGATGTCAGTAAATGTTAAATGTGTTTCTGATATGGGCCATGGTTAATCTCTTTAGAAAGTACTTCATATCTAGGACACTCA
The DNA here is from genome assembly GCF_003369695.1 of Bos indicus x Bos taurus. Lineage (NCBI taxonomy): Eukaryota > Metazoa > Chordata > Mammalia > Artiodactyla > Bovidae > Bos > Bos indicus x Bos taurus. Next base: position 17,341,082 of record NC_040084.1, on the reverse strand, counting down.
TAAAGTTTGCTTCTTAACCATGAATCAGAGAAAATAAAAGAGGTAAGAGAAACCAAGTACTTGTGGTTAAAAGCAGATTGACTCTCTAATGCAGTAAAAGTGAAGCTTCAACATTATTCAACTGAATACTTTCCTCATGATTATTTATGAAGAAACTCTCTGTATAATTTATGATAATGTTTGATAAATTAACTAGGTAGTTGTATGATAAAAGTGATGATTAAGGAATAAGTCACAAAATTATTTTATGAAAAATATTTTTGTAACTCAACAAAATGAGTATTAAATGGACATTTGGACAGAGTAAGAATTGTGATTTATTCATTGTTGCTGCTCAGTCACTAAGTTGTGTCTAACTTTTTGCATTTCCATGAACTGTAGCACTCCAGGCTTCCCTGTCCTTCACTATGTCCTGGAATTTGCTCAAACTCATGTCCATTGAGTTAGTGGTGCCATCCAACCATCTCATGCTTTGTCACCTCCTTCTCTTCCTTCCCTCAATCTTTCCCAGTATCAGGTTTGGTTTTGTTTTTTTCCAATGAGTTGGCTTTTCACTGGAGTTTCTGGTTCAGCATCAGTCCTTCCAATGAATATTCAGGGTTGATTTCCTTTAGGATTGACTGGTTTGATCTCCTTGCTGTCCAAGGACTCTCAAGATTCTTCTCCAGCACCACAGTTTGAAAGCATCAGTTCGTACAGGATCCCATATGTGCAACTGTTGTTACTATCTCAAGAGATACACTGAGGCTGCTATAATGGTTTTCATTGCTTCCCATTCTGGAGAAAGAATTGTCTATATTTGAGATTTGCTAATATAGAGCATCATCATCTCTGTCCACCTCCAAATAATATCTGTCTTCAGACTACAACATAGCCTGGTATGGCTGTTTGCTGGGGCTTCTTAAATGCAGAAAGGCCAGACACATCATTGAGAGCCTCACACAGCCTTCAAGTCCTCCCAGGTAACATTCAATCAGCAAGCCAAGATTGTTCATCAATTTAGTAAAGCTATTTGACCAAATTTTCAGTGAAATTCTAATTCATGTATGTGATCATCATTATCACTTTGGTTAAATATGTACTTGAATACCCCAAGCACAATCAGCGGCCTTTGTAGATTCTGGGCGCTGCTGCCTCTTTGTTCCACTTGCTTCTCTGCTACAAAAAAGCCTCATTCAGTGGGTGATAACTATTGTTCTCAGTGCTCCCAGTATTCCTGTTTCTGAGGGTTCTCCCACTTTGTGGTTTCTAGCCAGTAGTGTTAGGGTAAATGTTTAACTACTGGCTCTATGAGGGGGTAAGGAGAGCCCTGAGATGTAGCATTTGCCAGTTTTCATGGTGTAAATCCTCTGCCATGGCCAATTTCAACCCAACAATGTGACATCACAGGCCTTGGGAAGAGATGCTCACTATTGGCCATGAGAGCTGATACACGCCGGCTCCAGTACACAGCTGCTT